>NC_080696.1:62233547-62866950 GCF_030445035.2 Dasypus novemcinctus | reverse complement strand
GTACCTGTCAGAGCAGTTCTTTTTACTTATTTTTTTTTTAATGAAAGACAGCTGCTTTGATAGCTTTAATCTCAGAGGAATTTTCCCTAAACTATGTTAGTGGAGAAAAAATTCAATTAAAAATTTTCAGTCACTTAAAAACTTAGTCATGTACAGAATTCAAAACAAGAGATTACAGTGATAAGGAAAATAAATGAGACAAAGAGAAAGAATCAAAGTGCCCTCTCCCCCTTGTGCTGGAATTAAATACAAGTTTGTTATTAATAATTTAAGAAGCTCAAGTATAATAGCTAAGGTGGTATACAATGTAGCTAAGGAAGAAAATTAGAAAATCATTATATAATGATTGGTATTGTGGTGAATATCACAAAGGAGATGGGTTAAGAATCATACTTCAGGGATAGATACCTCATAAGATGAATGTCAGAAGTGACCCACCTGAGGAATCACTGACATGCCACCTCACACAACCACCCAAGGAGGGTCAAGTTGGAGGTGATGCCTCAACTCGGTTCCTCAGAGAGAAGTGGTTGGAAGACCCATCAGAGGAACGTAAAAACGCATTTTTTAAAAAATGTATTTATCAAAATCTAGCTACATCCCAGGGTATTTCTCTATCTTAATGTAATTTTCTGAAAAGTTTGTCTCTTCTAAGGAATCATGTGCTTTATTTTAGAACTACTTTTCTCAGTTATTCTCATTTCTTTTCTATTTCCTTTGATTAGAGGCAATCCATTTGAGAAGCTTTCCCTCTCAGAGAGATGTTGAGTCGAAAGTCATGTATGAAATCATTCTTAAAGTTAGAAGTTTGTATCCAAACCACAAGCACTTATTTAAATTTTAGAAAGCAAATGGGGACATGTGATGAAGAGAAAAAATAAACGATTGAAAATACCATTTGAAATCTATAGTGCCAAAATTGAATCAAGAGTATTTACTCTTTGAATTACTTTCAATGTTTCTCATTATTAAATGAGTATGTGAAAGACAGTCTATTTCTTGAAATATAATTGAGGTATTGAGCAAGCTCATTTTTCCTCAAGATTTGCATCCTTAAAAAGAAGAAATTGAGAGTTTCTGGGAAGATGGTGAATTAGAAAGACATGGAACTCACTTCTCTCCCAGAAAAATAGCAAAAATGGCCTGGAAAAAATGTTCTAGGGTTTAGGACACCAGGGAAAGGCTGGACAACACCCAGAAGAAAGAGTGACACAGGAATAAATCTTGACAGAACAACCATGAGTAGAAACTACAACTGCAGCCATCAGCACCCTTCTCCCACCCTAAAGCAGACAATTTTGAATTCTCCAGCCTTGGGCTATCAACTATGGACAGGGGACTGCAGGGATCCACCTCCCCAGGAATCAGGAGAGAGAAGGATGCAGCCTAAGGCTGATTCAGCTTTTGGCCAACAAATTTGGTCTGCTGTGTTCCACAAGCTCTTACAGGCTGGATGGGGCCACACCATTGTTTACCTTGGGAGACAATATGAGACTAAAGAGATCCGACCCTCCAAAGAAAGAAAGGGGCTGCCAGCAAAGGTTGGAGAACAACTTCTCAGAAAGTTTGATCTGCAAGGCTCTGATTAGCCTTGAAACAGGATCCTCTGTCACACTGTTCTAGTCAGTGTTGCAGTGAACACACTCTGACCAGGATTTGAACTCAGACATCTGCTGAAGACATCTGCGTGCGTGCAGGAAGTGTATGCAAGGAAATTAAAATAAATAAGTAAGAGAGGATTTTTCTGGCCTTTATAGCATTACTCCCCAAGGCCCTTGGAAATGGGTTTATAAACCATTACTGGGCCCATGGCCCAGATTTGAGCAACTAACAGGGACAATCCTAAAGACATAGAATAGGTTAAACCAAAAGCCACTAAATCTCTATGAAAGAGAGAAATTGAGCATCCAAGTAAACTCACCATCATAATCAGATGCCTAAACTTTAGCAAAAAATTACAAGCCATACCAAGAAAATGGAAGAAATGGCTCAAGCAAAGGAATATATCAAAGCCCGAGATGTGACACTGGATTTGAGATAACTAATCCACAATGTTCAAACAAATCTCCAAAACCAAATTAATGAATGGAAAAACAATATGGCTAAAGAGATAAAGGACATCAAGAAGACACTGAGCAAGCATAAAGAAGAATTTGAGAACCTGAATAGAAAAATAACAGAGCTTATGGGAATGAAAAACACAACAGGTGAGATTTTAAAAAAACATATAAATATATAACAGCAGACTTGAAATGATAGAAGAAAGAATAAGTGATATAGAAGACAAAACAGCTGAAATTGAAGACAGTAAAACAGAGAGAGAAAAGAATGGAAAAAATTGACAGGGGCTCAGGCTGTTGAATGACAACACAAAGTACAGCAACGTATATATTCTGGGACTTCCAGAAAGTAAAGAGAAGGGGAAAGGGGCAGAAAGAGTATTTGAGGAAATAATGGCTGAAAATTTCCCAACTCTCATGAAAGAAATGAGTTTATATATCCAAGAAGCACAGCATGTCCCAATCAGAATAAATCTGAATAGACCTACTCCAAGACCCATACTACTCAGAATAGTAAACACTAAAGGTAAAGAAAAAATTCTGAGAGCAGCAAGGGAGAAACAAATGATCACATACCAGGGACACCCAGCAAAACTTTGTGGATTTCACATGAGACAACATGGAGGCAAGAAGATAGTGCTATGATATAATTAGGATACTAAAAGAGAAAAATTGTCACCTAAGAATTCTTTATCCAGCAAAATTGTCCTTCAAATATGAAGGTGAGTTTTAAATGTTCACAAATAAACAGAAAGTAAGAGAGTTCATAAAAATGAGTCCACCTATGCAGGAGAGAGAGGCTTGGAGGAGAATGTAGAAGGCAAGTCTAGCAGAAAGGCTAACCAAAAGAGCAAAAAGACAGACAAAAATAAAATGTGATATATGAAAGTCAAAGAATAAAATGGTAGAAGTAAATAATGAATTTATAGTAATATCACTGAATGTGAATAGATTACATGCTCCCATAAAAAGACTTAGGCTGACAGAGTAGATTAAAACAGCATGAGCTATCCATATGCTGCCTACAAGAGACTCATCTTAGACCCAGGGATGCAAACTGGCTGCAAGTAAAAGGTTAGAAAAAGTTACTCCATGCAAACAGTAACCAAAAAAGAGCAGGGGTAGCTACTCTCACACTGGACAAAACAGACTTTAAATGAAAAAAAAAAGTTATAAGAGATACAGAAGGCCATTATATATTAACAAAAGGGACAATCCACCCGGAAGAAATAACAGTCATAAATATCTATGCATCTAACTGGTGTGCCCCAAAATACATGAGGCAAACTCTGGCAAAACTGAAGGGAGAAATAGACATCTCTACAATAATAGTTGGAGACTTCAACACAACACTCAAATCATAAGATAGAACAAATAGACAGAACATCAACAAGGAAACAGAGAACTTGAACAATATGATAACTGAGCTAGACCTAACAGACATATACAGAATGTTGCATCTGAAATCACTGAATTATACATTCTTCACAAGTGCTCATGGATCTTTCTCCAGGAAAGACCACATGTTGGGTCACAAGGCAGGTCTCAATAAATATAAAAATATTGAATTTATACAAAGTAATTTCTCAGATCATAATGAAATGAAACTGGAAATTAATAATAGATGGGAAAGGGCAAAATTTGCAAATGTGTGGAAACTATACAACAGACTCCTAAACAATCAGTGGGACAAAGAAGAAATTGTAAGAGAAATTAGTAAATACAGTGAGACAAATGAAAATGAGAGCACAACATATCAAAACTTATGGGATACAGTGAAGACAGTGCTGAGGGAGAAATTTATGTTTAAAAAGAATAAAGAGCTAAAATCAAAGATCTAACTGAACAACTGGAGAAACTAGAACAAGAACAGCAAACCAATCCAAAAGGAAGCAGAAAGAAAGAACAAAGATTAGAGAAGAAAAAAAATGAAATTGAAAACCAAAAAAATAGAAAAAATCAACAAAGCCAAAAGCTGATTCTATGAGAGGATCAATAAAATTGACAAACCCTTAGCTATACCAACAAAGAAAAAAGAGAAAAGATGCAAATAAATAAAATCAGAAATATAAGAGGGGAAGTTACAACTGACCCCACAGAAAGAAAAGGGATCATAATACACCATATTAACAAACTGAAAGGATAAAAACCATGACCATCTCAATCAATGCAGAAAAGGCATTTGACAAACTCCAGCATCCTGTCTTGATTAAAAAAAAAAAAAAAAAAAAAACACTTCTAAAGATAGGAATAGAAGGAAATTCCTCAATATGATAAAGGGCATATATGAAAAACCCACAGCCAACATAGTACTTAATCAGTAAAGGTTGAAAACTTTCCCTCTAAGATCAGGAACAAGACAAGGATGTCCACTGTCACCACGGTTATTCAATATTGTGCTAGAAGTTCCAGGTAGAGCAATTAGAAAAGAAAAAAAGGACATCCAAATAGGAAAAGGGGAAGTAAAACTCTCAATATTTGCAGATGACATGATTCTATATTTAGAAAATTCTGAAATGTCTAAACAAAGCTACTTGAGCTAATAAAAATGTTCAACAAAGTGTTAGGATACAAGATCAATATGCAAAAATCAGTAATGTTTCTGTACACTAGTATTGAACAATCTGAGGAGGAAATGGGGGGGGGGGGGATCCATTACAATAACAACAAAAACACTCAAATACCTATGAATAAATTTAACCAAACATGTACAGGACCTATATTCAGAAAACTACAAATCAATGCTAAAAGAAATCAAAGAAGACCTGAACAAATGAAAAGACATTCCATGTTCATGAAAATTGAAGATTAAATGTCATAAAGATGTCAATCCTACTCAAACTGATTTATAGATCAATGTAATACCAATAAAAATTCCAACAGTTTACTTTACAGAAATAGAAAAGGCAATTACCAAATTTATTTAGAAGTGAAAGTATGCCTGAATAGTCAAAAGCATCCTATAAAAGAAGAGCAATATGGGAGGAAATGCACTGCCTGACCTTGAAACATATTACAAAGCTACAGTGGTCAAAACAACATTGTACTGGCATAAAGATAAACACATTGATCAGTGGAATAGGATTGAGAGTCCAGAAATAAACCCTCACCTATACAGTCAACTGGTTTTTTACAAACCTACCAAGTCCACATTACTGGGACAAAACAGTCTTGTAACAAATGGTGCTGGGTGAACAGATATCCATAACCGAAAGAATGAAAGAGGATGCCTGACTCACTCCCTATGCAAGAATCAACTGAAAACAAATGAAAGACCTAAATACAAAAGCCAGGACCATGAAACTCCTAGGAGAAAATGTAGGAAAACATCTTAAAGATCTTGTAGTAGGTGGTGGTTTTTGGGACCTTACATCAAAAGCACACACAATAAAAGAAAAAATAGAAAATGGGACCTCCTCAAAATTAAACTTTTTTTGCAACTCGAAAGACTTTGTCAAAAGAGTGAAAAGGGAGTCTACTCAATGGGAGAAAATATTTGGAAATCACATATCCGATAAGGGTTTAATATTCGTGATATATAAAGAGATGTTACAACTCAACAATAAAAAGACTGTTCAAAAAATGGAAAAAGACTTGAGTAGACATTTTTCCAAAGAAGAAATACAAATGGTGAAAAAACACATGAAAAATGTTCAACATCACTAGTGAGTAGGGAAATGTAAATCAAAGCTATAATGAGATATCATTTCACACCTATTAGAAGGGCCACTATTAAAAAGTCAGAAAACTACAAGTGTTGGAGAGGATGTAGAGAGATAGGAACATTTATTCACTTGTAGTAGGAATGTAGAATGGTATAGCAACTGTGGAGGACTGTTTGGCAGTTCCTAAGAAAGTTGGATATAGATCTGCCACATGACCCAGCAATACCACTACTAGGTATATACCCAGAAGAACTGAGAGCAGTGATGCGAACAGTCATCTGCACATCAATGCTCGTAGTGACATTATTCATGAAGAAAAAACCCAGGAGTCCATAACCAATGAATGGATAAACCATGGTGTATACACATGATGGAATATTACACAGCTATAAGAAGAAATGAAGTCATGAAGCATATGACAACATGGATGTTATGTTGAGTGAAGCAAGCCAGACACAAAAGGACAAATACTGTATGATCATGCTATTATGAACTAAATACGTTATATAGACTCATGGAGTTGATTACTAGAATATAGGTCACCAGAACATAGAATGAAGTTAGAGAATGGAAAGCTGAGGATTATTCTTGCAGAAATGGTAAAAAAGTTTGTAAATCTTTGGAAATGAATAGAAATGGTGAAAGCACATGATAGTGTTTGTTACCAGCAGTGCTATTATATGGGTATGACAGTGGTTGAAAGGGAAAGTCTAAGATCTACATTACTAGAAGGAAAACTAAAAACTGTAAAACTAAAAACTGAAAAACTAAAAACTAAAAACTGTAGAGCATAGCAAAACCCCATGTGAAATATGAATATGGGTAATATTGCATATGTAAGGCTTTTTCTTTGAAACTGAAGAAATGTATATTAATGTTACAAGATTTTAATATCAGGCAAAAAACCCCACAACCCATTATGCTAAGTGAAAGAAAACAGACACAAAGTACTATATATTTATGATTCCATTTATATAAAATGTAAACATAAATCAATTTATAAAGATGGAATTAGATTAGTGGTTCTGTAGGGCTGGGGGGAGGATGGAGGGATTGAGAGGTGACAGCTAAGTGATGTGGAGTTTTTCTTTTTCTTTTTTCAGGTACTAGTGGCCAGGGATGAATACAGGAGCTTGGATGTGGGAAGCTGGCACTCAACCACTGAGCCCCATCCACTTCCCTGAGTTATTTTTTTCTATTGTTTTGCTTGTTGTTTGTTTTTGCTTTATCAGGAGGCACTGGGAACCGAACCAGGGCCTCCCATGTGGGAAGCAGGTGCTCAACCACTTAAGCCACATCCACTCCCTGTTCTAAAATTTTTTGTGGTGATAAAGGCACAACACTGTGATTATACTAAAAACCACTGATTGCACATTTTAGATAGATTGTATGGTTTATATGTGTCAATAAAATCGCTTTTTTAAAAAAGAAGAAATTGACCCATTTCATCGATAATATCTGGAAAGAAAAGCTTCCCTTCTCTCCCTCATTAATCCTGATAGAAGAAAAAATGGGATCATGTCAAACTAGAAACAGAAAAGAGAAAGAAAATATTGAAGGTGTTCTCACCAATTTTGGTTTTCCAATCACCTTAGGAAAGCAAGAATACTTTCTCTGCCATCTCTGTGAAAAGATAAATGTGAGAGAGAATCTAGCTGTTGTCTTAAACCTAAGTTACAGACTAGTAAAAGCTAATTGAACACAAAAACCAGAAAAAAGGAGAGAGACGCTCTTCTGATTTCATACCTGGTTAGATATTCTATCTTACATGATACCGGAATAATATTGTTTTTCTCACTACAGAACTTCCATTGGAGTTCTCTTTCCTTTTTTGTGACATAGATGAAAGTCAAGTGTTTGGAAAACTGAAAACCTTCTTCTACTCAGGTTTTCCTCTAAACGATAGGAGAGTGGAAGAGCCAATTTAAAATATTTCAGTAGCATAAAATCTTGCTCAGGCACAGAATTCAAAATTATTTCTTAAATTCTCTTCTAAGAGCATCGGGACTGACATAAAGGTAAAAGGATAAAGGCTTCCCAAAATACTCTTTTAAAACTTTCTTACCAAAATTTCCTCAAGAACTTGAGTAGATTATTATACTGTGGTTTTCTCAATAATGAAAGAAACTCAGCTGAGTGGACTATGCTGTCATTGAAATCCTTTTACTTGGCTTCCTCTTTTCTCAAGATTTCCACCTCAAAAGAAAGAGTACTTCCCTAACTGCAATTCTGTAGCAATGAACTCAAGTGGTGTTTTTAGCAAAAGGCTCTACATGGTTTCTATGGATTCTCATAAAAAAATAATGGGGGCAGCCATGAATTCTTTCAGACCAGAGTAGGGAATAAAATCTCAAGATCTAGCTCTTCTCTGCTATGAAGAGAGCAAGGAGACTTTAACTCCAAGGTCACTTGTAACTTGGAAGCTGAGACACATGGTAAACAAGGGGGAAAAGAGTGACCATGGGAGGAGATGGACCAAATTCTTACAAAATTCCATGAAGTTATTCTTTTGTCCTATCAGCTTTAGAAATTCTATCATTATGATGTGACACTTGAATTATGAGATTTTTTTTTTTAATTTCTGAAACTCTTAGACTCAGCAGCACCCTTTATCTTCCTTTAAACTTAATCAGCCTGTTTAAAATGCATTGGAAATTTAACAGCTCAGTTACCCACAAAACTAAATATTTAACTGAAAATACAGGTAGGGTTGTAGACCCAAAATTAAGGAAAGAGAATTTTAAAAAGAAAGAATACTGTCCTAGAAATATCTTTTAAACCTACCAAACTAATTGGGAAATATGATTTCTAGATCTTAAAAAAAAAACAACAACAGCAATTTACCTATTAGAACTTTCTAGAAAGCCTACTCCTTCAGACATCTGAAAAATCTTTACACCTCTCCTGAAGATTTTTACTACACCACCCACAAAGGAAGTCTGTTTTGCTATTCTAAAGCAATTGAGGAAAGGAAATCCATGATCTGACAGAGTGGGGGGGGGCTTTAACCCTCGTGTGGAGAAGCAGAAGAAAAACGTGAAGGGGCTTAAACCCCCAGGGATGCTGCACGCCGGGAAAGAAAACCAACAGCTGGTCAGAGAATGAACTCCTACGAATTACAAAAGCCCCCAGCCTTTCTGTGACTTCAAGGAGTTTTCAACTTCTCTGTGCAAAAGCAACCTTCAGAACTTCTATTTTGAGAAATTATTAGGTTATACTACGTCAAATATTTCTCTCAGACAGAGGAAAACAAGGCTATCCATTTTCCTCACAGAATATCCTCCAATCCTGCGCTCACTGTGAGCGACTGTCAAATATCCTTCATTATTATGAAAGTTCTCTCAGGGAAAGAAATCCATACCCAGCTTCTAATAAATACAAGGGGAGAAGACGAGCGGAGGTGCAATAGCATGAGGAAGATAATAAAATCTAAAATAGGTTTTAGTGTAGAAATGCACCCTGTACAGAAGATGGTATATCTCCACTGATTACGGCTTCTGAGTGTATTTTCTAAGCCAGAGTGGCACAGCTTTGATGCTTTTCCCCTCACAAATTTCAAAGAGAAAAGAAAATTAGCCCTCTGACTTTTTTTTTTTTCCCCCTAGCTTTGAAAATGAAAAGAAAGAAAGTGAATGTGACCTTTAGTTACTGGTGAAGGAATGGGTGAAGACCTGGACGCTGCCCCTGTCTCCACCCCATCTCCCCTCCGTGGGGATCCAAGCTGAGGGGCCTCAGGCTGCAAAGGAAACGCCTCGCAGTGTGGAGACACCAAGAGAAGCTGAGAGAGATCCCAATGGACTGATGCCAGGGGAAACCGGGGGTCAGGGCGCCCAGCTTGGGGGACCTGCACAAAAGCCATCAATGCAGTGCCCGAATGACAAACAGTCCAGTAATCAGCTGTATTGGAAGAAGGGCCCAGAATAGCAGGGATAGTCAGGCACCCCCCAACCTGACCGGCCAAGGGTAAGCGTGCAAGCACATGCAGCCCCCAGTGAGGTTTCCACGGCTGTGCCACAGGGAAAGGTCAGCAGTGAAAATACTAGACACTCAGTTAAATTCGAATTTCAGGTAAACAACAAATATTTTGTAGTGTAAGTATGTCCTGTATAATATTGGGGACACAAAATACTAAAAAAAAAAAAAATTCTTTTTTTATCTGAAATTTAAGTGGGCACCCCGGACTTCTCTTTGTTAAATCTGACCTTAAGATAGCACACAGGGAGGCTGCCTGGGGCTGACTGAGCTTGGAAGTCTTCATGAATTTCAGGAGAGCAGCCCCTCTTCCTTTCGTGGCTCCAGGTACCACCTGCTGTTACCGGAGGGTCAAGGTAGGGCCTCGATGGCTTTGTGATGAGACATCACTATCAACAAACTCCCATTGGGGGGCTGGGGCAGCCCTGCCTTCGAGGGTCACTCAGGCCCTGTGGCAGCCCTCATGGGGGATTCCACAAAAATTCAGGAGAGAAGGCCCACGGGCCACGGACCGGGCAGTAATGGGAGCCAGCATCCCACAGCCCTTCCATGGTTTTTTAAAGAAATTTTAAATACTACACAAAAACAACCTTCAGAAAGTCTATTTTGAAAAAAATATTCATCTATTTGATCTCAGAAATAGTTCTCCCACACCCATATACATGAAACGTGGGGCCGTCCATTTTCTTCCCCGAAAGGTCGCCTAACCTCTAGCCACTAGAAAGACTGGTAAGGATTGTCCATTAGGACGAACTTCTTTTGGGGTGAAAACCTCAGTTAGCCTCTAATACAAGCAAGAGTGAGAGAGAGGCTGAGAAGGGCAGAAATGGGCTGGAAATGGGTATTTCATAGAAGCACACCCCATAGTTCTGAAACCACTGCAGGGATTGCAGATTTGGGTACGTTTTCTAAATCAGATTTTTGTTACATCCATAAGTTCTCCCTCAAGAATTTTTTTAAGGGGGAGGGGATAAAGTAGGATATGCCCCTTTTCTTCTCCTTTGGAGCTGGAAGGAACGAAAGAATTCAAATCTTTGCTCTTTTGCTTAAGTTTGTAATTGGCATGTGCTTCACAAAAGGACAAGAGTTGACTCTTTTCCACCAGAAACACCTTTTTCCTGTTGATCTGATGGCAAAATGTTCACAAGAAAATGGCTGCCCATCCTGAGGAGAGGAATCAACCCCCAAGAAAAGAGCTCCTTGAAGGGAGAAAGCAAGCAATGCAGGAAGATCCTTTTATGTTCATTTCTCCTCCTGTACCTGGCTGAGGTGAGAGAAGAACTAGAGGGAATGTTTGGTCCAAATGTCAGGCTGGCTGGGTAAGGGGCAGACCTTGGCTTCCATGCTCACTGTGAGGAAAAAAATTCAGCCTCCTCAGAAAAGCCTTCTGCCTGTGGAGGGACGGCTGACAGGCCCAGAGGAGGAATGAACTTATAAGGAACCTCAGAAGGATTCAGGAGGCCTCAAGCCAGAGAGAGAAAGTAGGGGAATTGACAAGTGGTCAGGATAAAAAAATTAGTATCCTATATCCTTCCTGTCAATTCGAGACATTTTCAACCTCATTATGCAAAAACAACCTTCGAAAATTCTATCTTAAAAAAATTATCAGTCTATTTGCCTCAGAAATATTTCTCCCTATACATGAAGAACCAAGGCTATCCATTTTCCATAATGAACATCCCCCGCCTTATACTTGCTGGAAGAGAATCTGGGTGCGCTCCATTATTATCAAGGCTCTCCAAGGGGGAGAAAGCTGTGCCCACTAGTTAATAAATACAGGGAGAGGAGATGGGCGTCAACGAAATAGTACGGGGAAAATAATAAAATTTAAAATTGGTTTCAGTATGGAAATGTACCCTTTGGTTCTTTATTTTTTATAGGTAACATCTCTCCTCTGATTACAGATTCAGGGTATATTTTCTCAATGAGGATTCTAATGCAATACATATAATTTATTTTCAAGAAAAATAAAAAATACATATATTGCTTTTCCAGTCATGTTTTGGTTTAGGGGAAGACTGTAGTAAGCTGAGTCAACATAGAAGCTATGACAGAGCCCTGGGTTAACTTCATTCCAGAAATATTAACCACATTGTGCATCAGAGGAGATCTGGACAGGTGAGTGAGGAGACGCCTCAGAACAAGGAGCGGCCGAGGATGCCTGTGGGAGAACAGGGCACCTCAGCAGAGGAAGCAGAATTCCTGTCAGAGCAGGGTAGTTTCTCAGAAGGTGAGGTGAGAAGAAGTTGGACACACACACTCCTCAAAGGTGGGCACACAATGTGCACAAGTGTCCATTTCGATCCTCGGGAAAATTGGAAGGGGCTTGAGAGAATTCTTCAAGGTCCTCTGCCTGATTCCTACCATGTCTTTGGGATGAAACTGAGGAGGAACTTATGTCTGATAAGCAAACCTTGTACAAGGCCACAGTCTCCAGAGGGGGGCATGGTGTCTCAGCATTGATGGAATTTGATGTTCTCTGACAGAGAGAGGGTATGGCAGGCTATCTGCCTTGCTCTTCTCCCACTGGACATTACCATTTCTGACAGCCTTGGCTTTGGTACAATTTAAATATTTGGCTCTTTCCTGACGTGCTTGGGGGTCTTTGTTTGGGTTTGCTTCTTGGTTTGGGGGCTCTCCTCTTGCCCATTGGGGAAAGAGATAGGGCTGAATTTCCCTTCATTCTGGCAAAGCCACTGGGTGCTTGATTCTTGAATCTTTCTCACATTGCCAGGAGGGTACAAGAGGCCAGTGCTGGGGAACACTCATGGTGAGATGGTGACTTTGAGGTGCAAAGCCACTCGCTTGGGTGAGCCCAGCTGTGCAGCCATGGTCCTAGGTTCTGTCTGGACCAGGAAACTGAGAGCCAGCAAGCCCAGGACATTGTAGAGAACATTAGCTGAATGTTCCATGACAATTTCCTGAGCATCTCCTCTGCACCCGGCATTGTCCAAGGCACAAGGGACACATCACACAGGGAGGGTAACCTCTGGTGCAGGAGACAGGATAAACGAGAAAACATATGCATGAAAGAGATCATTTGAGCTAACAGTAAGAGCTACAGAAAAATAAAGCAAGGTACCATGAGCACAGCGACAGGGGGGTGGGATGAGTACATGGGCAGCTGGTCACAGGAGACCCCCTCCCCTCTCTTGGCCGAGCTCCTGCAGCATCTCCCACCTGGCCGTGCCTGGCCCTGCTGCCATCTGCCAACCAGAGTCTCTTCCTAGTTATTTGAACTGAATTGGGTTGTCTTCCTTCCTTGCTTAACATTCTTCAGAGCTCTGGAATCCGACCCCTTGTTCTGGCCAGCAAAGCCCATGAGACCTGGCCCCACTCACCCTCCCTGGCCAGGTTCTCATCACTCTGGCCTCATGCCACTCCAACCCCAGGACCTTTGCCCTGCTGTCTCCACCATCCCTCAGCCCTGGCTCCTCTTCTCGCGGATGAGGATGTGGTTCCATCTTCACCGGGAACCAGCACTCTCCATCACATAATCCTCTTCCTCAGGGTTGCAAAGAAAACGGTCTCATCCCACCTCTGCGCAGAGGTGGCATCACACAACCACCAAGGACTTGGACTCTGGAGGCAGGCCGCAGGGGTTACAAGCATATTTTGTGACTTGGGGCAGATCTCTCCTCTATGCCTCAATTTCCTCATCTACCATTTGGGAGAAATTCTCGTGCTTCCTCCAAGGGTGGCTAGGAGGATTAAATGAGCTGACAGCACAAGCATTCGGCACAAATCTGGGACACAGAGCTCCAGGACACGTGGGCTCAGTTCCCGGGAGGCTTTCTCACCCTCACGGACATTGCTCGGTTCTCATCTGCTTGTTCACGGCTTGGAGCCCATCTTCCTGCAGCCAGACTGTCAGCTCCAGGTGTCAGGGACCTTGTCTGTCCTGTTTACCACAGGATTTTCCTGTACGTAGCACACAGTAGGTGCTCAATAAATTTCTGTTGGAAAATAAATGAAAACTAGCCTGACTCCTGCTTTTCCACCTCACACCTCAAAATCTCAAACAGAATCCCCCAGCCCCCCCCCCCCCAGAGACTTCTCCCCCTTTTTTAATGTGCTTATAGAGACTGGGGGACTCATTAAAGGGGGAACTCAGTGCCCGCCACCTCGGGGGTCCCAGAACGAGCGAGGACACCACAGGGAATTCACAGTTGGACGGGCTTCACCAAAAATCTCCCTTTCTGATTAATTCCCAGCAGCTCTTCCCTCCCATCCCCGTGAACGAGATTCATGATGATTTAACTCTACTCCACTATTCCCACTGATTATAATCATATTTAAAAACCCTGACTGGTTTTTTAAAAACTCCACTTAATGTCAATTTGCATTCATCAAGGTTTTGTGTGGGGGTTTTTTCCTGTTAAAGGGGCAGTTATTCTTAAAGGCTAACTGAGTTTGGAAGGCGGTGCACCCTACATCTGAAGGTAATTTGAAGAAGAAAAGAATTAGAAGCGCCCATAATCCCCAGCCCGGTTCCCACAAACCGGAGCGAGAGCCTCCCCGGTTGTCAGTCAGTCCAGGCTCGGGGGCTTCTCTGTCACATACACCATAAATTTTCTCTAGGGGTGTGTGGATACGTCCCTGAGCTCTCCCTGGGAGACGAGGAAGGTATACTTGGAAAGATCCGTAAAGCAGACCCACAGAACGGGGCCTTCTCGTGGAGTTATGCCGGAGTCTCCCGCCTCGTCGGGCGTAAATAACAGCAAGGTGTTTTTATGACTGTCATCACTGCAGCTCACCACATGATTTGAGTTTTCTTCAGCGGGTGCCAGTGGAAACCAGCACCGCCAGCTGCATCCCTGGGGTTGCTTAGAGACCTTGTTTTACTACGGTGGGGATTGGGGAGCTTTGAACCCCAAAGCGTTTGAACACAGAAGAACTTAGAGAGAGACACGCTTCCCCAGACCCGGACACGCGGACATGGGTGTTTAGTAGAAGGCTCTTGAAGTGGTATCGCTTACTTTTTTCCTCTAACTAGGATTTCAAAGTCTTGCATGTAATTTTTTTTTACTGTGCTGGGGAGTGAAAAATGGCAAATCAGTTTTATTACTGCTAGGAGAGGCCCATGGCCTAGGCATAGAGGGAGACCTCTTCAAGGAAAAGGACCTAGAAAATAGCATTACTAGCATGAATATTAACTGAACATTTTCTTTAAAGGGAAAAATTTTGGACTGCTTTCACCCTGTCAATGTCCCCAGTCCCCTGTGGCAGAGCATTTGAGTTCCTCCCTATTTCTTGTCCTTTTTCTCCATAATAAGAACCTCATTTTGTGCCATGGCACATGGCTGCTTTGCTAAAAACTACATTTCCCAGATTTCCTTGCAGCTACATATGCCTGGATAACTAAGTTCTGTCCCAAGAGACATAAGAGGAAGTGGAAGATGCAACTTCTGGGTGGTGCCCTTGCAGGGAAGGTGGGCTCCTGCTCCTTCCCCTTTTCTCCTTTCTGCCAGCTGGAATGCAGGTCTCTGGAGAAGCAACTAGGCGCCTATGTTGAGGAGAGCACAGCAACAAGAGGGAACACACTAGAGCAGATGTGAGAAATACACTTTACATGTCTTTAATAATCCACTGTTATTTTCCATCTGTATGAGAACCTGAAATTTTGTCATATTTAGTGCTATGAGTAAGAGAGACATTTTAGCATAAGCGTCTAAACTTTTAGCTATTTCCTAAACTTTGGATGTCCTCATACAACCACCATGAATTTTCTACATCTGCCAACCACCAAGTATTAAGCCTTCGCAATTTTGTCACATCTGCAAATTAACTGGACCAGGGATGAGCAGACTAGCCCACAGGCCAAACCCAGGCCTCTGCCAATTCGGGTAAATCAAGCTTTATTGGGAAACAGCCAGGCCCAGACATGTACAAGTTGCCTGTGGCTGATGTCACTCCCCGACTAAGGCTTGAGCACCACAACGCAGATGGGACCGCCAGCAAAAGGTGGAAAAATTTACTTTCTGGTCTTTTACAGAAAAAGTTTGTGGACTCCTCATTTTGGACTACTTAATTACATAAATATGTTTAATTAACTCCCTTTTCATGTAAGAAAGGTTATTTTTTTAAAAAATAATCTGTAATCAATCCATAAATAAAAATAAATTATGACCTCTGGGGGTAAAATGGTACACTCACTGGGCCAGGACTATGAATGTAGGAATTAACTCTCCATGGCCATTCTTCCTTCTCTCTTGTCAACAGAACCCCAGGGATGCTTCATACCCTTCTAAAATACTCTTCTTCCATTCCCTACAACCGGCTCTAGCTAGACAGTGAGAGCTACCAAAGGAGGCTAGAAAACCTCAGGGAAGCTTTCCAAAGCTTTCCCCTAGGACCTTGGGCCCTTCTGCTTTGCTCTGCATGAAACACAGGCCCATACCTGGAAGTAAGCAGTGACCTCCTATCACAAGGAAACATCAGAGTTTGCTATAGTTAGCCCCTGCTGTGAAACAAACACACAAATAAGCAAACAAACAGATATATGGTTACCTTTGAAATAGTGTTTGTAAATATGGATATGTAATTATGGTGATTAAAATGTATATACATGTTTTTATCATTAAAATTCTTTCAAAATATTTGTTTACAAATCACAGCAGTTAGCACATTATACTTTGAGGCTTCCACCTCCTGCCTCTGGGGTCTGAACTGGGAAGCCTGCCGTTTAATACCCTGGGCTCCGCTAGCTTGAAGTGTGACTTCCATCCTTCTGTAAATGGGCCTCGTAATAGCATTTACATCTCTGCTGGAGAATTTAAAGGAGAGAGTAGAAAGGCTCTAATAGCACATGGCAGGCACCCCACTGATGTTACAAAGATTCTTCCCATTATGGTTCTCACTAGATAATACAAGGCATCACAAGTAGAGTATAATATGGCGGAGCAATTAAGATAGCTGGAGTTTGAAAGTAAGGATGTTCCTAATAAAGAAGGCTCAAATGAACGACTATTTAAAGTAGTGGGTGGGAAAATATAGTTGTCCCGAAAACCCCTGTTGATGAGCTCTTCATTTAGATATTGGGTCTTCTTCTACCTCTATTTGTATTAAAATAAGGAAAGCATTTCTTCTCCATGCCCTGCCAAATTTCATGTTATTTTCAAAATGTCACACCTGAGCCCAGCAGGACCAGGCGGTCCCCTCTGTGGCCCTTTGCTGACCTCGTGGAGCATCCTCATTCTGAGCACTGGAGGGCCTAAGGATCAGAGCCCCTCACCCCCCCCCCAAAAAAAGTACCCCTCAGGAAAAATCAATAATTCCACTCAAGTCCTGATTTTTTAGGGAACTCCCTCAATTATCACATTTTGAATAACTAAATACTGTGTAGGAAGACGCATTAGTCTGAAATGAGGCCAATTCATGTTGGTTTGGGACAATCATTGATATCAACTGACAAAATTGGTTTAAAACAGATGATGGGGAGACCTTTAGCACAAATTTAGTCATTATTCCGGGGCATATGGCATACAATTATAAGCACTGGATGTTGTTGTAAACAAGTCTCTTAAAGATTGCTTTAAAAAGCAAAATAGGACATGTTTATCTTGTGGAAATCGCTAATAGGCACATATAATAGAAATGAAAACGGTGCTGCTAATGTCATGTGAATGAGTGCTTATGGCTGTGGATAAATTTCCATGATGGTGTGTATTATACTCAGCTTCTAGCAGTACTGAATCTCAAAGAGCTGGGATGAAAGGGAAAATGCTGTGTTCTGGAAAAGTCTATTAGATGACTCAAAAAAAAATGGTTCTAGGGATGACGAAGACACAGCTATCAAAGATGCATGCTGAGAAATCAGATAAAATTGCTTCATGAAATGTGAACAGAACACTTAAATACCACCAAGCTAATGCTTTATGTAATGCAGGATTTAAATGGGAATACACTAGAAAAGTAAATTAAATATCACTCTATCTACATCTTTAAGTGTTATATTTCAGATTAGTCCCAAACTCTGCTCGACCTTTGTGGTGAGAAAGTAGGGCTCGTCTTACATTGGAGCATAAGTGAGAAACAGCTAACTAGTGTCTTGGGTTCTTGACTAGTGTTAACTAGTGTTAAGTGGAGAGAAACCTAGAGAGGGTGAAACAGGCAGAAATCAGACAAAGCAGGGTTCTAAAAAGCATAAACCTCAGGCTGAGCCCACAGGGAGGCTGGAGAGTGAACAAGCATCACACAGCATCCCCACCCAGAGACAGAAAGGCTGGGACATCTTAGGGCCACATCAATTAGTCCGTGGCTGGGGCCACCACTGGGCCCATTGCGAGTGTAAGTGCCAGGTGGGGGATAGCCTCAGGCCCCTCTGGGCCTCTCATCAGGCCAGGCCACCCTCACCCTGTGCCTGGCCTATCACCAACAGCATCTGCTCCCACTGCCAAGGTGGAGTACTCCACGGAGCCTGGAGAGGTCACTTGCTGAGTCTGAGCGACTCTGACTTTACCTACCTAGGAAGCGAGGGCAGGTTGCTTTACATGGCCAGCAGCTGTCCCTCCAGGCTCAGCTCCCCTCCAGGGAGCAGCCCATCCCCATAGAAACTGGCTGACTTACCACCATTCTCCCCAACCTGATCAAGCAGAAGGCTCAGGGCTACACCTGTGACACCTTGTTAAACTGCAGTTGATCCAGGTGCTTTGATTGGAAAGTTCCCTGTCTGGTGCCGCTGCTAAGTGGATAGGATGCAAGCCAGCAGCCACTGGAGACTGCTCCATGCCCAGGTATGAAGGCCACACAGGGGAAAGCAGGCTCAGCTCCGAAGAGGGACAGTCGTCGCCTGGGTCTTTGTGTCCGGCCAGGCCCTCCCGGGGCTTTCTCATCCCACCAGCAAACACGCGCTCTTTTGCACGTAAGCCCTTTTGCCTCGGGTTTCAGTCCCCAGCAGTGAGACTTCTCTGTGCCAAAGCGCTCGCCTGACTCTTACAGAGAATGAAATGGGGAGGTGGGCTGGATACCTGCTGACCCCGACCACCTACCCAGCCATATTAAAGGTGGGATTAAGGATTTACCTAATTTCACTTAATGACAGACTTAAAATTCAAGCCATGATTGTCTGCTTCCAGCCCTGGAAAACTGTCTGGTATGTTTGCATATGAGACACAAATCATGACTTTGATGAAAGAAGCCAGTCTTTTCTGTAAAGGGGCATTTCTAACAGACGTTGATTAATCTAGTTTCTCATTCTTCTAAGCAAAATAATAGAGAAATCGTCATTTTCTTCCTTATCTAACTACACAGACGACTGCCTGGTGACTTTTCAAATTTATTGAGTGGCAAAACTAGAAGCAAAGAAGAAATATGCCCTGTGTCCTCTGCAGCATTCAAAGTAGCTGTCGGGCCTGCAGCAAGGCTTGCTAAACCGGCTGGGGGGAAGCCAAGGAGAGGTGAGACCAAAAACAAGCAAGCAGAAATGAAAAGAAACACCCCTCCTGCGAGGGCACTTTCAGAGTGAACCAGGTGAAGTGGATTTTCTTGGATTTAATGCAGAATTACTTAAAACACAAATTCAAAATGCCCCATCTCTTAATTGAAGGGAAAAAAAACCCCGCATTTACACCTTGACTCTGTAATGGAATGTTAGTTAAAAAAGAAATTAATTGAAATTAAATACGACAAAACATAGCATAGTTTAGTTGATAAAGCAGATGAAATTAATAAGTGAAAATGAAGAGCTGTTCCCCCTTCACTTAGCAGCTTTCAGTATTCTGCAGAGTGGAAGAGGGGGAAAAAATCTACAGACCCAGGAAGCAGTTTAAAAAGGAAAATAATTGCTTTCATATTAACACATATAAAGCCAATTACTTTTGAACCATTAATGTGTGGATTTTTCAAAATCAATAACATTGTATTTAATCCATTTGAACAAAAATAAATGGGAATGCACGGCTTTGGTTGCCCGACGGCCTCACCATAGTGATTTCTGCAATCACTGCAGCATGTAATTTCTGTTGTTGTTTTCCTCAGCTGAACCTGGAGAACCTTGAAAGGCCCCAGGTTTGAGGAGGTAATGGGAACTCAGTGCAATGGGCTTGATCTGCCCTTCAAGGAGCACCATCTACTGCAGTCAGACGCTCGGGGAGTAGCGGGGCAGCCGGCAGTCCAGGCCTCGGGACTGACATGTCAGAGCACGGCCTGGGGGCAGCTGCCTGCTCGTCTTCTCTCCTGGTGCAGTAGTGTCAGACTCTAGGTACATACGAGAAACGGGCTTGGAAGGCGATGCCCCAAGAGCACAGGCGAGAAGCCCCGATGCGCCTCGAAGCGCCAGGGCTGGCAGGGGTCTGGGCTGACGGGGCGCTGGGGCAGGTGGGAGGCTGGGGCAGGCGGGGCGCAGAGCAGAGGGAGCCCCCACGGAGCCCCACAGCACCACCCTCCAAGGCTCTGGGCCTCTAATAAAAGTGGGTGCCCTCCTGTCATCTCCTGGGGGGAGGTCGAAGAAGGGCGTGCCTCCGCAAAGTCCACCCACCCCAAAAGCGCTGCAGACACAAAGATTTCAGCACTGGGCTCCAAAGGCCCAGTGAGAGGGTGATGGGAAGTGGGGCAACCAGCCAGCACCCTCCTTCCCCCCACATCCTCCTGGCAGTCAGCAAAAGTTGGGATCCAGAGTGTTTGTGAGTGTGAGGGTTAGTGCGTGAGAGTGTGTGTGAGTGTACGTGTGTGTCCGCATGGTGGGCATGTATGAGTGACTGGCTGTGGCTATGGACACGTGTGAGTCTGTGAGTAAATGGGTGTCTGCACGTGAGCGTGGGTGAGAGTGGCTGTGTATGTTAGTGTGTCGGTGTGTGTGAGTGGATGTGTGCCTCTGAGTGTATTCACTCTGTCGTGTAGAAACAGACACGTTGCGTCACTCCCAGCTGTGAGGAGAGCAGATGCGCTCGAGCAGCCAGCAGCCCCCACCAAGTGAGGACGTCAGTGGTACGAAGCTCGGCCTTGAACTACGCAGACATCATATAACCGACAGCACAACAGACCTACAAAATGGGGGTGGCACTTATTGTTCCCTTTTACAGGTAGGGAAACCGAGTCCAAACGAGCCGAGACACATGCGCCAGGCCCCAGGACTCAGGCTGGAGCTGGTGGGCTCAGCCGGCAGTGGCCACGGGGCCTGCCCTCTGCGCCCCCCTATTTTATGACATTTGCTTGTGGATATCGTCACGTGCTTTTCAGAAGCAGGACCAGCCCTGCAGGAGCCCGGGCACTCCACGTGGAGAGGACAGGAGCCTCTCACCCACTTGTCTCAGAAGGCTCGGGGGCCCTGCCTAGCACAAGAGCCTGGGAGCCCGCGTTCTGCAGCAGAACCCTCCATTCCGCTTCCCTCCCTCCTGCCCCGGAGCCCTGGGCAGGTCCTCCAGGGCCCTGTTTTGGGCCTCACTTTCCTGTATCCCACTCTCTGCTCCCCCTCGCCTTGCTCCCCTCGCCTCCCTGCTGCTCCTGTCTCCTCCCTTGCAGGAACTGTTTTTCCTCTTGCACATCTGGGTGGCATTTGCGTGCAAGCAACAAAGCTTCCTGTAAAGCCCGGGTGGTCTGCGGGCTGAGACAATGACAAGACTCTCTTCTTCACCAGGGATCCAGCCTATTGCACCAGGATCCTTGTTGCAAAAACCTCCCCTCCCTTCCTTGGGCTTCAGTCCGCACATCAGTTCATCCACCTGAACTCCTAAGCACGTAAAATAGATTCACACCCAGGGGTCCCCTGGTATTCGGAGCACGGGGCAAGGGAGGCGTACGCCACCCCCAGACACACACCAGGCGAGATCAGAGACCAGAGGGAGGGAGGCAAAGCCCCGAACCGCGGCCAGGGCGCCCGCCTGGGAAGGGTGCTGTGCCGGCTGGTTCCTCGCAGGTTGCCACTAGGGGGCGCCCTTGAAGCTTGGAAGACGCCTTCACAGCAAATAAAAAGCTTCGTGTCTTCTGGGTAATAAATTCACCAGGCTTGTTTTTTAACCCTCACCGGAGGTTAAAATAGTTTCAGAAAGAGTTTTGGTAAATTCATGGGTAACTTTTGAGGTTATATGAGGTAGTTGTCAAAAAGAAGAAAAGGAAAAAACAGCCTTTTTCTCTGCTCTGGAAAACGCACAATCAGAGGCCGTTCCGGTACACAGGAGGGGGCTGTGGGCATTCAGGTTCTTTCTAGAAGGGTCCAGGTAGAGATGCAGTTTCGAGACCCTCTAATGCCAGTCAGATGGAGGGGCCCCCGGGGGGTTCCTGGGCCCTGACTGTGCCCGAGGGTGCAGGTGCCGCCCCAGCCACCCGGGCCCCAGCCTCTCCCCTCACAAAGGCTGCCTCTTTGCCACCTTCTCGATTTTTCCATCCTGCCCTCCCCTCTGGCCAGGGCAAGGGCTGGTCAGGGTTTTTGCACTCCTTTCTCCCTGGCACGCAGTCAGGAATTAGGCAAAAGTCAAAATCCATGAGTAGAGGTTAGAAAGAAGAACTTTTTACCAGATTGATAAGGAAGGAGATGAGAGGAGACAGAAAGAAAACAGCAGCAGTTAAGCGAGGGGGCGTCGCGCGGTAACTTATGATTCAGAGCCTCAAATGTGTTGAGTTCCTCTTTTCAATCTGCCTTTAACTAGGGGGAAAAAAATAAGGAAATTGTGGAAAATTGAGAAACAAACATCTCCGAGAGTGCTTTGCGCCCGGGGGTGCTTAATGAACACTTAATAATTTCTAATGTGAGTACTTATAAAAATGGCTTTTGTCCATTCGCGGCATGACAGGTGCCTCACAGCCAAGAGGGAGAGCTGTAAATGACTGCAAATGACTGCAAATGATCGCTAATGTCGATGCGGAGGGGGGTACAAAAAACACTTTTTCACAGCTCTGGAAGTTAAGGAAATAAGCAAGCCAACATTTTAAGAGTTTGTTCCAGCAAAGCAAAAACCTTGGCACTGAACTTGGATTTAGTTCCTCAGTGTAGTGAATGTGGGCAGGACTCCGGCTGAGGAGCCAGGACGCCCACCACGTCCACTCCTGACCCCACGGGGCCATGTTGAAAATTCAAGGAGGAAAAACCTGCCAAGGAAAACTCTCTAACTACTAAAGCAAGAAGCAGTTCTTACAGGTGGAGCAGGTTCTCCAGGCTCCAGGCCAGGGGTAAAGGCAGATGTGACCCCACTGTCTCTCCCACATCAAGTCCAGCCCCTCGCCGGGCAGGGGGCACACACCTGTGTCCCCTCCCCAATGCCAATGAGCTCTTCCCTTCCATTCAGCAACTCTTTCCTCTCTCCTGGGGGTGGTGAAATTCAGGCCTCTCCCCCGCCGCCCATCAGCCACCATCGCGTGTGGAGCACTTGCTCATTTGCACGGCGTGTGCACATTCATCACCAGGGTAGCTCAAGCCTCTCATCAATCCCTACGCAAGGAGGCAGGCTCGAGGATCCTGGCACATGCAGACTCTAAACCTGCACCCCCACTTCCCAGAAGCGGGTCTGAAGCAAAGAGAAGGGACCTGCTGGAGGAACTAGTCAGAGAAAAAGCCAGAAAAGTCTTCTGCATCCAAGAACAAAACTCCTTCCCCTCTACCACTCTTGGCCTGAAGGATGGCAACGAGAGAGATTTGGCTTTCCAGGTGGGTGTTGTTGGGGACACCTGGGTAAGCTGGTGACATGGGCTTTGGAGGTGCCTGTGAACATAAAGATGCTAGAAAACCGAACTCTGCTCCTACGTGCTAGTTAGACATTGAGACTGAACCTCTGTTGCAAACAGAGATTAGGAAAAGGTTAGGCAGGTGTTAAAGACGTGTTAGTATCAAAATGCTACTTTCTCCATGACGCAATCAGGAGGCTTCAAAGGGTATTGAGAATTACCTTCTCGTCATGATTCTATGTCATTTAATGTCAGTCTGCGTGTCACCTGATACCTCTCCTCTCAGCCCACCTAGAGAGTCCCCACCTTGCTACGAATACCTTAGTTAGAACGAACCCTAAAGCCTTATCAGCCTCCAAACCCCAGAGGGCCTGGGTCCTCGTGGAGACCAGGTACCAGGTGGAGGTGGGAAGGGAAAGGGTGGCCAGGTGGCCCCTGTCCTCTGCATAACTTGGTGACGCTCACGCACCCCCTTAGCACCCTAGATGCAGGCCTGCCGAGCACCAGCCTGAGAGCCTCTGATTCCACTGTACTGGAATCTACTGGAGCTACTGGAGCTCCTGGCTCCAGCACTTCACATGTGAACATCCCGGAACAAAACTAAAGCTTGCTTTGTTGGACTCTGCTACGGAAAGGCGAGAACCGCTTGCAGAAAGAAGTCCTTAAAAAGCAGAACAGTTTCCATTTCAGGGCTGGGGCTCCAGGGGTACGCGTGCATGTGCTTGGCTTTTAACGTAAACACACACTCGTCTTTTAAAAGGCTCTATTTAAGCCTCTCTTGAAGGCAAGGTGCTGCCCCCACCACCACCACCAAATTCCTGTACCAGCCATTTGCCTTCCCACGTTCTGTCGGGGCAGAAATCAGAGTTCAGAACATGCTCCCATCTCCCCAGGGCTGCCAAGAGAAATGCTTAGCATTTTAGATAAATAAGTAAAGTCGTTCAGTGCCGCGTGTCTCCGTTTCCAGCAGTTTAGTGCGGCGGCAGAGCTTCTTTATGATCCGAAAAGGGAAGACGAGAAGATGGAGCGATGACAGCCTCTGGGTCTCCCTCATGGCGCCGGCTCCCTGGCGGATGGGCCGGGTGGGGACAGGGGCCGCCCCTCCCCTCATGGTCCCTGCCTTTGGACCCCTTCTCCCTTCTCAGCTCCGGGAGCCCTCATTTGGAAGCTTGATCCCCTGGGCCTGCTCCCTGCCTTGCATTGTAAGGAATGTTGACACGAGTGGGCCGGCTCCCCGCGCCTGGGATCCTGTGTCCCTCGCGTGCTCTTCCTGTCCCCGACTGCGTGGCTGCAGCACACGCCTGGGAACAGCTCAGGCTTGTGTAACCGCTGACCTGCTCCTCAAGGGGGGCTCCCTAAACGCCAGGAGGACAAGGCCCTGCTGCTCTCTGCGCTGCCCCCCTCGTGTGTCCCCAGGGGCTCACCCGCCCCCCATGCACGCCTAGTCCCCTTAATCAAGACCAAGGACTGGTTTCCCGTGGTGTGGCGGAGAAGAGGCCTTCTCCTTTTACCTCCCTGGTGTCCCCCACGTTGGTCCTGGTACCACAGCTACCTTTGGGGGACCACCTCTCCACACCCTGAATCGCCATGGCAGAGGTGGCCCCAGCCTGTCCCTGAGGGCTGGCAGGCCACACACCAAGTGCCTGGCTCAAGAGACACACACGACCCCCAACAGGCCACTGAAATCCCATCTGGGGCTCGAGTTATGAAAGGCAATGCGACCTCAGAAAGACTGGGCAGCAACCTGGGGGGTGGGGACCAAAACCCCAAAGAAAGCAGCACCAGTCCTGATGACGTCATCAGAGCCTCCAGATGCAGCCGAGCCTGAAGCCATTCTCTCCGTTCTTTCCATTACATGGGATAATGAATCTCTCTTTTTTGCCTACACTGGTTTAAACTGAGTTCTTTTCCTTGCAACCAGGAGAGTCCTTCCTAATACTGGCACGTCGAGTTCACATTTCCACCTCCACTGACACTTCAAAACACGAGAAGCTTGGTGTCTGCATGGGTATAACAAAGGTGTGCAGAGGGCAGCATGGCTATCCATCGGCAGGAGCATCTCTGGGAGCCCCCTCACTTTACCCTGGGAGTCTGAACTATGTCCCCAAATCCCACACTGAGCCAGAGAGGGCTGAGGAGCCCAGCTCCTGGCTTCTGTTTCCAACGAGGAAGGGAGAAGCTGCTCAGCCCTTCGCTAACCCTGGCGAACCGCCGTCTGCGCTGGGCAGGCGGGAGGCCGCCGCCCCTCAGGCTTTCCCGGAGGTGGCCGAGCAATGCTCAGAGCTCAGCAGGCTGCACATCAAGTCACCCCTTTTTGCAAACTGCAACCCAGATCTAAGGAACTGGCTGGGCGAGGAGGAGGTCCGGCAGTGGTTCTGTGTGGTTTGCTGTGCTCCGAGCAGAGCCACCATGCCTCTGCTAAGGAACAAGCCTATTAACATTTAGAGAGAACAGCCAGTTGTGTCCAGTGGACTTAGAGAAACTCACTTGTCTATGATTTGGGAAAACAAAAATAACAAGTCTTAGCCCTCCGTGCTCTTTTTCCACTAGATAACTCCAACACTCCACTGGACAGAAAGGGTAGATGGGCTACAAATTTTGGGGTGAGAAAGGGCTCCTGTTCACCATTGGGAAAGGTAGCATTTTTTACACTCTTATGGGTAAAAAAAAATTTTTTTAATTAATAAGATCAAGGAAAGGGGTGGTACTCTAATATGCTACTGGTGGGAGTGCAGGTTAGGAAGCGATTTGGAATATCTGTTAAAACTTGGCACTGCAGCTCTCAGAGCCAGCCGTTTCTTTTCTCAGGGTCTGGCCTGGAGAAACTCTCCTCAGCCAAGGAGATGTGAAGAGCGAGCCCGAGGGACGTGTCACAGGGGTGACATATTTGAGATGAGCCAGCCACCCACTAGCAGGAGAACGGCTGGGAAAACCGAGGGCTCCCACCCAGGGGTCCGTGCCCACTTCTGCAAGAGCACAAGGGCAGAGCTGCTCCAAACGCTGCTGAGGGAGACGAGCCAGCCTCCCGGAGAGTGGGCAGTGGAGGATTTACATTAGACGCAGACACATTCAACACACACAGCCTTCCCACACTTACCTCTCCATCAGATAAAGGTCTGCAGGAGTCACCCCTAACTGGGCACGGGCATGAGGGTCAGAGTGCACATTGCTAAAAGAAGCACCACTCATGTGACATGTGTAATTAAAAACTCCTTTATGTTTAGAATGATAAACACATTAATTAAATTTTATTTTTCAAAAAAAAAAGATAACTCCTAATTCATCTTTTATTCCTCTCTGTGGAGCAACAGTTTCTCCAGGTTCTCTTGAACCTGAACCCGCCTAGCCTGGGGTGGCAGCTGCCTCCTGCCTGGCCACCCGCCCCTCAGTGCTGGAATGATCTTTCCAACCCTGACCTGGGTGGTCTCACCACGTCATTCTGGAGGCCGTGCAGGTGTGTCCAGGCCCCATGCCCCGCACCCCCGCCTTGGGGCAGCGCTGAACGTAGGGTGCTCCCCAGAAGCAGAGGGGGGCAGAGCCCAATGTGACCTCCCTGTCAAGGGGGCTCAAGGAGAGCCTTTCCCAAAGGTCATCCCACAGCCTCTGCAGCCAGCTCAGCTGGGTGTGGAGTTCAAAACTAAACAGGGAGGACCTTCCAGAAGTCAAGGCAATACTAGGTTAGGAAAAACCAGCCAACAGGGATCCTGCTGGCAGAAAAGACAAAGAACAGTATATGGGCAGGACAGAGGCCCCAGGGAGAGCGAGAGCTTGCTCTTCTCCATCACCGTGCAAGCCTCCTGATTAAGGAAAGGAGAAAGGCTCAATGTGCTCGTGTCCCTTCCATGTCCCCTAACCCCTTCAGGTCTCATTTTAGCAGAGGGAATATACCCAAAGCTCACAGCCTTCTGCCTGACAACAGTTTCTGGCTAGAATTTACTTACTCAAAAGCATTATTTACAGGGCACTTATTTTCTAATTGTTCTGTTAATGGCATGTGATACTGGTTTTCCGTTTTCAGTAGCAATAAACAATTTCTCTTTAAAATTAATGCATTTGACATTTTTGGAAAAGTTTAAAGGAAAGCATAAGTATAGAATCGCACAGGAGACGTGCTGGGACCACAAAATTTCCAAAGGTGGGGGCATGAATGGCTTGGGTTTAGGGGGCCCTGCTGAGAGGATAAAAATCACTTGTCAGTCAAGGGATCAAACACAGAGCAGCCTCCAAAACAGAAAGTGCCTTCCAGGTTTAGTATTGAGGGAGTTTTCTAGACTCCCATTTTGGAAATGCAGCCCCGAACTTCACCATGTTTACTGTTATAAGCCACGCTAGCTTCAGGAAACTGCAAAACCATAAACTCCGTGTAGTTCTTATCGTTCGATAAAAACATCTCTCTCAATCAATATGACTCAGGCGGGTCAGCGGGGCGCAGGGCCACGCTCGTCTCCTCTCCTGGGCTCCATTTAGTCCGTGTACCGACAGAAGCAGCATAGCTTCCAAAGTGGCAGCAAAAGGCCAAATAATTAACCTCAACCACATCAGTGTTCTCCATTCAGTCCCCCAAAATGCGTTTCTAAGGAAATATATAAGAGCACTCTTTAAACCATGGGATGATTTAATGTATTCCAGCATTGGAGTAAATGGAACAGGTCTCAGTTAATGGAATGGGTCCTTCAAACACAAGAGATTTCAATATTAAAAGAAAAAAGAAGCTGATATGTCATTGGCTAGAGAGGAAGAGATGTGCACATAAACAAAAAAACAGGACAAGCCTAATTACGAGATTCTTTTTTGCAGCCCAGGGTCAATGACAGTGATATCAGGACACCGGTAATAAGGCCATGTGCGGACGGGCTTCAAGCTCCCAGAGAATAGAGTCCCACTTGAAATACAAACAAAACTCAAGGATGTTGCATTCACCCCCCGCATCCCCACGCTCTGGAAAGAAAAGTATTCATTTCAGAGCAGTGACCTCGTCAGGAAAAACGCACCAGGAGTTGTATAACCACAACAAAAGAGAATCACTAGTGGCTTTCGCTCAGGAGCTGTCACTCACTTTGCACGGACGAGTGGGTTTTCCAATTGCTTTTTCTAACAGAAAATTAACACACGCACGTGTACACATATCCACATCCGTAAAGTTTTGCTTCCTCAATGAGACTAAAACTTGGGAAATGAGGAGTGGAAAGAGCATTCTTTACAAGACTTGGTGATCACCCCATGGCTGGAAGGGCTAGTTTTTGGTGACCCGAGGCCAGCTGGCTCAAACTGCAATTGCCAAACTGAGAACAGACCCCCAATTCCTTAGCTGATGTCCAGAAAGACCAAGGTGGTCCAGGTGAGACAGGAAGCACCACATTTGACCAACACCCTGACGTTTGAAGCTCACCCCATCCAAGACACAATTCCATTGTCTTGCTTAATTCCCACCACAAGAAACCAATCCCTGAAGATGTCCTGACAGGTTTCGAGGCTTAACACTAAAACCAAATAGCAGTAAACTTTGCAGGGAGCAGGGACATTTGAGAATTCCTCACTCACTCTCTCCATGGGAAGGAGTTGCTGTTTCTTCTAAGAGCAGCTCCGATGGATTTTTTTTTTCCTTTCCTTTACCTCAGTGGTTATCAGATAGGTTGTGCATAAGAATTTCTGTTCAGTTCAAAGTTGGACACACAAATCATCCCTTTATGATTGATCTGCAGGATTTTCAAAGATAATTTTGACAGCTAGCCTTGGAAATGTAAAATTCCCACTGTAACCTAAGAGAGGGCCCTGGGACAAGATATTGCAGTGAACATTCCAAGGTTCCAAGTCACCGTGTTTCCTTCTCCAGAAGCTTCATCTGTAAAACTGAGGTGACATTATATGAAGATGATGCTTAAGTGAAGATGAGTCCATAAAACTGAATCAGTGAGCTTACTGCCGTCCAAACTACACACCCACTGGGCTCTTCTGCTACTGATACATCTCAAAAATACAACCAGAAACAAAACCTCCAACTTGGACATTCTTTCCTGCTCATTCTCAAAGAAGATATGCAGGCCAGTTTTGATGGTCCTTTCAACTGAGGCTGAGCCTCAAAGACGCTCAAGGTAAAGAAGCCTACTTAGGCTTGTCCAGTTTTTCCTTCAACACTTTCTGTGCCCCTGACACTGTGCTAGGACCCAGATGCAAAGCAAGGTGGCCCTCCAGCCTTGTAAACAGGGCCCTGATTAATGGAGACCATTGCTACTGGGGAAGGACAACTTCAGGTGAATCCATTCCCATTGGGGAGAAAATTGCTCAGTATACAGAGGAAAACAGTGAAGATAAATTGAAAATTTATCTAGAAAAACAATGAAACTAAAAGTTGTGGCAGTATGCCAGTAAACCTACAAAAATAAGTTAAAAATAAACTTTCAGTTCATAGTTTATAGTTGCAACTATGAGCTAACTGTTAAAATGAACAAAGGTTGACCTAAGGGTAATGGGAGCAAGATGTTTGCTTTTACCAAAAAAAAAAAAAAAAGGTATGGTAGACCAATGGGTTTTTCTTCACTTTTCATTGACTTTCCTAGCAAGATCAGGAGAGACATCCCCTCCCCCACCAAAATATTATAGGGTGTGGTGATCTGAGTCTTTTGCAGACCCCAAAAAATTATGTTCTTAAATTGGTCCATTCCTGTGGGTCTGGATCTGTTGTAGGTGGGTCCCTTTGATTAGACTAGATTCAGATGAGGGCCATTTGATTAGATCTCTTCAGTAAGGCACAGCCCAGCGTGGGTCTTACTCCTCTAACTGGAGTCCTTTATAAACAGGATGAATATACAGAGTAAGAGGGTTGCAGAGACAGAGAGACAGTCACAGGAGCAAAGAGAACACCATAAGAACAAGAAGATGAAGTCCACAGAGCCCAGGAGAGAGGCGCCAGAAGCTGAAGGGAGACATCATTATGTGCCAGTCAACAGAAGGCATCTCTTGATGAGGCCTTGATTTGGACACTTTCACGTCTTCAGAACTGTAAGCTGGCAACCAAATAGATCCCCATTGTGAAAGCTGACCCATTGCTGGTATATTGTTTTGGAAGCCTTTAGCAAAATAAAACATAGGGCCCTCATCAATTTTTCCAAAGGCTTCTCTCAAGCCTCTCTCACATCATTCTCTTGGAGTTACTGTCCTCGTTAATTTTCTCCTTTTCCTTTGTCACCTCTGGTCTAATTCCGCCCCGGGGCATGAATCAAGTGGTCACTTACTTCCAGCAACTTCATGAAATTCTACATCTTGCACATGATTCGTGATTTCACTTGGCAATTTATGTTATATTGTGAAAATTAACCTGAAGAGCAGGGAGGGATGTTACTGGTAAACAGAAGGGGAGAGAAACAGAGAGGATGTTCGAATGGAGCCTGAATTTATTAATGAGCAGTTGACAAGGGAAGGTTCTCATGCTGTGACAGGCATTGCTTCCCTTTATGGGGCTGGGGTCTCCCACAAGGGAGGTCTGAACAATAAGGTCTTCCTTCAAATAGGGCCTTGCTCCTGGGGATATTCAGTGACCTGGTATCGAAGAAACTTCTCTTGACCAATCTATTCAATGGGGTCAGCTCAAGTTGGAGAGATCAAACCCACAATCCACAACCCCATACCCCTGCCCTGGTCCTGAAACGAACGTGGAAAAGGAGCCGTGTTCTTTGAAACAGCAACAATCTTACGTATTCACAGTAATGTTTAGCCTGGGGTATCTGGTAAGCGGACCTTACCTGGTATCTAAAAAAACCTTCCAGCTTCCCACACACCCCTGCTGGAAATGTGAATGGGGTGGAGTCCGGGATTTAGGATTAAGAAAAGGTGACTCATTTTCTGGAGAGTCCCGAAGCCTTGAATCAATGTAAAATCCTATAAATTAGGTCTTTATCCTTCATAACCCCTCTGGCCTTCTGCTTCCAGATGACGCCACTGCTGAGCCAGCTGTGGATTCAAATGATCAGTACCAAGCTATTAGAAAGTTGAAAGGAGAGGGAAGTTGAGCATCCCTTAAAAAGGATCAAAAACAAAACAAAACACCCCTTCTCTCCTATCCTCATAAATTATTGACAGGAAGATTCTCCAAAAATAAAGAGGACAAGGAGTCTACCATAATATTTTATTTTGGCCCCTGCACAAGAGAATTCTTGACTCCTTGTATTTAACATTTTACTAATTCTAGCTGGCCGACAAACACCCCAGTGCCAAAGGTTTTCCCTACCTCTGAATTGGGGAATTCCCCAGAGGTCATTCTCAAATTTTCCTGATTTCATTAAGTTCCCTGAGTATCACCCTTCAGGTCACCCCATCTTTACCGCGCCGTGGAGAACAGTTCCCCACCACGCAGACACACTGGCACGTGCATACGTGCACACACATATAACACGAAGTCAGCTCCCTCACTGCGAGTCCAGCTCTGATCTCCCCGTGCAGGTCCTGCCAAGCCAAAGGAGACTTGAGAAAGTTGTTTGTACATGACAGAGGGCCAAGGCCCAGCAGTGAGTTCCTTTGAAGTTGCGGCACTTTGTCTGCAAACACCCAATACCCTACGAATGCCTGTCACTCCACTGTAAAATATTTATACTGACCAGTGGTGGCAATACACCCCCATTCCCCGTTGCTTCCGCAGCGGCATTTATGCAAAGTACCCAGCCCCGCTCCAAGGAGAAGTCCGTGCTGGCCTGCTGACCCCGTGCCTGGAGTTCACCCCACCAGCCTTCCCTGCTCTCGCTCCGACACATCAGTAAAGAATGGTGGGGGACGGTCACTTCCACTGCACCCTGCAGCCTCACACCTGCTCGCCAGGGGACATCCTCCCTGGGGACGGAGGCCTTTGAGAAGGGGCATCAGTGACCCACGCCTCTGCCTCAACTCGCTGCTCAGATGACAAGCATGAAAGAATAGACTATCACCATCTGGGCAGCCACGGGGCGTCATTGCCCAGGTGGGAACTTGAACTGTGAGTGGCCTCTTGGTCTTAATTCAGCATTCAGGGGTTGTTTCTGAATTTTATGTATTTTTTTCCTGTTTGGCTCTGAGTTTTGTTCACCATTCACCGGAGTCCCCAGTTTGCTCTTGGGATTTGGGTATGGGAAGAGCAACGAAATGGTTATGCTGAAACAAGGAGCATTTAGAAGTGGGATTTCCAAAAAACAGAGGGAGCTTCAGGATCTCTGTGTGGGTGGGCGCCAGGGTGAAAAGGACAACGAAAGGCCCAAGGATTTCTGATGGGTCGCTCTGGGAGCACATGCAAATGAGAAGAGGCACCTGCTTGAGTTGAAGGAGATATAGGAAGGCACCCAGAGCCCAGGGCCAGAGTGAGAGGCTTGGCGGGTTAGGCGGAGGCCAGATATCAGCCCCTTAGCACAACCCAGTGTCCGCAGAGGCCCTGCCCACCCACCCAGCCCGCCACTCGGGCTTCTCCCTGAAGAGAGGCTAATGGGTCCCACCGCCCAATACACCCATCTCCCAAGTGTGGAACATGCCCCTGATGCAGGGCAGGGCAATTCTGTTTTACCAGTTGCCTATGACTTAATTTATGATAGCATCCTCACCAAAACTGTCGGCAAACAATGAGAGCACAAATGATATGCATTCTTGTATACTGCATTGCCAGGTGTGCTGCTGCCTTTTTAATTTAAGAACACATTACAAGGTCTCCTCCAAGGGTTAGGAGATGTGGGAAGAAATATTGCAAAAGTGAGACACAAATGCACATTCGTCCGTCCATAGCTTCCATAACCTGCTCACCAGCCTACCTAGGGTCCACCTGCCCTCCCAGGGGTCCTGGCCCTTGACCTCTGCCCACCTAGCCCCCATTCCAGAAAGCCTCTTTCCTTCTCTCTGTGTGCCAATTTCCTCTGCAGAAGAAGCCCGGTCTCACCAATGGACTCTCCCCCTCGGGCCCCTTCCCCCCCAGCCAAAGACCAAAACCACTCATTGCCACGCGTCCCCACTCATCAGGTATCTGCATTCGCGAGTAGATGATGGCAATCAACATCTGTCATCAGCTTTAGAGTTTGCAAAGCACTTGCCACACACAGGACCTCCCTTGCTCCTCACGCTGAGCCATGGGGCAGGTGATGGCACGTCCTACCATGGCCCACTGGGTGGACTGGGGGAGAGTGTCAACTACAATGTAAACCACTATCCTTCTGGTGCAGCAGTGCTCCAAAATGTATGCACCAAATGCAATGAATGTGCCACGATGATGAAAGAGGTTGTTGATGTGGGAGGAGTGGGGTGAGGGGGGTGGGGGTATATGGGGAGGACCTCATATTTTTTTAATGTAACATTTAAAAAATAAATAAATAAAACCATAATGACCAAAAAAAAGCAACAAAGGCCTTGCTTTTCATTCCACATCCGCCCGGCAGGCTTGAAGAGACAAGGCCTGCCTCAATGCCATTTCTCACCGAGGAACAAAAGATGAATCCTCCTCCCGCCCACCCAGAGGCTTTAGGGGCTGGGATGGGGTAAGTGGGGGGAGCGCAGAGGCACCACTGCCTGCAGGGGGCACTGGGGCAGCTCAGAGGTGCAGGAGGATGTCTCGCCCCCACCCCGGCCCCCCACCCCTACCGTAACTGTCCCCAAGGGCCAAAACCTCAGGCATTTGCCTGCCCCCGGGGCCAGCCCCGGGGCCACCCAGTCAGTCAGTCAGCCACAGAAGGACAGTAATTCAGCCCCACTGGCTAGACGGGGTCCTGCAGCTTCTCAGGGATGTCCTCACTTCCCTACTCGACCCTGCAAGCAAGGCTAAGACTGGGGCGTGGGGGAAGTGAGGGGGAAACTGAGGTCCAGAGAAGTTAAGCCATTTGCCCAGTTACCCGGTGATGGCAGCTTGAAGTAGCCCTTTTCCAGGAAAAGAGTCTCCATCACTTCCTCCTTTATTGGCCTCCAGGCCTGGCAGAAAGTGCACCACACGTGAGCAATAGACTCGGGGCGTCCGTGGCCTTGCCAGCTGCCCACCTGCCACTGACCCAGTTAGCCCCACAGCGGCAGGATAAACCAAGCCTCCTTCCCTTTCAGAGGCTGGAGACGACGGAGGCACCGAGGTTCTTCTCCGGAGTGAGCCTGTGTCCCGTGCCGCTGTGGAGGCTGGCCCGTGAGGCTGCCTGCTGGCTGGGAGGCAGCCATGGCTTCCCGGGATGCCACCCGGGTCCTGGCCGCTAGCTTCAAGGCACTTTGGTGGGCTCACAGGTGCCACACCTGTGTCACTGTCTGGCACACACCAGTCCCCTGCTGGGCCTGGAGCCCCTGAGAGCATGGGATGGCTGGCTCCTGCTCGCCCTGCATCCCAGCCCGTGGCGGGGAGACTGGTACCTGCCAGGCCCAGTGTGGGCCAACAAAGGAGGCGCCTCCAAGGACAGCGTTACCTGCCACTTCAGAAGACACCTGCGGGCCGATCCTGCTTGGGTCCAGCCTCTCGAGCCTGGGAGGGTGGCAGCTCTTGGTCGGCACCACCCTGTGCAGTCTGCCAGCTCGCGTCTGGCCACGCCTCTGCAAGAAACTCCCTCTGTACCTGTGGGCAGAGAAGAGCAGGGCAGTACCCAGCTGGGAGAACACCTGCCGGGAGCCAACGCACGGCAAAATCGTAAGGCGCAGCCCTCCCCAGTCTGAGTCATGGTGGGGCTCCTGGGGGAGGATGCAGCTCTACCTCTACCTGGCTGGACAGCTCTGGACAAGGGCTGTCCACCCAAACTTCAGTCTCCCCCGTTGTGAAGATGCTAACAGGCCCTAAGTCATGAGCCTGTTACAGAGATGAAACAGCGCTTATAAATGCTTCCCAAGCTGCTAAGCACACAGTAGGTGCTTAATGAATGTTGGCTGCTGTCGTTAAATCCTGCATCAGATGGTCTGGCCTACTTAGTATGCAGGCCATGATGAGGGAGAAGGCCTATCATCTGTGCTGCCCAGTACAGAAGCCAGCAGCCCCATGTGGCTGCACAGCACTTGAAATGCGGTGGATGTATCTGAGTTGTCTTAAATTTTAGTGAATTTAAATAACTGCGCGGGGCTAGTGGAGACCATACTGGACAGCACAGCACTGCAGGACATTCTTCAAGGGCAGGGGCATCTGTCTGCCCCTTTCCATCTTGATCCCCCAGGCCTTTGTGGGATATTTGCACTCTAGGGGGAGGACAAGACAAAGGGGGAAGAAGAAAACACTGGAACTTCCATGTATGTTTATTTTCATCTGGACTTTCTGATTTCTGTTGTTAAGTACACTTTGTCATGCGTGGTGTACATCAGCAGTGGGGCACGTGGATAATTTGTAAATGAACGAATATGTGTTTATTAGGGTGCAAACTCAGATTTTGTTACTGGTAGGACTGTGCACCCCAAAGCAGAGCAGCCATCTAGTCTAGCACCCCCATTTTGCAGGCGAGAGGACTGAGGCTCAGAGCAGCTGGGACTCTCCTCAAAACCCACAGAATGTGTGATCCTGGGCTCTGCCCCCATTTGCTAGGGGCTCCCATCCGAGGCCAAAACATCTCTGCACGGCTTTGATTTGCATGGTCAGCCACAAGGATTCCCTTCATTTACAAGCCTCAGTTTAGAAGAATTCTGCTCTTACGAAGCACTTCAGAACCAGCCGGCTGGGGAGGAAGGAGAGGCTACCTGCGTGGACACTCTCCTTTCTCATTTGTCTCAGCCACCGCCAAGAGCCAGCCTCGGGCTCCTAATCACCAGGGCAGCTCGTGGAATTTTAAATGAGGCCCGCATTACTCAGCAGCCTCCTGGGCAGCCGCTATTTCCTGCCAGCAGCAGCGAGCTCCGGAGTCCAAGCTCTTGAGGAGAGGCTCCTCTCTCACCTGTGCAGGTGCCTCCCCAACTTGGGCAGGGGCTGTCCCACCCCAGGGGGCCCTGCTTGTGAAGGCCACAGGTACCCCAAAGAGCTTTCAGGACAGGGTGGAGAAGGCTGGGCAGTGCTTCCGCTGATAAGAGCCCTCAAGCGGGCTGGGGCCCCTGCTGGGCCCGGGCAGTGTGTGATTTCCAAGTGCTGGGACAAAGGGAGAAAGGGGGGGCCACACAAGGGGGACTCTGTGCCATGAGTCACTTTGTCCCCAAGTCAGCAAGGAGCTGCCACCACTTTCAAGTGCTGAAAACGGCACAGTGTGAACTGCAGGGAGGCTTTGCTTTGGGAAAAAGAACAAGTGACAGAATCCACTCAATCGAAATAACGAGGGGCGCGCTTGGGAGCAACCTGGGCCCGGCTCCCGCTAGGCTGGCATTTGGGCCCTGTGGGCAGAGCCCACATGGTCCCTGACACCGGCTTCAAAACGGCATTTTGCTTCGACACAGGCAGGGTCTGCTCCTTTCTCTCCGGGCTTCGCCCAGAACATTTTGCAGGCAGTCCCTCCTGAAGCAGCATTACACTCAGAACGTGATTCCCGGGGCGGGTGGAGGCCGCGGGCGCGTCGCCGTCACCAGCCCACGTGACGAGCTGAGGGTGCCCCATCCCCACGACTTCACCGCTGCACCCCGTGGCCAGTGCCGGGGCGCTGGCTTCTAATGGCAGCCCTTTCTCAAGACGTCTGCCCTTGGCTGCCGGGAGAACCTTGCCTGGAGATGCCGGTGGGGGTACACCCCTAGAGGGTCCCTTAGCCACTGACTGACAGTTTTAGGGTGTCACGGCCCAGCCCTTTCACCCCTGAGCAGCTCCCTGCCATCACTTTTGCTCAGCATCTCCCCAAACCTGGTCTGCACCCCAATCCCTCTCCCCCACAGATCACCTGCAAGTGAACCCCCTTCTCAGGCTCTGCCTCTGGGAACCCCACCTCAGACACGCAGTTGGAGGGTTGCCCCTTCTTCTCGCCCCACTCCAACCCCGTGCTTCCCCCCAGACCCTCACTTGAGCCTGTCTAAGAAACATCCTTAAAGGTGCCCCTTCTCTTCTAAATGCGCATGGCGCCCTGCCGCCCGTCACGGGGCCACGGCGCTCATTCTTTTCCCCGCTGGATTTTCACTCAAGGCTTCGTGTTTAAGATCTGCCCAGGCACATCCATGGAAGAGGCTGCTCTCAGCTGGCCTGGGTCATGACTGACTTTTTTTTCCAACTAGCTGCCCGCTCTGTCCTCTCCGGCTTCCTCCCCGTAGGTCTTCCTTAAATTACTCCATTACATCATCACACTGACGTGAGGTCAGCGCAGCTTTATGGGTAGGCCTCGTGGAAGTTCAACCAGGAAAAGAAAAACCTTCCCGCTGGAGTAGCTCCGGCAAAGAAGACGCGCTGGGAAGGCGTCTCTGCTCCGAGACCTCCGAGAGGGGCGTGTGGCCCAGGTCCCGGCATCAGGGCCTTGGCGGTGGACCCGAGTCCGGCGGCGGCTCGTGAGGGCGGCGGGGCGAGGCCTGGCCACCCGCCCTGACGCTGGCCGGACCCCGCGGGCCGCCTGGCCCCGCCGACCGCGCCCTCCCCGCGCAGCCACGGCCGCCGCTACCCGCCAAGATGGCGGGCGGGGAGAGAGGGCCGCCGGGAGGCCCCTGCGCGCGCCTTCCGGGGGAAGACACACGAGGGCGGGCAGATAAGGTCTCTCTGTTTCCTCATCCCGCACACACTAACAAAGCAAAGAGAAATAGGAAGTGGGGTGCTGAGGCGTGGTGGGCCCTGCATCGAAGCTACTGGAACAAAGCGCGTCAGCTACGCGGGGCGGCGGCCGCGGGAACCCAGGCCCGCTGCCGTCAACGCGCGTCCTCGCTTCGCTTCACTGAGGAAGTAAATTGCGTTGTAACTTAGGTGCGCAGCACATACATCAGACAGATAAACAAGCACTTTGTGAGGTAAAATCGCTACCCGTTAATAGAATTACGGCCTGTTTTCCGGTTCCTCCCTCTCTGCTCTCCCCTTCAGTGACTAAAGCGTGTCTGGGCTTCACGGAGCGCCCTCCCGCCCCATAACCTCCGCTCTCCTCCTCGCTCATTTTGATTCACCTGGAACTTCACGATCCACTGCTCCGTTTATCCGTCTCTTCCTAGAACATGTCTCTGGCTGTCTCATGCTTCCTACAGCAGTGTACACAGTTACAAATTAATCAATAAAATCCAATTCCACGGCCCAGTGCTTGCTTTGGGCACGGCGGAGACTATTTTGCAAGCCCTCTCGATCACTCTGCTTCTAGTTAATGTCAGGGCAATTAGGCCTCCAAGTATGAATTTTCTCTGTTTTTCCATTTCCACTCTGAAAATGGATCCTGCATTTTCTAGTCCCTCTCTTTAACACATGTAGTTTCATTAATGACAGCAGCCATTTCCATTACAGGCTGGTATTTGGAGTGGCCAAAAACAGACAAATGGAACAGGATGGAGAGCCCTAGAATAAATCCCAAGTATAAATAGGAAGTCAAAATACAACAAATAAATGGGGAAAATGCATTAATCCAGGGGCCTGCAAACTTTTATGGAAAGGCCCAGTTAATAAATACTTTAGACTCAGCGGGCCAAATACAAATCCTGTCATATATTCTTTGCCATTCTTTTTTGCTACAACATTTTAAGAATGTAAAAACCATGCCTACCTTGTGGGGCCATATAAAAACAGGTCAAAAGGCACAGCTAGGCAGTGGGCCATAGTTTTCTATATGGATGAAATAAAAATAAATCCTTATTTACACACACATACATAAGTATGTGTATATATATTCATATAAGAATATATATATAACCCACTGGATGGACAGGGGGAGTGTGAACAACAATGTAAACTATGGTTGGTGCCGTGTGGCAGTGCCCCAGGGTGTGTATTCACCAAATGGAAAGAATGTGACTTAATGATGAAAGGGGATGTTGATGTGGGAGGAGCGGGGGTGGGGGGGGTGGGGAGTAGGGTATGTGGGAACCTCTTGTGCTTTGTTTTGTTTTGTTTTGTTTTTTTAATTTGTTATGTTATTTATTTTTAAAATATATTTTCATTCTTTTAAAATATATTTGGGGTTTACAATCCAATCTTTGTGGTCATTTAAAATTACTAGATACAATAGATTAGATTCTTGGCCAGGGACATTTTAGCAATAGTTACCTGAGCTATAAACCTTGCTTATGCAATTCACAAACATCTAGAGATGGTGATGTTTTAATACTGACAGAAAGGGAATTACTTTTGCTCATAATTAAATTAACATTTTCTGGTAAGATATTAGGTATTACTTCTCTGCTCAGGCACTGAGGATTTTGTTCTATGCCATAGACCATTTCATGCAAGTGAAATGTGAAAATATCAGGTTATTTAACACTATTCACTGAGCTTTATCATCAATAGAAGTGTTTTTTTTTTTATTTTGTAAAAATATTACATTAAAAAAACATATGAGGTCCCATTCAACCCCACCACCCCCACCCCACCACTCCCTCCCCCCCAGCAACATTCACTCCCATCATCATGACACATCCATTGCATTTGGTAAGTACATCTCTGGGCATCTCTGCACCTCATGGTCAATGGTCCACATCATGGCCCATACTCTCCCCCATTCCATCCAGTGGGCCCTGGGTGGATTTACAATGTCCGGTGATTGCCCCTGAAGCACCATCCAGGGCAACTCCAAGTCCCAAAGGCACCTCCACATCTCATCTCTTCCTGCCATTCCCCATACCCATCAGCCACCATGTCCTCTTTTCCCACTCCAATGCCACCTTTTCTCTGTGGACCTTGGATTGGTTGTGTCTGTTGCACCTCTATGTCAAGAGGAGGCTCAGATTCCACATGGATACTGGGTGCAATCCTCCTGCTTTCAGTTGTAGGCTCTCTAGGCTCCATGGTGTGGTGGTTGTCCTTCTTCAACTCCATCTTAGCTGAGTGAGGTGAGTCCAATAAATCCGATTGTAGGAGCTGGAGTCTGTTGAGGCTCAGGGCCTGGCTATCATATTGTCAGTCCAGAGATTCAAATCCCCTAATTATATCTTAAACCCCAACACCAACTACAATTCCAGTAAAGTAGCATGAAAGTCTTATGAAAAGAGATCCCATCTGGGTCCAGTTTCATCACACAGAAACACCAGCTCCAAGAAGGGCCATCTGACATGGCAGTGAACCCCTTCTGCCATGACCATAGAACCCGTGGGTCTCTTTAGCCCTCCAAGGAACCAATACCTGGGGATTGTATCTACTTTATCTGTCTCTTAGACTCTGCTCAGTTGTGCATAAGCGCAGTCCTTCTGACAGCCTCCAGACTCTTTTTTAGAGACTCGTAGCCATATAAACTCATTTCTCCTTTCCTTTTCCCCCTTACATTAGGTCAAACAGCATTTTAAAGTCATGTTATTATATGTAGACAGGGATATTCTGCTGATCCGCATCGAACCTTCAATTCAAGGTCATTTTCCAGTTGCATCATCAGTTGGTAGTTGATAGTGATCCCTCGGTGCCAGGGAGGCTCATCCCCGGGTGTCATGTCCCACGCTAGGGGGAAGGCATTGCATTTACATGCTGAGTTTGGCTTCAAGACTGGCCACATTTGAGTAACATGAAGGCTGTCAGGAGGAAATTCCCAGGCCAGTGCTGCTCTAGGCCTTGTTCTTATTTCAGGCATATAGGCTCACAAGCGTAGTCATTAGTATCAGGGGCTCACTGTTGGACCCTCATTCCTTCTCGGTCCTTGCCGCTGCACCTGGGGGACTGCCGCTGCTCCCCTAGGAACCATGACAGTGCACCCCCGGCCAGGAACCCAGTACCCCCCCAGCTGTAGTTTTAATTGTTCTCTTGTGTTTTTTAACGTAACATTTTGTGTGATCTATTTATCCTTAAAAAAAAAAAAAGACAATAAAAAATAATTTTTAAAAAAAGAACATATATACATTATTTTTTTGGAGGTACCAGTCCTGGGGACTGAGCCTGGGACCTCATATGTGGGAAGCTGGTGCTCAACCACTGAGCTACACCGAGTCCCAAGAATATATATCTTATGTTCACAGAAGAAGAAAACATAGCAGAACATATTTGTGACCTTGGGAGATTGAGAGTAAGGACAAATTTCTTAGATAAGACTAAAAGTAATAATCCTGAAGGAAAAGACACTACATTTGACTACATCAAAATATACAAGCTCTTTGACTGCTAAAGGGTATGGAATTTTTCTTTTTGGAATAATGAAATTGTTCTAAAAACTTTTGTGGTGGAGAATGCACAACACTGTAATAATAGTAAAAGCCATTGATTATACACTTTGGATAGATCATATGGTATGTGAATATATCTCCATAAAATTGCTAAAAAAATAAATGTGCAAGAATAGCCAGAAACAGGAGCTATGTACAGTAGGGGAAGCATAGAGAGATTGAGAAGTGAAGAATTTTCTTGTTTGTCAATTTCTGCTTATTACTGTTGAAATAATGAAATGCTCTAATAATGATTGAAGTGATGAATGCACAACTATGTGTTCATACCAAATACCATTGTTTGTACACTTTGGATGAAGTGTATGCTTTATTAATATGTATCAATAAAATTGATTTGTTTAGGAAAAAAGGGCCAAAAAAAATACACCCTCTTAATGACAAAAGAATCATAAACAAGACTAAAAACCTGAGAATTCCATTTCCCACACAACAGTGGACAAGATACCCTAATTGACAACCACCATACTCTTACAAGAAAAAAAATGTGGGTTAAAATGTAAATTTTTAAACCTTATGTTTAAATGTATTTATGTCTTGATTAGATTTTAAGAAATATTTAAAAGTCAAGAACAAGTGAAATCAGAAATCTTGAAGTATAAAGCCGAACACTGAAGTGAAAAGAGGAAAAGAAGGACAGAGAGGAGAAATGAAAATACAAAAAGCAAGATGGTAGATTTAAACCTAATCATATTCATAGCCACATTAAATGTAAATGGTCTAAACATGCCAATTAAATTGCAGAGATTGTCATATTGCATTAAAAAAAATGAGACCCAACGATCAATTGCCTAGAGGGGAACCACTGCAATTTAAATATAAAGACACAAATAGATTCAAAGAACAAGAATGGAAGATATACCATGATAACCATAATAATAATATAAAAAGTCTACCATGGGAAGCAGATGTGGTTCGACTGATAGAGCATCTGCCTACCATATAGGAGGTCCAGGGTTTGAACCCAGGGCCTCCTGGCCCATATGGTGAGCTGGCCCATGCACAGTGCTGCCGTGCGCAAGGAGTGCCATGCCATGCAGGGGTGTCCCCTGTGTAGTGGAGCCCCATGTGCAAGGAGTGCACCCTGCAAGGAGAGTCACCCCACATGAAAAAAGCACAGCCCACCCAGGAGTGGCACCACACACACAGAGAGCTGATGCAGCAAGATGATACAACAAAAAGAGACACAGATTCCTGGTGCCACCAAGAACACAAGCAGACACAGAAGAACACACAGCAAATGGACACAAAAGAGCAGAAGGGAGGGGGTGGGGAGGGGAGAAAAATAAAATAAATCTTCAAAAAAAAAGAAGTCTACCAGAGTGTCTATGTTAATATCAGACAAAGTAGATTTCAGAGCAAAGACTATTACCAGGGATAACACGGATCATTTCAAAGGGGTCAATTCATCAAGACACATAAGAATTCTAAACATCCACGCACCTAATAGCAGAACTTCAACATACATAAAGCAAAAACTGATAGAACTCAAGGAAATATAGAACATAATTATAGAGGGGGATTTCAGTACTTTCAATAATTAAGGGAATCAGAGTTGGCCCAGTGGATAGGGTGTCAGTCTACCACATAGGAGGTTCAAGGTTCAAGCCCACGGCCTCCTGACCCGTGTGATGAGCTGGCCCACGCGCAGTGCTGATGCGTGCGAGGAGTGCTGTGCCAAGCAGGGGTGTCTCCCGCATAGGAGAACCCCACGCTCAAGGAATGTGCCCCAGAAGGAGACCCACCCAACACACAAAAAAAGTGCAGCCTGCCCAGGAGTGGCGCCACACACACGAGAGCTGATGCAGCAAGATGATGCAACAAAACGAGACACAGATTCCAGGTGCCACTGACAAGAATACAAGCAGACACAGAAGAACACACAGAGAATGGACACAAAGAGCAGATAACTGGGGTGGGGAAGGCAGGAGAGAAATAAATTTAAAAAAATAAATCTTTAAAAAATAAAAAAATAATAAAATAAGTGAACAGAAAGTCAATAAGGACATAGAAAACTTGAACAATTCTAGCAGTCACTTAGATCTACTTCACATTTATAGAATACTTTAACCAATAACAGCAGAATGCACATTTTTTTCAAATGAAATATTTACCAGGATAAACTATATGTGGAACAATAAAAGAAGTCGCAATGAAAGTTAAAATATCCAAGAATGATTAAGAAAAATTGAATTAAATTAGAAATCAATAACAGAAAGATATCTAGAAAAGCCACAAATATTTGGAAACCAATAGCACAATTCTAAATAAACCATAATCACAGAAGAAATAATAAAAATTGGAAAGCAATATCTTGAACTGAATGAATATGAATATACAACTATTAAAATTTGTGAGATGCAGTTGAAGCAGTACTTAGAGGTGAAATTAAACCACTATATGTCTGTATTAAAAAAGAAGAAAGTCTCAAATCAATTACTTCAGCTTCTACCTTTAGGAAAGTAGAAAAAGAAGAGCTGATAATACCCAAAGTGAACAGAAGAAAAGAAACACTAAAGATCAAGGCAGAAATCAACGATATAGAAAACTAAAAACCAGTTGAAAAGAATCAATTATCAATTAAACAAAAAGCTGATTCTTTGAGAAGATCAAAACAATGGATATACTTCTAGCTAGCCAGACCAATATCAGATATGAGAGAGGTGACATCACTACAAAGTCTAAACATATTAAAAGGATAATAAGGAAATATTATGAACAACTCAAGCAATATATTCTGTGACTTAGATGGAATTGACAAATTTCTTGAAAAACACAAACTACCAATGCTCATTTGAGAAGAAATAGATAAACTGAATAGCTTTGTACTTTCCAAAGAAATTGAATTTGTAGTTTAAAACACTCCCACAAAGAAAATCTTGGGCCCAGGTAGCTTCACTGGTGATTACTACCAAATATTCAAGGCAGAAATAATACTAATACAACACCAGTTTTTCCAGATAATTGAAGGGATGGGAGTATTTCCCAATTCCTTCTATGGGGCCAAAATTACTCTGACACTAAAACCAGAAACAGACATCACAAGGAAAGAAAACTATAGACCAATATCTCTCATTAGCATGTATTTATATAAATGATTAACAATTTTGGCAAATTGAATATAACTATATTAAAAGATATATTTTATTCTAAGAGTATACATTTTGTCTAATAATATTTATTACATCATGATTAAGTAGAGCTTAACCAGGAATGCAAGGTTTGCGTTACATTAAAAAAATCAATCCATGTAATTTATTGTTTTAACAAACAAAAAACGAAAACCCATATGATCATGCTGAAAAAAAATTTATTAAAATCCAACCTCCATTCCTGATTACGGCTTCTCAGCACACTGGGAATAGAAGAGATCTGATAAAAGGTATCTTCCAACAACTTACAGTGAACCTGAAGCCTAATAGTGAAGGACAGCTGCCTCCCACCCAACCTCAGGAACAAGGCAAGGATTCCTGCTCTTGCCACGACTATTCAACACAGTACTGGCAACTCTAGCCAGTACGATAAGGCAAGAAAGAGAAATAAAAGGCATCTAGGATGGAAAGGAAGAAATAAAACCATTTGCATTTGCAGACAGTATGATCATCTGTGCCGAAAATCCTATGGCATCAACAAAAAAAGCTACTAGAAGTTATAAGTGCATTTAGCAAGATCTCAGTATACAAGTTAATATACAGAATCAATTTTATTTCTATATACTAGCACCAATCAAAAATTGAAGTTTTAGAAATAGTACCATACCATCCAAAATACATGGTATAGATAAACCTGTTGAGGGACATGCAAGACCTGTACACTGACAACTACAAAAACATTGCTGAGAAAACTTAAAGAAGTCCTAAATAGAGGGATAAGCCATGTTCCTGGGTCAGAAGACTCAATCTTATTGAGATGTCTACTCTCCCCAAATTGATCTGTACATTCAATGCAATGGCAGTAAAAATTCCAAAAGAGTTTTCTGTAGAAATTGAGACCTTGTCTCTAAAATTCATAAGGAAATTCAAAGGGTGCAGAATGGCCAGGACAGCTTGGAAAAGAGAATGAAGTTTGAGGGCTTAACCTCAAGAAGACTTGAAGACTTACTATGAAACTAAAGCAATCAAGACAGTGTGGAATTGGCATCAAATAGAGGAATACATCAGTGGAATAAAATAAAGAACCCAGAAATAGACCAAACATATATAGTCAATTGATCTTTGACAAAAGTTCCAAGGAAATTCAGGGGAGAAAGGATAGTCTTTCCAACAAATGGTGCTGGAACAATGAAATATTCCAATGCAAAAAATAAGAATTTAAATCCATACATCATACCATATATAAAAATTAAGTGAAAGTGGATCATAGGCCTAAATGTAAAACCTAAAAGTATAAAACTTTGGAAGAAAACTTAGGAGAAAAATCTTCTGGTCATGGGGTAGACAAGGACATTTTAGTTATGACACTGAAAGCACAATCCACAAAAGAAAAGAAATTGATAAATTAGACCTCATCAAAGTTAAAAGCTTCTACACTCAAAGATGCTGGTAAGAGAATAAAGAGACAAACTACAGACAGGAAAAAAATATTTGCAAATCACATATCTGATAAAGGACTTGTAGCCAGAATATATAAAGAACTCTCAACATTCAATAATAAGAAAACAAACTATCAATTTTTTAAAATGGGCAAAAGATTTGAAAAGACACTTCATTAAAGAAGACATGTGAGTGGCAAATATAGAAATGAAAAGATGCTCAATATCATAGGGAAATGAAAATGAAAATTACAAGTTACCACTATGCATCTATTAAGATGACCAAAATTTAAAATGACTGGACCAAGTACTGGCAAGGATACAGAGCAAGTAGAACTCTTATACACTGCTAGTGGAAATATAAAATGATACCACCACTTGGAAAACAGTTTGGCAGCTTCTTAAAATGTTAATCCTGTATCTACCACGTGAGCCAGCCAGCCACTTCTGGGTATTCACCCAAGAGAAATCAAAGCATTTGCTTATACAAACATTTGTACCTGAATGTTCACAGTAATTTTATTTGTAACAGTCCAAAACCAGAAATTAACCAAATGTCCACCAACAAGTGAATGTATCGATAAATTGATATATCCATCCAATGGCATACTATTCAGAAATAAAATGGAATGAACTATTGTTACACACAACAACACAGCTGAATCTCAAAATATTCGTGCTGATTGAAAGAAGCCTGGTAAAAAAAGAGCAGATGTCATAGGATTCAATTTCTATAAAATTTGAGAAAATGGAAAACAATCTATAGTGGCAGAAAGTGTATGAGTGGTTATATGGGCATGGAGGATGGCAGAGGCCGGTAGAGATGGATCATAAGAGACACATGGAAACACTGGGGGTGACAGGAGATGTTCATTACCTTAATTGTGCAGTTGGGTTCACAGATGTATATACATGTCAAAATGTAGCAAATCATACACTTTAAATATGTGAACTTCATTCAAAGTCAATTATATGTCAATCAAGCTGTTTATAAAAAAAAACATTATATATCCTGCCAGAACCCACTGAATGTACTGGGTAAGAGTGTACAATGTAAACTCTAATCCATGCAGTGCAACAGTGCTCCAGAATGTATTCACCAAATGTAATGAATGGGCCACACTGATGAAAGAAGTTGTTCTTGTGGGAGGAGTGGGGGGTGGGAAGTGGGGTATGTGAGAACCTCTTATATTTTTTAATGTAACATTTTTTGCGATTTATGTATCTTTTAAAAAAATTTATTATTAAAAAATAAATAAAAACTCAGTACATCAATAGAATTAGTAAAATATTAGAGATATATCTGAACAAAGTATCCACATTATAGCACAAAGTTACTGAAAATAAAGGGAGGTTAAGAGACACAAAATATGGAATAAGAAGGTTTAACATACATTATTTCAGGGTTTCAGAAAGACAGGAGAGAGGATGGGGCAGCAATAACATTCGAAGAAGGACAGCTGAGAGTTTTCCAGATAGATATCAATCCATAGATCATGGAAGTTCAGAGAATTCTTAGTGGAATAAATAAAAGGAAGCACATGCCCTTATACATCCAAGTAAAACCAGGGAACACCAAAGATTAAAAGAAGATCTTAAAAGTAGCTCGAGACAATAAGCCTTCAGAGGACAGATAAGTGCGCTAAGAGCTGTTTTCTCCATCCCAGAATGGAAGTCAAAGGATAGTGGAATAACAGCTTTGGTGTGCTGTGAGGAAAATAACTGTCAACCCAAAATTCTATCCCCAGAATTATAGTCCCAGCAAAAACACTGCATGATGTAAATACATTTTTCAGACTCATAAAAACTGAGAGGGCCGTCCTCTGTAAAGAAATTCTAAAGAATCTACTTGAGATTTAGGTACAAGTAAAGAAACCTAGAAGGAAGTTCTGACATTCAAAAAATAAATAAATGGCTTGAAAAGAAATAATAGACAGCAAAAATATATTTCCAATATATATAACAGGCACTGACTATATAAATCTAGGATAGAAAATGCTACAAATTATAGTCATTGAGTGGGCAAATCCTTAAAACTCTGACAATAGTACATATTAATGAGGATCTGGAAGAAATGTTCCCTGATGCAGCCTCCCAGAGAGCACCTGGTAATAACCAGCAGAGGTGAAAATGCGATTACCTTATAACCCAGCAATTCCATTTTAGGTAGATTTCTTAGAAAACCTCTTGCACTATGCTTAAGGAGGCAAATATAAAGAATGCCCACTGCCATGGTAGCAAAAAATTTGAAACAACTTAAAATTTCCATAATCAGAGGAACAGAAAATAAAATGTGGCCTACTGAAAGGAGGGAACAGTCTACAGTTACGAGATGGAAGAATTTGGCTTACAAGTACCAACATTGCCAGATCATCTAAAACATAACGCTGGGTTTAAAAAAACAAATTTAAGGATGATAGTCAGTATGGTATTTACATACATTTTTAAAGATGCAAAACAATAGTATGCATCTTTTTTAAAAAGGTTTCTTTATTCCCACCCGCCCCCCCACTGTCTGCTCTCTGTGTGCATTTGCTGTAGTGTTTTTCTGTATCTGCTTTTATTCTCATTAGGTAGCTCTGGCAACCGATCCTGGGACCTTCCAGAATAGAAAAGAGGTGATCATTCTCTTGCGCCACCTCAGCTCCCTGGTCTGCTGCATATCTTATTGTCTCTCCTCTGTATCTCTTTTTGTTGTGTCATTTTACCATGTCAGCTCTCCGCATAGGCCAGCACTCCCATGCAGGGCAGCACTCCCGGGCGGGGCAGCACTCCTGTATGGGGCAGCACTCCTGCATGTGACAGCACTCCTGGGCAGGGCAGCACTCTCGCACGGCAGCGCTCCTACATGGGGCAGCTCTCCGTGTGGGCCAGCTCACCACACGAGCCAGCTTGCCTTCACCAGGAGGCCTGGGTATCAAACCCTGGACCTGCTATATGGTAGACGGGAACCCAACTGCTTGAGCCACATCCCCTTCCCAGTATGTATCATTGGAAGTGTGGAAGCGTGGATCGACATAATTCACACCAAACACACAATCGAGGTCACTCCTGAAGAGGACGGGGGGAGGGGCAAAGGAAACGACATCATTATCTGTACTACTTTATCTTTCATTTTTCGAAGGCTCAGAAGCAAATAGGACAAAACGTTCCTATTTGTTGAAACTTTTTAGAGAAAAAGATGAGAGAGAAAAGGTGCTCCAAGCCCGGCCTCCTGCAGGAGTCACCTTTCGGCATTTTCCTGACTGCGGGCCTCAGGCCGCGGCGAGGACGCCTGCTAAGCCCACCTCTCCTCAACCCTAGCCACGGCACTCCACTCCCAGGAGGCTGATTAAGTCGGGGGCCTGTGGGCAAAACAAATTGACAGTCTCCCTTACCAAATCTTTGCCATCAAAGCTATAGAACTAGTGGCTTAATAAGACATTTGCCTTTTCAGAGAATCCTTCCTTTACAGACCTAGTCCCCCACATCCACTTCTCCAGGAGAAGTTGTGTCCCAGCCACTGAAACTCAAGTCCCAGCAACTGCTCACCAGGAGGGTGAGGACGGAAACCACGGAGCCCAAAAAGCCTGAGTCAAGCCCCCCTTCAGCCGGGAGAGCGTGCCAAGGCCTTTGTGACACACCCTATTGTGGCAACACCCAAACCTCCTCGTGTCATCCCTTCCCCTTGAGTGTGGGTGGAACGGGGGACAGATAATGTGCTTCTAACCGAAAGAATACGGCAAAGGTAAAGGCATTTTGCTGATGTTGTCTAAAGTCACGAATCAAAAGGGAGATTGTCCTGGTGGGCCTGACCTCGTCAGGGGAGCCCTTTAAATCAGGGCTGGAGAGCCCACTGGAGAGCGCGGACGCGGCAGAGAACGGACTCCTTGGCTGGCTTTGAAGAAGCATGCTGCCACACCGAGCTCTGCCAGCAGCGCGGGGGAGCTGGAAGCAGCCGCTTCCCCGGCTGAGCCCTGAAGGTCGGCGCAGCCAGGCCCCCCGCCTGGACTACGGCCTGAGGCCCTGAGCAGCAGAGAGCCCAGCTAGGCCCTGCCTGGACTTCTGACCCCCAGAAAGCAGGAGATCATCAATGGGTATTGTTTTAAGCCACCGTGAGGTCACTCGTTACGCAGCACGGAAAACAGGGCACCATTTAAGCGAGCTCTGGGAAGGACAGTTTCCTTATCTAGATGACCGCTAATAAAAATCTCCACCTCAGAAAACGTTCCTGAGGATCTGATGGTCTCGTAAACAAGAAATCACTTCCTGAAATAGGGTCCAAAGGTTAGAAGTTGTTGAAAGAAAGAAATTGGAGTTGCGCCCGGTTCAGGACGAGGAACAGGCCTCTGGGGAAGCCCGCCCTCCCTCCCGGCAACCCGGTGCCTGGCCTGGGTGGGGCAGCGGGTCCTGTAAACTCAGCCTCCTGCTGGCAGGCCCACTGCGGAGGTTTGGACCCTCCCGGGAGCCACCCACGCAGCCTGGGTCTGAGCAGCAATCACTAGAAAGCGGTTCCTAGGGCCACCAAAGCCCCTCCTTCTTGCAGACATGAAAGCTGCAAAAAAAAACAATCTGCTTCAGAAACAGCAGTTTTGTGGCCGGGGACAAATGCCCAGATTTGGGTTTGCTATGTGACCTCACTGGAGCCCGTCCCCCTCTCTGAACCTCACTTTCCCATTCCAGACAATGGACTAGCGGCACAGCTTTTAGACACACAAATAAGAAACGACAATGACAGAGACTTCACCAGCAGGTGAAGGGCTTCACAGCCTGACCTCGTGGAATCCTCAGAGAACCTCCAGGGCCAGCCCTGGGGCCCAGAGCCTGGTATGAAGCTCAGCTCTGGAGAGCTGAGTGGCCTCCCTTCTCCAGGCTGTAAAATGGGTATCCTGGGGTTACCTGCCTGTACTCGTTCTCTACGCTGCATGACAAACCATCACTCACTGAGCGGCTCACAGCAGCACCCGCAGGTTATCCCCGGTTTCTATGGGGCTCAGGCTCAGCTCCACTGGGCCCTCTGCTCAGGGTCTCCCAAGGCTCGAATCACAGTGTTGCCAGGTGGCATTCCTTTCTGAAGGTCAAGGTCCTCCTTCCTGGCTGTTGGCAGAATTCATTTCTTTGCTGTGATAGGGCTGCAGTCCCCACCTCCCGGCCGGCCATCAGCCAAGGCTGCTCGGCCCCGGAGCTGCCCGCCACGGCCTGCCCGGTGGCTCAGGCCACAGCAGGGGAGGAGCTTGCTTCTCCCTGGACGGCAGGGTGGCATCTGATGCACCTTCGAGTGGCTCAGATTTCTTCCGCCTCTGATCCAAGCACCTCCTGGGGCCGGGGGGAGCCCCCCCTGCCTGGGGGAAGGGGCTTGTGTTCCGTTCCTGGGGCTGCCAGAACAAAGTTTCCAGGCGGAGGCGTCACCAAGCAGAAATGTCTTCACTCCTGGCTCTGGAGGCCGGAGGTCCGACTCGGGTGTGGGCAGGGCCGCACTCACGGAAGTCTCCCGGGAGGCTCCTGCCTCTAAAAGCTCCTGGCGGCCCCTGGGCCCGTGGCTGCCCACTCCCAGCTCTGCCTCCAGCACCCACTGCACCTCCCTGCATGTTTGTCCCCGAGGACACCAGTTCCTGGGTTCAGGGCCCACCTAGTGCAGGATGACCTCATCTTAACGAATTACGTCTATAAAGGACCTATATCCAAATAAGGTCCTTGTCCAAGGTTCTGGTGAGCGTGAATTGCTGGGGACGCTTCTCCACCCGGTAGTACGAAGCGCAAAGCCTCTTACACACCGCGCAGGCCCGAGGAGGCACTTCTCTGCGCTCCGTTCGGCCCAAGAGCGGCTGGCTGGTTTGCAGGCCTCCTGGAGGGATGTCCCCGGCCTTGCCGCGCACCACCGGGTTTGGAAAGCAACCCTGACTCCTTCCACAGGTGGGCACCCGGCACAGAGCAGGTGCACAAGGAACGCTTGTTGAATTCATCGAGGTGAAGCCCCGGGAAGGTGAGAGCTGTTAAGAAGGTGGCCCACCCCCCTCGCTCTTCTGGCATCTTCCGCGACCCTGACCGATGCCTGAAGCCTGCAGGCTCATCGGCTGTTGAGCGCTTTCTCCGTGTCCATCGATGCATGAGCTGCTCAAGGGAGCAGAAGACACATCCCAATGTCCCCAAGCCCCCAGAGCCCCATGGACAGCTCTTCTTTGGCAGGTGCCCATTTCCCCTTCATCTGAGAACAGCACCCAAGTTCTCCCGGGCCCGGCGGTTTGGGTTGGGACTGACAGGTGAGGTGCGGACACCCCAGCCTGCTTCCTTTTTTGGTTCAGGCTCCACTGAGTCGGGCTTCTGCCTCCAGAGCCCTGAGGGACCCTATAAACCAAGCACGTGCCCCCAAAAGCAAGACAAGGGGAAGGGCAGGATGGGGCCTGGGCGCCAGGATCCTCCTCCTCCAGGCAGGCTCCCTGGACCAGCATCACCGGGGAGTGTGCTCGAAATGCTGGCCCTAAGCCCCTACTTGCTCCTGCCACGTCTGCTGAATCCAGCTCAGCAACAAGAGAATTCCAGGTGACTCCCGTGCCCATCCCAGACTGGGAGGCCCTGGGGTAAACCGGCGGCTGGCACACAGCCTCTGGGGTCAGATTGGCTGGCTCAAATCTGTCCTTGGGGAAGTCACCTGACCACTCTCTCCATTTCCTTGGGAGGAAAATGGGGCTCACGATGACATCTACCTCAGAGTCAATTGTGGGGTCTCAGGTGGCCACGGACATGTCACCACACCTGGTACAGCGCCCAGCACAAGGCAAGAAGCTAGGAGGTCTGTCCCGGATGCACACCCAGTGGGGGCTTCAGAGGCACAGGTGCCACCTCCAGCGCCCCCCGCTGTGAGCAGCCTCAGGGAAGAGCTAGGGATTTGCTGGTTCTGGAAGAAACGGAGGGCTTTGGGCAAAATATTCAGAGTAGGGGGAGACGGGGAAAGGTGTCCCACAAGGGGTAAGGGGATGTTGGGAGCCGAGATGGGGGGTGGGAATGTAAGAAAGCACTGAGGGTCTGGGGGCACAAAGAAAATAAGACTGGAAAGCTTCAAGTGGGAGCAGAAAACGAGGGTTAAAGAATCTGCTTTTTAACTTTGTATGGCTTTGAGCAAAGGAGCAAGACAAAGAGCTACACGATGCAACAGTATTAAAATCCTCACGTCCTGCTTTCTGTGGGTGGATTTGTGCCTGCCCGTCTCCCAGAAGCCTGGAAAGGCTTGCCTCTCACTGCGCACGGTGATTATCTCCAAGTGCTACGATTACCGGGAGGTTTTATTGTCTTCTCTTTGCTCATCTGTAATTTCTAATTTTTCTGCAAAGGACAGACATTGCTTGCATAATTAAAAAAGCAATAAAAGCTGTAAATAATTAACGCCCTCTCTCTTCAGAGCTTAAATTGGATGGATGGATTTTCAATCCAGTTATTTCAAATATTTGCTGGATGCGGGGCCTTGACGGAGGCACCGCTGAAGGACTCCCAGCGGGCGGGGCCTTCCCCGGAGAACCGAGGGGGAAACAAACGCCGTCCTTCAGCCACGAGCCCCCTGCTCTTACAGCGGGGAGCCCATTCTCTGGAGCACGGTGCAGCCCCGGTGACGCTCGTGGGCGTTTAGGGAAGTCGCAGTTGGCGGCTCCTGAACCCGTGGACACGTGTGGCAACGACGGAGGTGGCTGCGCGCCTTACCTTTTGGGGCCGATCCTGCGCTTTTTCTGCTTGCTGCTCCCCCGGGACGTCCTCGGCCTCCGGCGGTGCGCCCCCTTCTTCCACTCTGGTTCGGACACCCGGTCCTGGGGCGTCATCCCTGGAGCGATTGGGCAGGAGAGCTGAAAACAGCAGGCACGTTGGCATCACACTGCTCAAAGCCCTCAGGGTGGGACAGCCCAGGGGTGCCCTCTCTTCCCAGACAGGCGCCCGTCTGGAGAAACCGAGGCACGGAAAGGCTGCATCGCCAGATGGCCTGACCCTGCGAGAGCCCCTGACCAGGCAGCTGCAGGGTGTTCCCAGACAGAGCATTCTGGCACCTTCCTGGACTGGCCCCAGGGAGGGAAGCCCAGACCTCTGGTGTTAACTGGAGAGCTGGGGAAGACCCGGCCCTTGGCCCACTCCCCCTACCCAGAAGCCCCCGTGTCTGATTGCCCGTTGGAGGAAGGGGAGCTTCGCTGGCCTCTGCAGCCCCCCCTCTAGGACCAATGCATTTATTACTCTGCCGCTCTCAGGGTGCAGAAGTGCTGCCACCACCCCAGGCCCTACCCGGGAAAAGAGGTGGTAGCCTGCTCGGTTCCTGACTCCAGACCCTAGAGGGGTAAACTAGAACTGAGATTCTGGGACCCCTACCCCCAAGCACGGCCATGCCCTCAACTCTAAAACCCAGATGCTTGCACTCACTCTCAAAACGGAACTAGAAGCTTCTCCTCTAATCACCAAGTGTGAACTCCCTTGCACATCCACCATATCCCTTTTCACCTATTCCCAAGAACTTACAAAGTAGATCTGGTCAAATTGTATTAATTATTTCTCCGTAGTCCCTGGACAAGGACTCTCTCCTTTCAAAAGATGAATTTTTTTGTTGTTTTTGGCCTGGGAATCTCTCTTTCAACATCAGTCTCTACTTTATGATCTTAGATTACCCAGACTGCTCTCACGGGTGCTGTTACATTTCACTTTTTGCCTTTGTTACTAGGAAGCTCAGAGTAAAATTTTGAGTCTAATTATGACAAATACCTTACCCAGAATCTCCGATATAATCATTCTCTGCTCTGAAATTTATTTTTCCATGATGTCTTTGTTTTGTTTTCCTTTCTTGTCTTTATTCTATCCTGTTCCACACTTGGCAGCCCAAATCCGCCTTGGGTGCAGGGTGGGAAAGCGTTATTAATGGGCTGCAGATGCCACCAGGGACTCCCACGTTTTCTCTCCCTCATTACAAATCCCTCCAAGCTCAGCTCTCAGCACCCCACCCCTACCCGCCCCCCAGGGCCCGGGGCAAAGCTGGGCATTACCTTCCACAGCTGGGCTGGCCCTCCGTCCCCCAGGCTTGTCCTGATCCGCCCTCCTGGCACTGCTTTGCTCAGGGGCCTGGCGTCCGGTGCCCGGCCCGGGCAGCTGCCAGCAGCGGGGTGCAGGCGCGAGGCCCCCTCCCGCTCCGCGGGAACAGGGCTGCTGCAGCCCAAGCAGCACCACGTCAGCCGGGGCTCGGCCTTCAGCGAGGGGAAGGGGCCCTCGGCCCCACAGTTCTGAGGGGTCCCCAAGCGCAGAGGCGAAGCCAGCTGGGGTTGGACCCGGGGGGGACCCTGGGGCTGGGCCACGGCCCAGAGGAAGGAGCCCGGCTGGAGGGGGTACCCTGCGGCCAGCCCGACCAGGGGCCCCGGTGTTGGGTCCCTCCTGGCTTTCTCGGGCGGCCCCTGCAGCTCCCACTTGGGGGGCCAGGGCTTCACGACCTCCCCAGGCGACACGTCCCCCTCCGAGTCCGGGGCCTTGACAGAGTCACGCGCGGGGGGGTGCGTGAAGGCGGCCGTCCCCGTGAGGGCCCCCACGGCCGTGCCTCGTGACCCCCCGGCTGCTGGGGTGCTGGCCCCACTCCCTCGCGCTGCCTGGGTCCCTTGGATCCCATCCCACGGCCTGGACCAGCCAGAAGCCTCCACGACACTGTCCGCCTCACTTGGGGTCCGGCCCGCGGCCGCGCTGGGAGAGAGGGGCGCCCCCAGCCCCGGCCCCGCGAAGGGGGCCAGTTCCTCGGGCCACGCTTGCTTGCAGAGAGGCTCCTGGCCCGGCCGGGGCCCTGGCAGCGGTGGGTGGGCCTCTCTCTGGGGTAACCTGAGCAGGTACTTCGGGGAGAAGGCATCTGCCTGAGCCGGGGGGCCGGGAGCCCGCGGCTGGGTGCTGCTTCCATCCGGGGCCTCGGGGTGAGGTCTCTGGAGGCTGCATCCCCCGACACAGTGCTCCACGTCCGCACCCTGGGGCTCTAGCGGGGGGACCCTGTCCCGGCGCCGGGGCGGAGGGGCGGCGGGCTGCGCAGGGCCCCCTGGGGTCTCTCCCCTCCCGCCTCCTGCCCCGGGAGGCTCCGCGTTCTCCTGGCTGCTCAGCCCCTCCACCTTCAGCTTCTTCCTCTCCGAGGGGAGCTTGTCCTCCATGGGCTGGGGTGTCCCAGAGCCGCGGCCGGGCCGTGTCAGGGTGCTCTGCGCCCACTGAGAGGCCTCCTCCTCGCCGCCCTCGCCGGGGGTGCCTCCTCCTGCGGGGTCGGGCAGCACCACTCCCCTGGCCAGCTGGCCTCCCGGCTCCGGCCTCCCACCTGGAGGGTGCGAAGGGCTCTTGCTGCCCAAGCAGGGGGCATCCCTGCAGCTGCTGGGGGGCAACGAGGCAGCCCTGCTCAGCCTGGGCGGGTCGCTGCCCCCTACCCTGGCCACTGGCTCCTTCTGCTGGGGAGGCTCAGTGGCCGAGGGGATCTCGTGGGCCACCTCTCTTCCCCAAGGGCCCGGCTGGGCCCCGACTGAGGCGGCTGCAGGAGGGCAGGTGGCGCCTCCGCGGACAGGGGCGCCGGCGTCCCCGGGCTCGGCTGCGCCCTGTGCCGCCTCTGCCCGTGGCCACGGGCCCGGCTCCGTCGCTCCGCTCGCTCTGGCCTCCCTCCCCTTCTTGCCCCCGTGGTGGCTGGCTTTCATTTTCTGGTAGATTCTCTTGAACGTCTCGTCCCCGTACACCTGCCACTTCTCCTGGGAGAACCTCTTCGGCTTCCTCCGGCCGCCCTTCTTGCCCGCCGTGCCGCCCTTGCCGGCCTCCGCATCGCCGGCAGCGCCCCCCGTTCCGCCCGGGGCCTTGGCCGGAGCCGGGGTGTCACCGGCAGGGGCGCCAGGGAGGTCCTCCACGGCGGCCTGCCTGACCAGGGCCCGGGCGTGAGTGCTGGGGCCCCCGGCCCAGGTGAGCCCCGAGCCGCAGCCCAGGCGGGCAGGGGCGGGCCGGGGGCTCGGAGGCCCCTGCTTCTTGGGACCCGGCGCCTCCCGCCACGTCCGGGTGCCTTCGACCAGGGGCAGCGAGTTGCTCCTGGTGACGGGCCCGCAGTCCACGGTGGTGGAGAACTGCGTGGGCACGGAGTGGAAGAAGAGGGGCCGCGCCCGGTCCCCCAGCAGGCCGGCGGCGCGGGCCGAGCCCAGGGTGGCCTGCCTCCCGCGGCCCGGGTCCAGCGCCCGCAGGTCGAAGTGGAAGGAGTCCTTGTAGGTGTAGGGCGTGGGCAGGTCGAGGCTGCCCTGCTGGGACAGGATGGTCTTGCGGGGGCGCACGGTGGCCAGCTGGGGGTCCTCCACCACGGCCTGGTTGTGCGAGATGAGCCGGGCGATGCGCTCCTCCAGCTGCTTCTTCTCCAGCGCCAGCGTGGCTGCGCGCTGGCCCGGCTCGGCCGCAGACCCCGGGCCGCCCTCGGGCCCGGCTCGGTGCTCAGACGGGCTGTGCAGGGGGCTGGCGGGGGCCGGCGGCTGCTCCGCGCTGTCTGAGCGCGACAGGTAGCCCGAGTCGGTGCTCTCGCACTTCCTCAGCCGGCCCTCGTCCCCCTTGGGCTCCCAGGGCTTCTCCCAGGAGGTGGCCTGCTGCCGCTGCAGCGGGCACGGCTTGCTGGCCGTCGGGGACTTCTGTCCCGGCAGCTTCCACCGCGGCTGTGCGCCGGGGCAAGCCCCGTGGGGAGAGCCCAGAGGTGTCTCCCTGTCGGCGGATGTGGGCCTCGGGCAGGGAGGAGCGTCCGTCTTCGCGTCCGGGCTCCTGGCAACCAGGGGCAGGTGGGTGGTGGGTGGCGGGCGGGGCCCGGCACCCGGGGCACCTGGCAAGCGGGGTCTCTCCGGGGCGCCGTCCCCCACCCCCTGGTCCCGGGCCTCCTGGTCGGCCCCAGCCGCCACTTCGGCCTTGTCGCCTTCCTCCAGGGGGCCAGCCCCGGAGGACAAACGCACGTTGTTGAGGTGCGTCTGGGTGCGCCGGTGCTTGTACAGGTTGCTCTGCGTCTTAAAGGCGATGCCGCAGGTGGCGCACGGGAAGGGCCTCTCCCCGGTGTGGGAGCGGACGTGCTTCTCCAGGACGCTGGGCTTCAGGCAGTCGCGGCCGCAGTGCGGGCACAGGTGCTTCCCCGCGTTCCGCGCCTTCCCGGGGCTGCCCAGCGGGGGCCCCAGGCCCGGCGACAGGACGGGCAGGGCGCCCACGATGCTCACGGTCAGCGTGGGGGCCGGCGGCTTCCCCGGCCCCTCGGGCTGCAGCAGGGGGCCGAGGAGGAAGGGCAGGCCGGCCCCGTCTGCGCTGCCAGTCACCAGGGGTGCCCGCGGCTGGAGGCCCCCGGGGGGCACCGTGTGGTACAGCGGGATCGGCAGGGCCTTCAGGAAGACGGCGGGCGCCAGGCCCTGCTCCGGCGGCAGGATGACCCGGCCCAGAGTCAGGCGCGGCGAGGCCTGCCCGCCTGGGGCCCCCGGCGGGCCGGGCGTGGGGGCTGGCTGGTCCCTGGCAGGTGGCGCCTCCATCCCTCATCGTCCGGGCGGCCAGGATGCGGTACACCTGCGGGCAAGAGCCGGAGGTCACCAGGCGCGCCGCTCAAGTGCCGCCCGCGGTAAGCACCTCCCTCCTCCCGCCCCCAGCCCGCCTGGCGTGAATCCCGGCAGCCACCCCCCAAGCCAAGTACCATTATCCCCAAGGAGGAAACCGAGGCTTGAGAGCCCACGTGATTTCCCACACATGTCAGTGGCAGGCGGGGCGCCGGGCTCGGGCTGTGCAAACCCTTTATTTCACATGTCTGAAGGAGACTCCAATTCTCGTCTCCACGGCAGGCTTGTCAATGACGAGCCCCAGTGCCTGGCGGAGGGGACACTTAAAAAATGTGCTCATTCATGATAAAGAAAACTCATGCAGCTCGTCCAGGACCTCAAGGTCCACAGTGACGCCATGAGCTAACAGCAAGCTGCTCTGGTTTTCTGGGACTCGGTTTCCAGATTTGCAAAACGGGCAGGAAAGCAGCTTCTCCCTCGGGCCCTTCCCACCCTTGGGCTCCGGGGTTTTGCCACCAAATGAGGATAAGGAAGAAAACGTACTCCAGAGGAGTGCCAGAATTAGCAAATAAAAATTCAGGACTCCCAGTTGCATTTGAATTTCAGATAACCAATGAACATTTTTAGTGTAAGCATTTCCTACATGTTACATGAGAATCATCTTTGTATAAGTATGTCCCAACTCTCACATGGGTGAGACTTACGTCTACCAGGGACAGAAACACTTCCTCAGCCTCAAGATTCGGCTGGTGTCTCTGCTCAAAAGTGGGGCTTCCGAAGCCCCTCCAGATCCAGTGGGAGCACAAGGGGCTCCTTTCTGGCCAGGGGAGCACCTGGGCTGATGCTAGGACAGGAGGAAGAGACACATGGCCACGCCCTTCGAGCCAGGGTGGAATGGGCCAAAGCGGGGCAGGCTGGCGGCTGGGGTGTCAGGTTCCCAGCGCCTTCCTCCTCAGGCACCCATCCTCACGAGCTTCCATAAAGGGATAAAAAATAAAATCCCAGCCTTTGGCCACGAGGGTGTGGGAGCAAGCCAGGGCCAGCGCAAACCAACGCACGCCAGCTGGCGAGAGCCAGCTGTTGAGTTGAAAGGGATTTTGCAAACCAGGTGTGGAACACAGGCACAATTAAAAGTTAAATGAGGGAAGCAGATTTGGCTCAATGGATAGAGCATCCACCTACCACATGGGAGGTCCAGGGTTCAAACCCAGGGCCTCCTGACCCATGTGGTGAGCTGGTCCACGCGCAGTGCTGATTGCACAAGGAGTGCCGTGCCACGCAGGGGTGTCCCCCGCATAGGGGAGCCCCATGTGCAAGAAGTGCGCCCCATAAGGAGAGCCGCCCAGTGCAAAGAAAGTGCAGCCTGCCCAGGAGTGGCACTGCACACACAGAGAGCAGACGCAGCAAGATGACGCAACAAAAAGAGACACAGATTCCCGGTGCCGCTGACAAGAATGCAAGTGAACACAGAAGAACACACAGCGAATGAACACAGAGTGCAGACAGCTGGTAGGCAGTGGGGGGAGAAAAATAAATAAAAAATAAATCTTAAAAAAAATTAGTTAAATGAAAGAAACAGATGGTTCAATAAAGAATATTAAAAATGAAGAACGCGGTGCTCTAAGCTCACCCTGCCGAGCCTGCTGGCTGCTGGAGGTCCCTGTCACTCGGTGCCGTTAGGGCAGAGCAACCAGAAAACTCAATACAGCCATTTATGGGGTGCACCCAGCGCCGCGCCCAGCGCGTAGTAAGCGCTCCATTTCTTTGCTCCTTCGCCCTTGGCTCTTCCCCTGCTGGCCAGCCCGACCAACCCAGCCTCCAAGGGCAGGATTCCGGGACAGCATTTGACGGGGGAGGGGACCCCCGGGGAGGAGGGGGGAGCCGAGAGCGAGGGAGCTCCCACGGGTGCCTCATCCCGCGAGTGCCCCGTGGGCAGCTGGAGCTCAGCCCTGCGGGGAGCCCCGAGAGATGGGGCGGAGCCTGCTCCCGGTTCCCCGGTGTCCCCCGGGGAGGGGGTGCATCCAGGGCCGCTCTGCGGAGCAGGAACATCCCAGCGCTTGCGGCCTCAGCAATGCCGGCCCGGGGCGACGTGTGGGCAGGGCCTCACTGGGTCCTTCAGAGTGAGGGCTTAAAATTCCAGAAGCCTAAACCCCGAGGGGCGACAGCTGCTGCTTCTTCCAAATCCTAAGACTGGAAAGTCGGGGTTGGGAGAAGGGGAAAGGGAGGAGAGTGAGAATCCAACCTCAACCTCCGTGGGGAGCTGGGTGGGGAGGAAGCTGTCCCCCCCACCACCACCTAGGTGCAACCTGGGGAGGGCCAGGCCTAGGAGCAGGGGAGAAGTGACCACAGGGGCTCTGCCCTGGGCAGGCAGCGGCGGCGGGAGTCTACACACACCCAGAAAATTTACGGGTCACTAGGTATATCCCAGGAGAACTAGAGCAGGGGCACGAACAGACCTCTGCACGTGCTGTTCATACCGTTATTCACATTTGCCAAAAGTTGGAAACAGCCCAGGTGTCCATCACCTGATGCATGGATAAATAAACCGTGGTATACACACACGATGGAATATTATGCAGCTGTAAGAAGAAAAGAAGTCGTGAAGCATATGACAACATGGATGACCCTGGAGGACATTACGTTAAGTGAAGCAAGCCAGACACGAGAGGGCAAATACTGTGTGATTGTGCTACCCTGATCGAAATACATCGTGTAAACTCATGGAGTTAATAATTAAAATGTATTAGGTTGGTGCAAAAGGATTTGCAGTTTCAAACCACGAATTTTAAACCATTGTAACTAGCCTCAAACACATCTTTATTAATCAAAATAGGAACCAATACAATCAACACATTTTTGCCAATGAGAAACAAGTTTGTTAATTCCTGTAGCATAAAAATCGGTGCTACAGGATGCGATGAACTCTTGGAAAGAATTTCCTGCATCGTGCTGGTTGTGGAAGTGTTTTCCCTGCAAAAAGTTGTCGAGATGTTTGAAGGGTGGTAGTCAGTTGCGAAAGGTCAGGTAAATAAGGCGGATGAGGCAAAACGTCATGGCCCTGCTCGTTCAGCTTTGGGTGTGTGACCTGCGGTCGGGCGTTGTCATGGAGAAGCATTGGGCCCTTTCTGTTAGCCAACGCTGGCTGTAGGCATAGCAGTTTTTGGTGCATCTCATTGATTTGCTGAGCATACGTCTCAAATGTAATGGTTTCACGTCTCAAATGTAAAGGATTCAGAAAGCTGTAGTGGAGCAGACCCGCAGCAGACCACCAGACAGTGAGTGACCAAGCCCTTTTTTTGGAGCAAGTTTGGCTTTGGGAAGTGCTTTGGCGCTTCTTCTCAGTTCAACCACTCAGTCACCAATTGTCACATAAAATCCAATTTTCATCACAAATCACAATCCGATCAAGAAATGGTTCGTTGTTACTGTGTAGAATAAGAGACGATGACACTTTAAAATGACAATTTTTTTTATTTTCGGTCAGCTCATGAGGCCCTCGCTTATTGAGCTTTTTCGCCTTTCCAATTTGCTTCAAATGCCAAATGAGCATAGAATAGTCACCGTTGAGTTCTTCGGTAACTTGTCGTGTAGTTAAAGAGGACCAGCTTCGATGGTTGCTCTCAACTGGTTGTTGTCAACTTCTGATGGCCGGCCACTACCCTCCTCATCGTCAAGGCTCTTGTCTGCTTTGGAAAACTTCTGGAACCCCCACTGCACTGTACGTTCGTTAGCAGTTCCTGGGCCGAATGCATTGTTGATGTTGCGAGTTGTCTCCATGGCTTTATGACCTATTTTAAGCTCAAATAAGAAAATCACTCAAATTTATTTTTTATCTAACATCATTTCCACAGTCCAATCTTAAGCAGCAAGTAATAAGTCATTAGCAAAAAAAAAAAACATAAAGCAAGAAATGCACATTAAAATGATGTATAACATAACTACATTTATTTAAGAATGTATGCCAATATCAAATGGCAAATTTCAATAATACAAAACCACAATTACTTTTGCACCAACCTAATGAAAAATAGAATGAGGGTAGAGAATGGAAAGCTGAGGGTTAATCTATGCAGAATTGGCTAAAAGTTTGTTTGTAAATCTTTGGAAATGAACAGAAATGATGACAGTTCATCATGCGGCTTGTGACTAGCAGAACTATTATATGGGTATGACTGTGATTGAAAGGGAAAGTCTGAGGACATTTATATTACTAGAAGGAAAGCTAAAATATGTGACATGAGACTATAACATAGTGAAACCTCATGTAAAACATGATTATGGGTGATACTCATATGTTAAGACTGATTTTACAAAATATCAATACAAATAGACTAGAGAGAGAAACAGAAGAGCAGCTAGTGCAGCAGGGGAAACAGAGATGAGAAGTGATGAGTTTTGTTTGGGTGGCTGGTTGGTTTTTGTTTATTATTATTATTATATTGGAATAATGAAAATGCTCTGAAAATGATTGAAGTGATGAATGCTCAACTACGTGATTATACCAAATACCACTGATTATACACTGTGGGTGGATTTATGCTTATTAATGTGTATCAATAAAACTGATTTGTTAAAAAAAAAAAAGTTTATGGGTCAGAGCAGAGGGGTGGCCCGGGAGGGGTGCCCCGGCAGGATTCTGCTTGGGGAGCTGGGCTGAGCACCACACGCCCCCCACCCAACCTCAGAGGTAAGAGATTGGGAGCCCAGGACTGAGCCACAGGGTGGGAGGAACGGGGCTTCCAAAGAGAAAATCTAGAACAAGAGTGCTATGTTGTGGACACATGCCCCTCTCCACCTGTTCTGTGATCACAGCTCACGTGGTGGCGCCTTTAGGTGTCGGATGCTCCCCCAGCGAGATCACCGGCAGCCTAATGCCTTCTAACGCTTTTCCCAGGGAAACCTTTCGGGGCCATGGGCAGCTCTTTTCCATGGTGAATCCAGGGGGTGGCCAGTCCAAGTGGTTCCACTGGACTGAGGGCTAGGAGGGCAACTTGCTAGAAGGCCCTGCCCTGGGGGTCAGGGAAGACTCTGGAAGCCCTCCCAGCCCACCCAGGGGCCGCCATGCAGAGGGCTCAGCGGATCCCTCCCCTTTGGTTCTGCAGCACAGCTACCCCCTTCCCCCAACCCCACCCCTGCAGAGCCCAGGAATGTTCTTGAGCGCTAGTATACGGCTTTATGGAAGAAAGGGGGACAAAGGGGTGAAGACACGTGAGGGGAAAAGGAGGCTATTTCCAAAGCCCACCTTTTCTAAAACAACCGGTGGATGGGGAAAGAAAACACGGAAATGCCACCAATAGGTTTAAAAATTCAGGTCTGGGTCCCCGAAAGAGAAGTCCACACAGCAACCTACTAAACACATTGAACACGTGAACTTTCAGAAAGAACCTGGATGCTGAGGCTGTGGTTTTAGTTAGGAATTTCCCAAACTTCAGCCAGTCCTCTGCCACCCACCGCCTGTCACGCGTGGACACGGCCAGACCGTGGCTTCCTCCCATCACTGTGTCAGTGGGTCTGTTTTGCTTGAACACATCAATTCCAAGGGAACTCTGAACGGTACTTCAAAAAGATAGGTACTTTTTCTGAAATATATGGCTTCAGGATTCTCATTTGTGAAATAAGGACAAATGAGGTTTAGACAGATACTATCTAATAAGCTGTATCTAATAAGCTGTAATAAGCTGTATCTAATAAGCATAAGTGCAAAATGGGAGTGAGCTGTTGAAAAGTGGTTAGTATTCTTTTCTCTTTTTCTTTTTCCAATTAACTCGCTTTTACCTTGGCCTGCATAAAGAGAGACGGACTCTCTACAGAGTCTACAGGCAGAGGCAGCTAATCCTCACGTGGGCTCCCCATGTGCCGGTGACCCTGTCCCAGGCTCTTCCTGTAAGAACCACCCATCCTCACAGCAATCCATCGGGAAGGCACTATTATATTCCCGCTAGGTAAGCGAGGCGCTGAGAGATGGAGTGTTTGCCCAAGGTCAAGCCGCTGACAAGTGTATGCTGAACTTCAGAGGAAAGCAGAGAGAAAGACCGAGGCGAGATTCAACTTCTGGCATGCAAAATAGGATTTCCGGTATGGCAATAACCTCGCTGAGAGAGAAGGGCTTTTCAAAATCGCTTTTGTTTGCTTCTGTCGCAGGCTTCAAGGTACCCAGAGTCCTTGTCCTGCAGTGTGGGGAAGAGGCCCTTCTAACAGAGACACAGCCAAGATCCGAGGCTTGCTGCTGGGTGGCTGAGGGACGCAAGCGATGGAGGGAAGTAAAACAAGCGTCCTGCCCTGTTTCCAGTCCTAGATGATGGTGAGAAGGGAATGGGCTCAGATGAGGAAGGTAAGTAAAGAAGTCAGGTTTCAATGGAGAGAGAAGAGGGTGTGAGAGAAAGAGCAGAGCTGTCTCCAGCTCCCCACTGACGGGCTCTATAAGGAAATGCCCTCATCAAGTCACCTGGCTGCAGAAGCAAAATCACATCATCCTATCAACCGCTGCAGAAAAATGATTTGACAAAATCCAACACCTATGCATGGTAACTAGGAATAGAGAGGGACTTGAACTTGATAAAAGACATCTACCAAAAACCCTACAACTGTGACATGATCTTACATATAGAAAATCCAAAGGAATCCGCAAGAAAACAACTAGAGCTAATAAACGAGATCAGCTAAGTGGCAGGTACAAGCACAAAAGCAATTCTGTTCCTATAGCCCAGCAACGAACAATCCTAAGAGGAAATTAAGAAAACGATTCCCTTTACAATAGCATTTAAAACAATAAAATATCTAGAAATAAATTTAACCAAGTATATACAAGACTTATATACTAAAAACCACAAAGCATTGCAGAAACTGAAGAAGACTTAGCCAAAAGGTAAGATATCTTTTCTCACAGAGTGGAAGAATTAATATTGTTTAGATGTCAATATGGCCCACAGTGATCAACAGATTCAATGTAATCCCTATCAAAATTCCAGCAGAACTTTTTTTTTCAGAAATGGAAAACCTCATAATCAAATTCATATGGAACGTCAAGGGGCCCTGAGTACCCCAAACAATTTTGAAAAGGAACAAAGTTGGAGAATTCACAATTCCCATTTCAAATTGCACTACAAAGCTACAGTAATGGTAGGGTGGTACTGGCATAACATAGAAAAACACACCTATGGAATAGAACTGAAAGTCCAGAAACAGACCCATACATCTATGGGCAACTGATTTTCAACAAGGGTACAAAGAACATGCAATGGGGAAAGGATATTTTCTTCAACAAAAGGTGGAGGAAAAACTGGATGTCCCTATGGAAAGGAATAACATTAGGCCCCTACCTCACACCACATACAAAAATCAACTCAAATGGATCAAGAACCTTAGAGCTACAGCTTTAAAATTGTTAGAAGGTAACAGAGGGGCAAATCTTTATAACCTGGGATTTGGCAATGGATTCTTAGATATGACACCAAAATCATGAGCAGCAAGAGAAATAATAGGTTTGACTTCATCAAAATTAAAAACTTTTGTGCATGAAAGGAAATTATCCAGAAAGTAAAAAGACAACTTATAGAATGGGAGAAAATAGCCTCAAACCATTTATCAGATAAGAACTTAATGTTCAGAACAGGAAAAGAACTTTTACAAAGCAACAACAAAAAGACAATCTGATTTTTAAAAAATTGGCCAGGGACTTAAATAGACATTTCTCCAAAGAAGATATACAAATGAACAATAAGCATATGAAAAGATGGGGAAATGCAATGAGATACCACTTCACACCCACAAGGAAAGAAAAAATAAAAAAAACTAACAAAAACTGGAAAATAACAAGTGTTGGAAAGGATGCAGAGCAACTGGAATTCTACTGCATTGTTCATGAAAATGAAACATAATGCAGCCACTGTGGAAAGCAATATGGCAGTTTCTAAATGTTAAATATAGAATTACCATATGACCTGGTAATTCTGCTTCTAGGTATATACCCAAAAAAAGTGAAAACAGGGTCTATATACTTGTACACCAATGTTTATAGCAGCATAATTCACAACAGCCAAAAGGTGGAAGCAACCCATGTGTCCATCAACAGCTGAATGGATAAACACAAACATGCTGTCTTAGTCTGTAAAATGCAGCTGGGAGCAATATACCAGAAATGTGTTGGCTTTTAAAATGGGAATTTATTAGATTAAAAGCTTACAGTTCTGAAGCTGTGAAACTGTCCAAATCGAGGCATCTGGTGAAGCGCTCTCCTTGAAGGCCAGCTGCTGGCAATCCTGGGCTCCTGCCGCGTGGCAAGGCACAGGACCTCTGGGCCAGTCTCTGCCAGGTCCTCCAGGCTCACTTCTCCCTGAGCTCAGCACATGAGTGAGCATAATGGCAGTGTCCACTTCATCTCTCGCCTCTTCTCCAGGCCTTGTTGTTAGTTCTGCTTCAGGCTGCTCCGTCTGTGGCTTTTCTCTCTCCCGGGTTTGTTGCTTCAACTTCTGGAGGTTTCTGGGAGCTTCTCTGTGTGTCTGTGGCTTTTATTCCTCCGTTTATAAAGGACTAAGACCCATCCTGGTCTATGCCCTACTAGAGCAATCTATCAGATAGCCCTTACCTCAACTAATGTAAACGAAGGTTCACTATAGGTTCAATTTAAGAACATAATTTTCTGGGGCCCACAAAAGACTCAAACTGCCACACACAATGGAATATTATTCAACCTAAGGCAGAATGAAATTAGACAACATGCTGCAACATGGAAGAAACTTGAAAACATCAGTGAAATAAGAAAGGTACATAAGGGCAAACAATGTATATGATATCACTTCTATGACTAGAAATAGCACATTTCCAGATGTAGATAGATTAGAGATTAATGGAGGGGGGGGTGTTTGTTTGGAAAAATAAAATAAATTTTTAAAAATAAAAACATTTTCCAATATAGGCTTTCAATCCTGAACTTCTTCAGAGTATTTGATTATTTTGTTACTTAGCGGAGACTTTAAGCTTACCTTTGAGAACTTTAAAACTTAATGCTTAAGAGTTCTTTCCAGTTAAACATGAATCAGAAATTTCCATAAAACAGAGCTGAAATTATGGTGTGAGGATAAATTAAAATAAGAATTCATTTGCAAAAAGAAAAAAGTTAGCAATTTACAAACAATCTTTCTTTCAGGAAAATGTCTTTTGCAGAAAGTGAGGTCTGCTTGAAAAATAGAAAACAAAGGCATCTCAAATGCACTTTCACTATGTCTACCAAAAAAAACCATCTACAGCTAACATATTACTTAACGGTGAGAGACCGCAAGCTCTCCCCCTAAGGCCAGGCACACAGCAAGGACAGCCCCTCTCCTTCATCATCGCACTGGAAGTCCTAGCAAATACAGTAAGACGAAAAAGGAAATAAAAGAAATACAGACACAGTTTTATTTCTTCCTTCCCAGTCTGTGTTTGCAAACGATACACTGTGCTATCTAGAAAATCCCAAAGAACTATCCAAAAAAACCCTCCGGATACTACTAAGTGATTATAGCAAGGTTGTAGGGTTCAAGGTTAACATCCAGAAGGCGTGGCCTCGCAGGCTGTTGCCATGTTAACCGGGGGAAGGCAGGTGGGGCAGAGGGAAGCGTCGAGGCTGAGCTGTCCTGGGCCACTGCTGGTTCTGCCTCGGCATGGCCGGGGCCTGGCCGTGGCTGGAGTCTGACCTGGGGGTTGCCAGAGTGCTGGGGTGGGGGGGGGGCACCAGGTAGGAGGAAGAAGCCTGTAACGAGGCCCTCAGAGGAGAAGGCCGGGCGCCGCCTTGACGAGAGGCCGGGGGTCAGGGAGCGGTCAAGAGCCAGCCTGGGACGAAGCCATTCACCTGGCCACGACAGGGGCTGAGCCTTCTTTAGTGTTCTCAGCAGAGTGGTGAAGAGGGAGGGCTCTGGGACCAGGCTCCAAATCCCACCCTGCCACGTGCAGGTCGCATGGCCTCGGACAAGCTGCCCCACCTCCCTGTGCCTCAGTTTCCTCATCTATAAGATGCAGAAATGTTAACACCTCCCCTCAGGGTTGTGTGAGATTTGAATGGATTACAAACGTGCCCGGCCCAAAGTATGTGCTAGAAGAAGAGCAAACAAACACGTTACTTTTTTCCCCTCCCTCTAACCAGGGAGAAGGATTTCCAGGGATCTGATGGGCATGGGCGGAGTAGAGGAGTATGTATCTTTTTTTGGTACATCCGGGTTGTGGAGTAAGGTAAGCCTTCTCTGAATCGTTACATCAAATGGCTGCATGGTGTCGGCCGTTGACCACTGTCTTGAACCGTGTTGGGGACCTCGTAGGTCCTCAAGAAACACCAGTCGAGTCATGAAAGAGCGTCAAGAAGAGCAGAGCGAGTGGGGGTCACTGAGAAGAGCCGTCTGGGCCCCAAACCAAGGATTACCCCGAAGCCCTCCTCCTTCAAAAGGAGAAACTGGCGGCAGCTGGCAGCCCACCCAGGGAGGGCAGAGGAGCAAGTGCCCAGCTCCTGTCCCCCCCACCCCGCCCCATGTCCTCATGGAGGAGCAGGGACGCTGGGTTTCTGAGAAACGACAGTCCAAGGAGGTCCCACGCTTAACTTGTCGCAAACCGCGCTGCTCTGAGCTCCCCAAGGCGGCTGGGGCTGACAGGGTGGAGGCCCAGAGCACGCGGGTTTAATTCACTCAGATTCAAACTCTCAGGCTGGATGCAAAGAAAAACAGCCACTTAAATCCCCAAGGCCATGCCCGTGGCATCACCTCGACAAGCGACGCTGCGTGACAGCGGGAAGCCTGGTCCACCTGCCTTCTCCCACCTGAGCCTGAGCCCAGTGTCTAAAGTGACATTTTAGTGCAACATGCCCTGAAAATACAAGACCCCTTGGCGTCTGCCGGCAAAACGAAGAAATGAGGCGGGCCTCAAGACCGCGGGCCAGATGGGCGGAGCTGGGGGCGCTCAGGACCACCGCCAGCGAGGCCGGGGGGCTCGGCCTCCGGGCCTCCTGCTCCCACCCCTTCCAGGAGCGCTGCGGCTCCTCTCTTGGAGGTGGCACCTCCTCCCCTCGCACCTGGGAACAAATGGGGGCACTGGTGGCAGTGCGCCCCTCCTAAGCCTGAGGCTCCAGAGCCCTGCACCTCGGCTCTGCCACAGCGCGGACCCTGAGCGGCCGGCCTGGGGGGCAGGGACGGGCGTCCCACGGAGGCCGCCTCCCCCGCCAGCCCCCACACCCCTGGCAGCCGACCGCAGGCACACAGGACACCAGCCAAGGTCGAGAGGGTTTAGAAGGGGCCGCCCACAGAGCCCCATCTAAAACGGAGTTCCGCCAACCCACAGAACCACGACCTGTAATACATGAACGCATGGGACAAGGGGCCTGTGGGTTGTCCTCGGGGAGGGTATGTCGGTTAAGACCTGCGAAGATGACCCTGTGGCTGCAGACCTGAGAGTGGTAAGAAATCGCCCTTCTCAAACCCTCTCCATCTCTCAATGGTGCCATCCTGCTCTGAGTTGTTCTTTCTTTTCATTTCTTTCAAGTTCAGCTACAGTTTGCCTACAGTTGAATTCACCTTCTTTAGTGTAGAGGTCTATGAATTTTTGACAAACAGATACAGTTGTGTGACCACCACAATCAAGACACAGAAGACTTCCTTCATCACACCCCAAAGCTGCCCCCTGCCCCAACCCCAGGCCCTGGCAACCACTACTCTGTTTTCTGTCTATAAAGGTCTCCATTTTCCAGAAAACCATATGCATGGAACCATATACTAAGTAGCTCTTCCATTCTGCCTTCTTCTTTAGCATAATGCCTTCGAGACCCACCCAAGTTGCTGTGTGTCAACAGTTCACTCCTCACTGTTGTGAGGTTTTCCCACCGTGCAGCTGTTCCACGGTGTGACGGTCACTTCTCCTCCCCACCCAGGGCAGCTGGTAACAAGGGGGGCACTCTCCCCTGTGGTGTCTGTGGAGGCTGTGTGGGGAGGTGGAACTCCCGCCAGTAATGGGGCCCTCCTCTGCCCCTGCACCCCCTTGGGTGTCAAGGGAGGCCGGGTGGGGAGTCAGACCTTCCTCCCCTACTGGAGCAGCAGCAGAGAAATTAAGCTATAACCCAGGGGTTAACGGGATCCAGGCTCTCAAGACGTAATTCTTCAAATGTCACAGTTTCCATTAAAACCACTTGTACCAAGAACTAGGAGATCTCAAACTAAATGCAAAATGACAATCAGTAGAGTCCAACACCGAGACAACAGAGATGTTAGAATTATCTGACAAATACTGTAAAATGTTTCAATAAGAAATTGGAAATATGCTTGAAAAAAATGAAAAACATAGAAAGTTCAACAAAGTAATAGAAGATAAAAGAAGAACCAAATGTAAATTTTAGAACTAAAATATACTATAACCGAAAAAAAAGATGGGCTCAACAGCAGAATGGATAGAACAGAAGAATCAGTGAACCTGAAGACAGGAAACAGGAATGACTGAACCTGAATAATCAGGAGAAAATAGGCTAGAAACAAAACAAAAACAAAAACAAAACAAAACAAAAAAACAGCACTTCAGTGACCTAACAAAAGATATGACACTCGTGTAATTGGAATCCTAGAAGGAAAGGGTTAGAGGACAAGGCTGAAAAAGCACTTTAAGAAATAATGGCTGGCAACTTCACTTTGGCAAAAGACATCGACTCACATATAGGAAGCTGAACAAACCCCAAAGAGTAAAAACCCAAAGAAGTCCACACCAAGACAAATCATAGGAAAACTTCTAGGGAAGCGGATTTGGCCCAATGGATAGGGTGTCCGCCTACCACATGGGAGGTCCAAGGTTCAAACCCAGGGCCTCCTGACCTGTGTGATGAGCTGGCCCACATGCAGTGCTGATGCGCGCAAGGAGTGCTATGCCACGCAGGGGTGTCCTGCACACAAGGGAGCCCCACGTGCAAGGAGTGCGCCCCGTAAGGAGAGCCGCCCAGCATGAAAAAAGTGCACCCTGCCCAGGAGTGGTACCGCACACACAGAGAGTTCACGCAGCAAGATGACGCAACAAAAAAGAGACACAGATTCTGGGTGCCGCTAACAAGAATACAAGTGGACACAGAAGAACACACAGCGAATGGACACAGAGAGCAGACAGCTGGGGACAGGGGGGCAGGGAAGGGGAGAGAAATAAAAAAATAAATATTTTTAAAAAAAGAGAATGAAAATTAAAGACAAAGAAAAAATCTTGAAAGCAGTGAAAGAGAAATGACCCCTTATCTAAATGGTGGAAACAATTCTAAGGACAGCAGATTTCTTATCAGAAACTTGGAGGCCAGGGGGGGTTGGCAAAACATTTTTCAAGCACTGAAAGAAAAGAACTGTTAACTCAGAATTCTATATCCAGGGACAATATCTTCCAGAGTGAAGGGGAAATCAAGACATGCTTAGATAAAGAAAAACAAAGAGAATTTTTTTACCAATAGGCTCGTCCTAAAGGAAAGGCCAAAAGAAGTTCTTGTAACAGAAAGGAAATCATGAAATGAGGAATCTTGGAACATCAGGAAGGAAGAACAATAAAAAGAGTAAAAATATGGGTAAATATAGTATTTCCTATGTAGTTTTCTAAGTTGTGTTTGACAGTTAAAATAAAAAATTATAGCACTGTATGATATGTTTGTGGAGGAAAGACTTAAGACAATTACATTATAAATGGGGAAGGGCAGAGGGATGTAAGGTTCCTACACTTTCCTCCCACTAGTCAAATGATAAGATAACTATATATCACATCACACCCAAAGCAGTCACGTAATGGGTGTGAAGATGCCATATGGAGCCTACAGGAGGTGATCCCCCTGTGGCTTTGCAGCCTCAGCCTGATGAAAATCTGTCTGCAGCCTTCTTGGCATGGAATCTAAGCCCCTGTGTGGACTGCAAACAGTTCACCTGTGGCCAGGGGCTGGGTGGGGGATTCCACACAGAGCGGCCACTCCCTCTGCAAGCCTCACACAGCCCTGACTTTCAGTGCACCCCCACGCTGCCTGCTGGGGACCCCCTGCCCCTCACCTGTATACTCCAGGGGCCTAATGTTTGCCCAGCACTTCCGGTTGGGCTAAACCAGTCAGCGTCTCTGCTCTCTGGTGGCCAAACCAAACCTTCTCTAATGAGGCCAGAACCCCTTCCAAGTCTGTCTTTTCTTGGGGTTTCTCCCGCAGCCCCAGGGTACCATTCAAAGTTTCCTTACAGTATAGAGTCACTTGCCCTCATAGATAATAATTCCTATATTAAATTTCTACTGTGCAATCCACAGTGTGGTTGTGTGGTTTCTGTCTTCTGACTGGATACAGATTGCTACAGAATTGGTACTGGGAGTGGCCCCAGGAAATGGGATTTGGGGATTGATGTCCTTCTGCCCTTGGACTTGAGCACTATACTGTGCTCTTTGCAATAGCAATGAAATGGGATAGCACTACAGACCCTTCAGATATCAGAAGGATAATAAGGGAATACTATACAAACAACTTGACTCACATGAATGTGGCAAGTTTGATGAAATGAGCAAATTCCTTGAAAAGCCCCAACTATCACAATTCACCTAATATGAAACAGATAAATTTGAATCGTAATATGTAACTATTAAGAAGACAGAATTGTCATTTTGAAGCTCCCAAAAAAGAGAAATCTTCAGGCCCACATGGTTTCACTGGAAAATTCTTTCAAACACTTAAAGATTAACACCAATTCTATACAATCTCTTCCAGAAAAAAAGAAGAGGGAATACTTCTCAATTCATCTTATGAAGCTAGTTTTACTTTGACACCAAAAACCAGACTAAGATCCTACCAAAAAGGAACAACCAAAAAATTACAAATTAACATCTTCCATGACTATAAAAGTGAAAATCCGTAACAAAATAGAATTCTGTAATATACAAAAAGAATTATATGCTATGTGCAAGCAGATTTATAACCCCAAACTGATTTTAATATTCAAAAATCAGTCAGTGTAATCTACCCTATTCTCAAGGGAAGGAAGAAAAATAACATGATCATATCAACTAATGTAGCAAAGTCTGACAAAATTCAAAACCCATTCATAATAAAAATCTCTCCGGGAAATAGAAATAAAGGGAAAATTTCTCAACTCAATATAGAGCATCTACAAACACCTCCAGCTAACATCTTTAATGATAAATAACTAAATGCTTTCCCCTTAAGTCAGGAAGCAAGGCAAGGAGGTCTCCTATCACCACTTTTACTCAACATAGTACTGGAAGTTCTAGCCAGGGCAATAAAGTAAGAAAGGAAACACAAGACATACAAGTAGGAAAGGAAAAAATACCATCCCTTTTTGCAGATGACATGGCTATCATAGAAAATCCCAAGGAATCCACAAACATCTCTAAAACTAAGTGAGTTCAATTTCACTGCACAAAAAAATCAGCCCAACTTCTGTAGACTAGCAATGAACTGGCAACCAAAATTTAAAATGCAAAATACTGTTTACATTCACTCCAAAAAACTAAATACTTAGGTGTCGGAATCAAACAATATCTGTGCAGGACTTACATGCTAGAAACAACAAAATGCTTATGTACGAACTTAAAGATCCGAATAAATGAAGGCACACATTGTATTCACAGATTGAAATTCTCCCCAAATTGATATACAGGCTTAATGCAATTCTCATCAAAATCCCAGTAAGAGCTTTTGTGGGTACAGATTCTAAAATCTATATAGAAAGTGAAAGAACTAGAAAAACTCGAGCAATTTTGAAGAAGAACTAAGGGGGAGGAATCAGTCTACCTGATTTCAAGACTCATTACATAGCTGCGTCATCAAGGCTACGTGGTATCAGCAGAAGGATGAACACATAGATCAATAGAGAATGTAGAACCCAGAAATAGACCCACACAAATGTACCCAGCCGATGTGGATGGAGGTACAAAATCAATTCAAATGAAGAACGAGAGCCTTTTCAACAAAGAGTGCTGGAACAACTGGGCATCCATGAGCAAAAATAATGACCCTCAACCTAAACCTTGCCCCTTATCCAAAAACTAATTCAAGATGTAAAACAGGCTTAAATGTGAAATGTATAAAACTTTAGGGAAAAAAGGAGAACACCACCAAAGTCTAGGGCTAGGCAAATAACCCTTAGAGTTGACATGGAAAGCATGAGCCCTAAATGCAAAAATTTGATTAATTGGACCTCATAAAAATTAAAAATGTTTGTTTTTATGAAAGCTCCTGATAAGAGGATGAAAACACTAACTACAGGCTGGGGGGAAATATTTGGAAGTCATATATCCAACAAAGAACTCATATCTAGAATAAACTATTACAAAAATTTAACAGTAAAGAACAAGCAAAACATCCAATTAGAATATGAATAAAAGACAATAAAGAGACATTTCACCGAAGAAGTTAAACAGATGGCAAATAAGCACAGGAAAAGATTTTAAATAGCATTAGCCATTGGGGAAATGCAAATGAAAACCCTAATGCGGTCTCACTGCACACCTATCAAATGCCTAAAATAAAAGCTAATGGCAATACCAAATGCTGGTGAGGACGCAGAGAAGCTGGGCCTTTCTCTCATACACTGTTTGGGGTAATGTAAAGCAGTTTGGCCATTCTGGAAAACAGTTTGGCAGCTTCTTTTAAAAACATTTAAGTATGATTCTACTATTTAACCCAGCAGTTGCACCCATAGGCATTCATCCCAGAAAAACAAAAACTTATGTTTGCCCAAAAGCCTGTGCAAGACTGTTCATAGCTGCTCTATTTGTAATAACCCCAAACAGCCATCAGTCCAGATGTCCTTCAACAAATGAATGCTTGAACCATCCTCACCGTACAGATGAAAGGGCACTGGCTAGGGATGCTCGCAAGGACAAGGATGGAGCTCCAGAGAATTCTGCAGAGTGAAAAAAGTCCAATCCCCAAGGTTATGTACTGTCTGAGTCCATTTATCTAACAGACTTGAAATGACAAAACGAAAGAACTGGGGAACAGTTTAGCGGGGACAGGGGGTTCAGGAGGGGCAGGGCACTCAGGGGGAGGAACCAGCTGGAGAGCAGGAGGGAAGGAGTGCGGCCAGGCAGGTGCCACCTGGAGAAGGGCTGGCCAAGGTCAACAATCTGACGGCGATTTTCAAGATGCTGCCCTTGGGGGAAACTGAGGGCATGGTACCGGGGCCTCTCTGCATTGTTTCTTACCATAGCCTGTGAATCTATCATGACCTCCCAACAAAAAGATTAATCTACGAAAATAGAAAAAGAAGCAACAAAGTCAACAGAGAGCACTGAAAGAGGAGCACGCTTCTGGCCATGGGGTCCGTGGCTCCCTCCAGGCCAGGCCCCGGCCCCCGAGCGCCAAGCCCACCCTTGGGGACACGCTGACTCAGCAAGATCTTCTGGCCTTGACTTCGTTCTCGTTTCCTTCACGTCGACGCCCCACCGGGGGCAGCCCTGAGCGGAAGTGGTCGTAGGAACCAGGAGGCCGGCTCCGCCCTCGCTGCGGGGAGGCCAGCAGGGAAGGGCCTGGCGACTGCCGCCCGAGCCAGCCCTGAGGCCAACGCAGCGGGCCCCAGACCTCGGCCAGACCTGCCCTTGACCCCTGCCTCTGGCACCTGCAGGCCCCGGGGCCACCTGCTCCTTTTCTACCAAGCCCGGCTCACATCCATTCCCCACCGCGGGCCCGGGGACGGCAGAGGCACCTGGGCTGCTTTCCTTCCCTCCGTTGAACCCGGACCCCGATGGTCCCTTTCACCACCTCGGTTCTTGAGGTCCTTGCCGTCTGGGGGCTCCCCCACACCAGAAGTCTCTGGCAGGTGCGCCCCTGCCCTGCAAGGCGAGCCCTCTCCCCCAGGCAACCAGGCCGCGATCATTCAGGATCCGGGGTCCGATTGGGGTCGGGGAAGCGCTCCCCTCGTGACCCACCCCCTCCCCTGGCTGCCCCAGTTTAAGGCCACAGAGGAAGCAAATCTACATTCCTGGGCTTCTCGGAATCCTCAGGCAGACCCCAAGGGCAAGGCAGCAGCTCGGGGTCACTATTAAATAGCCTTGTTATCAGAGAGCCTGCTCTCGGCCAGGGCAACAACATTAGGGGGTTAAAAGGCACATTACTTTAAACTGGCCCTGACTGTTCGCTCTGTTTTTCCCAGCAAGCTGATGTTATCTCCGAAGTTGCATCCTGTCTCTCGCAGCACTTGGGGCAGATAACATCTCTCGTTTCATTCTGACTGAAAGATTTGCTATGGGAAAGGAGAGGCCTGTCACCTCTCAGAGCAGCCTCTGCTACTTATCTGAGCGAGACTTCAGCTCGCAGCTATTTTGGATACTGGGAAGTCAAATCTGGGTATAAATGCGTGGTCTACTGGCCTCTATAAATCTCATTGAAAAATGCTACTCATGGCAGAGCAGTCCCACTGCTATAAATAGTCTGTCAAATACCTTGATATTTAAAGTATATTGTACATTTTGTTTTAAAACTCTTAGGCTAAATAACTGATGTTTCTAACCAATTCACACCTTCGGTTTAATAGGTGCATCATTTAAAAACAGTTTATGGAGCAACAAATCTCCTGATGGGTTGTTTTTACATTTAGGAGAACACTGGATTGTGGTCCTGCTTTCTGACAGTCATTATGAATTGCAGTAAATATTTTGACAAAAGAAACAGTGGTGTAAAGCACACAAGGAAATTACCGAAGTGGGCGAGGCCCAGTTTTACATAGCTTTTTCTTTTTCACTGCGGGCTCGAAGGCAAATATATCATTAAGAACATGGGGTAGAAGGTTGGTTTCCTTTTTCAGCCGGCATCTTAGATAGCCTCCTATCGCACAGCACGTCACCTACCTTCATGAAGAGGGGTGCATTTCCAGCCACGGGTGCTCCAACTCAAAGGCCAGTGACCTGACCTGAGCCTGAGAAGACATGCAGAGGTCCAGAAGGGACATCAGAGCTTGCCCCCCGGAGGAGACGGCCCCCGGGCCCCTCCCCACGCTCTGTGGGGAGCCTGCGGCAGTGCCCAGAAAGCATCTCAGCGCCTTCCCCCAGGTCTTCTCTCAGGGGACAGAGGCTGCGTGGGCCTCAGAAAATGAAATAAAAGAGGAAGGCCTCTCACTGCTGGGCCTCTGAGTCAACTCCCAAGTTCAAATGAGAGAAACACCGTCTCTTGCAATCTGGACAAGGAGACCCAAGCAGAGGTGAAATTTGGGCTGGCTCAGAAATAGGAAGTGAATTGTTTTCTATACATTACTTAATGCACAGTAGCCCCTTCCAAAAAGAGGAAGAGAAAGAAGCAGAGGAAAGAATCCAGCCCAGGTCAGGGCCTTGTGCAGTAACTGTGATTATTGATCTGACAGCTTGTACACAGAGGCAGCTGTCTAGAAGCACAGGTGCACACACACTGCCATGGAGATGTCACTTCTGCACAGGCCCTTAAAAAGCCAAGCAAGGGTGGCCATCTTCCCGGCTGTGTGGCTGGAGTGAGCATTCGCAGAGCCTCCAAGCATAGCCATGGAGCCTCCCGAGGGTCCCAAAAGAGCACTTCCCTTGCCGTTGATGATGGCAGGCACTCCCTGCCAAGGACCCCTGTGTTCCTGTCTTTATTTAGATTTTTGATATTTTGCTCATCATGGATTTGCCCACGTTCTTTTTTATTTTTCAAATGTTACGTCAAAATATTCTCTTGCTGACTTCCCGCAGAAGGTTCAACACAGAATCACCAGATGACCTGACAATCCCACTCCTAGGCACATACCCAAAGAATTAAAAGCAGAGACTCAGACAGACACTTTTACCCGGCGTCAGTCGCAGCATTCTTCACTGAGCCCACAAGTGGCAACAACCCGGGCGTCCAGCAGTGATGACTGGAGATACAGAATGCGGTCTGTCCATCCAACGGAATAGTATTCGGCCACAGAAAAGAATCAAGTTCTGATGTGACCGGGACGAACTTTAAAATCAGTATGTTGAGTGAAATAAGCCAGACACGAAAGGACCAATGTTATAAGATTGCACTTATGTCAAATATCTAGAATAAAGCGAATTCATAGAGACAGAAAGGGGATTCGAAGCTGACCAGGGGCTCGGGTGATGGAGAGTGGAGAGTTGTTGCTTAGTGGGTGTAGAGTTTCTGCTTGGAGCCTGCTCCAGCCCTGAGACTAGCATCCACTCCGATGTATCGGTGCCTGTCCCTTGCCCATTGTTACATATCTTACGTATCTCCTCAGGCCACAGGAGTCATATAGCAAAGCATTACAGCAGCCTGGAAGAAGAGGGTTTAGGGAAGACTTCCCAGAGGAAATGATGAATTGGGGCATTGCAGGATGCATAAGAGTTTGAGGGATAGAAGAAACAGCAAGAGGAAAGTTGGGGGCGGGGGGGGACTTGAAAGTGCCCAGTACGGACAGAGATTTGGGAGAGCATCAGGGTTGGGGAGGGAGGGGTTCTCTGGGAGGGGCTAGCCCCAGCCTGCAAAATACCTGGAATATGCTGCCGGAGAGACTGGGCTTCCTCCCAAATTGGGGGAGAACCCCCCGAAAGCTTCTCAGCAGGAAGGCTCAGAGGTAGAGACCTACGGAGGAGGGGGCTGGGGGAGCCCCCAGCCATCGCCACACCCACTCCTCGCAGGTCACTGGGCCAGATGTTCACCGCTTAACCAAGGACATCCTCAGGAAAGAATGTCACGCCACTTCCTGAGACTAAAAGACTCCCATCTGCCTCTCTCCAAAGGTGCAGTTTTCAGGTACTTTAAGATAAATGAATGAAGAAGTTTACTATACAACATCTACTTAAGATCTCTGGGGTTGATTAAAAATAAATATCTCAATAGATGAATGGCTAAAGAAAATACGGTACGTCCATACAATGGACTATTACTTGGCAATAAAAAAGAAGCTCTTTCTCCTACAGGGTAGAACATGGGCTGGTCTTAAAAACGTGGTGCAGGGAAGTGGACTTGGCCCAATGGATACGGCATCCACCTACCACATGGGAGGTCCAAGGTTCAAACCCAGGGCCTCCTGACCTGTGTGGCGAACTGGCCCATACGCAGTGCTGCCACGCACAGGGAATGCCCTGACACACAGGGAGCCCCACGCACAAGGAGTGCGTCCCCGTACCAGCATGAGAAAAACGCAGCCTGCCCGGGAGTGGTGCCACACACATGGAGAGCTGACACAGCAAGATGATGCAGCAGAAAGAGACACAGATTCCCATGCCACTGACAAGAATGCAAGTGGGCACAGAAGAACACACAGCAAATGGACACAGAGAGCAGACAACGGGTGGGAGGGGAATAAAAAATAAATAAATCTTAAAAAAAAAAAAGTGGTGCTAAATGAAGGAGTCAGGCATGAAAGACCACATATTGTAGGATTCCATGCCAGAAAAGGCCAATGTAGAGAGACAGGAAGTGGATCTGTGGTTGCTGGGGGCTGAGCGGGGAGAGGAGAGGGAGTGACTGCTATAGGTTCCCTTCTGGGCAATGGAATGTTCTGGAATTAGATAGCAATGATGGCCGCACAACTTTGTAAACCTACTAAAAGCCACAGGCTTGTGCATTTGAAAAGGGTGCATTTTTATGGCTGTGAATTACATCTCAATATAATAAACAGATAAGCCAGTCTCCCCCTTCTCATTTTTCTAAGCCCCATGATAGGACACCTCACCTGAATATGCAACGGAGGACGAAGGCACCAAGCTGGGGGCAACAATCACCAAAAAAAATAATAATTTCCAAAGAATTCTTAACTTGTCTTCTCAGGCCTTTCTTCCCCAAGGAAATAAAAAAAAAAGTCATTTCACTCACTTGCCAAGGGCAAGGCTCACAGCAAATTGCAATCAGCTGGGCAGAAAGCGATCCCGTGCAGCTACCAAGGAAAGCCACCCGAGCAGAGGCACGTCAGACAGCCTGTGTGTCCAAGGGCAGGGCCACCCCGAGACGCCGCGGCCAGAGGGAACCGAATGAGCCCCTGCCTTTGGGGTCCTGTCCCAGGACCTTCTTCCATCCCCAACTGCAGTCACCTGGCAGAAAGCCCAGGGAGAGGGGTGGCCTGCAGCTGAGCAATGCAGAGCAGGGCCCCCTGACCTCCCCGGGGTTGAGCACGCTTCCCGGGGCGCCGGGGGGAGTCAAAGCGGCGGTGGTTCTCAGAGGGCCTCTCTGGGCACCCGCTGAGGCACCGTCCCTCTGGCCACATCCTGCCATCCCGCTGCTATCCTCAGTGACCCTCTTCCGGAGGACGGGACTGTGCCTAGAACAGCACCTGCAGAGCGGCCATCCCCCCAAAATGGGTTAAACTAAGTGAATGCGTGTGGACGAGCGCTGCCTTCAGAGTGCCCCGTACGTGCCACGCGTCTCGACAGAGGGCCACAGGCGTGGTGGCAGTTGATTACAGTTCAGGAGGCAGGAAGCCTGAAGCCGTAGGGCAGCCCCCCTTGCCTCTTCCTATCCGGTGAGTGCCTTCTCCTTGTGTCCATCTGTCCAGACCAAAGCCCACCCTACTCCAGTCTGGCCTCCTTTTACCTAGCGGCATCCTCAAAGACCCGTTTCCAAAGGAAGCTGCATGCTGAGGTTCTGGAGATGAGGACACAAGCACGTCTTTTGGGAGAGCAGTTAGCCAAGGACCAAGACCTTGCACGGCAGGTCAAGCCAGATGGCCGGCTCTTCTCTTCTGGATGAAATGGACGGTTCCCAACACTTCTGTGTCTCCTCTGAGCATATGTCACACGCAACCGGTGAACCCCCATGTCCCCTCACTCGCCCGAGCGCGGTCAGCCCTTGGCCCCTACTTGTGGCACGGCTGACTGTGTCAAACCCACCTGGCCAAAGCCGGGCTTTGCTTTGGGAGCCAGAGAAACCTGCAGACAGGTGGGAGCTGCCGGCGGGACAAACTTGCAAAGTTTCAACCCCGTCTCGCATCAGCGCCGCGCGCAGTCGCGCGGGCTTCCTGCAAGGCTGGCAGTCAGGGTCAGGAGCCCTCCCTGGGCTCAGCAACGCCCTGCCTTTCCCTGGAGCCGTTCCCTCTTTGGGTTTGGGTCCCCCCGTCGCACCCCCACCCCCACCCCCGCTCGCTGCTCACTTCTTTGTTGGAAGAGGTTTGTCAGCACCACCTGGTGTGATGAGACACGGGGTTGTACCTGTTGAGTCCCTCCAGAGAAGAGGCACCGCAGGCGCGTGGCACTGTGCGGGGGGCTGCTGTTCTCGTCCCTGTGCCCCCTCCCCAAGTGTAACTGGACAAGCACCCCGTGCACTGCCTGTCTGCACGCCCTCAAGGCCACTTCAACGAGGTTTTGATTGAAGGCACAATGCATCCAGCCAGTTGGTGATTATCCACGGTGATGGGGGTCAAGGATCAGCTGAATAATTGAAATGGAAACTTTATTCCCAGGGCGAGCCTCTCTTCCCCACCCCTCCCCTTCTCCCCCAGCTCCAAGCGGCTGGACCATGGAAGGGGCACCGGGCCACGAGCCCCGCTCCCAGCCGCAGCCGGTACCGTGTCACCTGCGGGGGGATGTACAGTGAGAAGGTTGGGTGTCACTTTTACTTATTTACAACATATTTCTTTCCATTGAGTTGCTTTTATCATTTAATTTGTCCCGAGCTTTAATATTTGATGCAGTCATTATACATACTAGTAATATTCATTAAAATAACTATATACATAAGAAAATTTTCTTAAAAAGGTATATCGAAAAGTACCACCTAACCCTGCATTGGGTGCTGGACCAGAAAGAGAACATTAATGAAAAAGCCAAATAAAGCCTGGAGTTCAGTTAACAATGCCGGATCACTGTCAGCTTCCTGGTTGCAACAAATGTCCCACGGTAACAGGAGGCGCTGGCAATGGGGGAGGCTGGGCAAAGGGTATGCGGGAAGTCCCTGTACTAACTTGGCCAACTCTTCTGCAAATCTAAAATGATTCCCAAAAAAAAAAGTTATTAATAAACCACCACCAAAATGAAAATTTGAAAAAAAAATTTTAATTAAAAAAAAAATTCCAAAATTAAAAGGTCATGAAAGAAATGCCCCACCTTCAGTGACACTCGGTACCTCCAGTGGCTTGCTTATCACCCTGCAAGAACCTAAGGCCCTTCCGGCTCTGACATTTCTGAGGCCATGAGCAGCAAGGGGTGGGCTAGATTTGAGCCCCTTTCCCTGGCCCAAAGCCCCTCTGGGAAGGCTGTGCGGGGACAAGGAGGCTGAGTGTGCCTGGCCTCAGCCTGGAGCTCGGGGGGGGGCTCCAAGCAGGCAGAACTGCGCCAAGACCATGTCCCTCTGACCCATACGACAGTTTCCCCCAAGCCATCCCCACCGGCTCACTCGGACTTGCTGCCTCACCCCCTTTCCCCGGGCAGCAAAGGCTGCTCAGGAAATAAACAGCCCCCAGACCCTCTCCGGAACAGCTGCCCCCTCCCCTGGCTGACGGGGGCGGCTGCCCGAGGCTGGCAGCCTGCACGCACCGGGCTGCATGACTGCGGCGCTTCGGGGGAAAGGTACAAAGCCTTTCTGTGCCCATTACATCCAATGTTCTCCAGGCGGTAATTGCCTTCCGCGGTTCATTTCCCCAAACCACCGCCGCCGGCTGCGCCCTCGCGGCGTCACCTATAATGAAAGCGCCTGAGTGACAGACGAAAAGCGAGGGGAAGGCAGGGCATTTTGTTCCCTACAAATTGTATCCCTATTTAGGAAGACGAGACATGGCTCTTGAGTACTCAGCTAGCAGACTTTTAATCATAGAGTGTAAAAATGAAATCATTTTCAGCACCTGAAGTGATTTTGTTGGCGTCACCCACTGTTTTTGTAGATTAATTTTCTTGCCCAGAAAGAAAAAGCCTTATATTTCAGCTATAGCGAGAAAAACTGGCATCTCCCCCCTCCTCTCACTGCCAAAAGTTTCTTCTGTAAGGAGTGGGTTTTCTTACTTTTTTTTAAAGGGAAGAGTTCACTGGTCCAGATGGGGAACAAAACGGCAGGGCTAAGACCCCACCGCACCCCATCGCTCAGGAAACTGGCTAATCAGCGTCTTCTGGAAATATTTACGAAAACAAAACGTTGAAACATTTCAATAAACAGATTAAAACACAGATTTGTATATTAGCCTCTGCCAGCTCCTTCCCCAAGCCAAGAACACTTTTGTCTTTGGGAAACCAAATGATGATGGTTCAAGTCCTACTCGCTGGCCCGAGAGGCCCCGGGCCCCTCCCGAGGGTTTGCTTTCCTGTTGCTCTTGGTGGCCTCTGCATGCGCGTCCCCGTTTCTTACTGTCCTACCCTCTGGGTGTGCTCCCACTGAAAGTCCCCTCAAGTCCTTGATGGAAGACAGACCTCAAATTGTAATCCACCCAACTTTCCCCCAGTGCCAGAGTTCAGGATCCCACCCCCACCCCAAGAAGGGCCAGCGTGGCCTCGGTCCACTCTCTGAGATCACACGGCCCTCGGCTGACCACTTCCCACCCGCCGAGAAGAGCTTTCCCACATGGCTCTCGAGGCCCGACTCCGATGCAGGAAAGACGTAACTCAGGGTCCCCAGTTCATCTCCTCCCCTTCCTACAGGAGGGGGCCCCTGGAGCTCAGAGTTAAAGACCATCCAGTGCAGGCTGGCAAGGCCATCACATGGGCCCTCTCCCTCCACCCTACCAGCTGCTTCCACACTGCTGCCCGGCCAGGCTGTCCCCCAGCCCACCCTCAGCTTGGCAGCAAGGCCTTCTTTACCTGGACCTCATTCCCAGTGAGATTCAGCACAAGAGAGACCACCAGGTACCCCCCTCATTTTTTAAAAAATTTATGTATTTCTCCCCCACCTCGTCGTTTTGCACTCACTCTCTGATCTCAGTGTCTGCTCATCTTCTTTTTAGGAGGCACCAGGAACCAAACCCGGGACCTTGCAGGTGGGAGGGAGGCGCCCCATTGCTTGAACCACCTCCACTCCCTCCTTGTTGTATCTTTCATTGTATCATCTACTTGTGTCATCTCTCTGCATCATCTTATTGCATCAGCTCACTGCACCAGCCCGTCGAGTCAGCTTGCTGCTGCCTTGCTCATCTTCTTTAGGATCACAAAGCAGGGAATGGTGACTGGCTAGTGAGGTGGCTCCAGAACCCAGCTCTCACCAGGGCATGCACCATGACCACAGGCCCAAATCCTGCCTGCCACTGTAAATGTCATGGTGCTGCACGCATAGACGTGCAAAGGAGGATATGCACAAGTGTGCAGACAAAAATAGTGCATGAGGGTGCCCAGCCTTCCCGGTTTTCCTACCCACCAGAAAGGGATTTGGCTTTGTCCCTTCTGCTCCTTCCCTGCCCTCTGTCTTGACTAGAAGGCAGGAGGCATAACTGAGATAACTGGGGAGAAAAACAAGGACAAAAGCCAAAAGGCAGGTGCAAATGGAAAAAGAAACGAAAGAAAGAAACATCTCCCCACCCCAGGTATGGGGGAAATGTCGCTGCCGGCCTCCAGCTCACCGTTCGCTCACTCGTTCAACAAATACTCACTGAGTGCCAACCCCGCTGCATGCGCTCTGCTGGATCAGGAGGATGGGGAAGAGCAAGAGCATCTAGTGGGTGACACCCGACTGGGCGAGATGACCCTAAGTTAGAAAGCACACAGGGAAGCGGACTTGGACCAGCGGTTAGGGTGTCTGCCTACCACATGGGAGGGCCACAGTTCAAACCCCGGGCCTCCTTGACCCGTGTGGAGCTGGCCCACGTGCAGTGCTGATGCGCGCAAGGAGTGCCGTGTCACGCAGGGGTGTCCCTGCAAAGGGGAGCCCTGTAAGGAGAGCCGCCCAGTGCGAAAGAAAGTTCAGCCTGCCCAGGAGTGGCGCCGCACACACGGAGAGATGACGCAGCAAGATGACACAACAAAAAGAAACACAGATTCCCGGTGCCACTGATAAGGATAGAAGTGATCACAGAAGAACACACAATGAATGGACAGAGATCAGACAACTTGGTGGGGGGGGTAGGGGGAGAGGGGAGAGAAATAAATAAAAAATAAATCTAAAAAAAAAAAAAAAGAACGCACACGCACGAGTGAGGTGAGTCCTGACAGAGACAAGTGCAATGAAGAAAGCAAAATAGGGTGGTGTGATGGGTGATGGGAGAGACCTGAACGGCAAGACTCAGCCCTGGAAACTGAGAGGAGGCAGTAAGCGCAGAGGCCCTGGCGTGAGAACACACTGGGCAATGAAGAGAAGCAGTGGGGGGCTAATGGGTCAGCAGGGCACCTGCAAAGAGCAAACAAAGTGCCTGGAGAGGAGGACAAGGATATGGAGAGGACAAGGGCATGGAGAGGACAAGGACATGGAGAGGACAAGGGCATGGAGAGGACAAGGACATGGAGAGGACAAGGGCATAGAGAGGACAAGGACATGGAGAGGACAAGGGCATAGAGAGGACAAGGGCATAGAGAGGACAAGGACATGGAGAGGACAAGGACATGGAGAGGACAAGGACATGGAGAGGACAAGGGCATAGAGAGGACAAGGACATGGAGAGGACAAGGACATGGAGAGGACAAGGGCATGGAGAGGACAAGGATATGGAGAGGACAAGGGCATAGAGAGGACAAGGACATGGAGAGGACAAGGGCATGGAGAGGACAAGGACATGGAGAGGACAAGGACATGGAGAGGACAAGGACATGGAGAGGACAAGGGCATAGAGAGGACAAGGACATGGAGAGGACAAGGGCATGGAGAGGACAAGGACATGGAGAGGACAAGGACATGGAGAGGACAAGGACATGGAGAGGACAAGGGCATGGAGAGGACAAGGACATATTGAGGACAAGGCACGGAGAGGACAAGGGCATGGAGAGGACAAGGACATATTGAGGACAAGGCACGGAGAGGACAAGGGCATGGAGAGGACAAGTGCCACCGAGCATCTTAGGACACGGGAGCAATCGTCCTCTCAGAACCACAGAAGTAGCATGGAGGTGAGGCAAGCAGCTGCGAGAACTGGCAGGGTCAGAGTAGGAAGAGGGCTCCTTCCCAGAGTTTAGAGAAGAGGGAAACTGGAGCTGCCGTGGGAGGAGAGAAAAGTGGATGGACTATGGAAGAAATTTTGCAGAGTGTTGCTCTGACCCGTGCTTCTGCTTCAAGTCTCGAGGAAGAGAGGCCAAGAACCCGAGTTATTTTCCAGGGGCTTTCTGTTTGCTGCGCTGCGGCAGGTGCTCCCGGGCTACACCGAGCCGGGCCCCCTGGGCGTTGCGTGGGCTTGCTCAGGATGTGTCAACACGTGCATGTGCGTCTCTGGAGAAGTCCCCCGTCGGCCTGCATGTGCCTCTTTCACTCAAAATGGGAAAAGAGAGCCAGATGCTGCTTAAGTGCTGCGTCCTGGGCGAGGCAGTGTTGGACTCGCCCAGTTGGGGGCACCTCGGCGGCCCCCAGGCCAGGAGCTCCGCGCACATCCCTCAGCTGCAGGGCCTGGTTTGCGTCTCGCTCCAGCCCGGGCTAGGCCCTCCTTGTAGACGCAGGTGATGGTTCGGCTTTCCCAGCCCGGCTCCAGGGAGGACCCCGCGAAGGGCGGTGGAAGGAGGAGGGCGGAACCTGCCAGGGCCTTTCGGAAGAACGTGCTCACGACGGCGGAGGCAGCGCGCCGTCCTTCCCTCCTCCTGTCCTGCCGCTCAGCGTGGCGGGCAGCCGTGACCACTGACCCCCATGTCCCGGGGAGCCGGGCGGCCGTGGCTGCCGGGGGGCATCCAGTCTAGCGGAGTCCTTCACCTTGTCCGCTCGGGCGAGCCTTCTGCCGTCCAGAGGACTCTGCCCCGCGAGGACGCCTGGCTAGGGCCACGCGGGCCCAGCAGGAACCGGGCCGAGGCCTTCTCGCGAGGCCGGCAGCGGGCTGAGGGGGCTGGCCGTCTCGGGGACGCCTTCTGATATCCCTGGGTCCCATTTCACGGGGTCCGACTGGGGTGGGGACTCCGAGGGTGCAGGCGGGAAGCCAGGCACACGTTCTCTGAAGCCAGGGCGGGGGGCAAGGGGGCGCGCAGGAGCCGCACCTGCGTCAGACACCTTGCAGCTGGGGGCCGAGGACCGCCTTGGGGCTCTGACCAAACCGTGTGGGCCAGAGCGCAGCTCCCCTCCAGCTTGGCTCGAACCCACCCTCCACCCCACAGCCACAGCGGTCTTTTAAAAGCCCCAGATTCCGTCCACACCTGGGCGTTCAGTTAAGACCCTTCAACGGCACCCCCAGCCCCCAGGTCCCACGTCGCCTGCCACAGCCACTGCCCCCCCACCCCTGCCCCTTCTCTCCCCCACACGAAGGCCCCTCATCGCCTTAAATGCCCCTTTCCCTCCCTCCACCCCCGCCTCCTGCTCAGCCGCGGGCCCTCTTAGCTTCCTGTCCTCCGGGAAGCCCTCTCTGATTCCTTGATGCCAGCCCCCCGCCCGTCATGACTGTAACTCAACAATTTAATGCGTAATTACGCTTGACGTCGCTGACCCTGCGAGGGCGGGGCCCTTCCGGCCAGCCCTCTGGCTCCGAGCCCACTGCTGGGCACAGCCGGGACCCAACACAGGGAAAGGACAAACGGAGACCCCTTCAACCCAGCTCCGGGACTCACGGCCGCCCTCGCCCCTCGAGCGGACGACCCCGCAGCCGGGCGCACCTGCATGCCCGACGCCCGCCCACCCACCGAGGCAGGACTCAAGCGCCGCCTCCTGACAATGGCCTCCTGGCGGGCAGGACCCCTCCTCAGCCTCAGCAGCCCCCTCTCCGTGCCCTTCTTGCGTGCCCCTTTGCCCCACCTGGGCCGGATTCAGCTCGTTTCACGCTTCCAGCCTTAGCCTCGTTGCTCCTGGAGCACCCAGGGTGATCACAGCTCAAGCTGAGCAGGCCACGCACCGCCGGTGGCACCACTGCCCCTGCATGGTTTCCACCGGTGAGGGAACAGAGGCTCGGAGAGGTGGCACGGAGGGGACCAGGCCAGTTGGTGCACGGCCCGGCTGACTGCCCTGCACCCACAGGCTGGCCCGCCACACCCAGCTCCCACCTCCACAAATGCCTGCCCCTCATACTGCGAGAGGGGCCAGGCGGCCTCCCCGCCCTGTTCCCGATCATGGGGATGTGGCCCGACACACAGGTCCTGGTGCCGCCAAACATTGAGGCCCACCCGTGTTCAGTACCTCTACGAGCAGTGCTCCCCGTCTTGGCTAAAACTATTTACTCTCCAAAGAACTCACCCAGGCAGTGCTGCCTGCTCAGAAAACCCAGGCCCGGTGCCCGGTTTTGATGCCACCTTAACCCACCAGGCAGTGCTGGGGCAGCCGGGACACCCAGGCAGATCCTGCCCCCGGCAGGGTCTCCCTATCCGTGGACACAAGTCCCTTCATCCTTCCGAGCTCCACTTCCTCCACCTGCCCAGTAGGAACCACTGCCTGGGCCGGGGTCCCCTAGAGGCCACCCAGTTGATGCTGGCGGGCACCCAACCACGGTTTCCAGGAGTGCGCCATCACAGCGGCAAGTCAGGCAGGCGACGCCGCTCCCCGCTTGGCTCACATGGGCACCCACACACCAGCCCCCTCGCGTCCTCATCCACGCGGGCCCCGCACGCACCTCCCGCCCCAGCCCACCCACGTGCAGCGGGAACGGGACCCTCTCCGGGGTCCGGCACACCTGAGCCTGCCGGAAACCTGCAGGCAGAGCACACAGCCCCCTCCGGGCAGGTGAGCCCGTCAGGTGCTTGCGGGTAACCTGCATGCGTGGGCACGGCCATTCGCGCTGCCCGGCGCGCTTCCACGCTTCCCTGCAATGATGCTGCGCCCAAGCCCGGCCGCCCTGGGCGCACACGCCGGGAGCACCGCGGCCACCGCACCCGGCCTCCGCCAGCCCCGCGTCTCATCCAGACGAGGAACAACAAGGCCCCTCCACTGCACGGACCCAGAGAGGTCCCCGCGCCGGGCGCCCGGTGCCTGCCCGGAGGCGGCTTTGTCATTGTCAAAGCTCCAGAATCGAGTCAGCTAGGAGAAGTGTGTCCCCGGGCTCTTCCCAGGTGACACTCCTCAGTCTCCGTCCCGTGGTATTCAGGTGCAGCAAGTGAAAATACAGGGTGACTTGTTGAATTTGCACTTGAAAGAAACCATGACTAGTATCTGGGTATAAGTGTGTCCTGGGCAATATTTGGGACATACTTGGACTAGAAAACTGTTCCTTGTTTACCTGAAATTCCTGTTTTAACTGGGCATCCTGTATTTCAGCGGACAGCCCTGCCCGCGACCTCGGGACCGCTGGCGTCCAGCCTTACTATAATAACATCCTGTTTTCCCGTGGACTTCACCGACGCCCGGAGCAACGCGGGCTTCATTTCCTAAATGTCCAGCTCCCCGGCTCAGGAGAGGAAGGGAGGGCAGAGGTCCCGCGTGAGGAAAGTTGAGAACGGCTCGGGGAAAGGGAAAGAGAGGGAGAGAACACGTGTTTCCTAATTTAGTCTGAACTCTAAAATCTGCCCCTCGGGTGTCCGTGAGGAGCCCAGCGGTTATCAGCGCGAACGTGCGGCCCCGTTTCCTGCGGCGAAGGGCACGTGTGTTTTCATCAACAGAGCCAGGTTTCTAGGGCTTCTCTCAGGATGTGAGAGCCCCGTGGCGGGTCACAGAGGAAGAGGCGAGCGAGGCAGAGAGGGCCAGAGGGGGGGCAGCTTCAGCGTGGGGTCCAGCCCTGGGGGGGGCAGCTTCAGGGTGGGGTTCAGCTTCGCCCTCTGTGGGGTGCAGAGGAGCCCTTCCCCCAGCCCTGTGCCCCACCCCCCATCACACGCCAGTCAGCTGGGCCCCATCACAGAATAGGGTTGTGACAACTGGGCCTCCCCAAATCCTTGGCTTCTGCTGGGAGGGGCCGTGGCAGGGGAGTTAGTGAGCTCAGGGGCCTCAGTTCGAGTCCTGGCTCTATCATGTACTTAGAGTCCATATAAAATGCTTAAGACTTAGGTATGAACCTTGCATGGGGCGACTCTGTCGAAAGCAGCCCCTCTGCGCCCGAGGGTTCTGCCGTCCATCCCCGCGATGGGCTAACCGCCAGGCTTTTCCAGCTGAGATGCTCGTACCTCCAGAATGCACAGACTGCCACAAGCTACTGCTGCGGGAAAGTGGGCACTGCCCAGCACGTCGATTTTCCTTCGAGATTTTTGGGTGGGAGGGGAAATACCATTTTATAGGAAGACCAATGGATTTATTACGGAGCATAAAGCAAAATATTCTCTTTTTTTAAGATAAAATGAAAAAAAAATAGAATTAAAATAAAATGTTAAGAACGGAATGCGTAAGGCTATTTCCTCCTTCATTAAATGGAAGCTTGCAGGACCGCTGCAAGGATTAAACAAAGAAATGCTGGCAAAGCACTTCCGCGGTCCAGCACACAGCTCACGGTAAGATCGTCTTTCCCTGGAACGGCGCTTGCCGTGGAGACAGGGCTCGGTGATGAGGAGCCTTTTTGTCTGGTCTAGCGCTCCAGACCTCTGAGTGCGGAAGGACTTGACCGAGCCTCAGGGGCATTCGGGCCCGCGGCCCAGAGAAAGCTTCCAGTTGATTTTCTAGTGTCGTCCTGGTCAGGTCTCCAACAGAGGACGGAGATCGGAGAGTCCCATGCCTGGGCCTCCGGGGTGAAGACTCACCTGGCCTGGAAGGGCCAGAGACCCTCGTTCCCAACGGAGAGACCCTCCCCGGTGCCACCCCCGCAGGGCCTGGCCACAGGTGTGCCCTGTGCAAAACCATCCCGCCACACTTGACTCTCTTGGGCAGGAGACCCTGGAGAGGATGAGGGCAGCATTCGAGGTGCACGGGTATGGTCGGGGGGCCGAGATGGGTGGGATGAAGGTCCCAGGATGGACCGAGCCTCAGCACACGCGGCCCAAGGCCGGCACCCTGCTGGCTCACACCCAGCCTCTGGATGTTTCCAGACCTTCTTAAGAACTTCAGAAACCCTACAGTGGTGATGCTTTTTGAGGACCTGAAAATTGACCTTGCCAGTGGTCATCAGAGATGACCTGCACACACTGTATCTCTCCATCGATGGAGAGGAGAGCCAAGAGCCCAGACCCGCTGGGGCTCTTCCGGCTCCTCTAGAGGGATCACCCCAGGTCCCTGTCCTGGACAGACCAACCACAAACGACTAATGAATGAAACCAGGGTCACACGGAGGCCCTGACAGAGGTCAATGAGCAATGAGTAGTTGACCGCAAAGTGTACGACAGCGTACACCATGACCAATAAGTTAAGAGCATGTAAGGGATATCTTCTCATTAGTGGCCAGGGTGTATTCACACTTTCTGATTGGCCTAATAATAGTTGCAAATGTACAAACAGAGCTGTCCCTACAGTTCAACAAGCCCTTAGCCCCCATGCCTCCTTCTTGCCTCTTGCTCATTAGCCTCTGTTATCATTATCACCTCGGAAAACCTGACACCATGCTTACGGTAACTCATGCTTGTAAGTCGCTCTTCAGATCTACAGCCTCAGCTTGGAAACGTGAACAGCCTTTCTCGGGGTCATCAGCCTCAACACACAATTTCAGCCAACGTTTGCTCAACCCCAGTCACATGATTAGTTCCTGCTAAAATAGTACGGTTTGTCTATACTGCTACAAGTTCCCTGGTTATGGAATCTACTTGGTCAAAATCAGCCTGGCCTGGAGATTAGGGGGCCTCATCCTTCTTCGTGGTGGGAGACTTGTCCCCAAAGCCATTTTTCTTTTTATTCCAAGCCACGATCCAACATCTTTTTTTTCAATTTCAGCCTTTCCTATTTGAAAAACAAAGCACAACAATATTTGCAATTCTCCCTTGGCTGGTGGCCAGACATCCAAGGGCTGGAACCATGAGATTAGCGGATACACCTGGCCAGGGCAAGGTCAGAGAGCGGGACATCCTGGACACATGTTTGCGTGGGATTCCAGCCCCCAAAGGACAGGAGCGTTCCCATACACGAGGGCCGGCTCCCCCAGCCTGAAGGACACGGTCAGGCCCTCCGGAACATGTGGCTGAAAACATGCCTGTGACATTAATTAATGCCAGGCAAAATGTAACAGCAGAACTTGGAAACTAAAAATAGACCTGTGCCAACTGATTCATCTTCTGACTGACTGCAGGGAACCGGGAGCTTTTTCATCGGCTTTTCTTCTACATGTGCGTTACATCATGGCCTTCCTTTCTTCCTCTCCATCTTCGCTGGTCCTCCTTCTGGTGTGGAGGCTAAGCCTTCCAGAAACGAGGGCCCCACTCGGCCACCCTCTGACCCGCAAACATGCTTAATAAGCAAGGCAATCCTTTCTTTTCCTGGCTCACATGGTTGCGAGCTGTGTAATTTGTCCTTAATATTTTCCACGCGGAGGCCTCTGCCTGTTGCATCACACACACAACTCTACAGCTCAGTTTCCCATTACAGCCCCTTCTATTTTAAACTTCGTTGATTTCTATCAGGAAAGAAGCCTATTTCGTCCCGATTCAGTGGACAGCTGGGTCTGATGGCTTCTGCTTACCGGGCTCGGGGCCACTCGGGAAACAGGTTTTCCAAAGCCCTTTGGATGGAGAAACGAGCCACGTGGCCCAAAGGTGGGAGCCGGGGCTCCCCCTAGGAAGGGAGGGTCAGCAGCCCCAGTCAGGAGCCAGGAGGACAGGCCAGAGGCAGGATCATACCTCACGCCAGCTCTGGGGCTGAGGGGGCCGTGCCGAAAGGCGGAGGAGGGGGCCCCGGGCGCCCCGGTGAGCACCCACGGGCCTGCGTGGGGGCCTGTGTCGGGGACGGTGTGTGCTGGAGAGCGCATCCATCACGCGTGCCTGAGAGACTCACCCGGGAGGCAGCAGACGGGGCTCGTGCCTCGGCTCCTTCCATCTGGCCTGGCCTCCCAGACCTCGGGGTGCACACAGAAATCCCCGCGCCGTGGCTCACCTTTCCGTGGTCAGTCCACAGGCAGGCGGGGCCGCCGCGCTCCCGGAAACCGGCGGCTGCGCAGAGGCAGGAGCATCCTCCCTGCTCGTCCCATCTCTGCCTTTGCTTCTCCTTATGCCTCCTCTAGAGAAAACCGAGTGCTGGAGACTAAAAAAAGAAAAGAAAAAAAAAACCTGGGTGTGTGGAGGGTGGTGGGTGTTCGGGGTGCCGGGGCGGTGGGGGGCGGCCGAGGGACCCCGGGGGGTGGGTGCTCAGCCCGTGCTGGGGCGGGGACGGGTTAATGGCCGTGGCTGGGGATATGGCTTGCCTGCTAGAGCTCGGTGCCACCGCAGCTCCGTGTGTGGGCGGCAGCAGCTACACGGCTGGGTTTCAAACCATTACACTGAACATTTGCAAACAGATAAAAAAACAAAACCATCCGGTACAAATGGAAACTTCTGTTTTCTTTTCGCTTTCTGCACCCTCTCCCCTCGGGTTTCAAGAAGGAGGGCGAGGGTGGGCGTGGCTCCGGCTGGGCGCCCCGGGTCCCGTCTTTTCCAGCCACGCCACCCCCGAGGTCCCTGATGGGCCAAGCACTCGGGTCCCTAAGCTTGGGGAACGTCAGGACGTCTTGAGAAAGAGGTTCTCTTCTCCAGGGCATTACTCAGATCCGGCCACGGAGAGCCATCAAGACGAACGAGGACTGGGCTGCCCGACTGGGCCGTCTCGGGTCCTCCCAGCTCTCAGAGCTAGGACTGGCCGGGAGGGAAGGTGGACGGAGTGAGGTGTACTTGAAGAGCTGAAGACATTTTTCCCAAAGATGGCTGTGCGGGCAGCGGCATGAGACCCTTCGAGGAAAGGAAAAGGGTCCTGTGGCCAAATTACTTTGGGAAATGCTGCATCTGTCCTGCTCTGGCATAATCTCAGAGCCCGGGAGCAGGTAAAGGCTCTGAGAAGTCCTGCAATAAAAAATCCTGGGTACTTTCTTTAATCCTGTATTTCCAAAGCATGTAAGAGCCTGGACAAAATGATTCCTTCCACCACAACATCAACTACAACATCCCGCACACCCCAGACACACTCCCTCGCCCTTTTTTTTTTTTAAGATTATTTTATTTATTTTCCCCCCTTCCCCTCCTCCCACCCTGCTGTTTTTGCTGTCTGTGCTGTCTTCTCTTCTCATTGTCTCTCCTCTGAGATTGACCAGGATTAAGTCCTGCAGACCTCTGATGTGGAGAGAGGTTCCCTGTCAATTGCGCCACCTTTGTTCCTGGTTTTTGCTTTACCTTGACTCTCCTCTTGTCTCTCTTTTGATGTGTTATCTTGCTGCATGACTCACTTACACTGGCACTGGCTCACCACGAGGGCACTTGCGCGGGCACTGGCTCGCCCCATGGACGCGCTTTCTCTCCTTTTTCACCAGGAGGCCCCAGGGATTGAACCCAGCTCCTCCCATACAGAGGTGGAAGCTCTATCACTTGAGCCACGTCCACTTCGGCTCTTTCTAACCAGAAAGTAGAAAAAGGTCTATACTGGGCACGGGGCAGGTTGAAGTTCACCATCTCAAGACACTCAGCTTGGCCTTATCGCTGGTGCGGAAACAGTGAAAACTGAACTTTAGCCTGTGTTCCAGCGAGACCGGGACCCAGGGTTGAGCCCCATTCCTCAGGGCTGCGTGCCCTCGGTGGGTCTCCTCCCCTCTTCTCAGCCCCAGGGATGGGGTCAGCCTGTGGCCGGAGCCCTGGAACACGGGTCAAGGGGTGGGGTTGCCGCCCCACCCCTGCAGACTCCCTGGGCCTCCCTGTCCACAGACCTTGGCCGGACCCTGTACTGTCACAGCAGGATGTCCAGTCCCTGTCCTTCAGGGCACAAAGATGGGAAGGCAGCTTGGGAGGCAAGAAGCATAAACTCCAAGGGATGAATTTGCTACATGGAGGCCCTCAGGCTTGGAATGACAACGGCAGGCTGATGGGCAGGGAAGGTGACCCAGGGGACAGGAGAGGAACAGAGAGCATGTTCTGCTAGATTTGGAGGTGCCTGGGAGTCATCGAGGCAAGAGATTAACAGACCCTCAGTCTCCAATACCCCCCTATGGGGCCCTGAGCAAACTCTGCTCTTCCCAAGAGCTTTGGTGGCCTCATCTGCAAACGGGTTTCAGCCAATGGTTCTCAGCCAGCAGTGGATATGCTGCCCAGCAGGGGACACGTGGCACTGTCTGGAGACAGTCTGGCTTTTCACTGCTGGAGAGGTCCACTGGCATCCAGTGGGCGGAGTGCAGGGTGCTGCTCAGCAGCCTCCGGGGCACAGGGCAGCCCCCACAACAGAGAATTCCCCAGATCCAAGTGTCAACCTTGCGAAAGTTGGTCTAACCAGGTCCTCAGTCTCCCTCAGGGGGGTTCTGAGGCCCCAGGGAGACGATGCACAAGAGAATTCCAGGAAGCCCGAATGTGGTTGTTGTTTGTTAATAAAGAGACTTCCACAAAATGTAAAGGACATTTCATTTCTTGTTGGGTACCAGTATGAAAACAGGTGGAACGTAAACTCACAATGCCCCAGATCAAAAGAGAGAAAGGCTGCCTGCCTTAGTGAACACTCCAAAGTCCATGACTTTAAGAAACAGAGAAAGAGAAAAGAAAAGAAAAGAAAAGGCCCTCCCCACCCTTAATATATCAAATAACTTGAATGAACTCTGTGAGAACAAAGCGAAATGGGTTTAAAAAACTTTAAAAGTTCGCAAGCGCTTCAATAGATAACAATTTGGAATTAGACCTTTTTAGAGAAGGCATTAAAGAGGCTTTAGACAAAGCTGAAAATCATTGGTTGAAGGGGGCTAGCCCAGCGGGACGGCCACTGAAGCGTGCCTGGTCTGGTTTAGGGTGTTCTTTTCCGCAAACCTCGAGCCAGATGCCGAATGCTGCGATCCCTGGCCCACGGCAAATGGTGAAAAGAGAAAGTGAAATTACAGCTCGGCTTCCGGATCGGGCGCACTGCCCGGCCTTGAAGCGGAGACTCCGGCTGTTGTCTGGCCCCCGCCCCGCCCCCCGTAGCACCCTCAAGGCCCTCCGGGTCCAGGCTAAGGCGGAGGTTCTCTCCGCAGCTGGCCAAGTCCCAGAGCCCCCGAGGAGGGTAGGGCCAGGCCACTGCAGGGCGGAGGGCGCAGCGTGGGAAGGACCCAACCGGGGGTGGGGGGGGTAACCCAGCCCAGGGGGGAAGGACCCAGCCCTGGGGTGGGGGGGGAAGGACCCAGCCTGGCGGGGGAGGACCCAGCTCCGGGGGAAGGAAGAGAGGATGTGGGTGAGGAAGCAAACGCAGGGCCAGCACCCTCGCCAAGAGGCTTTCGAGGAAGGATGGCTGAGCCAAGTGTGTGACGTGCTCCCTGGACTGGGCCACTCTAGCCACTTGCGTCAGCTTCCTCCAAGAGTCCAAAGGGCCCGACGGATTTATGTTTATTAATATGTATCAATAAAATGGATTTGTTAAAAAAAAAAAAGGCGGGGGGGACAGAAGGTCAGCGTCTGAGCCAGGACTTTCCCTTCCCATTCATCCCCCAACCAGCTCTAAATCAGGGGATTCCCTCTAAATCGAGACACGTCCCTGGGGCCATCTATCTGAGCACCAACTAAACCAACTCTACTAGGCCCTAGAACCAAACGGTAAAGGAAAGAAAAATGCGCCTCACCTCAATGGCAGTTATTGTCAGGTGAGGTAGGAAGACAAAAAAAGAACAAAACAAAGAATAATGCACATAAACATGGGATTCATTCAGTCATTCCCAGGCGCGACTTCCCACATCTCCTTTGTGCCAGACAGGGTTCCAGGAGGGGGAAAAAATGTGCAAAGAAATCACTTGTGAGATCCTCTTATATTTTTTAATGTAACATTTTGTATGATCTATGTATCTTAAAAATTTTTTTACTCTATTTTTTAAAAAAAGAATAAAAATACAGTTTTTTTTAAATCTAAAAAAAAAAAAAGGGAAATCACTACCAAACCCCACAATGAAAACAGAACAATGCTCCTAAATTCCAGTGGGAGGGTATTTCCAGTCCAAGGCTCTAAGGTCAAGGATGCCTCTCCTCCAGGACAGAGGGAACATATAGGGCTGGTGTTTCCTTCCTGGGTGCAGCCTCCCCATCTGTGATCCTCTTTCCTATAGCTGAGTCTTTGTGCCACTGGAAGTCACCTTGAGTTCCACGGCTGCTACGAATCCCACACTTTGGGACATGACCTTGTGTTGTTGAAAAGGCCACTGACTTCAGGGCCCCCGGAGGAAAGAGGGATGCTGAGAACCCAGCACCCCCATGTCCAGGGCCCACAAATTCGGGGCGGCTCCCTGCTCAGACACTCCCCACCTGAGGCTGGGGGGGCAGTTACTCTCCACACCCACGCCCTCTGCTTTCCCATGCCCACTCCCTCGCCACTCCATGTGGCTTATGCTGCTTCCCACCACCAACTCCTGCAGCAACTTCTGCCCCATGCCCAGAGGTGCTGGGGGAGGATCTGATTGGTTCCCCTAGTCCCTGGGCCAACCCACAAGCTGCAAGCCAGCCAATAGGTGGCTTTTTAATGTCAGGCCACCTCTGCTAAGCCATCAGCAACAGCCAAGGGAGCAGGGGCAGGGGGGCTTTCCTGGAAGGACCCCGCAATGGGGTCCCAGAGAGAACCTGCTTCCCAGGGTGGAGAGCAGGGACCTGCCTCCCTGCCAGCCCGGGGTTACTGGCTTCAGCTCCCCTGGATCACAGACGATTTTTTATTTTTTACTTTGGTAGTTATAGTTTTCTTTTAATGTCACCTTGACAGTAAAACTCTAGCTAACATTGCAAATTCATAAGTTTCCTTTTTCAAAAAAAAAAAATTTGGGCAATTCAAAGGGAAAAAAAAACCCTTTATTCTAAAATTTGTATAGAAATGCACAGGAACTAGACTAGCTCAATTTTGAAGGAAAAAGAGGAGGAGGAGGAGGAGGAGGAGGAGGAGGAGGAGAAGGGAAAGTTGGGACAATCACACTCCTGAAGGTTAGGTGACGATATTGCTACAGAATTCAAGGAAGTCTGGTATTGACCAGCCAGGCAGAGATCAATTGTACAGAATGAAGCACACGGAAACAGACCCACGCAAATACGTGGAATTGATTTTTGACAATGGTGTAAAAGCTCTTTGACGGAGGAAGGACAATCTTTTCAACAAGTGATGCTGCAGCAATTGGACATTCATAGACCAAAAAAAATGGAGAGGGAGAGAGAGAAACCTATTCTAATCCTCATTTCTGGTATGAAAATTAACTCAAAATGGAGCATGGATTTAAATGTAAAACTACATGACTTTTTGAAGAAATCATGAGAAAAAAATTGGGGGACCAAGGTTTAAGGCAGAATTCCTGGACATGACAGCAAAAACACAAAACATAAAAGGAAAAGGTGAACAAATTAAAAACTTTTGCTCTGTGAACGACTCTGTTAAGAGGATAAAAAGACAAGCTACATTAATAGTACCATTATAAAAATGTTCTTTCATGACAAATGAACCACACCAATGCAAGGTGTAAATAATAGGGTGGTATGTGGAAACTCTGTATTTTATGCATGATTTTTATGTAAATCTATATCATCTATAATTAAAAAAAGACAAGCTATAAAGTATTCCTAAACCATATATCTGACAAAGAACTAGTATTCAGAATATATAAAGAACTCTCAAAACTCTATGTCTTTAAAAATGAAACAGTCCAATTAGAAAATGGGTTAACGATCATGATTAGACACTTCACAGGGAAATATGCAGATGTCAAATAAGCACATGGAACGATGTTTGACATCATTAGCCATCAGGGAATTGCCAAGTAAACCACAGTGAGATCAGAGTGGCTAAAATTAAAAAGTGGCAACACCACATGCTTACAAGATGCAGGGAGGAGGCATTGCCCGTACAAATGCAAAATGCTACAGTCAGACTGAAAAACGGTTTGGCAGTTTCTTATAAAGTTAAACACACACTCACCATACCACCCAGCAATTGCCCTCTTGGGTGTTTATGCCAGAGAAATGAAAACTTCTTTTTACACACAATCCTGTACATGAATGCATATATCACTTTATTTGCAGTAGCCAAAAACTGGAAATAATCTAAACATCCTCCAACAGGTAAATGGTTGAACAATCTGTGATCCATCCATATCACAGAATTCCAACCATTCAGCAAGAAAAAGGAACAAACTATTGCTACACCTAACAACTCAGATAAACCTCAAGGCACTACCCTGAGTTTACAGAGAGCCCATCACACACTCTGCATGGTTCTGTTTGTATAACCTTCTCAAAAATGGCAAAATCACAGAAAAGGAGCACAGACGAATGGTGGCTAGGGATGGGGGCTCTGGTGGGATGCAGAGACTGGCCCCCATAACTCGTTTGGAGCGGTGGTTGTGCGAATCCAGACGTGGGCTAAAACTCCACAGAGCAAACCACACACGAGCCCACCCACAAGCAAGAGTGTGGAGAAGCTGGAGCAGTCTGAACACGTCTTTACTTAATTGTATTGTGCCAATGTCATTCCTGCTACGGTTATACGGCCCCACTGGAGGAAGCTGGGACCCTCTCTGAACTACTTTTGAAACTTCCTATGAGTCTATAATTATTTCCCAAAAAAAAAACTTTTAGAAAAGAAAAAGATGATTCATGACGACAGGAAAAATAATGTGGCGGTGACGTAGACGGGCGTGAATCCCGGGGCCGCTGTTCCTCTGCTTTCTGCCGGGCCTTGACCCAACCTGGCACCCAGAAGATGTCAGAGGCTAAACCCACACTTCCTGGGTCAGAAAAGGGTCGAACTGAATTTGCGGTGGCCTCCGAGGCCAAATGAGCCAACTCTTTTAATGGCCAGAGGCCTTGTTTGAAACTGACAGAAATTGAGTGGGATGACACAGCAGATGTCTTTGTGATAAGGGCAGCCTTGGACAGAAATACCACATTTCATCAACTCCAAGACACAGCGGCAAGAAGCGCCATTCTTTTCTGTTCTGCTGTGAAAGAAAAATCCGCCGCCAATTAAGCTGTGACACGACGCTTTCTTATCGCTTAGAATTTTTAATTTTGCTTCTTGAAAGAGTTCTCTTAGATTTAATTAGATTTTTATCACGTATTAGTATTGTGCGTACGTAAAAATGAAAATACAAGTGAAATAAATTGGTTGTTATTCCTCAGAGTTCTTCACATCTGGAGTCCCACTCCTCTGAATCGCTTCTCAACGCAGCCTCGTGGACGGACGTCAGGGCTTTTTCCACACTGTCATCCTCTGTGCCTCGACCCAAGGGCCCCGAGGATGTGACATTTGTTAAAAGAATCCATAAAAGGATGTGGGTGATTTGTGTCTATGTTACCAGATTTTTTTTTAAGTCATTAAGTACTGGGTTCTTAAGAGAACTTTAAAGTGAGGTACAGTTTTCCTGCTTAGGGTCCCTCTTCGGGAATATTCTAGAAGTTTCTGCTCTGCCTACACCCTCCACTCTGTCCCTACAACCTTGACCGTCACAAGGGTTAGAAGAAGGCTCCACCTTCCAATCCAGGATTTTCTCCCAGCCTGCCGACACCTGATCAGGTGCTTCTTCATTACACGGGTTAGCGCCAGACAGACAGAGCGGGTTCGGACACCAGTGGCTTTGTCGTTCAGGCGCGCACAGGTAATTCAGCTGCGCCAGGGCCTCAGCGAGACTCCATGGAATGTTAGATCCATCCTTTCAGCAGGAACCCTCGTGTGGGAAAACGTTCATCTTAGACATGATGAAATGTGGTAGGTGGACAAATAAACTAAATAATTTCAGATGGTAAGTACTATGAAGAAAATAAAGCAGGGAGATACCATCAAGAACAATTGGGGGGGAAGCGGACTTGGCTCAACGGATAGAGCGTCCGCCTACCACATGGGAGGTCCACAGTTTAAACCCAGGGCCTCCTTGACCCATGTGGAGCTGGCCCACGAGCAGTGCTGATGCACACAAGGAGTGCTGTGCCATGCAGGGGTGTCCCCCGCACAGGGGAGCCCCACGCGCAAGGAGTGCACCCCGTAAGGAGAACTGCCCCGCACGAAAGAAAGTGCAGCCTGCCCGGGAGTGGCAGCCACACACACAGAGAGCTGACACAGCAAGATGACACAACAAAAAGAAACACAGATTCCCAGTGCTGCTGACAAGAATACAAGCGAATGGACAGAGAAGAACAGACAACTGGGGCAGGGGGAGAGGGGAGGGGAGAGAAATAAATAAAAATAAATCTTCGAAGAAAAAAAAGAGCAACTAGGGAGAGGAGGACAGAGAGGAGGTGTTATTTGAGAATAATCTGAAGGATAAGAAGGCACTGGCCCAAGGAAAATCAGGGAGAAAGTGTTCCTGGGTGTATCCATCAGCATAGGTTAGATCATGCTGCGAAATGAACAGCCCCCAAGCCTCAGTGGCTTAAATCAATAAAGGTTTGTCTCTAATTTCTACTTCCTGTCCATAGCAGAGAGGCAAAGCATCTTCCTTACTTCAAGACCTAGGGCTGATGGAAAAACCACTGCCTGAATCGCCACTTGCCACGGCAAAGAAAAAGGAAAAGGGTGAATTCCATGCTGGTTCTGAAAGCTTCTGCCCGGAAATGGCACGTGTCCCTTCTGGCTCATTACGTGAGTGAAAGGAAGCTACCACAGCCATTTAACTTTAGGGTATGCCTGCGAGAAGAGCAAAACTATCTGATGGCCAACACTGAGTATCACCACTCAGGCAGAGAAGACGGCAAGCACCGGTGCAGTGAGGGTCCCGCAAGCATGGCGTTTGGGGAACGAGGAGAGGGCCGGTGCAGCTGGGGAAAGGTAGACAAGAGGAGGGGCGGCAGGAAAAGACGGCTCCCTGAAAAATGGAGCACTCTGTCCTAGAAGCCCAACCAAGCTCCAGAAAACACAACTTCATCCTAACCATGACCTTAAATGCCTGTAGACAGAATTAAATGACAAATTGTATAATGAGGTGGTTGAATTACACCTAATTTCCAAAACGCTTTTGTTGCGCAAACATTGCAAACGCCAGAATGTGATTTTCAATCATTTAATTAGGCTTCCAAAACGCTCCAAAATCGGTGTTAATCACAGTTTTTAAATAATACATTTAATGTGTCCTTAAATATATTACTGTGGCTCAGCGTTAATCCTGCAATTAAGTACGTTGAGTAATTGATACACATTTAACACCTGGCATTTGGGATTTTGAACACAGTGCAATTCCGAATGCAGGTGAAGTCCCATGGACCTTCGAGATTCTCTCTGGAATGGCCAGATGGGGAGGTTCAGGGTCCTTGGACCTGGGGTTGGTGGCAGAGATGACTCAGGCATTAAAACTAAGTGCTTGGGGCTCGATGTAGGGTCAGAACGGGCCTGGCTTAGAATAACACAGCTGTGTCCAGGAGAACACACGGGCACTGCCAGACCCTCAGCCCCACGCCAGGTTGCATCAGGTGCTCGGCTGGCACTTCTCCTTCCTGCCTGGAGGCTCTGCAGGACTTGGCCATGTTGGCGACCACTGCGTGTTGGCTGTGCCCTTGACGCTCCTGCTGCAGCACGAGCACCCTGCCCCTGCATCTGCCTCGTGGCAGGAGACCTGAAGGAAACTCTGCAAGGGCTGAGAGGGCTGATGGTGAGCCCAGCTTTGAGGCCCCTATAAAGTCTGAGCCACAAAGAGAACCCAAAAATGCTGGGAGTTTGTGGGTGACCGCCACTCAGGTGGCCCAAGAGAAGTCAGTAACATCTCAGCACCACCAGGTCTTCCTCCTGACGTCATCTGTGAACAGAAATCTAGGGATTTGTCACATGCAATAGAAAAAAGTAGTGGAAAATGCAAGCTATTTGTACCATAGATACAATGCTCCATTGATTGACTCCAGAAAAGGAAAGAAAAAAAGAAAAAAAAAGTATTGGGAGCATATGAAAGGCATGTTAACATGTATATCTGGATATTGCCTGTCTTGGGATGAAAGTTTTGGCTTTTGGGATAGAGACCCAAAATAGCAGTGGCTTAAATAAGACGGAGGTTCATTTTCTTCCTCATGAGGCCAACGACCCATGTCCTTTAACTGGTGAGCTGCCCTCCCGAGTCCCCACCTTGGCCCACGGGGCCCAAGACAGTGCATCATCTCATTCCAGGATGGACAAAGGGGTGAGAGTCAGACCCCCCCTTCCCTTTGAGGGCTGTGCATGGAAGTTGCCAGAACTTAGTCACAGGGCCACACTTAGCTGCAAGAGAAGTTGGAATTTTTAATGTTTATTCTGGGTGACGCTGTGTCCAGCTGAACGCTGGGGGTCTGCCTCCATGAAAGAGAGAGGAAAAATGATGTCGGGGGACAACTTGTGGCCCCTGCCGTGTTGTCCTCCAAGACTTTGAAGTATGATGCCAAACGCCATCACTTCCTTCTAGAATGAGTCAGACACCCAGCAGGATGGAAGTTCAGGGCAGGAGAGTTGGAATTTTCAGACCGCAATCGAGAGGGAGCTACGTACCCACCCCAGTCTCTCGTGTGCACCCGAGAGTGCAGGGACTGGCTGGGTAGGAGAGGGTGGCAGGGGCTCCAGAGTCACCCAGAACAGAGCTTGCATCCTGGCTCCCCCACCCATTTTCTCGGAGGCAGAATCCTGAAGCTGCCCCCCAAGGTCCCCAACCCCTGCCCATTCCATCAACCATAACCTCAGCACGGCCGGGAAGGGAATTCGCAGGAGGAATCAAGGTCGCCCATCGGCTGGGCCTAAATGGGCAGTTATTCTGACGGTCTGCGTGGGCCCCGGGGAATCACATGAGTCCCCAAAGGCAGAAGAGGCAGTAGAGCAATGAGGTGGACAGAGAAGGTAGGAGCAGGGCTGAAGGGGAGGGAAAAGAGACGCCAAGCATGAAGAGGGCTGGAACTGCCCACGTCGGCTTCGGGAGAAGAGAGATGCCCGTGCCAGGGGACACGGGCAGCCTCTGGGAGCCGAGAACAGCGCCAGGCAGTCAGGAGACCTGAAGCTCAATCCTGCCACCAGCCTGGAAGCGGATTCTTCCCTTGGACCTCCAGAAAGGGGCCCCGTCCTGCGATGGCCCGCTTTGGAGCAGGGACCTGCTGAGCCACGTGGGGCCTGCACTTCCGACCTCCCGACTGGGAGGCCATAAAGGGTGGCGTTCCGAGCTGCTGAAGCAGTGGTCCTTTGCTACGGCCGCCATAGACAGCGACTCGGGCCCTTCTCTGTGGTTTATTTTCCTCGTGGGTCAAACAGCAAGAAGAATCACAGTTCTGCCTTGGACCGTGGTGGGCTGAAAGCAGCAGGCAAGGGGGCTGGTGGGCGGGAGGCGGGACTCAGCGGCTCTTGTTCTTGACGCGGAGGTGAGGCTGCCAGCGAGGACAAGAGGGACGTAGGAACTTCACGTGCATGACCTTATCTGGTTCTCACCCCTAGGAGGCAGGGATGACAAAAGAGGAAACTGAGGCACAAAGAGACAAGAGAAGCATCCCAAGGCCATCCGGCTAGTATGAAGCCAAGCTAAATTCCCACCACGGTCATCCCATCCCACCGCCCGAGAGAAGATATGCCAAGCATGAAGGCACTGCACAGGCCGCAGGCAAGCCAGGCTCACACCAAGAGCAGGTCTCGGTTTGAGCCAGGATGGCCACGGGCCTCCCGGGCATGGCTCGAGGTGGAGCCTGTGGTCTTTCCTTGCCTCCTACCCTGGTCCCAGTGGCATTCGGTGTCCCCCTGTGGCCTCAAAGAGCTGCCCAAGGACAGCAGCCCCACTTCCATCTGCCCCAAGGAGGAAAGAGAGAAAAGCAGGTACAGGAAGCTGGCGCTGTCCCGAGACCCCCACCTCTCAGGGGCCCCAATTGTCCAGCCAGCGTCCAGCTCCTGCTAAACGCCAGGCCCGGGGCTAAACGCCAAGACGTCAGCGGGGGGGCCGAGGGGGAGAGTCTGTGACTTGGTTCACATCAGGGCACCCGTCCCCCCTCCTGGCGAGCACAGCGGCCCCCACACCGGGGCAGGGGCCTGAAGGAACGGGGAGGCAGCACGCCGTCTCGGTCCAGGGCCAGCTGGCCTCTCCTCTCCGAGCCTCCGTTTTCCACGCTGCTGGCCGAAAGGACTAAGGCAGACACCCCCTAAAGCCTCCTGCGGCTCCTTGATGCCAACTCACGTTCATTCCTCACTCACCAGACCCTGCAGGTGCCCCGAGCTGCGTTCACAGCTGTACATCCACACTTTCTCTTCCCTTTTCCTGCTTGGCAACTGTCAAATCAAACCCCCTGGTCCGCCCATGGCCCAGCCTGCCTGGTTCTGAAGGGAGGTGCCTGCGTGCAGGTGGGCATTAGCGTGCGTTGCTTTAAATCATCTTAAAAGTTGTGGGTGGGAGCTTGACAGGTGAGGTCTCTTTTTCCTACTGGAAAAACAAGCACAGTGACTGCCTGAGGCGACCCCTGGGAAACAGGCAGGCCTGGAGGTTGAACACGCTTCCAGCTGGGCCAGCGGCGGGGGAGCCCTGCCAGGCCCTGGCCCCCCCCACCCCGGCTCCGGCCAGCAAGTAGCCTAAGCAGCTAAACCACCTCTAACTGAGGGGTGCTCAAGATAAAGCTGAGGTGTGTCGAATTGTGAGTTAATTCACCAGTTCAGCACTCCAGTGGTTACCAGTAAGTGGGAAAAAAAAGACATTTCCAGAACACATGCAAATGTCCAAGGCGCATATGAAAAGATGCACCACCTCTGGGATTGTCGGAAGAAAAGCCTGTGAAAATGAGACCGAGCTTTTTATCTCACAGATTGGCAATGAGGCTACACCTTGCCAATACCCAGAGTCCACTGGGAGCAGGCCTTCTCCTTCCCTGCTGACCAGCTGTGAAAATGTCAACTTTTCAGAGACAACCTGGCAATATTGGTCTAGTGATTAATCATCTAGAAAATTTTTCCTGAGAACTTAATCAAATTTACAACGTAGGTACAAGGTGGTTTATTGACACCAAACTAATGACAAAAAAAAAAAAGTTAAATCTTCAAACCAAGGGGCTGGGCCAGCTAAATGAAGGGGTGTTCATAAGATGAAATGCAGTGCAGCCGTTTAAAACTCTGAGATGGCTCTACATTTTTTAACTTAGACAGACATCTCTATCATATTTTTGGGAAGAAAAATACCAAGTTTCAGAGCAGCACACAAGAGCATTCCCATTTATATAAAATTGCTCCTACAATGGGGCGTGCGTGTGCTTGTGCACAATGAGATATCGGAGAAGATGCGACCAAAATGTCACCCCGCCATGGAGAGAACTGAAGGGACTTTAATTTTTATCTTTGTGCTTTCCTGTGTGGCTTGAGTTCTTTACAATAATCATGTATCATTTTTATAATCAGAAAAAGTACAATAAAATGGTTTCCATTTTAAGAAGATGGGAGCGAATTTAATGAGGCACAAAGAATGAAAGCATTTGAAAGAGACTTACCAGGCTCGGATGCTAGATAAATAGCCCTGCGCCTGCGGGGGCTGCTGCAAACCCCCGCCCACTCAGCCACCACCTCCCTGCTCCACCCCAGGGTCCCCTGACCCTCAGGGATGCACGTGCCTGGCTGGGACCCATGACAGGGAGGACAAGTGAGCGAGGGCCACTGTCTGGGGCACAGGGCAACCAGAGGGACGTCGAGACCAAGGGCATCGAGACCAAAGGTTCTAGAGCCAAACCTACCCCTGCTCTTCAGAGCCCAGCTTTGGCACTGGTCGGTTACTGCAGCCCCGTGGTAAGGCCAGCCTCCTGGGTGGGCACAGACCGTCAGCACGCGCTCTTACCATACCACAAAGATGGCATCTGGCCTCCAAGGAGCTGGTGGCTGGGCACTGACAAGCCAGGGTCGCTGTCTCTAGCGGAGAAGGGGAGGCGAGCGAGGCAGGCAGAGGGGCAGCCTGTCCTGACCCCAGACCAGGGAGCCGCCCAGAGCAGCTGGTAGGTCAGCGCTGGCCCCGAGAGAGCGCTTCCAGCAGAGGTGGGCTGCAGAAGCAGCTCACGTTTATTAGGCACCTAATGTGTGCCCCACACTTCGGCACTCATTTTATTTTTGCTTCCTCCCCACGTGTAAGGAAGGTGTTTCCCGCCCTTGTTTCGAATCAGGAAGCCGCGATTCCCAGAGATGAAGGAACCACGGAGTCATGCGGCCCGTGAGCCTGAGGCCCAGGATCTCAACCCCGACGTGCGGTCCCCGAGTCCTAAAGGAAATCACCCCGAGCTCCCTAGACCTCTGTCCCAAGGGCCGTTTAGAGTATCTATTAATCTCCAAAGTCACAGCTGCCCCCACACGCAGAGAGAGCTGGGGGCATCTGATCATTTCCGGGATTTGAATTGGGGGGACTCCCACTCCCAGAAGCTTCCACCCTCACGGTCAAACCCCACACGAGGGAGGGTCTTGCACGTCAGAGGTGCTCTGTACATTCAGAAGAGCTGGGTGCACGAGCACCCCCAGGCAGTCGACAAAGGCCACCTTATCCATCAGGACGGGAAAGCAGCCAAAGCCCCTGTTTCTCTGGCGCTGCCGCCCTGGCGTGTAGGCCAAAAGGGGGGGTTCAGTGACCACTGGCTCAGGGCGCCGGCCCGAGGCCCCAGCGAGCCCTGGAAACTGAGGGGGCCTTTCACACTTTGCAAACCCACACGGTCTTCCCATGGCTACAAGACTTCACATACTTTTGGAAAAATACAGGGAGGGAAGGAAAGCGGTGCCGGGGCCAGGAATGTGCCCCCAGGCCCGGCCCAGCCCGGAGGCCGGCGCCCGCGACAGCTTTTCCCCCCGGCTTTGACCTGCCCGCTCCGTTGAACCGCAGCAAACGCCGGCGAGGGTCTTGAGTGGCTGACCTCACTGACCGTGCCCCCCCACCGGGAGCCTGCATACAAAGTGCTATTATGACCCCACTTGACAAATGAGGAAACTGAGGCTGGAGCTAGGTTCATCTGCTCTCTCTAACCAGCCCCCCACCCCAAGCACGGTTGGCTGTGCTCCGACCGGCCTCCAGCACCCCGAAACCCTGTGAGGTCTGCAGCCTGCTTCGTCTGTCCCCATGCCAGCTTCCCGGGGTTGAACTGGCACGACGGTTATGTCGGGTGCGGGCGTTGGGGGGCGCGGGGGGACAGGCACGCGGGAACTGCCTGTACTCTTTGCAACAACTTGTGGATTAAACATGGAGGCAAGGCAAGGAGGCGGTGTGGGAACAGCAGAGAGACGAGGCCGGGGCGTCACCCGGGGCGAGGACAGCAGAGGGTCTGCCCGGGCTCCGAGAGGGGCACGAGTGCTCTGAGGTCTCGGCGGGCTCCCACTGACCACGGGACGTGGGGCGCCGGGAGGGGCGCGGTGGTGCCCTGGGCTCAGGCGACAGAGGCGGAGAGGAGCGTCAGATTTGAACTCTCCTTCAAAGGCAGGGCAGTGGGACGCACTGAGGCGTGGGACCACAGAGTGGGAAGGGCTCGTGCCAGGTGAACAGCAGGGGGGACGGAGGGGACAGCTATTCAGGAGGGAAATGAGGGGGGAGAAGCTGCTCCAGGCAAGGAGTCAGGCCAGCGAGGGGTGGCTGGGCAGCAGAGGGGGGCGCCGAGCTGGCAGTGAAAGGCCAAGGTCCGAGCAGACGCGGCCGCATGGAGCCCGTGAGCGTGCCGCAGGCATGGGGGGCTTTGGCTGCCCCCCAGAGCCCAGAGAGGCCTGCGGGCGCCAGGCAGAGGAGAGCCCGGCCGAGGCATGTGGCCCGTGGGGCCGGCGAAGGCTCCGGAAGGAATGCGTGCTGGAGGCCGATGAAGGTTTCCAGAAGAAGTGGGAAGCGACGTGACTGCCGACAGGCCACGGAAGAGGGAGCTGGAGGAGCTGGGGGGGGCTTTGGCGACGTCCTGCCTTTACAGAGCACGAAGCTGCGGTGTCTCTTGGGGGTGGACACGACAGCCGATTTCGGGGGATTTCAACGAGAGGAGAAGGCAGGGGGCAACAGGGGAGGGCCCGCTCTTAAGAGAAACGGGGCGGGGGCTGGAGGAGGGCAGGGCCCAAGGGGAGAGTGCTTTTCTTAAAATGACAACCTACAGTGCACCATGGGCGGCTTGGGAGGCCGACGACGCAGGAGAGGACGGCCACCCCGGCGAGGGCAGAGCATTACGCTGGAGAGAGACCGGGCCCGGGCCGGAGGCAGGAGCAGGCCGGGGGAGGAATGGCATTTTCTAATGAAATTCGTTACTTCCCAGCACAGGTCATGATGAAAAGTAACTTCTAACAAAGCGTTTCCTGCCAGCCAGGGACTCATGCATAAGGAACACTCAATAAATACTTGTCGGGGGATTGATTTTCAAGCGCCGTCCCCGCCGTACTTGCAAACACAGAGGTCCGTTTATAATTGGAGGCTTCGCGTTGCATCCACCTGGTGAGCCAAGGCCCCAAAAAACCTTTTGCTCTCGCTCCAGCCAGCCCTGAGCTGGCCCCAATTTAAATTATCACTTTGAAATTGGTGAGGCCTGCACTCAGGAGAGTTGGCTGTGCTCACAGCTTTTGATTAAAATCAATGCCACACTCAAATCTGAGTCGATGAGAAAGGGCTGGGTAAAGCAGAGACCCACAAACAAGTCCCTCGTATTTTTCTTTCAAAGACCAGCCTAGCCCACCCCCTCCCCAGGCCTGCTGACATCTTCCTGAGCTTTTGTCCCCCAACTTCTTGATACAGTAGAGACAGGCCTGCGGAGCCCCCGCATTCGACACTCCGCTGTGGAGCTCATCGGGGTGGCAGGCTTTCTGGACAAAAGGTATGCCCAGGAAGGCAGGGCTTGCCACACCGTTCTCTTTGGCGGGGGGAGTCTTGTTAAAATTCAGATCCGCTCCCAGGTGCTGCCGCTGGTCCCCAACCCACACTGAGCCACGAGCAATGGGGACGCTTTGGCCTGCGCGGAACAGAAGCCAGCACTCCAGAACGGCTGCGAGGAGAAGGACGTTTTAGGATCTCACGTGACGCAGTGTCCTGCGGCAGGGCAGGGCACAGCCGTTCCTAGCAGGGGCTCCGGTGCTTCCCGCTGCTCGGATCTGGCATCCCGGGAGTGCACGCTTTGTCCTGAGGCTGTCACGGTCATGAGCTGCTGATCCCATCCCAAGCATCACGTCCAGCCTCAGTGACATCTGACCAAAGAAAAGAGCCACGTCGTCCTTGAGCTTTTTGAGGGAAACCTTCTCCAGAAGCCCCTGGTGGGCCTCTTCTTGCACCTCACTGGCCAGAACTGAGATACCCCAAACTTAGCACTGGCCGGAGGAGTGGGATTGCAGGACTGGCTGAGCCAAACAGACCCTCCCCTTCTGTTTGGGGAGGGGGTCCTCCTTGAGCACCTTCCCGTCGGGGAGGACGGTGGACGCCCACACTGAATTGCGGTTCCACCTGCAAGGATGACGAGTGGGTGGCCTGCAAGGCCTCCAAGCCCTGACGTTCCACGGAGGCCCGTGGAGGGGGCAGCCCCTTACCTGGGGGAGAGCTGAGGCACAGAGGGCAGCGACCTGACCAAGCCCCCCTCCTCTGCCCACTGCCCCCCCGTGCACCTCCTCCCGGCTGGGACGGGAGCCTGGGGACGGGGGCGATGCTCCTGGACCTGCTGCAGCCGGGGCAGTGGCTGACCCCACCGCAGAGCTCACCCGGGGGCCTCTGCACCCCCCGCCAAGGGGTTAGAGGCGATGAAAGCCCAATCAACAGCTCGTCATGGTGGCGGAGCCCGAATTATCCCGGAGTTTGGACCCGTAACAGCGAAGCAGATGGCGAGTCGGACACAAAAACAAACCTCCGTGGCACCGGGGAGGTTGCCAAGGGACAGAAGAGGCAACATCAGTCTGTTTTATTCAAAATCAGAATCTGCACCCGGCTGTGCTTCCAACCGGGCCACACCGACAAGAGGCCAGGCGAGGTGACCAGTGGAGCCGCAGCGCCCGGCCTGGGCGCCCAGGGCCCGCCTCCCGCTCGGAGCCTGGGGAAAGTGAACAGCCATGAGGGGAAGTTTCTCTTTCCCGAGCTGTCAGTGGTCACCTGACATCACCGCCGCCAACACAGATGACTTTGTAGCAGACGCCCCCCCCACCTGAACCAGCATCGCTGACCTCCCCGGGGCGTGGGCACACGCTGCCCGGACAGCAGCGCGCTGTGTGTTGCTTGCTCTGGCCTGCCCAGGCTGAGCTCATTAGAAGTCGAGACTGCCCTGTCCTCACACCTGGCACCCACTTCCAATGACCTTTGGGCATCGCAAGGCTTTTTTTTTTATGTTCTGCAACCAAGAAGCTTCATCAGAACCCAGACACGTTGCTGGTAAGCAAATGCCCAGGACAGGGACACTCCCCAGCCGGCGAGATCCCCCTGCTGCCTTGCTGACGTGACAGTAATGGGAGCACTGGTGGCCCATCCCCTCACTTTCATTTATGCTGTGGTTGAGTCGCCCCACGCCCCCATCACCTCTAATCCTGCTTCCTTGCTGATGCTTATCAGACGCAGGGGATGCTGATTTGATCTGCAAACCCACCCCCCTTGCCCCACAAGAAATGCTGCCCGCTCGGCCGGACCTCTGCAGGGTCTTCCTACATCCCCCACCCCCGCTCCCCGGGCAGCGAGCAGACCCCACCACAGCCGAGGCCCGATTAAAATCTTCTTGGTTGGGAGAGTGGAGGTGGGCAGGAAGGTCGCATGCGCGACGTGCCTCTGAATGGGAAGTGGGCCCTTGCTGGCCGCTTCTTTGCTGTGCATCTGATTTCCACGCACGGCTGGCGACCAACTCTCAAACAGATGCCCCGAGCTTCCTCCTCTCTCTCTTCGTTAAACCCGACATCTGGGCCACCTGCGTGGCTGTGCCCTGCTGCGGGGCGAGCGTGCGAGGGGAGGAGACACAGTCAGGGGGGCTGAGCACCAGCTCCAGAACAGACGGAAACGTCCGGGGGGGCTTGGGGCACATCATCAAGCCCCCCTGAGGTTGCACTTCCTCCTTGACAGAGTGAACATAATGAAGCTAGTGCTACCTCTCCGGCCCACCTGGCAGGGCTGCTAGGAAGAGGAAATGAGAGATGCGACTGCTCTGAAAATTATAAGCTGCCATTTCCAACCGTGGGATCCCGAAAATGACACTGGGCGTCTCAAAAGGCAAAGTCTACCAAGATTGTGGATCCCGGGGCCGTCCCTGGTATTACTTTGATGAGTGTAGAGGGAGGAGCTGTGATCTTGGTAAAAATAATAGCAAGTCGTTTATTGCAGACTTATTAGTCTGGACACTGCTAAGTGCTTGTCGTACATTAGCTCATTGCCTTCTTAGTGCCCTTTGAGGTTGGAAATTATCACAACCCTCCCTTTACAGAGAAAGCCTCAGAGGCCGGCTGGTTTGCACAACGTCACACAGCAGTAAACAATGTCACACAGCAGTAAAAGGTTGGACCTCCAGTATGTCCTTGCCCTCTCTGGGCCTCAGTTTCCCTTTCTGCAGAAGGAGACAATGTTCAGGGATGACCAGATGCCTTCCAATCTGGGCAGTCTCTAAGTCTTGGAAGGAAACTTAGTTGAGAGCAAATTGCCAGCTCTTCCAGGCAGCACTGAGTTGCCGGCGCTTCCTGGGCTCCCTGGCTCTGTGCTTTTCCTCCTGCTCGGGGAACAGCCGTGGAGCGCAAAGGGCATCCTGTTGCTCATCGTACAGTTCCCAGTTCAGGCAGCGCTGGCTTCCCATAGCCTGACAGCGACACGGAGGCAAGGTGTTGTTGGGGGGGGGGGCTTCTTAGGCTTATTTCCCCCCTCCTCCTGAGTCTTCCTATTTTTTGTTGTCTTTTGCCTTACCAGGCTCGGATATTCAAACCTGTTGTCAAGGCAACACTATGTTTCTCTCTTTGCACTCTAATGTCTCAATGGGGGTATCCATAGCAACAAGAATACCTTGCGCTTTCAAAGTTAGTGACCTCCCAGAGCTTCCTGGGACTTATGGAAGTAAATTATGTTTAGACAACTTTTTACCGCAGCAACCAATTTAGTGCCTAACAAGTATAACCAATGACGTCTGTAACAGTTAGTTTTTGCTGAGTAACAAATGACTGCAAAACTTGGTGGCTTAAAACAATAAGCATGTATCACTGCTCTAAAGGTCAGCTGGATGTTTTTTTTCAGTCTCAGCCAGGCTCACTCACGTCTCTGCAGTAAGCTGTGGGTGGGATGTGCAGCCCTGCTCATTTTGGGTGGGGTCTCTCTCATGCTTGGGGATCATCTGGCTGAGGATAGAACAAAGTGACAGCAACCAGGAAATGGGGCTCTTCTCCACAGGGTTTCTAGTCCTCAAACAGGTGTGCCCAAGCCTGTTCACATGAAGGCAGCAAGCTTCTGAGAGAGAAAGGCCAAGCAGAAGCCCACTGGGCTCTTGGGACCGAGGTTTGGAACTAGCACAGGTTGCTTCTTTCACAGTCCATCGGGAAAAGCAAATCACAGGCCAGGCCAGTTCCAAGAGGTAAAGAAATAGACTCCACCCCTCAGTGAGAGGAGGTGCAAAGACACACTGCAAAGAGGGTAGCTGCTGGGAAGGGTGGAGAATTGGGACCATTTCTTGCAAATAATCTGCTGCAATATCTCCCCATATTTCTTGTAGAAAGATTCAGGCACCCCTTCTGTGTGAACCAGGCTTCAATAGCTAAAAGTAGCCTTGGATGGATGGAAAGGGACCCTGAGAATTCTCAGATCCCGCCAGCTGCCCTCTAGGAAGTGCTCTGGGTTCCCTCTTTCTTGTGACCATTCAAATTTTAGCTGTAGCATTACTTCCATCTGTCCATGCTGATCAGACCCCTTGAGCCGCAGGGACTGAAAATGCGCTGAGTCTCCAGGGGCTAATAGAGATGCTGTCACAAGGAAAAGGGACGTGAGTGCTTGTCAGTCAAAATCAACAGATAACCATGACTGTCCCACCTCCCCCCACCAAGAAGTGGGAATCAACCCTACGTCACCAGTCTTTTCTTTAGCAAGAGAAATGGAGTCCTCTCTTATTAGATAAAACCCTTTCTACCTGTGAACCTTCGGGAACTTTCAGAACACCATCAACTCTATTTTTAAAAACAAACTCTAGAAATCTCAGCTCTCCTGCTCTTAGACCAGGAAACCAGGAGCTGCTTTCCACTTGGCCTCAGGATTCCACTCCCTCCCAGAGGCTGGTGAACCTCCAGAACTGGTGTTCCAGAATGGTCCAGAATGGTCCAGAATGGAAGGTCACAGCACAGCTGCCAAACATGGGACTTTTCAGAGAGTCCCGCTGATGGTGGTAAAATGACAGCCACCACCTAATGAGTGCTCACCACACGTCAGAAGCACCCGTCTCTCAACAAATGTTAACCCCGACCCCTGGAAGGATTCTTTTGGTGGTTAAAATGTCAGAAACCCAACCCAGACTGGCTTCATTTGGTAAGAAATTTGTAAACTCTGATAGGGGAGAAAGTCAGGGTCAAGTAGTGGTTGCAGGTTGGCCGGAGCCACGCTTGCGAGTGGCCGTGGCAGCAGCAACTCCCTGTCCCCTCTGGTCTTGAGCAAGACCATTCCAAACACTGGGTTGACCGGTTGAATGTCTGGGTCCCACCACAGTACCCCAACATTTACAGTTGTACCTCGAACCTAACAGATGCTTGGAAAAATGAATGACCTGGTGAATGAAAGGTGGGGAAAAGGGAATTTTCTTGTGAGTCACAATTTCTCAGGCAACACATTTTTCCCCTTCTGGCCGGGAATACCACGCTGGCTGCACACAGCTCCAGCCGGGAAGGTCAGAGCAGGAGCCCAAGGTGGCCTGTCCCCTGCCTTCCCAGCCCAGGCCAAGAGAGGGGTAGCCAGCTTCTCGGAGCTGCTTCACCGGCCCGTGCCCTGTCACCCATTGTCACCTTCTCTGCTGTCTGTCCGCCAGCTGAAATAAGTTCTTCTCCAGCATTTGGCCTTCAAAATGCAGAAGACAAGCATCGAATTTTGGAATGAGGCTTCCAACTCTGGCTGCCAGTGCTCCCTCTCCAAACCCACGGTGATTCATCCACTTCAAAATTCCCGCCTTCCGCCCACTGCTTGAAATGTCAGAAGCACCGTGTCAACACACTGTCAATTCCCTCATCCCCAGTTTGAAAACCAACTTTTAAAAGGTGGTTGTTTTAAACAGAAGCAATAAAGAATATCACGGCATGAAATCACGAGTGTGTGGAGGGAAAATCCAACAGAGATGATGGATGGGATACTTTTCTTACATTATTTTTCTAGGTAACTTGCAGAATGCATTCAAGGGCAGTGACATTACCCCACACACGTGAAGAAAACAGTGGTTGGAAATTGTCACCCCAGTTGACCCCTGCACAGCCTGCCTTCTTAATTTCATAAGATTTAATGAGAACAATCCCAGTCAGATGGCTATCAAGGCGGCTTTTTATGAAATGTACTTCAGATGAGTAGTATGTACAACGGCTACAAAGCTGACAAAAAAGCATATGTCAAAATGGATTTACCTGTTGCATTTGTAATACTTTCAGGTCATTTTACAACTCATGAATGTGCTGGTTTTCAACAACTTTCCATTTCTGTCTAAGTTGGACATGAGGAAATTGGGCTAGCAGGAGAAAGCTGGAAGGCAGCCACCGCACAGGCCAAGGGGTGTTCTTGGCTCTTTCCAGAAATCGTCGTTTGAACCTAGTTTAACACTTTCCATCTCTGTGGCTTTCATTTGTTTGTGTCTTGTTTTGTTTTTTTGTTTTGTGGGATGGATAGTCTTTATGTTTTAGAATCATTTTAAAATAAATTTGTGATATTTCCACATCTATAATTATGAATCATGGCACGGGCACAGTCAAGTTATTTGCTCTTCAAATATGTGAAGCTCCCTGAAGGCAGGGTCGTGCTTCCATCATGACTGTGTTCCCAGCAGCCGCACAGTTGTCATCACAGAGCCAGCTCTCAAACTCGCTGAGTGGATGAAACCTATTTGAAAAGGCTCCTTTGGTATCACTCAAAGTCATCCTTGAATGGGTAAATTTTACTAATCTCAAAATCTCCACGTTGAGTTTTCCTGAAGTAGCAGGCCAGGGTGGGGAGCCAGCTTCTCACTTTTTGGAGAGAACTAAGGCTGGACTAGAAGACAAGTTCTTGGCCCTTAAAATGGCACTACCGTTGACTACCTTCTCTATGTATTTCAAGATCTTACTCTCTCCATAAAACAACCAATTATATTCAAAGAAGTGGTGAGTTTGGCGGTTCCTTGGAATGTTAAACAGAGAATTGGCAGATGGGCCAGCAATCTACGCCTCGTATATACCTAAAAGATTTGAAAACAGGGGCTCACATCACTGCATTATTCACAACAGCCGAAAGGTGGAAACAACCCAAGTGCCCCCATTGGCAGAAAAATGGATAAACAAAATGTGAAGGCACATATGATGGAATATTATTCAGTCTTGAAAAGGAATGGCATTCTAGTACATGCTCCAACACGGACGAGCCTTGAAAACATTACGTGAAGTGAAAGAAGTCAGACACCAAAGAACACGTACTGTGTGATTCCACTTACAGGGAAATATCTAGCATAAGCAAACTTATAGAGACATAAAGTAGATTAGAGGTTTCCAGGTGCCAGGGGGTGGGGGCGGGGCAGTTATTGCTTAATGGGCACAGAATTTCTGTTTGGGGTGATGAAAAGGTTTTGTTAATGGATGGTGATGATGGTAGCACAACATGGGAAGTGCGATTAATACCACTGGATTGTACACTTAAGAATAGTTAAAACGGCACATTTTATGTTTTATATCTACATATTATGACAATAAAATTTTTAAGATAATAATAATTGTTGAAAAGGCATCACTTCTGGAGATGGTGCTAGGATTGCAGTGGGGGCGGATGGAGAGCCTCACCACCTGCTCTTTTCATCAGCCGTGTCATAAATATTTTTGCTTTTGCTTTTTCTTCCTCATTTGACTCAATGTTCTCTAGACTGAAGAGGGGTCCAGAATCCCACACTTGGCAATAAAATGTTTTTCAAAAAGTCTTTCCTCCAATTTTCTTTTCATCTATCAGAGCTCTCTTCCCCCACAAATCGAGTGAGCAGTTCAACATCAAGAAGACGCAGCCTCGTTGCACTTCCAGCTAGAACATAAACTCTCTCACCAGTCCCTGGAAATCAGTTCAAGCACACTCTGAATGCGTATTGCATCTGGGCATCAAATCAGAGCGCTTTATGCCCCGTTTACGTACAATATTCTCTGAGGTTATTAAGAGAGAAAAAATAATCTCTTGGTGGAACATGGTAATTAAACCTATACGTGGCCCAGAGCTATTACTATTTATGGTGCTTATCAGAAGGCTCAAGGGTGATCTTTCCTTGGATGTGGTTCATCTCAGTTGACGCAGTACATCTTGACATGTCACATCCTTTCTTACAAACATGGAGGGGCAGGAGCGTGGAGGGGGAAAGGATGCTGAAGTGTCCATTCCAGCTCCCTCCAAGCAGCCACAGCTCTCCAGAATCAGCTCTGGAACAAGGGACCAGCAGTTATTGGCTTTAAAGACCTTCACAGCAAAGAAAAAAGGTCCCGCTTGGGCCCTGGGGACAGCAGCCCTTTGATACAGACTCTCAGGGACATCTCAGCTGTTAGTGGAGCAGAATTTGACAGCCCACCTCTCAGCAGGGCAAACCTCAGAAGGACACCCCCACACCCCAGTCAAGGCTTTCAGGCACAGTCTGTTTCCAGAAGGTACACAAGCCCACCTCAACCTCTCCTTCCCCCAAGCAAATTAACTTAAAAGATTGAAGGTGCATTATCTCTATTCCTAACAACAAAGGCTTGGATTTTTATCTGTTGTCAAGGCAACACTAGCAGTTTTCTCCCTGGCTCCTTAATGCCAAGATTTATGTTTCCATAGTTACAAGAAATCCCTAGTTCTTCAAGGTAACAAACTGGTCTACCAAAACTTTCGGGGATGGAATTGTGGCTGTTTTCCAAAACTGTGCCCACAGGCATTGCAGACACCTGTGCCTACCTGCTGCCCACGCCCAGGCGCTGGGGTTCAGCACCTGGGACCTTTGTTCCTACGAGGGGCTCCCTTAGTTACCATCTGGGCCACTGCAGGAAACTAAGGAGTCAGGAAATTCAAGTGGGCCCAGGAAGTGGAGCTCACTCAACCCCCAGGCTGAATTTGTCAGAGCCACTGCAGCCAAAAAGACTGCTGAAAAATCTGCAAAGTAAAAATTACCACCCAGGGGCTTGACAGAGCAATAGTACGGGGACAAAGCATTTGGAGAACCTTAAGCTATTTGGGGCCCACCGCGGCACACTGCTGGGACTTCAGCCCCAAATTTCCAGGCTTTTTAACCTCAATTTCCAAGACCCAGGAATTGGTTTTCTCTCAGGTACTACCTCACAGGGAGCTAACCGAACATTTATACAACAGGCCGATGGTGTTTTGTTTAAGCCAATTGATTAGCAAATCTTTTTTTTCCCCCATACATCTCTAGCTGGCCGTGTTGGCCCATCCTGAAGATTTACTGTGTGGGGAATAACCTGACAAATAGTTGAATACTTTTGCTCTAAACTAGCAGAAGCAAAATCATGTGTATGTGTCTGTGCACATGTGTGGTGGGGTGGGCCTGGCCTGATGAAGCGGGGGCTCCTGGCCCAGTTCAAAGCTCTTGTTATCAGTATCCACATCCTTAACAAGAGCTTTTGTCTTCCTTTGAGACTGAATGAGGTACGGGCCAGCTGGCGGAGGTATTACGGGTTGAATGGTGGCCCCCAAAAGATAGGTTGAAGTCCTGCTCCCCAGTACCTCAGAATGTGAATTTGTGTGAAAATAGGGTCATTACAGATGGAATTAGGCAAGCTGAAATGGGGTCATAGTGGAGGGGGGTGGGCCCGTAATCCAATGGGACTAATATCCTTATAAGGAGAGGAAATGTGGGCACAGACAGACAGACAGAGAAGACAGCCATGTGGTAGAGGCTAAGACCGAGTGAGCAAAAGAACAGCAGAGGGCTGGCAAGCCTCCGGAGGGACGCGGTGCTCCGGCACCTTGGTGTTGGACTTCCGGCCTGCAGCCCTGGGAGACAGTCGTTTCTGAGGTTTTAAGCCACCTGGTGTGCGGTACTTTGTTACGGGAGCCATCTCTCTGGGCATCTCTGGTTCTTTTTAGTGGGGAATGGTCTTTAGACACCACAGTCTGGCTAGTTGGAGGGCCCATTGCCACTGGGTCATTAACTGTCTCCAGGACTTTTCAATGGACAGAATTAAGAACTTTGCATTTTCTTTAGGAAAAGGAAAAATATATCATGCATTCATGCTGATATTCTAGTTCACATTTTAAGTTTATAGCATTTCATTGAACTTCTTTGGGTTTTTTTTATATATCTCTACTTTTACACTGAAAATTTGGTTCCCAAACCTATTAGCATAATTGTCTTTTGCTTTAAACTACGTTTTACATACAATGGTCTCAAAATAACAATACCAATATTATTATTAAAAATAAACCTTTTGAATACACATTAAGATCTTTTTTAAAGTTCCTTTTGCCTGCAGGATACATTCCACCAGGGAGATAGAATCCAAATATTGTATTTTAAAGCCACTTGAAATAATTCTCTGTGTGTGTCTGTTTGTCTGTGTGGTTGGGCACCAATTTAATATTCAGCTAGATTCATTTATTTCCATTTATTTTCAGGTTTTAGGGATTACTATTTTTCTTTTAATTTTTTATTTTTAATTATGTAATATACAAGATTCAAAAATCAATTCTATAAAGTAAGGTTAATCATCCCAAGTTTCACTTCCATCCCTATATCCTATCCCTTCTCTTCCCCTGTGAGTACATATATTCAGTCATTTTTTTCATTTTTCATTCTTTTTTTTCTTTTTGAAAATATAAGCATATACTTGTAGATTCTTCCCTTTTTTACACAAAAGGTAGAATACTATAAATACCGTCCTGCACTTTGATATTTTTTTCACTGCTATATACACTAGAAGTTATTCCATATCAATATACAAAGATATTTGTTACTTTTTTAGAGTTGCATAGTACTCCAGTGTTTGATTTACTATCATTTATTCAGCTAGTCCCCTACTGATGAACATTTGGTTATTTCCAGTCTTTTGCTGTTACAAATATCAAAGGACCACGTTAAAAATTGTTATACTGGTCCTCAAGAGAAAAATGTACACTTTCATGCTTACATTACAGTAAACCTTCAGTTTTCAGCTGCAATGATGTTTCTTTTTAGACATATTTGAGAGATGGCAAGGAGTGGCAGCTTGGATTTGAGATGCCTAACCAAGTGGAAGTTTAGAGCTCAAGCTTTGGAATCAGCAAGGCTTGGCTTCCAATCCTGACCCTGCTGTGTCCCAGCTGTAACTCAGAGCAATCAGCTTTACCTTTTTTCTCCCATACAGTTGTTCCCCACCCCCCCAGAGATGGTTCCCTTGTCTGTTTGCTCACTGTTTTTGCTTGTTGTTGTTTATTTTGCTCTTTGTTTTTTGCTTGTTGTTGGTTTTTTTTGCTCTTTGTTTTTTGCTTGTTGTCTGCTCATTTTCTCCACTGGGAACTGAACCCAGGAATTCCTGTGTGGGAGGCAGGCACCTAGCTGCTTGAGTCACATCTGCTCCCTGCTCATTTTGTTTTGGCTTGCTGTCTACTCATTGTTTTGCTCATTGTCTCCTCATTTTTTTCTCTCATTGCCTGCTCGTTGTTTTTGCTCAATGTCTGCTTTTTGTCTGCTCATTGTTTGTTTGTCTTGTTTAGGAGGCACAGGAACCAAACCTGAGACCTCCCATGTGGGAGGCGAGTGCCAACTGCCTGAGCCACATCTGCTTCCCCTGTTGGTCACCAGACACCAAAGATATAGCACTAAGCAAAAAGCAAAGGACTCTGCTGGCCATGCTCCCCATTTCTACCTAATAATTAGCTAGGTGTCTTTTAGCCTGCCTCTTACCAGTGCTTCTCCCAATTCTAGATCCATAATTGCAGACAAAGATGGTTGTCCTGGCATCACGGATCTGAAAGACCACAGTCACCCTGTGATCTTCTTCAGCACAGCTAGGATGAAAACAAATTTTTTCTGAACAAAGTGTACCCTTCATTTTGTCCTCAGAATAACAAAGGTTTGACTGGTCCCAATGACAGAACTTCTAAGCACCCAGGTATCAGCCCACAGCTTGCCCTTCACTTGGTCTTCACTAAATTCTGTGCCCTTCATCACTGGTCCTGATGGGCTTTTCTGGCCCACGACCCAAAGCACTGCCAAGACTTGTCAATGATGCCAATGGGTTTTCCCAGTACAGACATTCTACCAACCGTCTATACTGGTACTTGGCCTCAGTGAAGTACTTCTGAGAAGCCCCAGGCTGCTAACTTCTGGAAACATGCCAACAAAGGTCTTGGCCGGTACCTGAGAAACGACAGATACAACGGAAACTCTCCTTTTCCGAAACTTTGCAGATCAGTGACAGCAAACGAAACAGTGACCATCAAGGAAAGCCATCACTCTGGGCTCCTTTTCGGCCACAGGAGCTATGTGAAAGCAGCTGCCGCTTCGATAAGGGCCGTGGCTTTACCTGTTTGAGCTTCAAATACAACAACCGGGAATGGGAGATGATAATACTATACACCTTGTAGGGTCAATGTCAAGATTTAAAGGCACTAACCCCCACGTGGTCCTTGCCACAAAGTAAGTGCTTGGTAAAATACACCTGTTATTGTCATTCTGTTGGAAATTTTTTTTCAACACAACTAGGAGGGCCGAGATGAAGAAGGAGGCTGTCCTGGCCAGGGGAGGGGCAGGCGCACCTGCAAGCCACCCGCGAGGCACCTTCTCCCCTCGGTGGCCCGGACGGTTTGGGTGGAGGAGGAAGAGGAGGCCAGTGGGTAAGTGTTCCTTGGAGGGGTTTATTCATTCTGTCCTTGCTTTGGAAATAGAAATGCCGCTGCTGCTTCCTTCTTTATGCCTGTGGCGACGGAGCTAAATAAAGATGGGTCTTGCCCTGTGGTTTCCTAGCTTTCAAAAGTCACCATCAACTCCCCCCGCCACGCCCCTTCTTTTGCTCACCCATCAGAGCCGCGGTCCTGAGCTAGCAAGGGCAGCCGTCTGTCTCTGAGGGGCTTCCAGACCCAGCTGCATTCATTCAGGCCCTCGGAATCTGCTCACCCACAACCCTGGCCTCAGAGCAACTGGGGGTCCCCAGCCCAGGAGCATGCAACTTTCCAAGAGTTAAAAAAGAACATCAAGTTGTCCCTTCAGTTGACCTCCGGCAGTGCTGGTGTGACAAAGCGGTCATCAGGTGCTTCGGCCTGTTCTCATGATCTGGCAAAATGCCTCTAGAGCTTTCAGAGTCACACAATCAAGGGGACAGCAGGGACAGAGCCTTGTCCCAGGCACAGTGGAAAGGGAGCAAAGAAACAATGTTCACACAATGAAGTGCCATATTGGCCTCATCCCCGATATCCATCCACCCCTAAATCATTAGCCCCAGCCAGACTTTGACAGTGATTGGTTGACAAAAGAACATGTGACCCAATCCTGAAACCACAGGGGAAATCTGGGAAGTAGTTCCTGGAAAAAAATGTGAATCTGGAACTGAGGCCACCATCTTTCTACTCATCTGAGGTTGAAGCTGTCACATGGGGGTGGCACAAGCGGAGCCCAAGCTTGGCTTCGCCAGCCCCGAGGTGACCCCTCTGGACTTCATTTTGGGCAAGAAAATAAATGCCCTTCCATTTTAGCCCATTTGAGAGCCCAGCTTTTCTGCTCCTGAAAGTTAGAAGCAAGCAACCTTCGCTGACGTGTAACCCCAGTGGGGAGGTGACAGGGAGAAGACTGAAGCAGAGCTCCCGGCCCACTGTCACGTGAGGGATCCAGACAGGTGAACAGACCATTGCAACGCAGCTCTCATGCTGGAAAGGTCCGGAAGTGCTGAGGACTCATGGGAGGGGCTGCTAGCTCCGTGTGGGGGCAACAAAGAGGGTTTCCCGGAGGGAGGAGCAGCTCAGCTGGCACTTCGTGGGAAGACAGCCCGTCCCCCAGCCATCGTCTTGGTCTCCTTCTCCTTTAGCAGAACCATACTGGGGCGGGGGCAGGAGGACCGTGGGATGGGCCCACCTTAAAAAAAAAAAACTGCATATCCCAACTCTTGTGGGTCAAGTCATGTCTCCCAAAAAGCTGTGCTCTAGTCCTACCCCCAGGACCTGTGACTGTGACCTATTTGGAAATAGAGTCTTTGCAGACATAGTTAAGATTACTGGATCAGGGTGGGCAAAAATCCAAAATAATTTGGTGTCCTTAGAAGAAGAGAGAAGTTCAGCCCCAGGGACAGACAGACAGAGGGAGGGTGGCCAAGGGAAGAGATTGGGGTTCAGGTGCTACAAGCCGAGGATGGCCAAGGACTGCCGGTAGCCACCGGAGGCTGGGAAGAGCCTTTCAGGGAGAGGCTCCACAACCAGGAGAGGATTTAAGCCCGCCAGCCCGTGGTCCTTTGTTGCTGCTGCCCTGGCAAGGGAATTCGCCACTTGCCCTGCAGAGAGGTGTGGCCCATGGCGGGGGTCTGGACAAGGAGATCCTGGCAGTCACTGGATGGGCATCCAGGAAAGCTCCTTAGAAGAACTTTTGTCACAACTTTTACTATACACTTAATTGTTTATGCATGTTCATATATAAATGATATAAAGATAATAATAATCGGATTGGTTAGGGGAAAAATATTTTGTTTAGTAGTAATATTTTGACAATGCTCTTTAATCATTAGTTGAAAAGGTTTAAAAACAATGCATGTGATTGGTGGTAGGGTGAGATGTTATATATGTTTGCTTGATGTTATATGTTTATTTTGTAAGTTCACAACTATTATACATTTATTGTTTATGTATGTTTATGTGTGAGTGATATATTTTAATAAATTTTTTTTAAAAAAGAGCTTTTGCCCTTCACCCTTGCCCTTCACCCTCTCCCCTTCTTACTGCCTGAAACTTAGTGTGAGAGCCACAGCAGCCATCTTGCAACACTCCGAGGGAAGGGTCGAGAATATTGCAAAAACCTCAAGCGGCCCCATCACCTTGAACCACCTACCCTCAGGCTTCTCACTGCAGGAGAAAAAAGTCAACCCTTGTTTCACTCAAGCCCCTCCCGTTTGGACTAACCGTGATCAACCCCTAACACCTGATGTGTGAGCGTGGGGCAGGTAGATGCCAATAGGGGAGCACATGTCCCAGCAGAAGAAATTGCACGTGCAAACTCCCAGATTCACAGAAGAGCTCGAGACCTTTGGGACAGGAGTTATTCGGCCGAGCTGTGAAAGGAGTGGAAAGGAGGGACTGGGGAAGGACGCCGGCCGGCGGGCCGGGGGCTGCTCCATCAGGGCTCCTCTTCTTCACCCGGATGATTCCGTGTGCCCCGTCCCCCCTCCCAGCTGCAAGCACCTGCATATCTTTAGCTAAGGGCTTTCTTGGGCCACTGAAGTCCATTCGGTCACCACGCAGCAGGCTGGAAGTGCCCAGGAGCAGCCTTGGGTCAATGAGCGATGGGCCTGCTGGGAAACTCCGCGGCCGGCCCCTGCAGGACAAGTTCCACTTGTCCACTCTGGCAACTGGCTGATGGTGCGTTGGGATCATCTGCCTTCCCTTCTTCTCCTCCTCCCGCTCGCTCGCCAGGATTTCCTTCACCTCCCACATTGACAGCCTGCACTCAGGTCTTTGTCTCAGGGTCTGCTTTGGGGAGATGCACACTTGAACAAGTGGCTGGTGAGTTGTGGAGATAGTGGAGAAATCTGATTTTTTTTTTTAAAGAGAAAGGAGGAACCCATAGAGATGAAAGGACCTATTGAGAAATACAATCTATTGTGAACTACAAATCCCAAATGGTGACAACTTGGCTCATTGTATGGAAGGAATTCACAAGGCTTTCCCACTGTCCTTGTTCAAACCACCTTTATTACCACTACATCCTGTTAGACAGACCTGGGGGGATATGTGGGTGCACATGTGCATGTGTATGTGCGTGTGTGTGGTATACTTGTATGTGTTCACAGCCCTTGACTGTTTAGGGACCATTCTCACACCCATATGGCCTCCTTAATCCTCCTACCAACATGGAAAAACTTGATTCCTATTTACTCCCAGATACTTCCCAAAAAAGATTTGCGGTGACTTATGGTCAGAGGCACAGATAGCATCAAAGCACAGGACTTGGAAGACAAGAAGCCACTGAGGGGGTGTGAAGGCAGCAGCAGCAGCTCAAGTACAATCTCAGTGTAGGAAGCACACAGGTTAAGCATAAAAACTTACTCTGAGCTTCCTGGAATCCAAGGCAAAAAAGAACCACTATTTGATTTGTCACAGAGCTCTCGTCTAAAGAAAAAATACATATGAGCTTGCCAAGTAAAGCAAAATTTTTCCAAACCGTAAACTTTAAAGAGACTTCACCCAGAAGGCCTCTGAACAAGGGACAGAGAACAAGCTGGCTGATGATGTTTTCCATAACAGTTGCTCAGAAAATGGCCACTTCTCCTGTCGACCATGGATATAATTGATGCGACACCCGAGCTCTGCAAAGGAGCTTCTGCGGGGAGCTTGGTCTCAGCCTGCAGCCTTCTGGGACCTGAGCCGAGAGGAGCAAGAGGCCCATCTACCCCTGGGGTCCTGCTCCTTCTGAATGGCAAAGCTCTTAGCCCGTCTTAGCCACTCTGGCAGGAGGCGGATTCTGCAATGGAGACTCCCAAGTTCCGCCTAAGTAGCCCATCCTTTGTGCAGCCAATTCAAAAAAAAAGCCTCACGCTCTAGACCAGTGATTCCCAGACCTGGTGAATTTACAGACCGGTGTCAAACTTGTTTTTGATTATGCAGAAACGACATAGGGTTTCCAACTTTATTTTGCCTAATATAGACACACGCACACACAAAACAAAACCTTACACACTCTATTTTTATTATTTCCTAAAAGAAAGAGCAGTTTCATACCAAAAAATAATCAAAGTTACCCCTTTATACTAAATAAATCTAGCCTGATGGAAAAGCTCATTACCTTGTGAGCTTCCCCCCTTGTTTCAACCATACACGGATGGGAGAACTTGATCCTGATTATGAAACCCTGCCCCCCATGCCTGACTGAAGGCCAGGCTGACACTTGACTGGGAAAATGTAAAAGGCTGTTCTGGGAAAGCGGATGTGGATTACCTGACAGAACATCCACCTACCATATGGAGGGTCCAGGGTTCGATCCCCAGGGCCTCCTGACCCGTGTGGTGAGCTGGCCCACACGCAGTGCTGCCATGCACAAGGAGTGCCATGCCACGCAGGGGTGCCCCTACATAGGGGTGCCCCACGTGCAAGGAGTGCGCCCCGCAAAGGAGAGCCGCCCTGTGTGAAAAAAGTGCAGTCTGCCCAGCAGTCTTGCCGCACACAGGGAGAGCTGATGCAGCAAGATGTTACAATTAAAAGAGATGCAGTTTCCCAATGCTGCCTGACAATGCAAGCGGACACAGAAGAACACACAGCAAACGGACACAGAGCAGACAACGGGCGGGGGGGGGGGGGGGATAAATTTAAAAATAAATCTTTTTTTAAAAATGGCTATTCTGTTCCTTTGTCCATGGCAGACAGGCTCTGGGGTGACCCCAAGGCCCACACCTCTGTATGCCCCATTCCACTGAGTACAGGGACTTGTGACTTGCTTCGAGCCAACAGAACATGGCAACAGGGATGGGCTACCCCTGTCTAGGCAGTGCTATGTAAGTCTCCTTCGTGCAGACTGCAGGGGGGCGGCTCCCTGGCTGCTGGAGGAGATGGGCAGCCACACTGAAAAACCCCCGTGGCGGGCACTGCAGGTACCTCCAAAACACTGGGGCCCTCAGTCCTGCAACCAAAGAAGAGGGATCCTGGGTTTTGCCATCAACCCCATGCTTGGAAGAGGACCCCAAACTCCAGATGAACGTGTGGCCTGATCGACTCCTCGACTGCGGCCCTGCAGGGCCCTGCGCAGAGCTGCTCACCCCAGGCCCTGGGCGACGAGCAACGCGCGTGTCTTGTTGGAAGCTGTTAAATTGGCACAGAAAACTAACATAAGTGGGGGGGCATCCGGCTGCTTTGGAAGAAAGGCCACCAGGCCCAGGGCCCACCAGCAGGGCTAAGGCCTCTCTCCTGGGGTACCTTTGGGTGGGTTCACATGTCAACAACCACAGACAGGCCCAAGTGAAGAGATCCCACTTCCTCCACTTCACCAATGCAGACCAGGGCCCAGTGAGGTGGGCACGAGCCCTGGTTTACGCCCGTTGCAGGTGGATGGGCCAAGCGCGTCTCCACTTCACCCCGGCCAAGCCCGGACAGGGAGAACTTGGAACCAGAATCCACACCTGCTCAGTGCAGTTCTGACCTGTTTGGCATGGAAACTAAGAAGCGAAAGGCATCCCTGTGGAACCTTCCTTACCTATGGATAAAAAGTAGCTTGACTCCAGTTAGGGAAACTGAGGAATGAGCTGGTAGACAGGGACAGGCAGCAGATTCGCCCCACCTGTTGCGGAGGGTTCCAAGCCTTTGTTTAGCCCCCCGAGCCCATTCACTCCAAGCCTCAGAAGCCGCAGGGAAGTCATAACCAAAAAGGGAAAAACCTGAGCCAACAAATAAACCAAATGAAACTGTAGAGCAGAAGGTGCGCGATAAGACCCAGGCTGAAACCGAGGCGAAGCGCACAGCCCTGCCCTCGCTGCGCGGTGCCACCTGTTCTGGTTCGGCCGGTCATCCAGGAAGCTGCACCCATCCACGGGTCTAGAGTCCTCAGCGCTCCATCAGACACTCGGCCTGGCAGCCAACTCGCTGAGCCAAGCACCACGCACCTTCACCTCCCTGTGTTCAGCCAAGGCGCTGCACCCAGGGAGGGGGCCCGCGGATGTGGTCGCTCGAGGGAAGGGCACGGGGCAGCCCCATCACCCTCCAGAGCAGGGCGCGGGGTGAGGCTGGCGAGCCTTCCTTCCTCCAAGCGCTTCTGGAGGAGCTGGCAGCCCCCAGCCTGCTGCTTCCCCCAGGAGCGTTGCCTCCTCTTTATTTGGTTATAATAGGTTCCTGGAGAAAACACATACAAATATATTGTTCTCAGTTAAGACTGCGTTAGACATCATCCTGCAGAACATTATAATAAAGGCACAGGGTTTATGTATATGCAACAGAAAACTGCAGAAAGGAGGCATTCATAGCCAGGAGTACTTTCGGAAGGACCTGAGTGACGGGTTGGTTTTTCCTTTTAATGGAGACAGAATGGGAGGTGCAGATGGGAGCAGGTGGTGTGATATGAGGGAAAGGTGTAAAAGAGGAACAGAAAGGCGGGGAGGGGGCAGGCAGGCCCCGGGGTCCCCACACGCTGCCAGGGGCCCCTGGGGGCACGTCACCCCTACCTGAGAACCCACTGGCCTCGAGGCATCCAGCTCTGCTGTGATTAGCAAACCTCAAGGAAACCCCTTCACTTTTCAGAGTCTCCATTGTCCAAGATCCCTCTGGCCCCAGAACTTTCCAGAGTCCAGCAAGATCACGGTGGGAAATCACTTTTAAACCTCTGAAGAGATTATGGGAATGCTATCATGGCCACCTGATAGCTTTCTAATATCTATCCTTACTCTTTTTTTATTTTTTGAAGATTTATTTTTATTTATTTCTCTCCCCTTTCCCCCACCCCACCCCACCCCACCCTGCCCCAGTTGTCTGTTCTCTGTGTCCATTCACTGTATGTTCTTCTGTGTCCACTTGTATTCTTGTCAGCAGCACCGGGAATCTGTGTCTTTTTTATTGTATCATCTTGATGCATCAGCTCTCCGTGTGTGCAGAGCCACTCCTGGGCAGGCTGTGCTTTCTTTCACGCAGGGCAGCTCTCCTTGTGGGGTGCACTCCTTGCACGTGGGTCTCCCCTACGTGGGGGACACACCTGCATGGCACGGCACTCCTTGTCAGCTCACCACACGGGTCAGGAGGCCCGGGGTTTGAACCGCGGACCTCCCATGTGGTAGACGGACGCACTATCCATTGGGCCAAATCCACTTCCCCGTTATTCATTTTTATCCTGAAAGCAAACACGAGGTTTCTGGAGCAGAGATCAGTTACTGCCCACAGTGCAGGGGGCTGCACTGGTTCCCCACAGGCACCCCAAGAGCCAGGAGGGCCCTGCACCGTGGGGTTCTGCACTGCCGGGGAGAAACTGCTGAATCTGGGGGTTTCTGTAGAGGCCCCACACCGTGCCCCCACTTCCTGGGGGGAGGAGAGGCACCTTGGCTTCCTGGGTGTTTTACCATCTTTGCCAGGCAAATAAAACCTTAGAAAGAGGAAGTGGGAAGTCGGCCCCATCCCCACCCCTAGGAAGAGGAAGTGGGAAGTTGTCGCAACCCCCGCCCCCCGCCCCCACGGCGGAAGGCAAGTATCTGGGCTCCCGGGGAGATAACATTGTGTTACCCCTGGAAGAGAAGGATGGCTCCAGGCCCAGCACCTTCAACTTCCAAGGTCAGGTGCTTAACCCAGATGCCAGCGTCCTAGCAACACGCACTTCGTGGCCCCACCTGAGCCCAAAGTCACCCTGCCTGTCCATTCGAAACCCCTCTCGTCTCCGTCCCACTTTGTCTCCAGACCTTTCCTTCGTCAGGACCGCCCTTGGCGCCCCCCACACCTGCCGCGGCGCCCAGGGAGCATCACAGACCCCCGGGGGCCACCCTGCTGGTGGCACTCCTACTGCAGAGCTCGGTGGCTCCTCGGCGGTGGCGGCTGCGCGCACTGGCCCCTCCCGGGGCATTTTGGAGGCACTTGACGAGGGCTTCGCCCGTCTTCCTGGTTAATTTATTATCTCTCCAGGTGCCACTTGCGGGCGAGGCAGCCTGACCCGTCCCTGGCGGCTGTACATGACGCCCCTCTTGAAAAGAAACACATTCCTGCTAAAAAATGAGTTTTTTTAGCTGGGCAATTTAGATAGTGGCACGGGGAGTTTGCAATGTCTACAAAGAGCAAAACACAGCAGACGGTGAGAAGGGCTGAAGTTTGGAGCTCACTGAGCTACAGCTGGGTGCAAACATCTTTGCACAAGGAAGGCCCGTCACCATCTAGAATTTTCCTTCCTTCCTGTCTTCATCACCCGTGCACCACCGCCACCAGCACACACTCTTCACTCGAGCGAGGAAGTAGTCAGGGAATGCTTTTCTTCAACAAGCTTCTCTCTGTCCCTGCTTTAGCCTAACGGGCTCCTCAAGGAACAAATGCAAACAGATGCCTCTCTCCCTCAAGTTGTCCTCCAAGTGTCCGTGCCGACGTGATCACTGGCGTCTCCCCGCTAGAACGTAGGTGCCGTGACAGCAGGCCCAAGGTCTGTTTCCCTCCCGACTCCCCAGCATCTGAGGAGAAGGCCTGGCACGGGCCACCCACTCGGCCAGCACAGAATCCTGTGGGGCACGTAGTTTCCAAACGTGCCAAGCTGTGTCCCCCTCCTGTGGCATTTGCTTGTGCCACTTCCTCTTCCTTGCCCTCCTGGTGAATTGCACTCATCCTTCAAGACCCCGCTCGGACATCACCTCTTCTGTGACCTCAGCAGAGATAGTTTCACCCTCCTCAATCCCCCAGAGCACCCTGAATAGAACAACGATAATTTTACAGAAGCGCTAGGATTTTCTGAGCAGTGGCTAGGTACGAAGCATCTGGCTAAGCACTTGCAGGAACTCATTTAATCCTTACACTGAAATGGGAACCAGGCATATGCCCATTTCACAGATGAAGAAACTGAGGACCACAGAGGTTCAATCCCATGCTCAAGACCACAAAGATATTGAGCCATACAATAAGGATCTGAACCCACAGAATCAGTCTCCAGCACCCACAAAGGGAGCCAGTTTTCTCCAGGGCCAATGACCCCGGCTGGAATGGGAGGGACAGGGGGTAGTGCTGGTGTGCTTCTCTGGGCTCCCTACACAATGGGACGCTCCCTGCAGGCAGGCCCTTGTCAGTCCTCCGTGCAGCCTCATTGTAATCGGGCCTGGTGCACACCAGGCACTCAATACTTGGGAAGTAACGATTTTCATTTTGGGGTGTTTTTTTGTTTGTTTATTTTTTGAAAACCAGTTTCAGTTTAGAACAGAAGCAAAGCCCAACACGTAAACACCTAAAACGGAACGCACACATAGACGTCAGAGGTGTCAGCCATTTCTGATCTCACCCAAGGATATCAAATTCTGGGAACATAAATCGAAGGTACAGAGGAGAATTCACTGGACTGAGAATGACAAACCGGCAAAAACAACAACAAAAATATAATCTGTCCCAGAGCACAGCAGCCAAAATCAGACAGGAAAGGATTAAGCTTTACAGCTGACTTACCTACCCAGATATTCAGCCCATGGCTGAATAGAAAGAAGGAATCAGGCTGTTTACCCCTAAATATTTTTAAACAACCAGATTTTCATCCTATAAAGTATGGCAAGAGAAGATAAGTTGATTTTCCACTCTGGAAACTGTATTTGGAAGGAAAAACACAGTTCTTTTTATCGGTTTCTCATTTGTTCATGATGGGGCTTTCGAAGCTGCTGGTAGGATCTGATAGCTACCTAGTCACGCTGTATTGTCTGTCCCTTGCTGCCATCCAACACCATGTGAAAATGACAATTATTCCATTCTGCAGAACTGACATCACACCTTGCCTCCAGAGAGCTCGAGGAAGTATTCAAATTACATTTAAACACCAAATTAAAAATTTAACTATAAAAAATAAGGAGATAAACAAGAGAGAATCATATCATAATATTCTATTAGTAAAAATATGGCTGGGGGAAGAAAGTGGATTTTCCATATTGTCGTTATGCTAAATACAACTTTATTTCCATTAGAGCTTTGGAAAGCATATGGTCCGTTTAGCGTCAGTCCTCCTCAGAACCTTGTTCTCTCACTAACGTTTATTGAGTACCCATGGATACAGGCCACTCTCAAGTCACTAGAGAGTAAAACTCCTGTACGAGTTTTCCTAACCATGACTAATGCAGACCTCTAATTTCTTATTTTCCAAAGGACATTTTAAATGAGAATAGAAAACAGCATCAGGCCAAGGTGGGCATAGGCTGCCGTGGACTTGATTCCTGGCTCTCTCCTCCTGATTTCTGGCTCTTGTGGCCAAAGCCTTGGCTGGACAGTTGTGCTGGAGAGGAGTCTCCTTTTCCTTCCCAAGACACTCTCCTCTCCTCTCATTCCCTGGCTCCTCTCCCACTTGCCAAATGCAGAGTAGATAGAAGTGTTCAAGCTACTGAGGCTTTTAAAGCAGTATTGGAAAAGATTGAAGGGCACATTTGAAGGAGAATTTGGTCTCAGGGCTGATTTATGTAAAATAATAAATGGTGCCACTTGGCTGTTTATAAAGTTAGAGATAAAATTAGATTCTAGACAGTCCTCCCTTGTGCACATGGGGTAAATCTGATGGATTACTGCCTTCATATACTTAGGATAACAGCAGCTCGTGGAAATTTACAAGGGGCTGCTTGAGAATGCATTTCACAGCCATATCCAATAATTCAGAAGGATATTTCAGTTCCCCGAAATGATTCTAATTTAATTTGGGGGTACTACTTGAAAAGAATAAGCTGATGAAAAGTAACAAGTAGTTAACAATTTTGCAAAGTTACTTCAAGCTCCTCAGCTCAACCGTAGTGACTTCTACCCAGTTTCTCCTCAGTATCACCTCCCTGACTTGCTCTGGGCCCGGCTCCCCTTCAAAAAATAAGCAAAAAAGGGAACAGGGAGTGATCACAGGCCTTGGGAGATGAAAGTTCCATCAGTAGACCCACAAGGAAGGAGCTTGCGTTTTAGAGAGGTGATGCTCTTGACCTTGGAGTGTTACTTTTTTTTTTAATCTGAGGTTGGAAATCAGACCAACCTGAGGGGCAGTCTCTATGTAGCCTTTAAATTCTCCTGGGCGCAGATGTAAGCTGCCCCCTGGCAACAGTCAGCTGTGTGTGTATGTGCAACCCATTCATCTATTCAGCTGATGCTTTTTGGACAGCTACTATCTGCTTGGCACAGGGCTAATGCTGGAGATACAGATGGGGACCAAAACCAGTCCACGTTCCAAATTAGCCTGTAAAGCAGGATGAAAAGTGTTACGCTGGAAAGGCAGGCCCGGGGTGGGGGTGGGGAGTAAGTGTGTCCGGTAAAATTCTTAGGGTGGGGTGCAGAGGTGGTATGAAGGGAGGGCAGGGACTTCACCACCCCCCCTTTCAAGCATAAAGGCAAGAAAACTTGGCAGGGATGGGGGCGGCGGGGAAGAGCTGCAGGCAGGGAGGAGCCCCTTGAGGAGAGGCCTGTCCGCCATATTTGGGAGCTCGGACTTCATGGAAATACTGCCTGTGATACCATCAGATTTATCCTTCAGAAATAATGTCCGCTGGAGAACCGAGTTTGGATGGGCTAAAACTGGAAACAGAAAGACCAGCTGGGAGTCCCTTCCAGTCGTCCCAGTGAGAAACGACTGTGGCCTGGACAAGGAAGAGAGATTCCAGATCTAACTCAAAGGCAGAACCACAGAACTTGGTGCTCCATTGGATGAGAAGAAGGAAAGGCCCAGCCAGTGCCTGGGTTCTGAGGCCGGTGAGGGATGGAAGGTTTTATTGAGGAGCGGCAGGTTCCGAGGTGGGTCCTGAGATCAGATTTGGAGGGACTGGTTTTGAGGTGTTTGTAGAGCAGAGCTAGGCAGGGATACTTGAGGAAGAGCCTCCTGCAAGCGAAGGAAGTCACCTTCCCTTACCCAACACTCAGGAGGCAATAAACTATTAGACAAGAGGGTAAGTTTTGTGCACAGTAAGGCAACCCGGGTCCCGAAAGCTTCGCAACCTTCCGTGAGCAAAATCGCAGGGCTGCCGGGACAAAGAACCGAGAGCAGCAGCCAGCTGCGCCTGCGAGGTGAGAGTGAGAGTGACCGGTCGTCACTCTGTGGGGCGGAACTTCCGCTGAGGCCGGAAGACGCCTTTCCTCAGAGTGGAGAAGATGGGCAATATGGCGCCCTGATGACCTCCAACATCAAGCCTCTGATGTTCAGAATTTGGAAAAATGATAGTGAAAATAGAAGGGCCCCAAGCAACTGCCTTCCTCTAAGGCCCTCACTCTCTGGCTGGGGTCTCTCACCTCAAAGATGCCTCCTGTTTTTCTCCCTTCTGCAAGCTAATCAGTCCTGAAGGCATAATGCCTCTTCCCAGTAGAAGACCCAGGCTTCATGCTTTCTTTCCAGTCTCTAAGTCAACACTAAACAACAGAAATACAATGTGAGCCCCAAATGTAATTTTTAGTGTTCTGGTAAACACTTGTAAAATTAAAACATGAAATGTATTTTTTTCTCTTTTAAATTTTTCTTGTCAATTTTATTGATACACATTAGTAGAACATCCATCTAAAGTGTACAAACAATGGTATTCAGTGTAGTCACATATTTGTGCACTCATCACTTCAGTCATTCTTAGAGCACTTTCATTATTCCAATAATAATAATAAAAAACAAAACTCATTACCTCTCAAGTTCTCTGTTTTCCCTGCTGTACATAGCTGCTATTCTTTTCCTTCTCTCTAGTATATTTGGATTTATATTTTGTAAAAACAGTCATATATGCAGTATCACCCATATTTGTGTTTGACATGAAGTTTTACTATCTTATATAGAGTCCCATGTTACAGTTTTTAGCTTTCCTTCTAGTAATACATATGACCTCAGATTTTCCCTTTCAACCAGTGTCATACCCATGCATTAGTACTGCTAGTTAAAACACTGTGATACGCTTTAATCATTTTTATCCATTTCCAAAGATTTACAATCTTTTTACCAATTCTGCACAGATTAACCCTTAGCTTTCCATTCTCAATCCTCCTATTTTCTGGTGACCTATATTCTAATTATTAACTCCATGAGTTTACACAATATAGTTCATAATAGTGCGATCGTACAGTATTTGTCCTTTTGTGTCTGGCTTGCTTTACTCAATATAATGTCCTCCAGGTTCATCCATGTTGTCCTATGCTTCAACACTTCATTTCTTCTTACCACTGCACAATATTCCATTGTGTGTATACACCATAATTTGTTAATCCACTCATCAGTTGATAGACACTCGGTTGTTTCCAACTTTTGGCAATCGTGAATAATGCCGCCATGAACATCAGTGTGCACATGTCTGTTTGTGTCTCTGCTCTCAGTTCTGGATATCTACCTAGTAATGGTATTGCCAGGTCACATGGCAAGTCTATATTCAACTTTCTTAGGAACTGTCAAACAGTTCTCCACCATGGCTGAACCATTCTACATTCCCACCAACAGTGAATAAGCATTCCTATCTCTCCACATTCTCTCCAACATTTACAGTTTTCTGACTTTTTAATAGTGGCCAGTCTAATGGGTGCGAAATGATATCTCATTGCAGTTTTGATTTGCATTTCCCTAATCATTAGTGATGTTGAACATTTTTCATGTGTTTCTTCACCATTTGTATTTCTTCTTTGGACAATTGTCTTTTCAAGACTTTTGCCTATTTTATTAATCAGGTAATTTGTCTTTGTATTGTTGAGTTGTATGATCTCTTTGTATATCATGAATATTAAATGGATATATGATTGCCAAATATTTCTCCATCGAGTCAGCTGCCTTTTTACCCTTTTGACAAAGTCCTTTGAGTTGCAAAAGTTTAATTTTGAGGAGGTCCCATTTATCTATTTTTTCTTTTGTTGCTTGTGCTTCAGGTATAAGGTTTAAGAAACTACCACCTACCACAAGATCTTGAAGATGTTTTCCAACATTTTCTTCTAGGAGTTTTATGGTTGTCACTTTTATATTTAGGTCCTTGATCCATTTTTTATTAATTTTCGTGTAAGGTATGAGATAGGAGTCCTCTTTCTTTCTTTTGGATAGGGCTATCCAGTTCTCCCAGCACCATTTGTTGAATAGACAGTTCTGGCCCCACTGGGAGGGCTAGACAGCCTTGTCAAAAATCACTGGACTGTAGATGTGAGGGTCTATTTCTGAGTTCTCAATTTGGTTCCATTTGTTAATGTGTCTGTCTTTATGCCACTACCATGCTGTTTTCACCACTATAACTAAGTAATATGCTTTATAAAGTTCCAGAAGTGAGAGTCCTCCAATTTTGTTCTTTTTTATGATCTTTTGGCTATTTGGGGGCTCTTACCCTTCCAAATAAATTTGATCATTGTTTTTCCCACTCACAAAATGAATTTTGATATGTTTTATTTAGCCCATCTTATCCAAAATATTTTTTAATTATTGACATTTTATGTTCATTTTTATGTGTTAAACCTTCAAAATCTGGTGTGTATTTTCCATTTATAATACACCTCAAATTGAACTAAGCACATTTCAGGTATTCAGTAGCCACAGATAGTTAGTGGATCCAAATTGGCTAGCCCAGACCTTGCCCCCAGTCCAGAAAGTAGTAATAGCAGTAACACCTGACATGTATGGAGCCCCAGCTATGTACCAGGGACTGTGATGAGCACTTTAGGGCATGTAACATAGTGGATAAGGGCACAAGTGCCCAGGTGGCAGCCTGTCTGGATTTTCATCCTGGCTCCAGCTCTTACTAAGTTAGGCCAGTTGCTTGACTTATCCATGCCTCAACTTGTTGCTATAAAATAGAAATGATAATAACACCTACCTCTAGTATTATTGTGAGAATTAAATTAGGAACTATACATAATATTCTGAGAACAGAGCTTGCCACAGTAAGCTTTATGTAAGTTTTTGTGTTACTCTTCTCCCAGATCACAAACTTCCTAAGACGACAACATGATAAAGATTGAAAACTGTCCATTGGATTTCCATTGGTGATGCCACCAAAGGCAATTTGATTTGAATAGTGATGAAAGCAAAATCAGGAAAAATGAAAGAGAAGGATGAAGTAGAGAGATGGATGAATAATGAAGCATTGCTCTGACAGGTAAGGCCTGGCCATCCCTTGCCTTTGACCCTTACTCATCATGTACCTAAGAAAGGGTTTAATGATCCTACAAATGACTTTTCATTAACTTTTTGTTTGGGAATAATTTTAAGTTTATGTAAAAGTTGCAAGTATCATTCAAAGAGTTCTCTATACCCTTACCCAAATTCACTAATTGTTAGCATTTTGCTACATTTGCTTTGTCATTGTCGCTCTCCTCCCCCCTTCCTTCCCCTCTCTCTCTCTGAACCATTCAAGAGTAAGTTGTAAGTGTCATATCCCTTTACCCCTAAATACTTCAGTATTCACTTCCTAAGAAAAAGGACATTCTGTTATATAATGACAATACAGTTATCAACTTCATGGAATTTTACATCACATACTACGTTTACATACCTAATCCACAGGTAGGAGGAGTGGGGGGAGGGATGGAAGAGGAGGAGGAGCAAGAGGGGGAATGAAGAACTCAAGATTGCTCCATATTCCCACTTCACCAACTGTCCCAAACAATGGCCTTTATAGCAGTTGTTTTCTGGCCCAGCAGCTAATCTAAAATCATATATTACATTTAGTTGTCCAAAAATAACTGATTTTTTTCTTTATTGGCCTGAGCATTTGGGGCTTTGGTACTAAATACCCACTTGCCTGGTTAAAAGATTCTAAGAGTGTAATTTAAGCTATGGAAGTCTGAGAGAGCAGGGATGGTCTGGAAGAGTGGAAAAGATAGGAAGTGCCCATAGAAGGCGTAACCGAGCACCTAGAGTTTGCCAGGCATCATGGGCACAGAGGATGACCAGAGTGGAGAGTTTGGAAACATGCTCTATTTAGACACCACAGAAGCATTAGGGAAACAAGGCTGAATGAAGCTGGCCCCTGCCCTTGAAGAGATGGCAGTCTAGGGGGATGGAGAACGGCGAGCAGATCGTGGCAATACAATGTGATAAATGGCTTGACAAACAAACATCATGGCCCATGGGCTCTCCTGCAGAATCGTGGGCTGCCACTTTGTGTTATTCTCAGACAATCCAAGACTTAAAAGGGTATGTCAGACAATCCAAGACATACCCTTGGTATGAGTCTCAAGGTAGCATTCATCTTCACTGTTTTGCCACCACAGATCACTACTCATTTCAGGAATTGGAGAAAATTCTCCCTGTCATCTCCCTGACCATTACCTGATAAACTTACACACATCCCAAATTTCTTCTAAAGCCCTGTTGTGTGTAACCTCTCTCTTTGAACAGATTTTATTTGGACTGGACCTTTTGAGTTTCAAAAGTTGCAACCTACTCTATCTGGTTCCAATAAGGGATGCAAATAATGACTGAAACCCACTCAGCCGTGTAGGGCTGGCCCAAGAATGCCTCTGAGACAGTTGTCAGCAAGAAGTCAAAGAACTCCAAGAAGAATATGGAAATTGGGAGTTGAGGATCGCTGTCCAGGAGCATTAACTGGTGGTCAGCACAAGTTCAGAGTGGCACACAAACTTGGTTTCTCTTTTTAAATAATTTTCCTTTGTCTCTTCAAAAACAGAGAATCCTTAGCCCCTGTTTTGTTTTGTGTGTGTGTGTGTGTATGTGAGTGTGTTTAAGAAAAGAATATTATTGCAGAAACATTTGAGTCTATATCCTGTATCTTTTTAGGTAGTATGTGGTATAATTTGGGTGAATTTATTTCATGGTAGAATTTCCTTCTGCGTCTCTTCCATGGCTAGTCTTAGTAAATCCTCAGGAGAGGAAATAAGTGTGACACTTCCTGTGGCACTCAAAGTCTACGCAGATAAAATGAGTGTGATCCTTGAGCTGGATTCCAGGAAAGACTAATAAATTTAAAATATAAAAGGCCAAAACGCAGGTTAAACAGTGTCCATTCCAATAATACAGTGGGGTATCATTTACCTAGCATGGTTTGGTAAATCTTCCACAGTACTTAATTTTTCAGAAAATTTAAGTTTTGAAGTATAGTGACAAAACTTAGAACATAATTTGCAACTCAAAGGGGCACAAGAGAAACTTTTTGTGGCAATGGAAATATTATATCTTTTTTATTTTTTTATTTTTTTTTTGAGGTACCGGGACCCAGCAGCACCTTGTATGTGGGAAACCAGCCCTCAACCACTGAGCCACATTGACTGTCCTGAATTGGCTTAGTTCATTTGTTTTCTTGTTGTTTGTTTTTGTTTTTAGGAGGCACCAGGGACCAAACCCAGGACCTCCCTTGTGGGCAGCAGGCACTCAACCGCTTGAGCCACACCCACTCCCCAAAATATTATATCTTGATTGTGGCTGCAACTATATCCATTTGTCACAAGTCATGGCCGTGAATCTTTTAAAGGGTGAATTTTATTGCATGTAAATAATACCTTAATAAACCTGAGTTTTCAAAAAGGGAAAAAATGTAATTAGCATTATTGATAGAAGCCTTTCCAAAATGCATTTTGCTGTTCCCAGCTTTTTGTCTTCTAATAGTTTAGGGTCGAAGAACACATTGAGGAGCATGGTGGGGGTCTGGGGCCTAAGCAGTACCTCCTCAAATGCCCTCTGAGCTGACCCTTGGGAATTTGTTATAAGTAACTTGGTGGAAGGAACTCAATAACTTGAAAAAAATCCATTTACCTTTGAGTGGTTAACAAAGCTGTGTCAGCACTGCAAAGCCAAATTGTCCAAGCTGGATGGAGAGAAATGTATTTCCTGCTAGGAAGAATACCCTTCCCCATGGCTGGGCATGGAGGCATTAAGAGAAGTGATGAGAATAGAGAAGCCAAAGAGAGAAGAACAACATGGTCCTTGACAGCAGTGAGAACAGCACGAGCAGCAGCCACTCAACCAGCCACCAAAGGCCTAACTGGGTGGGAAGATACCAGTAGCCACCAAAGGACTTGTGGTCCAACTGGCGTCCAATGGGAAAGCCGGAGGAACCGGGAAGAGTGACCGAGGGCTAGGGAGGGACCCCAAGGGAAGACCACCCATGTCTTCACCCATGACTTTGGCTTATCCAGGATTCCAAGGCTCTAAGGAAATAAGGATCACTCAAGCCAAGCTTCCCCAAGAAGTATGAATCGACCTGAAGGAAGAGGACTTGTTTTATTCCACAGGGCTCCCGTTGGCCCTGTCCTCTTCAACTAGAATAAAACCTCAAACGGCTGAAAGGACCAAGACAACAAATCAAGATTCAAAAGGCTTTTCCTGGGTGAAACATGAACTGAAATGAAAAAGAAATGTAACAGAGCTGAATGTAAAGACCTGGATTTCTTTTCTTTTAATAAAACAGAAGGGCAATAGCAGCTGGGGATGTGACATGGTGTGCCTACTATGTGCCAAGCACCTGACAGGCATTGTCTCATTTCATCCTCTTAATTCCTGCAAAGTAGCAGATAGGAAAACTGAAGGCTGAAGAGGCCAAGCAATTTGCTCAAGGTCTCCTAAGTAGGAGGCAAATCTAATCCAGGTGCCCAGAACTCCAAAATACATTCTTTGGTTTTCCAGAAACAGTTCCTCGCAGAATGAATCATAGCCCAACTGCGAGTCATGTGAAAAAGACCCAGGGCTCCACTTGCCTACAGATTTTAAAAGCCTGTGTAGATTGAAGGCTGCATTAATTAAAATACAGGGGTCCACACGCAAGGGATAGACCCGTCCCCCTGTCCTTCAAGGATGCATTGGAGCATTGAGGCCCAGGCTTAAGAAGGAGCTGAGCACTCAGAATTGATTAATCAGTTTCAGGGTCTCTCTGGAGAGTCTGAGTGCATCCTGAATCTGGGAATCTTACCCAACTAGGAGACAACCCCTGGGGAAATCTTAGAAACAGGGTGCCCCCTGGTGGTCCTATTTGCCAAAGAATAGCCCATCTCCAGAACAATCTACCCACCTGCTGAGATGCCCCAAGCAATTCCTTCTTTTCTTTTATTAAATTATGTTTATGTTTGATCATTGGAATTCTTTTCATCTTAACCCTTATGACCAACATCTTGTATTTCAGAGAACATTTACTAGATATTTGTTTACAGTTGCATTCTAAAGCTCAGAAAGCAGCAGTGTTTACCTGCAGAATTAAAATGTCAGTTCTTTACCACAAAATCAGTTGTGATTTTCTCATACGAAAAAAAAAAGGCAAGGGAATATACGCCCCCACTCAGTACAAAACTTTTAAAATTTTGTTAACACTGCCATGATGTCTTTGACGGGGAAGAGAATGGATACATTCCCAGTGAGGTTAATCATTTCATCTGAGTAACTAATGTCTTAGCTGCTCTGGGGTGGTCTTCCACTTGAAATAGCATCATACTGTTTACATTATTCATGGTATGTCCTGTTTGTTCTCTGCCTCACTTATTTTTATGAGATTAACTTGCAGAGTATTTAGTCCAGATAAAAGGTTTGCTCATTTGTTATTGTGTTGGTCAGCCATAAATTCTTAAGTAAACACATAATTTATCTTGAGTATAGAAAAATAAAGAGAAGCCAAATTAATTAATTTGCCAATTCATTATTAAATTAGTACCTATTAAAGTACAGGTGAATCATTACTATTCTAAATGATTCTGTCAGTCAGGGATCCGCAGTTTTTTCTGTAAAAGGTCAGGTAGTAAATATTTTAGATTTTGCAGGTACACAAGTACTAGACTCTGCTTTTAAAACATGAAAGCAGCCTTAGACAATGAGCAAAAGAATGAACATGGCTGTGTTCCAATAAAACTTTATTTGTGAAACCAGGTGGTAGACCTGATTTGGCCTGCAGGTCATACTTTGCCAATCTCTGCTATACAGTCTTTCTCCAACAGCACCTTCCATTGTGGAAAACATTTCTGGACCATACATACCAAGGATGTCTAGTAATAATATAGAATTCACAATTCTATTCTTACTTTACTAGAATTTATTTAGCGTTTTCTTGTTTTATATCTAATATTAAATCTTAAAACTGTGATTACATCTAAATAAATCACATCATTTATATATCTTTTCACATGACACGTAAGCCACATTTACAAATTGGTAGCAAAGATTTACCAGCCCATTTTTTTATTATGATTATCTGCCTGGCTTTCTAATGGACATTAAAATGAATAAAAACCAGCATTCTCTTCTGCTTGCAGGAATTCTTGCTCTCCCAATCTGGTTGTTATTTCAAAGTATTAGACAAGTACATATTTTTTATATTTTCACTCTAACAGCTGTCATGTTCTATGTAAAACCTCCTAAAGAATTGTATGAATTTTATTAGAAGGCTAATAAGCTTTCTGACTGATGTGTGCTTACATAATTTGCATTTAATTTAGTTAGACTTTTGAAGAAAGAGCTATAAAATCAGATTTAGTGTTTTTGTGCCATTTGATATTTGTTTCCTATCTATTTCACAGCACCAGTAATCAAGAGTCTTATTTTTGAAAGCAATTTATGTAGCTGTATTTTGATGTTTTTAAAATTACCTAGAGGGAAAAAAAAACAAAGAACCAAGATTTTTTTTCCTTTTTAAAGGTTTTCCTTTTGAAATTTTTAGGCTAATGGACTTTTAGCTCAATTTTTGTTTCTATAGACAATTTTGGGTTGAATCATACTTTTTCCTCTTTAAATTTTTAGACTAATGGACTATTAGCTCAATTTTTGTTTCTACAGAAGACTTTTATTTCAATCATACTTTTACCTCGTGATAAACGGAAATGTCTTTAGTTTGAACTTATATACCGCTGAGTGACCCAGGGTCTTGATGAGACGTAAGGGCGCAGGAGCAGGGAAGTAAACCTACATGCACCTGCACATTCACTCCCCCCAGAAAAGTTCCATCAAGCGCACTTTGACTGCCAGCAAGCATAGGACAGCGACAGCCACTGGGGAGCTACAAGACTTAGGTGGAAGGCTTCTTTTCCTGGAGTTATCTGGATTTTTTCAATAGCTACTGATATTTCACTGGAAGAAATTTGGGAAGGAAGAGAATGGGGAAAATGGCCACTTAACCCCATCAGTGCAAAAAGTTCAAGTCACAAGGCGTTTCCAGACTTTCCCTTCACGTTTGTATTCTATCTGCAGCACACATCTGTAACATACAAAGCTGGTTTTGCTCCCCCGGAATGCCCTAGTAGAAGGAAAGGGGTTCTGGAATTTACTATTTCTTCATCTCTATGTGGCAAGTGTTACTAAATGATTTTCTAGAGTTACCTGGGATAGTTGATTTAGTCAACTCAGTATCCGAAGGCAAACCTAAAGGGAAGAATCTGTTTTCCAGTTCTGTTCATGTCACAGTGCCCAGAACAACTTTATAACCAGCAAGAGCCACGGTTATTACAAAGAGACTGGAGAGTAGCAGCCATAGAAGACATAGATAAAATCCCGCCTGTTGGTTTACTCTGCTCCCAGCCATGAGAGGCAAGATTGTTCCACCTTCTATTGAAACACCCCACAGAGAGTGAGATGAAAAGATATTTTGCCTGAAAAGGAGCATAAAAGATGTTTTAATGGAGCCTGAAATAAGGGTAACTGGGTCATTTAAAAAACAAGTAGTGCACAGCTGCAAATCCACATGGTGCGCCCAGGCTGGCCGCCTTCTCCAGACCACAGATCTGGCCAACACCGTTCTGGAAAAAACCCTGCCAGAGCCCGGGCCCCCTCTTTGCTCACAGCGGGTGTTGGTTTTGGCTGAGATGGGGTCCCGCCTAGCCAATTTCCAGCACTGCAGGTGAAGCATTTGACTGTACATCTTTTTCCTAAAAATTACATTGTAACGGCTTTTAATTGGAACGCGTCCTGCCTAGTGCAAGGCTTTCCACTCCGAGCGTTTCCGTGCTCCTGCCCCGTCCTCGCCGTTCTTTACCTCCGGCCTTTCCTTTAATGGACTTACTCGTTTTACCTAAACAGATTTCCCTTAAAAGGCAACTTCACAGAAAGTGAGCCCTGGAAAGGACTGTCCTGCCCGGCGCCCCCGCACGCCGCCCTGCGCCCCTCGGAGTCGGGCCGCCTCCTTGGACGGCCCCCCTGGCCCCGGATCACCTTGCCTCAGTCCGCACCAAGCCGCGGGGAGCACGGTGCCCCCCGCGCGCTGCGCCCCGCAGGCCTGAGCCCCCAGGGAGGTCGCGGCGCCCTGCGGGCTGCCCGGGGCCCAAGGGCCCTCCAGGCCCCTCCCCGGCGCCCCCGGGGTCTCAGGGTGCCCGTACGCCTTTCCAGAAGGCTGCGCCCTGCTTGTCGGGCCGCCCCAGCCCGCCCCTGGCACCCCCGCTCTCTGCTCCGCTGTCCCGTCCTCAACCTCTCGCCCCGCTGATCTTGTCCTGGCTGGAAAGAACTGTCCCGGGGGTCGCCGGTGCCCTGGGGGCAGCCTTTCGCGCTCATCCCTCTACCCCAAGCCTCCTGGGCCGGCGGGTGGGCGCGCAGCCTCCGCAGCCGGGCCAGCCCGGGGGGCTCTGCCCCTGCCCTGCCCAGGTTCCCGGGGGGCTCCTTAGAAGGCCCCGGGTCCTCCGCGCCCACCCCTCCCCAGGCCTCCGGTTAGCACTGGCCCCTGGGGAGCCTGCCCTTCTGGAAGCTTCTGCGTCCACTCCTGCCCGCCTGCCCCTCTTTCCCCTGGGCACAGGAGGGCCCAGGCATCTTCCCTGGATCTTCGACTCTTTCCTCTCTCGCCTGTCTTGGTAAACAGGTGCAATCTCCAGATGTCACTGCACAGGATCTCCTGCGAGTTCTCTCCGTGTGAAGTGGTACACGGAGCAGTCCTCGGATCAAAGACCCCTTCCAAGGAGTGGATCGTTTTTACATGCAAAGTGCTCAGGTGGTGTCCAGACTTTAGTAAGTGCTCGATAACATGCTAGATGGAATCCACCTGGCCCTATGTAATGCCCAGGTCTCGCAGCCAGTCTGGACCTGGGGAGAGGCGAAGGTGCTTTCCAGCTTCTCCCAGGCGCCTCCTTGCCCCAGGGCCGGGGCCAAGGACGGCCAGTCATCATCGTTGCCGGCGTCGTCATGGTCCCCCCAGTGAGCTTGTCCAAGGAGTGAATATCAACCTGCGTGGATGAGAAAGAACATCAGAAGAGGCTGGAGGGGCCCTCTCCGAGGACAAAACCAGCAATTTGACAAATAATGGTAGATTTAGACAGAAGCTTGAAGAGCAGAAGGGATTCCATGCAAATGGGAAAACTGGACATTTTGAAATGGCGTTGAACGAGCTCACTCTTTCACAGCATCTTTCACTCTTTCTTTTAGTAAAGTGATTGATAGTCATGTGACTTCCCTGTTTTGGAAGTTTTGCCTTTTACCAAGTTTTTTTTAAAACATGAGAATAGAGATACATTCCATTTTTAATAGCAGTCCAGAGTAGTTCATAGAAAAATGGTAAACAAAATATGTTTTAGTTCCTCCTGGTTAAATTGACCACATTTTGTATAATTTAGAAATAAAGGAATAAGATCTTATTAATGATTTCAAGCAAATTAAATTTTTATTACAGGGGCATTTAAATTAAGTGTGTGGGTTTATTTTTTTTCCTTGACATGACATTTCTTGTACATATAATTCTTTTGAGTGCATTCAAAAGGCATGTAATTTAATTGTGTTACTATAATTGCCTCAATATTATCTCAACTAAGAGGTTTAAGTCTTTGAGCAGAAGCCTGGTGGAGCCACTTTAGAGAGGCGGGCTTGTCCAGCATCATCTATCTGGCTTCGCACTGTTATTATGTTTCACAGGATGTAATTTGACCGATAACCCAGATGAGCTCCTGTAAAAGCTATCCATGTTATTACTGCACTCAAAGGAGTCACTCCCTGAGCCAGGGGAGATAATCCTGATTTTTCATTCCTGTTTTTATTATATTACCTATAGATTTTTTTTTTTTAAGATTTATTTTTTATTTATTTCTCTCCCCTCCTCCTCCCGCCGCCCCCCCCCCCCCCCGCCAACCCCTAGCTGTCTGCTCTCTGTGTCCACTCACTGTGTGTTCTTCTGTGTCTGCTTATATTCTTGTCAGCAGCACCAGGAATCTATGTCTCTTTCTGTTGTGTCATCTTATTGCCTCAGCTCTCCGTGTGTGCGGTGCCATTCCTGGGCAGGCTGTGCTTTTTTCACACTGGGCAGCTCTTCCTATGGGGCACACTCCTTACGTGTGGGATTCCCCTACACAGGGAACACCCCTGCATGGCAGGGCACTCCTTGCACGCATCAGACTGTGCATGGGCCAACTCATGACATGGGTCACGAGGCCCTGGACTTGAACCCCAGACCTCCCATGTGGTAGGCGGATGCTCTAGCCATTGAGCCAAATCTGCTTCCCCAATTTTTTTCTTAATACAAGGTATTGTATGCTCATTATGAGATATTTGGAAACAGATAAAAAAGAACTAAGCCTACCGTATTCTACTCCAATATGAAAAATATTTGGAAACAGATAAAAAAGAACTAAGCCTACCATATTCCACTCCAATATGAAAAATATTTGGAAACAGATAAAAAAGAACTAAGCCAACCGTATTCTCCCCATCCAAAAATTACCACTATTAATTTTGTGTGACTTCCAGTCTTTATATAATTATGTACAGATATACTATTTTCAGTAATTATAACTATAAATTCCTATATCCACTATTTTCTTGCCTACTTTTACACTTTTTTCCCACTAAGCACTTTCCCTTATCATTACCTGATCTCCAGCATCACTTCTAACACATGCATGGCATGCCTCTGTGTAGATGTACAGTTTATTTGCCTGGTACTCTGATGGCAGACAGATTAATAAGTTTCTGATCCAATTTACATTTCCTATCATATTTGCTCTCTTTTTTTTAAAGTTACTCATTTCTTCTGAAATTTAACAGGCTCTAGGGAAACGGACTTTGGCCCAGTGGTTAGGGCGTCCGTCTACCATATGGGAGGTCCGCGGTTCAAACCCCGGGCCTCCTTGACCCGTGTGGAGCTGGCCATGCGCAGTGCTGATGCGCGCAAGGAGTGCCGTGCCAAGCAAGGGAAAGCCGCCCAGCGTGAAAAGAAAGAGCAGCCTGCCCAGGAATGGCGCCGCCCACACTTCCCGTGCCGCTGACGACAACAGAAGCGGATCAAAGAAACAAGACGCAGCAAACAGACACCAAGAACAGACAACCAGGGGAGGGGGGGGAATTAAATAAATAAATAAATCTTTAAAAAAAAAAACAGGCTCTAAAATAAATCACTTCCTGCCTTAAAACTTGCCAGTTCCAGGCCTATCTACATCTTTCTTACTTATTTGCACATGTATTTTCCTCCTGTATTTTAACATACAACCAATACTGTGCTTTAAAACTGTCTGAGGAATACAACCCTTGCTTAACTTTACACGAGAAGCCCTTTAATCAAGAGAGCTCAATTTATACCCAGATACAACCATTGGGTCATTCAGGTTCAATAACCTGGGTTTCAGCAATAACTCTGCGGTTTGATTAAATCGTAGAAAAAAGATATTTCACACGTATAATCAGATGCCACCCCTTGGAATTTTATCATTAATATTCTTTAGAGACCATGTCTGCTCTTCCCTTTGTTATGTGACCATCATGGCATTGGATTTCTTCAACCTTTCGTTAAGAAGATGATGGCTTATATACTCATCATCAGGAAAGCAGTAAAGGCCATCTCTTTGGTGATGACCTAGTTTTTTTTTTTGCGCAACCCAAAGTAAAATTGTTCTTGGTGTTGATTACTCGTGTCACTGCTTACCAGAGAAATGCCATTTTTCATGCACCTTGAAAGTGAAAGTCCTATATGTAATTAGTAATTGGGGAAAAATATTGTATGGGCAAAATGAATAGCAATTTTAATTTTTTAAATATTTGTTTTGTTATTTCTAGGACATTATGAATAAATTACACAGTGGGAATTTGGATGTATCCACTTCCAGAAAAATTCAATAACCTGAATTGGTGGTATTTTTAACAGCATGTTATTTTATAATGATAGGCTGTTATTTTTTTGGAGCATGGCTTACCAGAGTCAAGAGAGCATATGTAACACAAGGCACTCCTATTACAAGGAAGGGTTGTTGTAGTCCAAGACATGTGCAGGGGTGTACGGTCACTAGTATTTAGGAGTATTCAAATAGCTAATTCATGAAAACTAGAAGAAAGTGGAACATATTAAAAATGGAAATGAGCAGGCTAGATGCATGGATCTCAAAAAATTCATTATGGGTGTAATAGGCAAAATTTCTGCTCTAGGAGGGGCACCTTTGAGTTAGTATGAGAAAACAAACTGATTTCTAATTCATATTCTCAGTATATTAACATATTTAAGAGGTCTACTTACTTCCTAGCTAGTTTTTATCTCAGAAAATGAACCAGGTAGAGACACATTGGGACCTAAAATAAGATAATTATACAGCTCATCAGTTTCAACTACTAGGACCTAAGACTTTCTTGTTGATAACTAATTTTCTGGGTTTTACCCTAAAACAGTTCCCTGTTTATTCACATTGAAATAAAGAATAATTTTCATTCTCTACATTTTGATTTTATTAAATGTCTACATTTTCTGGTATTTTGCATTTTTAACATGGGATTTGTCACTTAGATTATGTCATCTCTTAAGATGCTTCTACACACACCATTTAGATTTTTTAAGTAAATATATTTAGAAAAGGCTTTTTTTTTTTTTGAAGTTTGTTCAATCTCCTTTTAAAAATCATGGTTGACAGAACCAAAATTTCCTCCTTAACTCGTTCATGAGTATGTAGAGGACAGAGTCCGTCCCGCCCCCCATGCCCCTTCCATGCAGGTAGCACCCTTCACAGCCTGGGGAAGCTCCCCTGGTGAGGCCCCTGCCTCCCGGACGAGCCCAGGCAGGGCACACAGACGCCCTTCCCAGCAGCCAGGAGACAACCCGGCTTGGCCGAGCACAGGCTCCTGCCCCCGCTTTGCTCCTCTGGTAGTGACCCTGCGAAATGGGTGCACCTACAGGTTACTGAAGAAGCTGACTGCAGAGTGGGGAGCCCAGGGGTGGCCCCAGCAAGTGCACGGCAGGGACCCAGCCCCACCGTCCTGCCCCCAGCCCCGGTCTCCCTGCCCCTGGAGCTCCTCGCGCTTCCCCAGGCCATCCTACCAGCCTTCTCACCGGTTCTGTGCAGCTTTGACATCTTTCCAGTAACTTCCAACCTCTTAGTTAACCAGAAGCCACTTCTGTTTTTGGTAATCAGAAACCTTGACTGATAAAATGTATATATCTCAGCTTAAATTTGACATACAAATTTTGAGTTTGTCATTGATTTTATCTATTAATCAAAAAAATAATGACTAATTTTTTTCTCCAGGGACTCTAAACCTAGCAAAGACGTATATGCCCATAGTCACATTTCCAGGCAGACTACACAAAGCACTACGACAGAGGGACAAGCCAAGAACTGTGGGCTTCTAGGAAAGGGGCAGAAAAGTAGATCCCGCTTGACTGGTCCGGGAGGGCTTGGTGGGTGAGCTGGGGGCTTCGAGAAGGGCTACCTCCCTCTGGGCTTGCAGAAAACATCGCCATGTTCTCTGGTCTGTAAGAACTGTCGTCGTAGGGGAGCGGCCAGGAGCGCTCGCTGACGGCCACTCTCACCTGGAGGCAGCCCTGCATCACCGCTTCTTCCAGAAGTGCCCCCTGCGTGCGGTCCTGTGCCATCCCCGAGCCGAACGCAGAGGTGACGAGGCCGCCGCCCGTGCCCAACGTCATCGTGTGAAGGCGAGGTGAAGTCACAAACGTGTCGGTGGTTCCCTAAAAATATTTCCCTGGCTTCGATGGAGAAGGTTTTCCTCCGGGCGGACGTAAGGTTGAGTCGAAACTCCTGTGCCACTGGCTCCTTCTCTGTGATAGCACTGCTAGAGTGCTCAGAAACCCCCAAAATCTAAGCACTCTTTTTTCATGTCTCACTGGATACACACACTAAAAAAATAATAATAATAAACAAAAAAAGAAAGAATTTTAAAAAATAGAACATGAGGAGGTCAAGTTTAGCTATGACTGTCCTGGACCCTGGGATCATGTACATCTCATTTCAACTGACTGTCTCCTATTTGAGCACACGAAAAAGGAAGCCTCTTCTCAGCTCTCAATTACTAGAGCACGTGAAAGAAATATTTTGGAATAATTTGAAAATTATTACCATATGTAAAATGGGCCAAGACGAGGCATTAGATAGACTGTATTTAAAAACGTGATATTCTGTATTTGAAAGTCATTGGCTTGGGAAAACGTGAGACTTCTTTTGTGTGTGTATAGAAGGCGTGATGTCAACGTTGGCTTTAAGGAAATGCCCTCGGGGTGGAGAACTTGTAGCTTCAAGTCCAGACTCTCGGAGCTGATCCCGAGGCGGTTAAAGGGTAAAAGGGCAGAGAGCGGAGACTGGGACCTCAAGGCCGGCGCCCCTCCCGCTGGCTGAGTGAACTTCCCGCTTGTCCCTTGTCGGCGCCGAGGCCCAGAGTGGGGGGACAGACGAGCCGGCAGGCAGAGGGGCGCGGGGGCGCTGGCGCTTGGGCTCCTGCTGTGCCCTCGCGTTGGGTCTAAGGGTCTAGGGACGTTGAGCGCCTTTGACGTGGTGCAATTGGACACAGAAAAATAGTCACATAATTGGGGGCAGGTGTAGGGGCTCCTGCGCCCCTCCGCTCTTCCTACCTGGGTGAACGGCGCTGCTCGCGAGCCGCGAGCCTGAGCTGCCTGCTGCCTCCTCCACCCCCGGGGGCAGCTGCACACAGGGCATGGGGTGTGCCCTGAGCCACACCCACAGGGGCGCCCCCGTGGCCTGGAGAGGCCGGCCTCCCACACCTGCACACACCTGCATACACCTGCATGCTCTGAAACACACAAGCAGGCGGGCGTTCACTCCTGCGACACTGCCCCCACCCCAACTCTGGGGCTGCATGGGGAGAGACCAGGTTAGGCAGGAAGTACCAGGGCAGGCTCTCCTTCCTCCTAGTTCACACCCACGTGCAGGCGCTCGGGCCTCTGCGCTGCCCGTTCCACTGTTCCCGCTCCTGAAATGCTCTTCCTGCTGGCCGGGGGCCTGCCCCTTTTTGGTCCTTCATCTCTCAGGTTAGCTATGGCTCCTCCGGAGCCGGGCCAATCTGTCCAGCAGGCTCGAGCCTCTTGCTCGGCCACCCCGCCTCATCGTCCCCTCTGCGCCCATCTCTTCTCTCCTGATGGCTCCCGCGTCGTCTTGAATAAAGTCCTCGCTCTTGACAAACGGTCCTCTCCTGCAAGACCGCAGACTCATCGTTTTTGTTCAACTCTCTAGGTGGCACATAGTAGGTGCTTGGTAAATATGGGTTGAATTCATGGAGGATTAGATTGGAAAACTCAAAGAATCAACTCTGAAGAGATTCTTGTCCTGCCTCAAAACTTTGTAATTCATCCATAGAAGTTTCCTTTCGGGAAAAGAAAAAAAAAAGTTAATGGGTGCCCTCTTCACACAGAGAAGGTGTTTATAATGATGGTGAAGCTGAATGATACTAATATCAGGACTTGGATAAAAGCCACCCTGCCAACCTTCCTCACATAAATCCATTAGTCTCTTCTCTATTATAAATGAACACAGAATGCAGAGAGCAACGGGGCTGTTTCTGAAGTTTTCCCCTTTGAAGTTTTTGATGCTAATGGAAAATGTCCATTTTTCATACTGGAATAGGAAATTATAATGCAGGGGATCTGACTCTCCATCAAGGTGTTTTAAATTAGTGAGTAGAAAATTGTTGTGAGCTGGTAAGTGTGAATCAGCCTTAATTATTTAGGATTCTATTTTTCTATTCTAATGCCCTCTTGAAAACACACCACAGGGAACAACCCATCGTCTGCTCACTTCAGCCTCTGTGGCAGCAAAAGAAGATGAAAAAATAAAGCCAGCCGGGCTTTTCATCCACATTTTCCACACAGCGTTTTTAAGAAATGGAGGTTTTTTAAATTATCCAAAATGTCTTGCATTACTTGGAGAAGAAATGAAGCCATTTTCAAAATTACAGGCAAATAAAGAGCCCAATTTTTCAGTAGAGATTTACAATGGAGCCTGCACATGAAAAAGATGTTTAAATGCAGCCCATAGCTTTCCCTCAAAGCTATGACTGTCCTCCTCAAGTTTCTGTGCAAGTGCCAAAGGGGATTAAGTAATTGATTGCATTCTCTTGTGATAGCACTGCTTGTTTAAATGATTGATAGCCTGGTCATTAGCAATTTAGCCAAGGCACTCTCTGCAATACATATGTTGGGGCAGATTTGGTTATTAAGGAAAATCTATTTGAAACTGTAGTGTCAGGGCCGTGACTCACCCAGGCGGGCTGCCTAATTTCAACAAGTGCCATGAGTCACTGGGAATTATGTATCATTCATAAGCAGAAAACTTTTTAAATTCTGTTGTATCCCACCTACCTTTGACATTTTGATTCTCTATAGAGTGGAAAAAAAAAACAGTATACATTGTAATTTGGTGTCTGTTTTTCAGGTAATTGACTTAATAAGTTGAAATGAAATCGTGCGCCCCTGGTTTGCATAAGAGATGTCACATTAAGCACTAACTTTCTGACAGTGGCATCGAAGTTCAGCCTGGTAATTCTGAAACCTGGGTTTTTTCCCCTTTGGTGAGCAAAAGTTGGGCAGGTTTTTCTTAGCTCAGAAAAGCTACTGAACTGATTAGAACAAAGTATGCAGTATATGTTTCTATTACATTTTCGCCATAAAAATCAACCTGGAGACCCGAGACGCAAATGCACCCTGCGTTGGGTGGTGCCGTGGCCTAAGCAGTGTGAGGGGCACTTGACGTGGCCCTCACTTCCTCATGAGATACACTTCTCACTGGGCCACCAAAACAGGCTCGATTTCTATTCTAATTTTTAAAATAATCCCTGCAATCAGATAATGATGGCTTCTAGGCCGAGTGCAGGAGGAAAGCAATTCCACTTTTTCAGGAGAGTATTTCTGAGCCAGTCTGAGTTGCCCCTTCATTAGTTTCTGGAAGCCAGAAAGGTGCACCTTTACACTTACATTGACTCTCTCTTACCTAGTGACTTGCTGGTATTTAGTGTCTACATATTTAATCATCACCATTACCAATTTGTGAGAGTCTCCCCATGCTTCTTACTGACGATAATCTAAGGTATTAATTACCAGAGCCGCCTCCTTGCCCCTTTGCAAGCCTGAGCTTGCCATCTGACCTAGGAGTTTTATTTCCCAATTCATGCCCCTTTTTTCTGAAAGGTGCACTATGAAGCAATGTAGCAGAACAGATCTTAAGTGACCAAGTAATAAGAAAACCCCGAGAATCTAGAAATGTCCTGTTAGGAAGAAGGCACTGCAGGAAAATCAGAAAAATAGGTGATTTTTAATTCAGTCAAGAAACATTTCTTAAGCATCACTCTGGATCAGGGACAGTGCCAGAACTGGCCAAAAATGGACAAATAGCAAGACCTCGTGATGTCAGGAAGTAGGATGGGGTATGGTGACAGAAGATCTTCAAATTATTAACTCTGACCTTGGCTACATTTTTTAAAAAGTCTCTGAACTTGAATATTGGCCACAACAGTGATGAAAAGTGAAAATGAGAGCTCGAGAACTGTTTGGATGAAGGTGGGTGGAAGTGAGGGAGAAGGGGAGCCACAGGAACGAAGTTTCCAGTCAGGTTCTGGTGGCAAGATATTCTTTAAAGGGAAGAAAACAGAGTTTATCACCTAGGCAAAAATCCAGCAGAGACTAAAAGGTTACTTTGAGGTTGCACATCTCATTGATTAAGAATTGGGCAAAGGACTTGAAAAGTTTTTTCTCCAGAGAAAATACACAGATGACCAATAAGCACATGAAAAGATGCTCAACATTATTGACCATTCATTATGGAAATGGACATTGAAACCATAGGGAGATACCACCTCATGCCCTTTCCTGGAATGGCTATTATTTTAAAAACAGAAAACAATAAGTGCTGACAAGGAAGGATTCAGAGAAATAGAACCCTAGTACAGTGTCAGTGGGAATGTAAAGGGATGTGTTTTTTGACCATTCCTCAAAAAAGTTAAACATAGAACTATCAGATAATCTGGCCATCCTACTTCTTCTAGGTATATACCCAAAGGAATTGAAAGCAGGGACTTCGAGAGATACTTGTACAACAATATTCATCGTATCATTATTCATTTTTGTCAAAAGGAGGAGACAAACCAAGTGCCCATCAACAGGTAAATGGATAAACAAAGGTGACATACACAGGCAGCCTTATAAAGGAAGGAAGTTTGCGTACAGCCTCCACTCTCTTCCATCCCTTTAGCTTCTTTGAATACCCCTGCCCTCATCTAACCCTGCTGAAATCCACCTCTTGCTTACGCCGTGCACACCTGCCCTACGCCGCTGAAAGTGGCTGCCGCCAAACAACCATCCTGACAATTTCCACTTGGAAAGCCATGACTGTCAGCTCATTTGGGCCCATGAGCCCTGTCCCGCAGGACAGCTACATTTCCTTAGATCATTCTTTCTTCACTCATTTCATACCTTTTCTTACCTCACACCTCCACCAACTCCTCTCCCATCTTCCAGCTCAGCTGATGACCTTGCTTCCTATTTCACCGAGAGAAGAGAAGCAACCAGAGAGCAGCCATGAACTTCCCCCACGACACCCACCCCCGCACCAGCATCTGTGCCCTCCCTCCTGCGAGGAACTCCCTGCTCCTGCCGAAGGCCAGTTCCATCCCGTGACTGCCCAAGGCTCTGGTTCCAGCGTTTCTCCCTCTTTTCTGTCCATTATCAAATTTTCTTTCTTGGTTCATTCTTAGTAGCATACAAAGGTGATGATTTCTGCTATCTCAAAAAGAATGGGGGGGGGGGACCCTTGTTTCCAATATGCTCCCTAGGGAAGATGCTGAAATTTACATGCAGGAGGATTATGGGGAGGAATTAAAACAGGTTTGGTCAGAGGGAGACGATGAACCCTGATGCAGTTGCAACTAGGGTGCCAGGCTCCTGGGATTGTCCGTTTTAACACTGAAAGTCCTGCATCTCAGAAACGCCTCGTTCGGGGCAAACCAGGGTGGTTGATCACTCTGGTTGCAACATCAGTTTCAGTCGCTCCCGTGGCAATCTCTAAAGCTGGCGTGGCCCTTCAGAGAGATGCGGCATCAAGGCAAGGGGGCAGAGACTTTGGCTGGGCATTGGACATGCGCTGCCAGGAGGTATAAAACTTTGTGGGCGGCAGCTTCCTTCAGCTGGGGACATATCCCCCTTCTCTCCTTTTTTTTCCTGGCCCTTGTTTAATATATTTTTACTTATTCTTTTTGTTAATTGTACCCCCTCACGAGGATGTCTGCTCAATGAGGGCAGGTACTGTTGTCTGTAATGTTCACTTAGAAGAGTGCTTGGCTCCCAGTAAGCGCTCAATAGTCACTGAATAAAAGAAATTAGAGCAAAGAAGTTTCTAACTAGTGGGAATGTGAAAGGGCACTGACTAGAAAAAGATGGCATTGTCAGGTGTTTTTGTTTCCCGGTTGAAGTTGGTGACCATGGACTTGCTAGTGTCTGGTTGTGGGATTTTTCTCTAGCAGTGTTCTGCTTCCCAGAGGCCACCTGGAAAAGCTGGAAAGTTGGATTCATTCAGGTTTGGGGTTTTGCCGCATGGGTGAGATGAATGGACAAAGGCAGGGAATAACTGAAATAACGCACAAGGCATCTAAGCTGCATAAGAAGGAAAAGGCGGGAGGGAGCTGATGGGCAAGAAGAAGAGAGAGGCGTCAGTCAGTCCTGCTGAGGTCAACTGCGAAGAAGTGGGAGCAATAACCCTGAAGACCTGTTCACGCTCCAAATATCCTTCCTTTTCAATTGAAAGAAAAGGTCCTGCTCTAAAATATAGGACCCATTCATTTTGTTTTCTGAAGAAGTGTCACCCACTGGTTGCCTTTCCGTCTATTACTACACGATTTGGTGTATCAGATTTTGTTGGTTTCACAACAAAGCATCAGTGGATTATCTGGCAAAGACTACTCTCCCCCAACTTATGCTGTGCATTTAATGAGAAAGAAAATTGCTAAGTGCAAATATGTTCGTGTTACCAAGAAACTAAAGCCTGATTTTTATGAGGCACTGCTGAAACAATGGAGACTGCTGCTGGATGTAAGGCAGCAGAATGCGTGGACGGCCACAGGAAACGGTGCCTCAAACAGCGGGTTCCTGAGGGCTCTAGAGACATCTAGACACTGCGAGCAGGGCAGACAAGCTCAGGAACTAAGCATCCTATCAGTGGGCCTTGCTTTGAAATATGTGCTCCCCAATGTAACAGAGTTGGACTTATTTATAATTTCCCTACACATGGCTCTTATACCCCTTTTATTTAATCTATAATTAGCACTAAACTTATTAAATATGTGTCCCAGAGACTTAAATCTTCGGTCTGTTCATATGCCTGAATCTCTGCAGAGTTGCAACACCTACTCTCCAGTTCACTGGACTTGTCCAGGACAACTAACAAAAGGATAGCAGAAAACATCCACCCAAAAAAACAGAGAGTATCTACAACTGCAAGCAAGACAGTTCCATCCCTCTCCCCCATGGGATTTAAGTCTCCTCCCAATCAGAAACAGAGTGGGCATCACCATCCCCAAATCCTCAAGATTAAAGAATGAACAAACAAACATAAGGGGGGAATGCAACTATGGACTAACTATGGAAGAACTTGTGTCATTGATATAAATGCGGTGGTCACCAGAGGTTCTGAGGGGAGAGAGAGGGAAGAATAGGTATAACATGGGGGCATTTTTGGAACATTGGAATTGTTCTGCATGACAGTAATGGATACAGGCCATGATACATTTTGCCAAACCTATAAAATTGTATGAGGCAAAGTGTAAACTATAATGTAAATGTATAATGTAAACTATAGTCCATGGTTAGTAGCAATGCTTCAAAATGTGTTCATCAATTGTAAAAAATGTACCATACTAATGAATGATGTACTTAATGTCAAAAGTGTAGGAAGGGGAGGGAGTCGGGTATATGGGAATCCCTTATATTTTTAATGTAACATTTATGTAATCTAAAGCTTCTTTTAAAATAAAAAATAGAATGTTAAAATATATATATACAGTGCACATATAAAAAACTGCAAGACAAACAAAGAAACAGGGCGTGATGGCCCATCCAAAGGAACAAGATAAAATTCCAGAAACCATCAACAAGGAAAATCAGATTTTGGACATCCTTGACAAAGACTTTTTTAAAAAATGGTCCTCAATATACTCAAGAAAATAAAAGAAAACACAGAAAAATAACTATAGCACATCAGGAAAACAATGAATGAACAAAATGGGGAATCTCTCTAAAGTAAAAGAACTTTTAAAAGGGAGCCAAACAGAAATGGAGTTGAAGAGAGCAATAAGTGAAGTGAAATATTATTTAAAGGGTTTCAACAGCAAATTGGAGCTGACAGAATTAAAAATCAGTGGACTCAAAGACAAGACAATTGAAATGATTCAGGCTGAGGAATCAAAAGAAAAGAGAATGAAACTAAGTGAACAGAGCCTAAGATACATGTGAGGCACCATGAACCATACTAATATACACATTATGGAAGTTCCAGAAGGGAAAAAAAAGAAGGAATGTTCAAATAAATAGTGGCAGAAAATTTCTCAAATTTAATGGAAGAAAGATATGAATATGCACAATCGAGAAGCCCAACAAGAAGAGATTATCCAAGATGGTATCGGAGTAGCTCAGGCAGGGTGCAGCTCTCTTACAAATAGGGGAGAAGGCATTGCAGCAGTCCAAGGGACTGCTTTGGGTACCCCTGCAGGCCAGAAAAATGCTACATGTATTGTCCAGGAGGGGCTAGGGACCCAGAAACAGAGAGGCCGAAGGAAAAATGGTGAGTTGATAACCCTGCAGCTGAGAATGCCACCCATCCCCGACCTCCAAGACAGGCAGGCTTGGTAAACCTAAGGCTGAGTGGCCAAGAGAGGGAAAAGGTTAGACTCCTCCCTGGGAAGAGGGAGGGTGAGCAGAGGGCTGATTGTGGTTTTTCCTCAGCAAATGTAACTAGCATAACTCAATAGCTCAGAAGAGGTAGTGGAAATTGAAGGATTCTTCTCCATGGAAGGGTTTGCCAAGTAGTGCCATTTCTTGCCAGCTGGGAAAGTGAAGGAAGAGAGACTGGTATCTCCCAGTCCTTTTCCAGGCATTTTAAACATGGTCAGGCTCCCTTAGTGGTCCTGCCACCATTTTGACTACTTAAACAGGGCAATATTAAAGTTTTAGGAAAAAATAAACTGAAAATCAAAGAAGAACTGTGAAATAAAACCACTAGGCAAGGAAGAGGAATTGATCAACAGAGCAAACCATCAACATAAGCAGATGCCTAGGTATCCATAAAAGACCACCCATACAAAAAGCGGAAGATATGACCCAGTCAAAGGAAGAAGCCAAGAATCTAGATGGAACTCAGAAATTAAGACAACTAATTAACGATGTTCAAAAAAAAAACCCTTAATCAATTTAACCCCTTAAAGGAAAATATAACTAAAGAGATAAAGGATATTAAGGTGACACTATGTGAGCACAAAGAACAATTTGAAAGCCAACAAAAAAAAGTAACAGAGCTTATAGAGATGAAAGACAAAATGGATGAGATTAAAAATACATTAGAGGCATGTAACAGCAGATTTGAAATGTTATGCAAATGAATAAGTGAATTCGAAAAAAGGACATTTGACATTGAAAAGAGAGAAGAAAAGATAGAGAAAAAGAAGGCAAAAGCTTGAACCGGGTCTCAGGGAACTGAATGACAACATGAAACACACAAACGTGTGTTATAGGTGTCCCAGGAGAAGAGGATGGAAAACGGGTAGAAGGAATATTTGAGGAAATACTGACTGAAAATTTCCCAGTTCTTAAGAAGGACATGAAAATCAAGATTCAAGAAGGACAATGTACCCCCAATAGAATAAATCCTAACAGATCTACTCTGAGACATCTACTATTCAGATTGTCAAAGGTCAAAGATAAAGAGGATTTTGAGGGAAGCAAGAGAAAAGCAATATATTACTTACAAGGGAGTCTCAATAAGGCTAAGTGCCAATCTGTCTTCAGAAACTGTGGAGGCAAGAAGGCAGTGGTACAATAGCCAGTAATTCTTTATTATGCAAAAACTATCTTTCAGAAATGAAGGTAAATTTAAAGTTTTTACAGATAAACAAAAACTGAGAAAGTATGTTACTAAAAGACCAAATCTATAAGAGATACTAAAGGGTGTGTTACTGCCTGGGAGGAAAAGGCAAGGGAGAGAGCACTGGAGAAGAAGAAAAATTGAAAGGCTTAAAAGACATACAATATTAAGATATGACAACAGAAACCAAGGGATAAAATGGGCAAAGTAAGTAACACCTTTATAGTAGGAACATTGAATATTAATGGATTGAACTCCCCAATTAAAAGACATAGACTCACCCAAAGCATGAGCAACAAAAGAAAAAGCAGATAAATGGGACCTCCTCAAAATTAAACTTTTGCACCTCAAAGAACTTTGTCGAAGTGGTGAAAATGTAGGCAATTCAATGGAAGAAAATATTTGGCAATCACATATCTGATAAGCATTTAATATCCATGATATATAAAGAGATCATACAACTCAATGATAAAAAGACAAATTACTTGATTAAAAAATGGGCAAAAGACTTGAAAAGACAATTGCCCAAAAAAGAAATACAAATGGCAAAAAGACATATGAAAAAATATTCAATGTCACTAGCCATTAAGGAAATGCAAATCAAAACTACAATGAGATATCATTTCACACCTATTAGACTGATCACTATTAAAAAGTCAGAAAACTGTAAATGTTGGAGAGGATGTGGAGAGATAGGAACGCATTGGTGGGAATGTAGAATGGTACAGTCATTGTGGAGAACTGTTTGGCAGTTCCTAAGGAAGTTGAATATAGACTTGCCATGTGACCCAGCAATACCATTACTAGATAGATACCCAGAAGAAATGAGAGCAGTGACATGAGTAGACATCTGCACACCAATGTTCATAGCAGCATTATTAACGGTTGCCAAAAGTTGGAAACAACCCAGGTGCCCATCAATTGATGAATGGATAAACAAATTGGGGTGTATATCCATAATGGAATATTATGCAGCAATAAGAAGAAATGAAGTCATGAAGCATATGATAAAATGGAGAAACTCAGAGGACAGTATGTTGAGTGAAGCAAGCCATACACAAAAGGACAAACACTGTATGATTGAGCTATTATGAACAGTGTATTATTCAGCCAAAGGGGTGCTGATGCAAAATACCAGAAATTGGTTGGCTTTTATAAAGGGTATTTATTTGGAGTAGGAGATACCAGGCCATAAGCATAAGTTGCTTCCCACACCAAGATATTTTCACATGTTGGAACAAGATGGCTGCCAACATCTGCAAGGGTTCATGCTATCTGTGTTCCTCTCTTCTACGGTCTTGCTCCTCTCTGGGTTCAGAGCTCTGCTCTTCCCAAGCCTTGCTTCTTCCTGGACTCAAGGTTCTTCTTCCTGGGGCTTGCTTCTCTTTCCTCTGTGAGCTTACTTCCTGAGCTTCAGCTTAAGTCTTCAGCATCAAACTCCAACATCAAAACTCCAACATCAAAAATCCTCAACTCTGTCCTTTGCCATGTCTTTTATCGCCAACACCCTAATGATGTGGCCCACTCAAAGTCCTAGTCATAACTTAATCACACCCAGGTACAGACCAGATTACAAACATAATCCAATATCTATTTTTGGAATTCATAACCTTATCAAACTGCTTCAAAAAGTATATTATGTAAACTCATGGAGTTAATAATTAGAATATAGGTCACCAGAAAATGGAAAGAGGGTAGAGAATGGAAAGTTGAGGGTTAATCTGTGCAGAATTGGTAAAAAAAAAAAAAAAAAAAAAAAAAGATTGTTTGTAAATCTTTTGAAATGAATAGAAATGGTGAAAGCACCAGTAATGTGTGTAACTAGCAGAGCTAGTATATGGGTATGACAGTTGTTGAAAGGGTAAGCCTAAGGTCATGTATATTACTAGAAGAAAAGCCAAGAAATATAACATGGGACTGTATAATATAGTGAAATCTCATGTAAAATATGAATATAAGTGATATTGCATATATAAGACTGTTTCTACAAAATATAAATACAAATATACTATATAAATATATATACAAATATGAAGGAAACAGAATAGCAGCTGTGTACAGTAGAGGAAGCGCAGACAGATCGAAAGGTGATGAATTTTGTTTGTTTTTTTATCATTGTTATTGGAATAATGAAAATGGTCTAAAAATGATTGAAGTGATGAATGTACAACTATGGGATTATACTGAATACCATTATACATTTTGGATGGATTTATGTTTTATTAATATGTATCAATAAAATTGTTTTTTTTAAAGACATAGACTAATAGAATAGATTTTTTTAAAAATATTAACCAGAAGCAGCTGTGGCGCAATCGGTTGGGCTCCCATCTACCGTATGGGAGGCCCTGCATTCACGTCCCAGGGCCTCCTTGTAAAGGCAGGCTGGCCTGCATCTGTGGAGAGCTGATGGCCCACACCCACAGAGAGCTAGAGCACCAAGATGATGCAACAATGGGAGGCAAGCAGACACAGAAAAACACACAGCAAATGGACACAGAGAACAGTCAGCAAGCAAGCTGCAAGTAGGGGGGGGAATAAATTTTTAAAAAATTAATCTTTAAAAAAAAAGAAAAATTTGCCATATATTTGTTGTCTACAAGAAACTCACCTTAGATGCTAGTGAAAGGTTGGAAAAAGATATTCCACACTAATAGCAATAAAAAAAAGCAGGTATAGTGATACTAATATCAGATAAAATAAATAATAAATGCAAAACTTTTATAAGAGATAGAGTAGGTTATTATATATTAATGAAAGGGACAATTCGCCAGGAAGAAATAACAGTAATAAATATTTATGCACCTAACATAGGTGCCCAAAAATACACAAGACACACACTAGCAAAACTGAGGGGAGAAAAAAACATCTCTACAATAATAGTTGGAGATTTCAACACTTCAGTCTCAGCATTAGATATAACATGTGGACAGAGGATAAATAAGGAAACTGAGGGCTTGAATAATACGATAATTCAACAAGATCTAATAGACATTTATAGAGCATTATACCAAAACAGCAGGATATACATTCTTCCCAAGTGCTCATGGATCTTTCTCCAAGATAGACCATGTGTTGGGATATAGTCAGATCTCAATAAATTTAAAAACATTGAAATTATAGAAAACACTTTCTCTGATCATAATGGAATTAAGTTGGAAATTAATAACAGGTGAAAAAAAGGGAAAATTCACAAATATATAAAGATTAAACAATACATTCTTAAATAGTCAGTGGGTTAAAGAAGAAATTATAAGAGAAATCAGACAAATGAAAATGAGAATATAACATACCAAATCTTATGGGATACAGCAAGGATAGTGCTGAAAGGAAAAATTTATAGCCCTCAACGCTTATATTAAAAAAGAAGAAAGTGCTAAAATAAAAGACCTAACTGTACACCTGGAAGAATTAGAAAAAGAACAGCAAACCAATCCCAAAGCAAGCAGAAAGAAATAATAAAGATTAGAAAAGAAATAAATGAAATGGAGGAAAAAACAATAGATAAAATCAACAGACCTATAAGTTGGTTCTTTGAGAAATTAAACAAAATCAATAAATCACCAAAACCCTTAGCTTAGCTAGATTAACATAGAAAAAAGAGAAAATGCAAAGAAATAAAATCAGAAATGAGAAGGGTGACATTGCCACCGACCTACCAGAAATAAAAGAGATCATAAGAGTACTATGAACAACAGTATGCCAACAAACTAGACAACATTGAAGAAATGGGCAAATTTCTGAAAACAAACAAACCACACTGATCCTAGAAGAAATAGAAAACCTCAACAAACCAATGACAAGTAAAAAAATTGAAACAGTCATCAAAAACCTCCCCAAAATGAAAAGTCCAGGACCAGATGGACTCAGAGTGGAATTCTACCAATAATTTAAAGAAGATCTAATATCAATCTTGCTCCAATTCTTCCAAAATTGAACAGGAAAGAATGCTACCAAACTCATTCTATGAAGCTAAGATCACCCTAATACCAAAGTCAAATAAAGATATTATGAAAAAAGAAAACTATAAAACATTGCTAAAAGAAACCAATGATATTCTAAATAAATAAATGGAAGGATATTCCATGTCCACGGGTTAGAAGACTAAATGTCATTAAGATGTCATTTCTACCCAAACTGGCCTACAGATTTAACACAATCCAGGGAAAAATTCCAATATCCTTTGCAGAATGTAAAAGGTCAATTATTATTTATCTGGAAGGGCAAGGGCCCCCAAATAGGTGAAAAAATATATTTCAAAAAGAAGAATGAATTTGGAGGACTCTCACTTCTGTACTTTAAAGTGTATTTTTAAGCTACAGAGGTAAAAACAGCATTGCACTGTCACACAATAGATTGATCAATAGAATCAGGTCAAGAATTTGGAAAAAGACCTTCACATTCATTGCCATTGATTTTTGACAAAGCTGTCAAACCCACTCAGCTGGTTCAGAATAACCTATTCAACAAATAGGGCTGGGAAAACTGGACATCCATATCTAAAAGAAAGAAAGAGTAATAACCTAATCTCACACCTTATAAAAAAATCAATTCAAAATGGATCAAGGATCTAAATATAAAAATTAGAACCATAAAGTCTTAGAATAAAATGTAGGGAAACATCTTCAAGATCTTGTGGCTGGTGGTGGTTTCGTGGACCTTATACCTACAGCATGGGCAACAAAAGAAAAAATAGATAAATGGGACAGCCTCAAAATTAAATATTTTTGTTCTTCAAAGGACTTTGTCAAGAAAGTAAAAAGGCAGCCTACTCAATTGGAAAAAAATCTTCTAAAACCATATACCTGATAAGGGATTATCTCCATGTTATATAAAGTGATCATACAACTTAACAACAAAATGACAAGCAACCCCATTAAAAACCAAGCAAAAGAATTGAACAGACATTTTTCCAAAGTGTAAATACAAGTGACCAAAAGACACATGAAAAGATTTTCAACATCACTAGCTATTAGGGAAATGCAGATCAAAACTACAATGAGGTATCATCTCATTCCATACAGAATGGCCATTATTGAAAGAATAGAAAACCCCAAGTGCTGGAGAGGATGTGGAGAAATAGGAAAACTCCTTCACTGTTGGTGGGAGTGTAAAGTGGTGCAACCTCTGTGGAAGATGATCTAGTGGTTCCTCAGGAAACTAAATATAGAACTTCCATGTGATCCAGCAATTCCACAACTAGGAATATATTCAGAAGAACTGAAAGCAAGGATGTGAACAGACATTTGCACACTGATATTCATAGTGGCACTATTCATAGTTGCTAAAAGATGGGAAACAACTTAAGTGTCTGTCAATCGATAAATGCATAAACAAGATGTGATGTATTCATACAATGGAATATTATTCAGCTGTAAGAAAAAATCAGTTGGGTAGAGTACATGTCAACATGGAAGAACCTTAAGGATGTTGTGTTGAGTGAAATAAGCCAGACACAAAAGGATGAGTATTGACTGGTCTCACTGATATGAACTAAATACAACGAGTAGATTTATAGAGTTGGACTATGAAGTGTAGGTTGGTGACAGGGAGAATGTGAGATGAGAAAGGGGAGAAGATGCTGGATATATGTAGAATGTTTAATAAGGGCAAATGTAAATATGTGGTAGTGGTTGGACTTGATGGTAACACTTAATGACTGTAACAAACATTTGAATTATGGATGTGATTGTTGCTGAATAGTCTGGGAAGACTGAAGTTAGTTGGAGGACAGCAGAGGATAATATGGGAATGTATAACAATGATTTTGGAAGTAGATGAGGATTGTGGCTAATAATATAAATACAGGAAGGTACTACTACAGGGTGTTAAGAATGTGGTGATACTTGGGAAAAAATAATGAATGTAATTTATGGACTATAGTTAACAACAACACTGTAAAGATTTTTAGCAAAAGCAAAGTTGGTAGTATATTAGTTCCAAAGGTCAAAAAAGGATATGGGGTTTGATTTTGTGAGGTATGAATATGATTAAGCATTTTTTTCTCTTCATTTTTTTTCACTAATAAGGAGACCTTGACTATGTCATTTACCTAATCTGTGTTCATCTGTGTATCTTTCTGAGCACCAGAGTAAAAACTGAGTTAGCAAAAGTGCCTGAAAAAGAACTTTTTAGGAGTAATGTTTCCATAACTTACTGAGCTGCTTTTCCTGTTCTTTTATTTTTGTGAATTTGAAATACAGTTGTTAATTAAAAATTTTAAAAAGAAAACCAGCACACCTCAAACAGGATAAACTCAAAGAGAATTACACCCAGACACATAATAGTCAAATCATCAACTGTCAAAGGACAAGGAGACAGTTCTGAAAGCTGCAAGAGAAAATCAACTTAATATGTACATGGGAGTCCCAATAATAATAACTGGGACATACATAAGCTTTATATCCGTATTAAAGTTCTTGAACTTGATTGTATTTAAGGTGGTAACAAAAGTAAATATCCTTGTTGTTAAGAAAATTATGTGAAAGTATTATGTGTTCAAGGACAATAATGTATACAGCCTACACTCAAATGTTTAGAAAATAAATTAGATAGATAGATAGATAGATAGATAGATAGATAGATAGATAGATAGATAGATAGATAGATAATGATACAGCATATATAGCAAAATGTTAAAATTGGTGCTTCTGGGTGTCTGGGTAAGGGTATATTGGAGTTCTCTCTATGGTTTTTGTTTTGCTTTGTTTTGTTTTTGTTTTTGCAACTGTCCCATAAGTTTTAAGTTATTTCAAAATAAAAAATGTTTAAATTAAAAAATCATCCCAAAAAAATCCAGGATGAACAAAATATTAAAATTTTAGAAAGACAAGATTGATAGTACTGATTTTTTCCTGTTGCCATGGGGGTCCAATATGGTGCAGCACTTTTACCACTCAGCTGAAGGTACTGAATTGGTAGGAGAAAGCTAGAGGTGCCAGAGGCCATTTTTACATAATGCCGAAAACACCAATTAAGAGTGAGACCAATGGAGAGGAAAGCAGAAGCAAGAGGGAAAGAAAAATGAAGTTCTGATGACCTGCTAAGTCCCTGAATCTCGGCAGGCCTGAAAATAAGATCCCCTGGGCTTTTCAGTGGAAGGATTTGCATTTCCCTTTATTTTCCGCGTAAGCAGGTATTCCATGAGCCACCACCCGGGTCCCTACAAGTAGGACAGATACTGCCTGGGACCACGCAGGCTTTCCTCAGCTTTTTCAGTTTACTTTTTCATTCTTTTTTCCTAAAACAACGTGAAATGTATTTCCAGGCAAAATAGCCTTAGGAACCCCTAGGATGGCCAGCAACAATTCTTTTAAAATCAGGATGAAGATAATTATGGCTTAATTGTAACAACATTGTTTTTCACAGTCTTTCGTCATTATAAATATCCACCTCCCTTTGCATTATAACAGCGGTTCTTAACCTTTTTTCTTCTGCGGATCCCTTTTCCAGTCAGGTGAAGACCACAGACCCTTCCTCAGAATGGAACAGCAGATAGTTTGATAATCCTCGCTCTAACAACTAACAGAATCTCAAAGTGTGGATGAGCATAAGCCATTTTTCAAGGTATGCCACAACTGTAATGTGATATGAAGTGACTACTACTGTAATTTATTGCATGCATTGATACGTGAAGAAAATGCTAGATTTCACTTACAGGTCAGAGAAAATAAAGATAATAAGATGATTTTTTTTCTATTTACGCTCACAGATCTCCTGAAATCTCAAGGGGTCCGTGGACCCCTGGTTAAGAACCCCAGCATTATAAAATTATGAGTTGGCTATTGGAGGAACCTAACCTCTCTTACTAATATTTTTCTGTCAGAAATGAATTCTGAGTCCAAAACCCTTGGAAATAACTTCTGGGGATGTAGTCCGTTCCTTTTTCGGGACTTTCCATGCATAGCAGCCTTGTCATTTGTTTGGTCAGGCCACTCTTGTCATTATCATTAATTCAATCTGTTGGCAGAATTGAGTCCCAATTCTTTGTGGAGCCCAGTGGCAGGAAGCTGGCTGTCCAACAAGGGACTTTACAGGCAGCATCCCAGCGCAGCAGGCTCGGGGCCCAGCTGCCAGTGCGGGCCCACTGAACCTTTCTCTGCTCTCCTTGTGCTATCCAAGCCACATTTATTCTTCAAAGGGTAGCTAAATTAATGTCCATTTCCTCCTCTGTGGCTTCATGACAGCTGCAAGAACTTTTGTCAGGCCTGATGTTGACTGCACTTATCAGTCTTTCCATCCACTGAGCGCTTAATTATATAATTTTCTCATGTTTCCCAGTAGTTTAACACTGAATTCCATAAATTCATTGAGGTCAAAGTGTATGCATCAGTATATTTTTGTCCCCATAATACCAGAATTAGAACTGGACACCTGGAAGCTTCTTGGTAGATCTCTCTTTTGTTCAGATAAAAATGGGTGCTTTGTTTTGTACAAAAGATGTGTTCTGAATGGATGTGGAATGGATGGAACAAAGGTAAATAAGGGGGAAAAAGAGGAGTTATGTGAGAGTACACGAGGATGAATATAAAACAGCTAATATTACACCAAAAACATATAGGGGACGACAGACTAATAATGAAAACCATAAGACAAAACATAGGATAACTAAAAAATTTAGAAAACTGTACAGCCTAAAATATGGACCACATAGTAAGCACAAATGTCACCTTGTTTGAAAACTATAGTGTTGGAATCTGTACATCAGTTTCAGGAAATATGATATGAATAAGTTAAAAGATTATTGCTGTGCAAGGGAAAAGGTTTTATGGTGGATCTGGGGAAATACTGTATATTGTATATATGAATTTCGGTGATCTAAGACTCTTCTGAAGCTGACATTATGTTGGGATTTACTTTACGGGAAGTTTTGGATCACAGAGTGGTTCAACAATGGCAGCGGAGGAATACTGATATGGGATGTTATTGACAGGATATATATGGTTGACAGGGAGTTATACAGGGCATATGCCCAGGGTATATGGTAATGTCTATATATACTCATAGTGGAAACAAAAACAACAGCTGGGGGGGTACTGGGCTCCTGGCTGAGGGGTCACTGTTGTGGGCCCTGGGAGAGCAGCGGCAATCCTCCAGGTGCAACGGCAAGAACCAGGAAGGAAGGAGGGCCCAACAGTGGGCTCGTGATACTAATGGTTACACTTTTGAGCCTATACACCTGCAATAAGAACAAGGCCTAGAGTAGCATTGTGCCTGGGGGTTTCCTCCTGACAGCCTGCATGTTACTCAAATGTGGCCACTCTCACAGCCAAACTCAGCGTGTAGATGCGATGCATTCCCCCCAGCGTGGGACATGACACCCGGGGATGAGCCTCCCTGGCACTGAGGGATCACTACCACATACCAGCTGAAGAAGCAACTAGAAAATGACCTTGAATTAAAGATTCAATGCGGAACAGCAGAATATACCTGTCTACATATAATGACATGACTTCGGGAAGCTGTTTGACCTAATGTAAGGGGGAAATAGAAAGGAGAAATGAGATTATAAGGCTATGAGTCTCTAAAAAAGAGTCTGGAGGTTGTCAGAAGGAATACCCCTATGTACAACTGAACAGAGTCTAAGAGACAGATAAGGTAGATACAACCCCAGGTACTGGTTCTTTTGAGGGATAAAGAGACCCACGGATTCTATGGTCATGGCAGAAGGGATTCACTGCCATGACAGATAGCCCTTCTTTGGAGCTGGTGTTTCTGCGTGATGGAATTGGACTCAGAGGGGATCTCTTTTCACAAGAGTTGCATGCTACTTTATTGGAATTGTAGTCAGTGCTGGGTTTAAGATATATGTAGGGGATTTGAATCTTTGGACTGATAATATGACACCCAGGCCCAGAGCCTCAACAGACTTCAGCTCCTACACTTTGATTTATTGGACTTACTCCACTCAGCTAACATGGAGTTGAAGAAGGTCAACCACCACAACATGGAGCCTAGAGTGTCTACAACTGGAAGCGGGAGGAGTGCATCCAGTACCCATATGGAATCTAAGCCCTCACTTGACATAGATGTGCAATGGACACAACCAATCCAATGTCCACAGAGAAAATGTGGAATGGGTGTGGGAACGGTAGCCATGGTGGCTGCTGGGTGTGGGGAACGGGATTAAGAGATGAGATGTGGAGGCGTTTTCGGGACGTGGAGTTGTCCTGGATAGTGCTTCACGGACAATTACGGGACATTATAGATCCCCCCAGGGCCCACTGGATGGAACGTGAGAGAGTCTGGGCTACGATGTGGACCATTGACTATGGGGTGCAGTGATGCTCAGAGATGAACTTACCAGGTACAATGGATGTGTCATGATGATGGGAGAGAGTGTTGCTGTGGGGGGAGTGGGGGGCGGGGGCGGTGGGGTTGAATGGGACCTCATATTTTCATAATGTAATTTAAATAAATAAATAATTTAAAAAAAAAAAAAAAGATGTGTTCTGGAACAATGTGCAACAATCCAAGGTTTATAAACCAAATAATTCGCAAAAGAAATCCAAAGTCCTATTGTTCATGTGAATAATGTCGTCCTTGCTCATCTTACACACACATAGGTTTTCACACTGAGTTACATAAACAACTTATACTCTATTCCAATGACTTCTACAAGTGGTTTAGGCACTTTTAAAAATTGAGCAACTACTTATAAAGCATAGGTCAAGAGAATTTGTTATTTATTCTCAATAGTAATTTGCTCTCATCAAATATTTTCATTAAATCCTTTTTTTGAGTGCAAGTTTGGTCCCTTAAAATGTTTTTTAAAGGGGACTAAAACATTAATTTTTTTTCACTTGATTGTTTGGAGTATTAAAATGAAAAGCTGAAAATTTCTCTAAATTTTGGAATTCTACTCAGCAGTTATACCAGTGGATGCTCTTGAAATATTACTAATAGTAGAAAGAAATCTATTCTCAGCATTTTCATTTTAAAGGAGAATAGGAGAAGTTCATTCAAGCAGGAGTTTAACAATTGCTGATTGGTTTGCTATTGGGAAAACTAGGTAGGGCGCGTGTTCCATGGGGGATTTTGGAGTATGGGAAGGGGAGGCAGTCATTACAGCGACAGCCCCAGGATCCAGGTGGAACTCCAGTCCCTCCCAGTGACCTTTCCATGGTGTCAGTGAGAGGACACTGAAGAAACAACCTTTACCCTTTTTGAACTCAGTCCCTTCCAGGAACCCAATGAACGGAAATGATGTTAGCACATTTTAGTGAGTGAGGGTTGTGCTTTTTCACTTTAGAAATGTTAGGAGTGGGCAAACTTTTCCTGTAAAGGACCAAACAGCAAATATGTTGTGGGCCACGAGGTCTCTGGTGCAGCGTCCGGCCCTGCCACAGACGAGGCATAAACTACTGGGTGGGGCTTGTGTGCCAAGCAAACTTGATTTATGAACAGTGAAATCTGAATGTTGTACAATTTTCATGCCAGGTATCACAACAGTTTATACTTCTTTTGCGTTTTTTCCCAGCAACTTAAAACATGAAAACCACTCTTAGTTCAAGGACTGTGCAAAACAAGCAGCCACCCAGCGGGGGCCCAACTGCCTTGGTTTGCCTTCTGTGCCTTAGAGGATCGCGCACATCCTTCCCACGGGATTGCTGTGCCTGGAGGACTATCGATTCCAAAATATGCCTGTGGCAAAGCAAGAAGCAAGACTCTAAGCCATGTCTATTGTGTGCCAGCAAATCAATTTGCAGGGAGTTGGCATCCGTGGCCTGAGATAGCACTGGCGACCTCAACCTTGAAGGCAAAATAAGTTAGAATCTGCACCTCTGAATGCTCAGAAAATTGAAACGCTGATGCCAGTGCCAGACACCAGGGAAACAAACAGCCTGCTCAAGTTCAAAAGAAAAGGCCATCATGTCTTCCCTCCAGGAGCTGAAAGTGTTTGGGGAAAAAGGCCGCATGCTGTCTTCCATTTGAACGCTGCTTCCAGACAGCAGCATCTGAAATGAACAGGAAATTGAAACGACTGAAATGGCCATCAGAAATCTTTTATGTGAAAAAAATTATTTGCTACTTTGATATCCTGTGTTTGAGACTCTGATGAAAGCACTAAACCGGGAGTTTCATGGCTCCCTTGGTGCCAGGAGTGAGAGACAAACACCTCCCAGCTGAAGCCTGCTGGCGTTTTCCTGCCTCTGTGTCCAGTCTGGGCAGGCAGGTACTGCAGGTTGTTGGAGCACTGTAGCCGTGACTGGCTGCAGCTCCTCTCTCCCATTGTCAGTCACCACAATTACATACTGGTTGCTGACAATTGTAACTGAACATTTCACTTTTCTTAGTCGTTGGCATTGTGGTGAGATGAGAAATCAACTGCCAAATTTTAAAATAATGATATTCCAATAAAAATATCTTGACCAGATGAATTTTATATCAGTTTGGGGGTTTCCAAGTAATTATTTTCCTGTTTTATTTATAACTGATATCAGTAATAATTTAGGGAGACTATAAAACTCCAAAAATCACATTTCTCTATAACTGGTAAGAGATCAGATTAAGCATTTTAATATTTTTTAAAAATAAAAGACAAAGTTAGACCTCTTAGGGATTCTTTTTTTTTTTTTTTTTTTCTGGAGGTACCAGGGATTGAGCCTGGGACCTCATACAAGCAAAGCAGGCACTCAACCACTGAACTACACCCGTACTCCCCCAGACTTCTTTGGAACAGTTTAGCATCCAAAGAAAACTATGTCCCAAGATGGTTACTTTTCTTTTTTTTTTTTTCTGTTGTATATAGTACAATACCCAAACCTTAAGGGTACAGCTCAACAAAGTTGTACCTGTTTATGTGTTCATACAATCATCACCCAGATAGGATATAGAACATATCCAACATCCCACAACTTTCCCTGGTATACCCTGCCAGGATAACTCTAATTCTGGCTTCTAGCACCATAGATGAATTTTGCTTGTTTTTGAACATCACATAATTGGAATTGTATGGTATGTTCCCTTTCATGTCTGACTTCTTTCACTCAGCAGTAAACCTGTGAGATCCACCCATGAGGCTGCAGATAACACCATTTGGCCCTTCTTCATCTGTTGTATAGCAGTTCATCCTCTGTGTGTGCACACCTGTGTGTGTATGTGTGTGTGTATAGATTTATATGGTTTTGGGGGTTTCAGTTTGGGGCTATTACAAATAAAGCTGATATGAGCATTCTTGTATGTGTTTTCAATAGACAGAGAGGCACTCGTTTCTGTGGAGTAAATGCACAGAAATGAAATTACTGCATCATGGGGGGACAAGTGTTTAGCTTTAGTGAATACTGCAAACCGTTTCACCAAGTGGCTGTAACAATTTTTATTTCCACAAGCAATTTATGGGAGTTCTAGTTGTTCCACACCTCAGCAACATTTAGGGTTGTCAGTTCACTTGATTTTAGCTATTTAGCAGGTATGCAATAATCTCACTGTGGCTTCAATTTTAGCCTCTTTTGTGAAGTATCTACTCAATTCTTTTGTCCATTTTCTAAGTTGGGTTGCCTGTCTTTTCCTTATTGATTTTTAGGAGTTTATTTTATACTATGCATATGAATCCTTTGTGGGACATTTGTATTGCAAATCTCTTCTACCTGCCTTTGGCTTGGCTTTTTTTTTTTTTTTAAGATTTGTTTTTTATTTATTTCTCTCCCCTTCCCCACCCACCCCCCTACCAGTTGTCTATTCTCTGTGTCCATCCACTGTGTGTTCTTCTGTGTCCGCTTATATTCTTGTCAGTGGCACCGGGAATCTGTCTCTTTTTGTTTCATCATCTTGCTGCGTCAGCTCTCGGTGTGTGAGGCACCACTCCTGGGCAGGCTGCACTTTCTTCCTGCTGGGCAGCTCTCCTTATTGGGCGCACTCCTTGCGTGTGGGGCTCCCCTATGCAGGGGACACTCCTGCATGGCATGGCACTCCTTGCGCGCATCAGCACTGTGCGTGGGCCAATTCACCACACGGGTCAGGAGGCCCTGGGTTTGAACCCTGGACCTCCCATGTGGTAGGCGGATGCTCTATCCGTTGAGCCAAATCTGCTTCTCTGGCTTGGCTTTTCACTCTCCTACTTTCGTTTGATGAACAGAAGTTCTTAATTTTATTCAAGTCTAATTTATTAATTTTTTCTTGTAAATATAATACTTTTGTATCCTAGTTAAGATTTTTTTGCCTATACTGAAATCATGAAGATATTCTTCCATGTTTTCTTCTATAATCTTAATAGTTTTAATTTTAATTTTAGATATTTAATTTATGTTGGGTTAATTATTGTGTATGATATGGAATAAGGGGTCAAGATTCCTTTTTTTCTCTATGGATATTGAATTGACCAAGCACTACTAATTGAAAAGACCATCCTTTCTCCACTGAATTACAGTTGAGACTTTGTCAAAGATCAGATGTATAAATTTGTCATACATGTGTTGGTTTTGTTTTTAGACTCTATTTTATTCCATTAGCCTATTTGGCTCTCATTCTACCAATACCAGATTGTCTTATTTACTCTAACTTTATAATACACCATGATGTCTAATAGATGTAACCCCTCCAGCTTTATTCCTCTTCTGCAAAAAGTGTTGTAGCTATTCTAGTTCCTTTAATTTTAGTTTATCAATATATACACACACAGTCACAAACATACACACACACATTCACACACACACACAACCCTGCTGATATTTTTCCTAGATTGCATAGAAACTGTAGACCAAGGGGAAAATTGACACCTGAATAATCCTGAGATTTCCAATCCACAAATCCACAAACTGGTGTAGCCCTCCATTTATTATGTTTACTTTTAATTTATCTTAGTAATATTTTATAGGTTTCAGTACAGAGGTCTTGCATATACCCTTTAGGTTTAGTACTAAACATTTGACTTTTTGATGTTATTATAGAAGATATTGTGTTTTTAATTTCATTTTCCAATTGTGTGTTGTCATTATACAGAAACAACTGATCTTTCTATATTAATATTGTATCTAGCAACTTTGTTAAATTATTGTTTTAGAGTTTATAGAGTCTTTTGGATATTCTTTGCATGTGGTCCTATCATTTGTGAATAATAACACTTTTATTTGTTGTTTTCCAGTCTAATTTTTTCCCTTTAGCACTGGATTATACCATCTTCTTCTAAAATATCTCTTTAAAAGTTTTTCTAATTAATATTTTATAATCATGAAAGTAAGTATTCACCTGTTGTACAGATAGGACACTACCTTTTTATTTATTCTGAGCCAAAAAGATGTCACTAGCCACATTAATATATGTAATTAGAATATATATATTGTAATATATAGAACCAATTGCTCAGAATAGCCTGAAGAGTGCAAGATTTTTTTTGAATACTTCATTTTTAGACCATTATAAATTTATAATTTTATTCTCACCTATCAAGTCAATAAAAATCTTCCCATTACATTATAGAAGCCAAGTCATTTCAATCCAATTGCTGCCTAGTTATCATATGTCTCCTGTGTTTCTAGAAACATTTCAGAAGAAAAGGGCAATGACTGACTCTTCTACAGTCAAGACATAGAATGTGGCTCACCCCTGAAAAGTCAGGAGACTTCATTTGAAGATACAATTACCTTTCTCATCTCCCTAGCCCATCACAAACTAGCTTGGGGATAATTACAGAATTAGAGTCATAACTTCCAGCTTTGCAGTTATATTCTTTACCTTTCTTGATATCCACAATAATTTTCTTTTAAAATTGTAATGCAACCTAAAGTCTTTTATGGTTCATACTCTTATTTTGTAATCCAAACTCAGGTTTCCTTTATGTATTTGTGCCGCTGTCCGTGAAGGTGGAGCTGGATTTTCCATACAACAGTTTTCTACTGTGCTTTATTGATATAAATTATTAGAACTCTACCAAACAGCACAAATCCATAGTTGTAGCTGTTCCCATTTGCAACTCGTTGATAGTACTAAGTAAAGATGGAGGAAACTAAAAGCTCAGATAAAACATATTTGCTTTCTTAAGTCCTTTGCTGGCATAATATTTCATTTTAATTGGTGTTCTGTCATATGGATACTGTATATATGAAAAGAACCAGGAAAACCAAATATGCCTCATCAAAACCACCATTTCCACCTTCATCCTGCACTTTTTGGCAACAGCTTGATGGTACATACATACATAAAGACTAACAATTAGAACTGTAATTAACATGTTTGTTTTTATTACAAATTTGCTTCAGGTTATTTAAGAAAAAAGAATAGGCTTTCTAGTTTCCAGTACTATTTATCATTTTAAAAGCATAAGAAAGCCAATTTTATAAAAAGACTAAAATTAAAGACTATCTTTCGAAGAATTGTAGGAAAGGGTTAAGTTTAATTTTCACAAAGGGGAAGCCAGAGCTGGCTCTGCCCTTTAAAGGAAGGGAAGGAAAGGGAGTTTTAGCAGCTTTGGCACACCAGAAATTTGAAAAGTGGAACCAAAATGAGGGGGGCCAATGGTGAGAAGTGGAGGCAGCGCCAAATTTGAAAAGTACACCAGGAGTGAAAGCACAACAAGCCAGCCCAGCCTGCTGGGGTGTAGAGTGCAGAAGTAGCCACTGAGACCAGAACCTCAGAACTTAGATTCTGATAGGCTATAACCCCTAAAGTACCCAATCAGTGAGGAACAGGGGAGGCACCTGGGTGTTAGGTTTAGGGTATAAATGTTTCTTGCTGTTTGATGGCGGCCATTTTATCCAGGTCCGGACAGTTCTTGCAAGATCGTTAATAAAATTCTTTTCTCCTCCACAATCAGGTTAGCTTTTCTTTTCTTACAGGTGTAGCTTTCTTTCTAACAGAACTGAAGCATTGCTTGGTTTTTCCAAGTAGAAATTTTTTTCATTCAGTAAATAAGTCCTGTTTTTACACTTATTACCATAAGCTTATGAATCACCAAAATGAACAATTCCTGTGATTGTTTTTATTATTAATGTTGCAGAATCGATTTTGAGTTTAGAGCAACAGATGTGGTCTAACTTGTTACTGGGTGTGTATTAAATGCCAGCTGTGTGTCCAGATGTTCTATACCCTTTGCCATTAATTAAATCTTATTTTTGTGATCATGTGCTTGTACAGAATCACTCACTAAAGAATTCACAAGCAAGAATATACAAACAAAGGCTTCCTGGGGGAGGGACTATTCGGGGGTAGTTTACTACTATCTACTTCCTCTCAAGAGGCGGACCCCGACTAAATTCAGTCGGGTTGGCTCTGGCATGCTAGGCCCGCAGGAGTCAGCAGCCTGCGCCGGTCAAGCCCGGGCTCAATGTGAGTCGTAAAGACACAGCCGCATCCCTTCTTCGTGGGGGCAGATGCCACCCGGCAGCGAGCGCTCTGCGGCCGCGCCCTCCCGCGCAATCCTCCCTAATTTCTAGGAAGGGGCCGTCAGAGGCCCCCGTGACTGGCGGGAAGGGGCGGCGGGCCCGGGCCTGGCAGGTGCCCGCGCGGCCGCAGTCCCCGGCCCCTCGCCGCCGCCGGGCGGGTTCTTGAGCCGTTCCTGTCGGGAGTGTGTTCCCTCACTCCACGCTGGTGGGCCCGAGCCCTTGGAGCACTTCCGGTTCAATTTTGATGTGCAGCTTCCGCTTTCCTGAGGTCTGAGTCGCTCCTTTTCCTCAGCAGCCGCACCTTCCTCCGTCGTGGCTGTTGCCCCAGGGAAGCCTGTCGGGTCACCGAGGAGCCCCTCTCGGGCTCAGCCTGACGTCGCCGTCCCGGACCTGCCTGCATGCCCCCCCCGGCCCCCTCCTCCACGTCCTCCCCTGAGTCTCGGCGACGCCTCCGCGCTCCGGGAGCGTGACCCGCCCGCGCGGGGCCGCAAGGGGCCCGCCTCAGGCCTGGCGCCGGCTCCCGCCTCTGGAGAGGGTAGGATCTGCCGAGGCCGCTGAGGAGAGGAAAGGGCCGGGCCTGGCTCCAGACCAGTCCCCTGCCGCCGGGGAAGCGCAGTGTGACGACGCCGGGCAGGGCTGGGGCGCCGGGGCTGCCGGAGGAGCGAGTGAGCGCGCGCCCGCCTCGTGGAGGTCGGGCCTGGCCCCCAGTTTCCAGGTGGCCGCCTGGACATTCCCGGCCTGTGCGAGCCCCCAGGGCCCATTTCCAGCCGGAGTTCCCAGTGTGGCTTTGTTTATCCTGCTGGCGGGAAAACTGAGATGATGCAGATTGCTGGGATGGGGTCGGGTCAGAGTTCTGCACATCGTATGTAATCGCTCTGAAGTGTTTTTCCTCCATTAAGGCCTTTTAGGATAAAAAGGGGGAAAGGGTCTGCTCACATTGTTTGCATTGGGAAATCTGTCACCTGAGCTCCCTCTACAAGTGGGCTCGTGATGCTCTGTTGTTACCGATCTATCTAACATTCCCTCTCTGCATTAGTGACCCAGGGACACCTCTCGGCAAAACAACGTTGTCTGAATTTTAGTCCACTCTCACGCTATGCACCAAACCTACTTTTTCCATTTAAAATCGCCCGTTTTTAATGTTCTATAAATTGATCTGGGTAAAGATTAAGCAGCTATCTACATATGTAAAGATACTTTGAGCTGTGCGCTTAAATGCACTCAGTTTGTAGATACACTTCAACAAAAAAATAAAATCAGCTATTTTTCTCTCTGTACAGAAGCCATTTTATTTTTTGTTGTAATTTTATTACTAAAACAGTATGTTCAGATCATTAAAGGAATTTTTAAATTTCCCCTGGAACCATCCACTGCAATAAAAATCTTTTTTTTTTCCAATATTCCCTCTCACTTTGGAATATAGTTAGGTTTGTGAAGTGCATGCCATTGCCTTTTCTGCTATTATTCTCCATGTAGTATATTTCATCAAGCATGTTTCTGCCTTTCATGGTGCTGCTAATTTTCCATTTTAATGACTGCAAACTCTTCTACGGAGTGATTGCTTAGCCACTCCTCTTGCGCTGGACATTTCAGGGGTTGTCCATGAAAACAAATTAGGCTCTTGTAAACACTTTTATATGCAGCCATTCATCTGTCCAATCCGTATTTATTTGAACCCCTGTTCTATGCAGAGGACTTCAAAAGAAATTACAAATTCAAAATTCCATCTTATCTTCAATGTGCTATGTTTTTTCTCAAACATAGAATTATGGGATAAAAAGGCACAAACATTTTTCTTATTTTATTTTGCCAATGTGTATTCCTTTTATTTCTGTTAGAAAGAAAATTATTGCCTACAATGTACCCATATAAGGGTATTTCCACAGCCTTATTAGCATTAGGCTTACTCTTTTTAAACATTTTTGCTAATATAAATAGTTTTAATGCACCTCATTGTTATCTTAATTAGCATTTAAACTGTTATGGAAGCCCAACACTTTTTCATGTATTTGTTTATTCTTCGCTCTTGTGTAAAGTGTCTCTTTCTTTATTGGTATATATTCAAGTGGCTTTTAAAAATATTAGCTGCTTGTCATGTTTGATCCCCACATTTTTTCCCAAATAGTTGTTCTTTTTCCATTTTTATCATTTTTATTTTGTAAAACCAGTATATGGTCAAATTAGTCAAATTTGGTTTCTTTTACAGCTTCATTCCTTGGAAAGTCATATCACCCTTCCAAATATCTGATTAGAGTTGATTTTTTATATTTAATATATTAATCCATCTGGAATTCAATGTAGTATAAATAAAATAAATCTTTTTTAAAAATTATAATTGTAGTTACTTTTTTAATCTGTAGTTGGAATGTATGTTGAATATTATCAAATTATTTTTCAGCATCAAGGGAAATGATCATGTATGTCTTTTTATTTAATCCATTGATAAGTGTAATATTATTAGATTTTATAATTGAACCATCCTTGCATTTCAGGGATACATTTTATTTCATAATGATGCAATGTCGTTTTGACAGGTTTTATTTAAGATTTTCTCATCTATATTCATGTCATTGGCTAATTTGGGGGCATATATCCTTATCAATAGTTTATCTAGTGTTTTGTGTCAGAAATACTCTCCATAATATACCATTATCTATTTTTAAAAAACATTAATAATTCGCCATCAAATTCAAAGACTTTTTCTCGAACTCCTCATAGTGCTTTGATGATTTTATGAATTCATTCCTCTCTTAATCTATAAGGATTTTCTTCATCTTGTATCAACTTTAGTAACACATTTTGTACAAAATTACACATTTACTTGGGACTTACAAATACAGCGGCATATATTTAAGGAATAAGTTATATATATATATATAAACTTATTCCTTAATCCTTTTTATTTGTATAGAGTTTCCATTCTCTTTTTTTTTTTTTTTTTAAGATTTATTTATTTATTTATTTAAATCCCCCCCTCCCCCGGTTGTCTGTTCTCTGTTCTATTTGCTGCATCTTGTTTCTTTGCGCTTCTATTGTCGTTGGCGGCACGGGAAGTGTGGGTGGTGCCATTCCTGGGCAGGCTGCACTTTCTTTCCCACTGGGCGGCTCTCCTTACGGGGTGCACTCCTTGCGCGTGGGGCTCCCCTACGCAGGGGATACCCCTGCGTGGCACGGCACTCCTTGCACGCATCAGCGCTGCGCATGGGCCAGCTCCACACGGGTCAAGGAGGCCCAGGGTTTGAACCGCGAACCTCCCATGTGGTAGACGGACGCCCTAACCACTGCGCCAAGTCCGTTTCCCTCCATTCTCTTTCTAATTTATATTTTAATTTACTTATGTTTTTCACAGTTTTTCTTGATTGGATTTATGAGAGGTTTGTCTGTATTCCAGTTTAACTCTTGGTTTTGTTTATTGGTTATTTTATGTTTCACAATTTTTTACTTTATTTTTTATTTCTTTCATTGTGTTTGCTCCTTCCCTGAGATATAAAGCTGAATAATTTAGTTCTCTTTTTCATTTTACAGTATAAATATTTAAACTTCTAATTGAATTTTTCTCTAAGAAATTATTTTGATAAATTTGAAATGCAGTGTATTATTATTATTTTCTAAGTTGTCTTTTATTGAGTTTTTTTATTTTCCCTTTGTCCCATTTGTTTCTTGGGATACTATTTTAAAATATCAGAATGATATGTGATCTTGTTTAGTCTTAATGCTTTTAATTTCACATTTTAATTGTATTTGGGTAGGATTATAAAACCTCTCACAAAATTTATTCATTTAATTTTATGTAAACTAGCGAGTGAAAAGATAGAGAAGTGATATTTGAGTAATTACAAGGAAAGTATGTCTCATTTATAGGCTACAGAATCTGGTATATGGCTACATCAGATATTGTGTTTTGCCTAATTCACCAGCTATAGTCTTAATTTTCAAGAATTTAATGCTCCCCTATAACAACATTTTTGTTAGTTTCGACTTGAAATTCTTGCAATCTTCACTTTGTGTGATTTGCTGCTGTGTTCTTTGGTGCATATAAATTCACAATTAGTATGTCTTAAATATGTACTGTATTTATCTTTGTATAATCAACTTATTTATTTCACCTTATATTTTATCATGAATTATTAGATATTGTTACTGCAACTTTTGCCTTCCTATACTTATTATCATTACTTTATCTATGTAGAGACTTTTAATTTTAGGTTGTTTGTGTGATTTTTTTAAGGTTTGTTATTCATGAGCAGCTCAATGTTGAAATATCTTTTAGAATCCCTTTTGAGTGTCTTTGCCCTTTAATGGGAGTTCCACATAGTGTCTTTCTTTTTATTTTAGTTTCATTTATTTTCCTTTTACAATGGTTTTAAAACCTTTAATTGAATTTTTATTAGAGAAGTTGTGGGTTTACAGGAAAATCGGGCATAAAATACAGGGTTCCCATATCCCACCCTATTATTATATCTTGCCTTGGGTGGTACATTTGTTACAATTGATGAAAGCCATTTTTTATAATTGTATTATTAACTATACTTTGAATTTTATTTACATAAGCAATCATTTTCATGGCTGAAAAATTTCTTTGTTTTTAGCCATTTGTTAGATTTTTAAAGGAATTGAAGGGAGAAGATCCCTGATGTTCCCTATGTTGTCTTCTTAGTATTGTCTAATGAAATTTAAGCACCTCCAAATTTCCACACGTCTACAAATAGCACTCTCTTCAGGTGTGCTTTCTTGAATTCTCTTAGTGTTCATTTGCCTCCCATCAAATGGTGATTCGATTTCTTATGTTTGGATAAGAATTATTGTTCTGATACAGTATTGTTAATTATCCTCCTCAGATCTTAAATATGCCACTCAAGTTTTTTTAATACAGAAAATTCCATGTATAAACCGCATTCTTCTTTCCCCTTAATTCCTCTACACAACTCCACAGTTTTCTGTCCTTTTTTTAAATCTTCAGTATACCATCATATTTTATTAATTCTTGCTTATGAATAACTTTGGGGAAGTAATGTTCCAAAAGCCAAGTCCTTCTTCTTAATGAACTCATTAAGAAGATGAGTGATATGCTTTTGAAATATCATTTATCCAAAGGTCACTATTGCTCTAGTTCCAGTTACAGTTTTAGCGTCCACACGGATCATGGAAATATCACCTCCATTTTTTCCTAGTACTTTCTCACCTATTCCAATGGAAAATTTGTTCTGAGTAAGTGATAAACATAATTTAAACTCTTTTCCATATACTACCACTTTCTCAAAAATGTCGCACTTACTTTTAGCAACTGTAATAAATAATATTAAGTTAACACTTTTTAAAGCCCAGTTTTATAACTGGTCATTTGAGGCATTACTATTTCTACTATTAGTGTGTGTGATGGTAAGAAATGAAAGAAAAAAAAAAAGGTGGGGTTGGAATGGAGAGTGGGGATGGGGCACAGAGAAGATAGATAATAACCAGGATGAAGAACCATATGACTAATAAACAAGTTTTTTTATTATGAATATTAGAATTTCCAGCATCAGTGCACCCCCTACTGACTGAAGTCCAAATAAGGCTGTTTGGAAATACCGGTTAGTGCCTGGCATAAAAACAAATCATTTGAGTTATTTAGGAATGGTCTTTATTAATTTTCTTCCTGAGAAACTCTGAACCTTCATTAGCCACATAGCAACACCACAGCTCAACAACATGGAACTCAAGGCCACTTAACATCCGAAAGGAATCAATTTCTTTATTATCTAAAAGACATTTACCAAGCACCTAATAGAACTTGGGAGGGAACAAGGATGACCAACACAGAATCCCCTTATCTTAAATTCTTATGTGAGAGAGATAACCACGTGGTCTTCTGAGCCTCACTTCCCACTGCTCCCGGCCCCACACTGGCCAGGCCAGAGCACACCACCGCCCCCAAGTTGTCATGCAGGGCACTTTTACACACTCCTAATATCACCCACACTCTCCTCTCTACCTAGATCTCCCTCCCCCACCCTTTCCTCCCTATAAAATGCTACTGCCATTCCTTTCTGATCCAGCCAGGGAATCATTTTCAACATTGAAAGGCTTTCCATCTTTATATTATGACAAATAATTTTTTCCTCTAGATCTTTGTCCAAATTTCTGAATATTTCATGACAGTAGATTCCTGCACTGGGAATCACAAGGATAAAGGGGAATATGTAAGACTCTTAGTAGATATTGCTAAATTGCTTTCCAGAAAGATTGCACCAGTTTACACTTTCAACCTAAGTATGCGAAAGTAACTATTTCACCTCACAACCCCAACTTCAAATGACAGGACAAAAAAATGGTTTATCGTTTCATTTTGCATTTTTTAGTCAGCCGTACAGTATTTTTTTCACATTTATCAACCATTTGCCATTGTCAATTGTCTGTCACTTTTTCTAATAGGATGCATACCAATTTACAAAGGACATCTGGCACAGCATTTTTTATCCAGCCTTAGGCCCAAGCAACAGCTGTTCTCTCAAATGAAAGCAGTTTGGGCACACCCCCCTCCAAGTCTGCTCCGAGCTGCCAGTGGAGGTGCTGCCTCTGCTTATCTCCACTCTGGCCCCTAGACAAGTCTCTGTAGACACAGCCTGGGGACCCGTAGAGCCAGCAAGGGCACTGCTCACACTCAGCTGATTCTCCCCACACACCCTTGAGTTCTGGCTCTTGGACCTTCATGTTGTGTCTTGCACATTCCAAATCCTGGTAATTGTCCAGGTTTATGAACCTGCCCATGCTCTTGGTGATGCCCCATTGACAAGCAAGACATGGGGTCCCTAATGCTAAGGCTTGGTTTGGAGTCTGTTCTTTCCCTTATTCACTTAATAGATGCTCATTGAGCAGCTACTATGTGCCTGGCACTAGCTACATGGGTTGACACTGAAGATACAACTGTGAACAAACAGGTGGGATCCCCAGGTCCTCAGTATGGCAGCCAAGTGTTCCCTCTGTCCACATGTGCTTCAGACCAGAAGAGAGATCAAAATCCCGAGTTCTTGCAGGCCTCCAGGTACTCCCACCCTCAGTACTTGGGCTTGGTTAGCAAGTAGTCTGGAATTTTAGTTTACTTTACAATTCATGGAAGTATATGTGATATTGGAGCATCCAGATGTGAACAGGCCTTCTCTTGATTGAAAAGCAAGGAAAAAGCTAGAAAAGTCACACTTCTTTGCTTTGTTTTGTTTGGGAGAAGAGGACAAAAACACATGACGGGTCCACACAAGAACTTGGACATGCATCGTTACTCATAACGGCCAAATGGTGGAAACAACATCAACGGCCACCAACTGATGAATGGGTAAAACCTGTGGACTCTACAGACAATGGGGTAGTATTCAGCCATAAAAAGGAATAAAGTTCTGACATCATGCTCCAGTGCGGATGTACCCTGAAAACATTACGCTAAGTGAAGAAACCAGATACAGAAGACCACGTATTCTAGGATTCCATCCATATAAAAAAATAAGAGAAATAAGGTTGCTTAAAAGGAGGCAGGGGGAGGGGTGGAGGTAGAGTAATGGCTAAAAGGTACAGGGTTTATTTCTGAGGTAATAAAAATGTCCTAAAACTGATGGCAGTGATGGATGCACACCTCTGAAAATACTGAAAACCATCGAATTGTACACTTTAAACAGGTGCATTGTATGGTAGGTACATCTCAAGGAAGCTTTTTAAAAATTTGTAAGAAACAAAAACACATGCTGGGAATGGAAGCTGGCCTCTACAGTTCCCCCACCTAAGAATTTGCCAGCGTGTCGCTCTGGTGGACGAAGCTTGTGCCTCCACGTTGTCAGTGTGGCTGGCCATCAAACTCTTTTGGTTTCCATCTTTGATGACAATTTCATCCCGTTTTGTTTTTCTCTCAGTGAATGGACGGAATCGCCAGTTAGAGTCGCATGGGAACATGACAACGGTGGACTCCCACGTGGGTGGAGGAGGGACTTCCTGCCAGGACAGCAGGTACTCCCAAATATGCCTCTTGGAGCCACATTCATGAACCTTCTCTCCACGGTTAAGCTCCTCGCGTGCTCCAGGCTCCCACAGCCGTGTACTGCTGGCTCAGGAGTCCAGCTGGTGAAATAATGTACCTTTTGAAAGAGCCAGATTAGTCCTTACAGGATGGTTCACGGCAAACAACGGACTTTTCTTCCACTTGTCTACTTTGTCCGTATTTGTTTTTAACAAATCAATTCTAGTGATACATGTTGATAAAAGATAAATCCATCCAAAGTGTACAATTCAGTGGTACTCAGTGTAATCACATATTTGTGCATTCATCACTACAGTCATTCTTAGGGCACTTTCATTATTTCAATAATAATAAACAAAAAACAAAACTCACCTCTCAATCTAAGCTTCCCCTGCCGTCTATCGCTGCTATTCTTTTTCCCTCTCTACTATATTTGTATTTATATTTTGTAAAAACTGTCTTAAATACGCAATATCACCCATATTCGTGCTTTACATGAGGTTTTACTATCTTATACAGTCCCATGTCACAGTTGTTAGCTTTCCTTACGGTGTTTGTATTTGTTTTTAATTCAATTTGTAAAACATATAGAACATGTCGCCCTTCTCCAGAGTGGACTTCTGAGGAAGATTATAATAAAGTGAAAAGCTGACTCTATCCCAAGACCTGTGACTAGAATCCAGCAAGTATTTACTGCACTCTCACTTCTGTTCAGAACATTCGAACCCTCTCTCCTTACAAAATGCTTGAAGGGGAGCCGGCGGGTCAGCCCCTCTGACCTTAGACGGCCCCTCTGCTGTGGCTGAGCGTGCGTTGAGAACTTGGGGAGCGAGGGGATGCAGTGAACAAGTTCTGCGCGGCTGGAGCATCACCCTCTTCCTGGCCCCATGATCTAGTGAAGGGAGGAGGATGCTGGGAATTAGAAAGCTCCAGTGACAGAAAAGACACTGCCATCTCTTTGCCTCCATTTTCTAGCTGTAAAACAAGAATAATAGTTCCTGCTTCCTTTCTTTACAAGATGTCACGCTGGCAAATGAGAGACTAGATGTGCTGTAAGCTGCTTTAGAGAAACACAAGATATTTATTAATCGGAGACTACTGCCCGGGCCCTCCTTACTGGACTGGTTGGCGGCGCTCAGCCCCAGAGGATTGAGAGAGGTGCAAGTGTGAGCCTTTGAAACTGCAGCTCAGCTCAACTGCTTGGGGGAAGAGGGCTGTGGCTGTAATTGTTCTCTCCTCATCTTCCCACTGTGGGCCCTGAAATGTTATCTCGGAAAGGTCACCAAGATAAAGCCCAGTGAGAACAGGCCACACAAAGGCCCCTCCCGGGCCAGCGGGCGGCTACATTTCTAATTCCCTGTTTCCAAGCCCCTGTGGATGGGGGTCCTTGGAAGGGGAGCCCCAACAAGGTCGACGCCCACTTCGGGATTGTCCACTTTGCCCCCAGCCAAGATGGAGAACTAATTTGCCCCCAGCAACATGGAGGATGCTGCCAAGCTCCACACTGAAGGGCCAAGCTCTGTCCCCTTTTGTAACCCCAACTATGCCTCTCACAGAAAGCATGAATTGGGGTGCACCAATTGCCCCGCCCTTTGATTTACACAAAAGGCAAGCAGTGGACCCCCCCCCCCAAGCTGGCCAAGGACCTGGACAGCAAGTCGCCACCTAGGTGACTGCAAGTGAGAAATGCCTTCTGCAAGGAAGAGAAAGAAGACAAATGTGGTTTGTTGCTCTGAGACTGAGGGTACCCTAAAGCTTTTGTCCACCGACTCCTGCGTGTGCGCAGTGGGGCCTCCTTTCACCTTTTCCACCTCCTGATGTAGTGATAGGGGCGAAAGAAAATAAATTAACGCAAAGCCCTGTTCCTCTTAGGACATGCCTGAGATGGTGACTTTTTATTTTCCCGGTAAGACCTTCTGGCCAGGTTTTATCCCTCTGTGTGTGTGTGACAGAGGTTCTTTTCACAGTGAAAGCTTTTAACATAGAAAGAGAGCAAAGCTAATTTCAATAGAGACTGCCTCGTTATGGAAGGTTGCTAATAAGATAAATTGATTTAGCTTTAAGAAATTACCCTTAATTTCTCAGGATGGGGAATTACTGGAATAGTCTAAGTTCTCCCTGGAGAAGAGATTCATTTCGTTTGACAGAAATTCAGAGATAACTTGGTTAAACACTTAGGTAAACAGAAAACAAAGAAAAAAATATCATACAGATAGGAAGTTCTGGACAATTACCCGAAATCTCCAATCACTAATGGGAACCAAATTGAATTTGACTCCAGATACTTGTTAAATTACAAGTAATGTGAGATTCCTGAATTGTGGAGGTCCCCTTTGCAGAGAGCAGCGGGTGGATTCTGGGCCCCCAGAGCCCAGCAGACCTCTCTGAGCCCTCCCAGCTCTCTGATCTCACCTTCTCTAGCTGGTTGAACTTCCCTGGTGGCGAGGCCACAGGATGGTGAAGGCTCCGCTCTGGTTGAGCCTAAGGCCGACATGCCAGGGCAGGTTCTCCACTTGGTAAATGTGCTGAGTCCCAAAGTGGAAAGGTGAGAGTGTGTGTCTGCCTTGAGGGCGTATCTCCTCCTTCCACCTCTGTCCTTTCTCTCTATCACCCTCTCACACTGAACCTTTCTATTCCCAGCCATCCTGCCCAGCCCTGCTCTTGAACCCATCCTCCGTGCCAGCACCCTCAAAACCACCCATACCCAGGCGACAGCACTTCCTAAACTAGGCCCACTTTTTTCTTTGCCATGTCCACACAACAACTAGATGATCAATGACTTGAATTTTTAACCAACTCATTTTGGTCACTGTAGTAGCTAGCCTAGGACACAGAGAGAGAGAGGAAAAGGATAAGCTGGAAAAGGTAAGGAAATGGATTCTCTCCCAGACCCTCCAGAGAAACCAGCCCTGTCAACATCTGAAGCTGATTTCAGACTTCTGACCTCTAGAACTGTAGGATAGTCTGTGTCGCTCTAAACCACCAAGTTTGTGTTAATTTGGTACAGCCATAGTGTTGTAGAATTTGAGAGAGGTTCAATTATTTGCATATAGAAAGGCCAGGACTTGGGAATGATTTTGAGAAGGAAAAATGGTTTACTGATGGCCAGCCGGACTCGGGAGCTTTCTGTTGCAAACCCAAGCCCGGAACAAGATTTTTGAGTCCCTTTTATACAGAGAGGAAAGGCAAATGGTCCTTTTGTTTCAGTTCTCAATAGGCTTGAATTAGCATATATCTTCCACATCCTAGGTAAGCTTTTAGTATGGACTTCATACATTCTAGATCAGCTTTTAGCACATTTGGTTTGCATTTTCCCTGAATATTTAAAGTTTATAGACTTTGCATTGTTAAACTGTTTCCTGGGACTGGAGTCATTGCCATGGTCGCCAAGGGCAGGACTGCAGCCTCTTACCATCCCACACCCACAAGTCAGGACAGACAGTTTAGGTTAAGGTTATCTCTGAAGAGAAAAAGAACCTCCCACCCAAAGCCCACATCAATAGGAAACTAATACACCACTTAAATAAACTTGTTGAAAAAGGGCACTTCATGTCATTGCTATAGTTGGAAAGCCAGTATTTTCCTAATGATCATGAAACTAAATTAGGGAAATTTTAACTGTTCACCTGTGAATACTGTGAAATTCATCTTGTTTACCCACCAGGGGATAAAAACCATGTCTCAGCTATCTATTGCTGTGTGACAAAGCCAACCAGAATTTAGTAGCTTAAAACAACAGCTATTTAATACATTATGTCTAATGATTCTGTGGGTTGACTTCTGCTTAACCAGGGCTGCAGTTATCAGGAAGCGCAACTGGGTCGGTATGTCCAAGATGGCACACTGGCATCCAAGATGGCACACTCACAAGGCTTCCAGTTGGTGCTGGCCACTGGTTGGGAGTTCAGCTGGGGCTAAGGACCTCAGTTATCCCTCACGTAACCTCTCCATGTGACTGGTTTTCTCACAGCATAGCAACTAGGTCCCAAAGACAGAACATTCCACATACACAAAATGCAGGCCTCCTAAGGCCCATTCTATTGCACAGAGAAAGTCACAGGACCAGCCCAGATTCAAAGGACAGGGAAAGAGAGTTTCCACCTTGCCATGCAAGAGGTGGCAAAGAACTTTCAGCCATCTTTAACCCACCACATAATGCATCCTGGCAAACACTAATCTAAACTATAGCTCAGTCACATTACTCTTCTACTTAAACACCCTTCATGGCTTCTCCTCACATACAGGAAAAAGCCCAAACTCCTTCATGGCCCTTGCCAACCTAGCCTCAGCCTATCTTTCCAGCTTCCTGTTCATGCACCATCCAATAAAACTACTTCCTGCTGCCTGTCTACTACCAAGCCCGGAGGCCTCTTTTTATGCTGCTCTGCCTGAAATGCATTTTTCTTTTTTCTCTCATCCTGGTTAATTCCTATTCATCCTTCAAAACACAGTTTAGATTAAATCTTTTCTGTGAAGCTTTCCTAAGAAAGATTCCCCCAAGGAGTTAGCCGCTCTTCCCTCTGCGTGGTCTAGCTCTTGGTGTTTAAGAAAGCCCTCATTTTCAGGGTAAATTTGGTACCAAATAAAGCCCACTGAAAGTGGATCTACTTAAAACTGAGACCGAAATTTCAAGTAAATAATGGGGTAACGTGTGGCTGAGATTCTGTAAAAGGAAATGTAATATGATAATAAGTTTATATGAATAGTGGCATATGCATATGTGTGCATGCATATTTGTGTGTTTAACTTAGGTTAAAATTGTAACTTTCTGTAAATTCTTATTACATAGACTGAATCTAAAGCTATTTTTGGCATAACTTTCCCCACGAAACTGTAAAATAGCAACTATATGTCATGTTTGAATTTCCCAGCCCAATCATAGTGATAGATATCTTTACAGAAATGCTCAAGGACTCAGTTCCTTTTCCCAAGGATCTCTCCCAGTCCACAGCTATTCAAATCATTGTCTGTTGACCTACTTTTTCCCTGGAAATAATCCCTTTCACTTTTCTCAAGTGCTGACTGCCTTAATTCTTCCCAAAGTCATCTGCCAGTGGCTTGGTGTAAGAGTGAGAAGTTCTTGAACATCATTCTCATCAACTTGATGAAATCCTGCATCTTTTCCAAGTTTCACTTTCCAAACCAATTGTATTACATTTTCATGTTCTGACTCTTGCTTCCTGGTGTGGTCACATGGAATAAAGAGTTAGCTAAGGGGGGCCCCACCCCTCTAACACGGAGTCACCACTTTGAATTTCATACTGCAGTTGCGCACACACAGGCACACATCGAGCACTAGACTGCAGTGTCTGTTCAAGATGGCAGTGGGAGCACGGAGGCAGAAACAAAGCATTATGTTGAGCTAGGGAGGACATGTGTCAGTGGGGAGCTCAGCAGGAGCGCAGTATTTGCACACTCAAGGCATGAGTAAGTCTCCACAGGGCAAAGGAGGGGAAAGTGCATTCTGGGCAGAGAGAACACAGTGTACAAAGGTCGAGGTGTGGAAGAGTTCAGGGACAGCGAGTGACCAATGCAGCTGTTGGTTCAGTTGGGTTGGGGGATTGAAGGGCAAAAGATAGAGCCCAGACACGTTGACTGTGCCAGATTATGCCAGTCTGTTAGCTCCAGCTAAGTTTCTCCACTGTGGCACTATGGGCATTTGGGCCAGCTGATTCTTCGAAGTGGAGAACTATCCTGTGGATTGTAAGCTGTTCAGCAGCATCCCTGGTCTCTACCCATTCGATGCCAACAATGGCCAAAAGAAACGTCCCCAGATATTTCAAAACTTCCCCCGGAGGGACGAATACCCTCCAATTGACAGCCTCTAGCTGTAGTGTCCACGAGGATATGAATCAATGGTGGGTGGCAAAAAAAAAAAAAGGATTGGAAAGGAGAAAGGATGTGTTGAGACAAGAAGAAATACAGGGAAGCAGATGTGGCTCAAGTGATAGGGCTTCCGCCTACTATATGGGAGGAACTGGGTTCAATTCCTGGAGCCCCCTGGTGAAAAAGAAGAAGAGGAAGTGTGCCTGTGTGGTGAGCCAGTGCCCGCGTGGCATGCCAGTGCCTACGTGGTGAGCTGAGAGCCCGTGAGTCAAGCCAAGTGCCCACATGGTGAGCCAGTGCCCACGCTAGTGAGTCACACAGCAAGATGATAACGCAACAAAAGACAGGCAAAGGGGAGAGTCAAGGTGAAGCGCAGCCGACCAGGAACTGAGGTGGCACAGCTAGCAGGGACCTGGGGACCTCTCTCTCCACATCAGAGGTCCCCAGGATCGAATCCCAGTGAATCCTAGAGGAGAAAAATTGAGAAGACCAAAAAAAAATAGATACAGAAGATCACACAGAGAATGAATCCAGCAAAACAGCAGGGCGGGAGGAGAAGGGGGAAATAAACAAACAAAGAAATCTTTTTTAAAAAAAGAAATACAGGGAACTGATGAAAATAGAAGACATTTCAAGGAGGAAGGGAGAGAGGTTGGAGTAGTTCTCAGTGAATTCAGAGATAAAGGTCACTGCTGAGAGGTTCAAAGGAAAAGGTGAGTTTGGGGTTTGAGGAGAATGGACAAGAGTCAATAAAGCAGGGAGCGGGTGTAGCTCAAGTGGCTGAATGCCTGCTCATCATGTACGAGGTCCTGGGCTTGACACCTGGCACCTCCAAATCAAAAACAAACCAAAAAAGTCAATAAAGCAGCTGTGAAATTTGGAAACCAGCCCCAAAATGAGATATACCCACTATCAGAGTACACAAAAAGGTATTAGAGAGCCCAGGGTGTTTATTGTCTTATTTGAATAATTATGTATTTCATGTGCAATGGGGAGATACAGCGATTTTCTATTTACTATTGGTATGTAAAGTTTCATTTCAAGTGTATTTGTAAAGGAGTTGTAAAAATAATGGAGCACCTGGTCCAAGGATAGGACAAAAATTGTGGAGATGGTGTGAGTGACTGAAAGCTTGGAAATAAAAGGAGCAGGCCCACAGGGAAACCACAGCACCTGACTACACCCCTCAGTCTGCCCTGAACGTCAGTGAGCCTCTGCCTCTTCGCAGACCAACCCCTGATCTCAGCCCCCCCACCAAATCCTCCTCTGCCTTCCAGATAGATGTCCCACTCCTTATCATCCAGAAAGCCCGCCCACGGGGCTGCAGTCCACAGTTCTTGGCCCCTCTGCTCCCAACACCAGGTCCTCTGTAAGGCCAGGCCCACTGTGTTTAGCCCGTAAATATTGAGTTATTTCCTGAGTTGTGTTTTGGCTCCCCAGCCAGAGGTGGAGGAAACATCTGCATTCTTCCCTGTCCAGGCAGGAGGCTGGGCAGGAGGAATCTCAACAGAAAGGGCGTGGGGACCAGAGACCGTGTGTCATCCCTCCTCCGGCAAGACAGTCACCTACTTAATTTCAAGTCGAGTTAATAACCTACTAATGACGTCACTGTTTCTGTGAGCAGCATTGTCAGTGATACAATACTTAGGCATCTAAAAGCCATTAATTTGCTTCCTCTGTGTGTCTCTAAGTCAGTCTCTGGGAGATAATATATGTAAAGGTCTCGCTTTCCCAGTCCAAGTATGAGGTGGCATCCTTACCACCTTAAGGAGACACATAGAAAATGTAGTTGGATCCTGGACCTCCCAGGATCATGCCCCGCTCCCCATCAATCCAGAGGTAGAAAGTAAAATCAATAGACTGACAGACGGGGAGGGCGGGAGTGTTGGTCAATTTTCACTACTTAAAAAAAAAAAAATCTTGAACCGAGGGCAGAAAAACATCCTCTAAAATAAACAGAATAGGACTCCTGGTGGTGACCAGCTTCACAGAGCTCCAGGAATACCAGGGACAGGCTGTTCTGTGCGGATGGTTCCTGAACCGGTGTTTTTAACACCCAGTGAGGCACTCTTAGCAGCTCATAAAGCATTAGCTCCCCAAGAATTCACTCTGTGTGCTGTAGGTTTTTAAAAAACAAAAATCCTAGGTGCCACAAATTGCACTTAGCAACTAGGCAACCATATTATTTCCTTCCTGGCTAATGTAATTTTTGTTTCTGTATATAAAGGGCTTCAGCTTTTCTTTTCTTTTTTTTTTTTTAATTAGCCTCCCTCCTAAATTAACCTGGTTCTTATTTGTTTTTAACAATCAAACCAGCCAAGGACAAGAATGAGGTGGTGTTTCTAACTAGCTCTAAGTAACCAGTTGTACAGATTTTCCTCCATAGGCACTTCTTAAAATGGCAAACTGGGCTGAACATGGTTATGGAGCATGACTAGGATAGGGCTGGGAGCTACTTACCTTGAAAGCCAGGCCAGGCAGTTTGTCTACCAGAGAAGGCTCATCTCTGAGGGAAATCCCATGCCATCTCCTACTGCCTCCTCCCTTCTTAGTCATTCATTCATTTATGCAACAAATAATCATTTTATAGGGACAGGGAAGCATTGAACGAATCCTGCAGGAGTTCTCCCTCAGGGGCTTACATTCTAGAGGAAACGAAACGAATAAACTAGATGGCTTCATTAATTCATTCATTCCACAAATAATTATTGATGATTTTATTTCTCAATCATTGTTGAGCCTTTACTATATAAGAGGCACCGAGAATCATCTTTGAATAAGTCAGTCAAGATGCTTGCCTTCAAGGACGTACATTCCAGTGGAAGTTAAATAAAACAAGATGCTAGAGAGTGATGAGGGCTAAGAAAAATGCAACAGGATGTTGTGCGGGACAATCTGCTGGAAAAGGGTGATGAGGGAAGGCCTTCCTGGAAGGTGACAACTGAGCTAAGACCCACCCGATCCACACCCAGTTATGTCTGCCTCTCCCCCACCCCCGCAGCCCTGAAACTTCCCCATCCATTCCATTTAATCTCCACGCCTCTCTTCTCTACTTCTTAAATGAAACCTTCATTTTAGAGTTCATCCCGCTCCCGGATGTTAGCGCCTCCACGGACACGTGCTCTCGGAGGGCAAGTGGACCGAGCACACAGCTGATGGTGGTTCCCTAGTTGGTTGGTTTGGTTGATGGATTGGTTGACGGTTGAGTGGATCCACCATAGACTTGGGAGTGGAGGAACATTTCCATAGGGGCTCCCTGCCAGGGATTTTCTGTATCAGTGGGTTGAGTGGACCGTCAACCGTCTTCCTACGTAAGGCTGGCGTGCGCTGGGCCCCTGCCCAGGGTAACCCGCCCGACGCACTGGCCGCCTTGGGCCTGAGCCAACCGTGCGCAGAGGTCAGCATTGCCCGCGACGCCCGCGAGGGGGCGGGACGGCGGCCGCGTGTCGCGCCTGCGCACACAGGGCCCGCGGCGGCGGCCTCGGGCGCTCCCCCGGAACTGCGCCAGCGCAGTGCGCCTGGCGCTAAGGGGCGGGGTTTCGCTGCGCCGCGCGCAAGGCTGGGGCAAAACCCCGGCCGGGATAGGGCGTGGGGCAGGCGCGACGAGGACGTCCCCCGCGTCGGGCCTGACGGCGCCTGCGCAGTGCTCGCCGGCTGGGGTGACTGGGGGCGGGGGCGGGGGCAGGTGCTGCCTCTTCCCTCGCTGTCCCCTAGCGCCGCCCGGACATCGCGCCTGTCGCCGGCACCATGAAGATATGGACCTCAGAGCACGTCTTTGAGTAAGTCTGGGGGTGGTGGGGCTAAGTAAGCAGGGGCAGGGAGGACAACTGCCCGGCCCGAAGGCGGGCCCGGCCTAGAGCCATGGCGACACGGAAGCGCCCCTCAAGAGGCTTCCAGGCCTCGGGCCTAGTGAGGAGAGCTGAGTCGGCGGAGCCCCACAGCGCGATCAGGGGGCGGGGGCTTCAGGGTTACTACCCCTGGCGTGCCCCGGCCCTCCTCCCAGGAAAGGTCCCCACGGGGAAGACCCCGAACCTCCAAGCCCAGGTGGCCTCCCAGAGAGGGGTCACTTAAGGTGGTGGGGGCGTCGCAGAGCATGTGGTTCTGGGCTGCGCCCCGAGCTTCGGGCGAGGCTACTCGTTGCAACATCCAGCTTGGCAAAACCCTGGTAGGACGTGGACGCAAGACTCTCGAGGGGAAGGCGTGGGTTTTGTCAAGAGTCTCGTTGCCCCCGCCATCGTTTGGGTACAGTGTGAATTTAGGGTGAGTTCCGGCGACCGAGATAGGAAACCTTTTCTGTTAACTTCTAGGCCTAAGGAAGAGAGCCTTGGATTTGGAGTCCAAGGTCCAGCTCAGCCTCTCTCAAACTGTGTGACCTTGGGTTACTCATTTTCACCTGAGAGATGAAGATGATATCAGCAGGGCCGATCAGTGTATGACCAGTGTATGCTATCTTTGGGGCCACCTCAAGGACATCTTTTAGTTAGTGGGAAAGTTTTCATAACAAAAAAGGCCTTAAACAAGTTGGATGTCGGGAATTAAATTTAAATTCCCTTCTGATTCCATGATTCCTTATACAAAAGAACCTCAAATGTAAGCAGCTGTATCATTTTCTATGATGTAAAGTCTATCATAAAGAAATAGTCCCTGTTCCCACCACTGTATTGACTAGTCCATTTTCCTCTCACTGATTGGAAATGATATCTTTGTGATTTATAATTGAATCCATTTCTGAGCTATCTGTTCCATTCCACTGATCTTGCTGTTTTGCCATACTGTTTTAGTTAATAGAGTTTTGTAGTATATTTTGATTTTTCAAAAGTGTTTCTGAGGACAATTTTAAAAGTTGTAAACATTTTTACATAGTCTGTGAATCAGCCACATACGAGAGTCCCCTGTACCCTGGAAACTATAAATTATTAGACTCAGAAGGAGCCTTTCTTTTCTTTCCTAATAGGAAAAAGACCCTGGATTTGTAGTCTTTTTGATGTTTTTTTGCCTGGTCACTTCCTTTGCTACTCCATTTCAGCACCTGGGATGACAGATGGTTTCCTACTTTGAATCTTCTTGGGGTTTGAATGCTTCAGAAGTTCTTGACTCTGTGTCTGCTTCTTAGAACTTTCTTATCGCTTGGTCTTTCCTAACCCTCTTCTCCCAAGCTTGTCCCTACCCCACTCTCCACTCTTTCTTCCCTTCTCTTCAACTTTTCCCTCTCTTTTTCCCCTTCAGTGTAAATGCCCAATGAGATTCTGTTGTCGGCCTTCCTGTCTTGCATTCGTAAGTGATTCCTAATCCTTTTCTCTCTCTTTGTATCTGAGATTTGATGAAAGCTCTGAGACCCTCCTCTCCGAAGATTGACATATTCAAATAAAAGCTGTACGTGTTCTGGGAGAAGAAGCCATTGCCCGTACTTTCTCCCCAGATAAGCGAGGCATTCAGTCAGGGTCCCAGCTGACACTCTGTGACACCCAAATTTGTACCTTTGGCCCCATCCTCTCTTGAACTTCAAATCCTTATTTTCAGGTACATACCAGACATCTCTACTCACACAACCCACAGGACTTCAACTCAGCATACCTGTAATTGAAGTCATAATTTACCCCTCACAAATCTTACCCATTTATTTCCCTTTGTTTCCCTAGATCTCACTAACAGTGACATCTAAGTAATCATTCTGCCTTACCCATCTTTGATTTTCTAATAAATATTTTCCTTATAAGGAAGCCTAGCATACAGTTGGCACCCAGTTGAATTCATTCATTGATGCCCTCAGTAAATATCAATGCCCAGTATGTGCCAGACCCTTGCTGTGGGTTGGTTACATTTTATTAAATGAATCATACTTGTTGCCACCACAGTGGAGTTAACAGCCACCCTGCCTCATTTTATAGGTGAAGAAATTGTGCAGGTCAGTAAACCACACCCAGTTTCTCCTGACTCCATTTTAGTGCTGTGGCCATAGTGGCTGAATGTCTTCCAGTGTGAGATCTTTTTCACATAATTAGGTTAATACAGTTAAAATTAACTGCTGGAAGGCTGTTAATTGTAATATGTATCCTCTGTAATGTATGAGTTAGCTATGGTTTCATCAAGCGGTCTTAGTCCAAGCTAAGTCAACATCAGATCCATGTTTTCAGATTGGCTCAGAGAGGAGAGAGTGACTAAATTACAATAATGCAAAAGCACCCTGAAGCCATGCAGTTATTAATTTTTTAGAGGTGTTGGGGGGTAGAGATAAGTGCATGGAAGCCAGCTTGCCATGCTATATGACTAGATGAAGGCAGGGAAAAGGTTCACCTGATTTTCATTTCAGATAGTTGCCTTGGTGACAATCAGAGTGCTCGTCTGTGTCATTTCTATTTGTGGAGATTGTTTAGATTTATGAAGCAGCTCTGTTTATATACCTGCATTGATTGCTGAATAAGGCTCAAGATTAAAAACAGAATGAGGTTCATTTCTGTAATAATATAGAGAAAATGAAAACATTTAAAATGATGTCACTCATTGTCCAGAGTTCTGAGAAATGAATGGTGTTGAGATTTTCCTTCTCTTGACAAAATGTAGTTGTCAATGTGAGTTCTCTGAAAAGTTGAAATAGGTTAATATCTATCTGTTTTGCTTTTAGAAAAATAAAAAGTAATGCTGTATGGTTTATAAATCAGAGTAGCTTAAAACAGCATATCCAGATCTTGTCTTTTCCCTTTAAATGGAAGCGTGAACACAGGTAAATGGTATTAGCAGGGATTGGAATCAGACTTGAGGTAGACTGTCACCTTTAACACTCAATATAGTTAATAAAGGCCTTTTTAAAAAGAATAGCTTTTGTATAAGTGTCTTATTCACATACATTGTGACGTGAAAAGTGTACATCACATTTTGAATCATCCAAACACATGTGCTTTTTAAAAGAAAGTAAAGATGCTCTAAGTTCTAAAATGATGTGTTACTTTCATTTCAATCCTAGGCAATAAGGAAATGCTTGTTACATTAAGAGGGGATATTAGAAAATAACTCATTTGGAGTGCCTTGAATAATATTGTATTGAATGACCTTTTTAAAACAAGTCAGAATCACAAATGTGAGAGAAACAATGGGTAAAGATTGACTTAGAGAGACCACTGTTAGTATAGAGAAAAACAGCTTTTTTAATATTGTATGTAAATCAATAATGCTTTTGGTCTTTTTTGCACAATCTCTAAAAATATACAATGTCTATAAGTTCTTTTACTGTTGTTACTTCTTTATAGCTTCGTAGAATTGGGGTCAAACAGAAATAAATGATATAATAATCACAGTTTTGCTGCTTGTTACTGTAGAATATAATTTTTAGTATACTTTTATGAAATCAGTGGCTCTTGGTAGAAATAAAATTTACCTGTGGAAGTGGATGATGGTAAATAGGAAAGATTATTTTAGAAACTACTATAATGCTCTGTTAGCCATTTTCATCTTTTATAGCCATCAGTTTTACAGGACACCTCTGTGCCGGAGAAATTATAAAATGTAAATCCATCCCTCAAAATCATCATTCAGTCAGTGTTTCATAAAGTAATATTCCCTCTCATCAATTTTGACACTAATATACAGTGTTAATAATTGGGGAAGGGAAATATGGAACTCTGAATTTTCAGTATAATTTTTCTGTAAACCTCCAAGTTTTAATAAAGTATATAAAAATGATTTTTCCTAAGGTTAACTAATTAAACTTTAATTGTAAAAAATAAGTTGGTAGGCTTATTGTGTGATTCATATGCATACTTTAAATGTTTGATTTTTGGTTCATGTTGGCAGCCACCCATGGGAAACTGTTACAACAGCTGCCATGCAGAAATACCCAAATCCTATGAACCCAAGTGTGGTTGGAGTTGACGTATTGGACAGACACATAGATCCCTCTGGAAAGTTGCACAGCCATAGACTTCTCAGCACAGAGTGGGGACTGCCTTCCATTGTGAAATCTGTAAGTGTGTCTTTAGGCCTGTGGAAATGTGACTGCTGTAGAGAAGTTTTCTAAACCACATTATAATTTCAAATAGGTTGTGGGCGCCAATTCTGAATGTCATTTTTGCATCAGTTCAAATTGTATTATAATAAACTTGAGTTATGAGTGTATAATGAATTGGAAATATTATTACAGCCTTCATGAAGGCACCTGATAAAACCTTCTGAAGGAATCCAGCTGATGCTGTATAATCTAAAAAGAGTTGCATTCTGCTCTTCCTGCTTTCCCTTGCAACTTGAGACCAATAATGGGATTCAGAAGTAATGGTCTGATCATGGGTGGTAGGTGACAATTCCTGTGGTCATTGATAGGTTGGACACATTAAATAAAGAGCATATTCTTGTACCTGGCTCTTACCACATTTGTTCACAGGTCTGGTACTCCTCTTGTAGGCTTAGAAACAATCCTGTTCAGTTACAAGTAGGCAGGCTGTGGTGAGCTGGTTGGTTAACCAACAAGGAACTAAAATGCTAGTTTACCATAACATGACAAAACTCTGTGTGATAAATGGGTCTGGTTTTCTGTAGAGCTTCTCTTTCTAGAAGGTAGATCCATCAGATACATTTTTCAATTGGAATTTACAGGTTGCTTCCTTTGTACAAACCACTGCATTAATAATGGGGACACAAAAATAAGTAAGATCTGGGATTGGCCTGGGGTCAGAACACAGGGAGTGATACTCAATGTTGATACATTTCCTCCATCATGAGGTAGCTCTTTTTTTTGTCTGAAAAATGAAATCATCACACCCCTTCCTGGACTACTCTAAGAATATATTGGCAGATACTCTTGAGCTTTCCTTTTTTCCTGAAAGCCATAGTTCCCCAAATCTGATTTCCATGTTTTAGCTTCATTTCTCCATCATTGCACCTTGGCAGTTTCTGCATCCTAATTATATTACATATATTTTCAGTGGGCTGATTCCTGTTTGTAGCTGGTAGTCTCCTCTTATTCATGGTGTATAAATTTTTGTTCCTCTCAAATGGACCTCTTTTCTGACTTTTGTCTGTTCTCTCATGCTTTTTATGAAACATTTTTGTTCAGGATATTAGAACACATTTTTACCTTTAAAATAAAATATTGATAGATTTGTTTAAAAATCCTTCCTCTTCTGAATTACTAATTCTGAATGTTTTACTTAGCTTATTGGTGCAGCAAGAACCAAAACATATGTGCAGGAACATTCAGTAGTAGATCCGGTAGAGAGAACAATGGAACTTAAATCTACTAATGTAAGTTTGGACTATCTTTTGTTCCAATTTTGAACTATTTGGCTCAATTTTTTGTCTCTTTCATTGTTAGTATGTAGATGAATATGTGTTCTTCAATGTAGTTTGGAAAGAAATCATTTACTGGCTGTATTTTCTTTGCATGTTTGCAGCTTCATTAGCCTCACTGCTGAAATGATCCTGGCTTTTTCTAGGGGATAGTATTGACAATAAGATGAATTTGGGAATCTAGCCATTTTATTATTATTATTATTACATTTTCTCAAATTTATTGGTTTTAATAAGTAGGCAACGAATAGTGAAATTTAAATGCTATTTCCATAGTAATATCAAAGTGGATTGTTTATTTTTGTTTCCATTTTTTCCATGTATAGCTAGCTAGTAAGATTTTGGTTTGGGTGTTAATTTTGAAAATATTTTAAATCTTTAGTTTCCAAAATGGTTTGGCCTTTTTTTTTTTCTTTTCATTCTATAGATTTCATTTACAAATATGGTCTCAGTAGATGAGAGACTTATATACAAACCACATTCTCAAGACCCAGAAAAGTGAGTAAAAAGTGTTTTAACAAATTTATTTTATAGGGTGGTTTAATTTTTTTTTTAATCAAATAGTTCTTTAAAAAATGAAAACAGGATCATTTTGAAGCTATGTGAATGTGTTTTGTTACAGAACTGTTTTGACTCAAGAAGCCATAATCACTGTGAAAGGAGTCAGCCTTAGTAGTTACCTGGAAGGACTGATGGCAAGTACAATTTCTTCAAATGCTAATAAAGTAAGTAAGGCGGCTCTGACTTGTCATTATTCCCTGGTTTCCTTTCTTGGCAGAACTTCCTTCCAAACACATGTGGCCCTGCTAGCTGCCTTGCCGCCACTGTGGGCAAAAAGCCATGTGACTTGCAGCAGTGATTTGCACAGGTTCTGGGGTCCACCACACCTGAGTTCACATCCAGACCCTGACCCTTACTAGACTTTCAGCATTAGACAAATAAGTTAAACTTTCTGTGACTTAGCTCTCCATCTGTGAAATGGGGATTACTTCCTACTTACCCATTCAACTCTCCATCTCACAGAGTTAGCATGAAGAGTAATGAAGAGTTAGCATGAGGTAGCATGGGAAGTGTGTGGTGCAGCTTTCATGTGTAGCTGGATTGTCATTGTGTAAAGCACTATTTCTCAAACTCTTTTCATTACTCCACCTCTACCCCCAGATCGATTTTAAACATTTTTTCCTGAGCACCTCCCATGAAAATGTAATACCACAGAAAAACATATTTGTATTTCATACATGAGAAGAGAGTTAAGTGTTTTCACACATAACCCTGGGGGGAATTTTCACCCCATTGAGAATGCAGTAAATTTAGAGAAGGAGATACATCGCGCACTGTTTTATGACACGTTTAATATACAATCATTCAGCAGTCAAAAGATATTCATTAGATGCCTTCTCTGTGCCAGGCAGAGTACTAGGCTAGACTGGGTACAGTGGGGAACAAAACAATGTGGTCCCTGTCCTCCCAGAACTAAGGAAATTGGTGCTGATCACATAATCATGTGTGTCATTGGGAAACAAAAAGAACAAAGAAATGCGAGTATTAATGAGGCAGTGGGTGAGATGGTCAAGAAAGTGATGCTTATGCCCAGTGAGTGAGGAGCCAGCTGGTATGAGGGGTCTGCCAGGAAGATGTACCCAGGCACAGGAGCTATGTGTGCAAAGGCCCTGAGGGACAGCCATGAAGTGCTCCTTTTTTGGCTTCTCAGGTAACTTCCTAGAGCCCAGAGAGAGAAGGGGCAAGTAAAAAGTCAGAGAGCAGATCTGTAGGTCCCTGTACTAGATTTTGATTTAAAATGTTGCCCTAAAAAGAATCCATAAAAGTGTTTGACCTTCTCACCCCCAAAAAGGGAGTCACTCTAATCATGAAATAAATAAGACATCACTGTCATTGCATTGTAGATGCTTTGGAGAACACCTTTTGCATACAAAATAGAAGTCAGTTTACAGATCAAGCCAGTTGCTCAAGGCATTTGCTATTTGGTAAATAACATTAGGGAAGAATAAGCAAGAACAAAAGCAATCTGCCCTGGTGAGGTTTGGTTATGCTTGTAACTCTCCTTATTACTTCCTGATGTATCTTTATTTGATACATGCCTTTGCTCTCCCTTGGTAACAGTGAATGTACTGAATTTTTTAAAGGGCCGAGAAGCAATGGAATGGGTCATACATAAATTAAATGCTGAGATTGAAGAGTTGGCAGCTTCAGCAAGAGGAAGCATAAGGACACCAATGGCGGCGGCAGCATTTGTAGAGAAATGATAATGAAAATTGGTATACAACATTGGATCCCCCAGGTCTTTCCAAGCTGGCAATATATTTATTTGTTATTTAAAGAAAAAAATACAACTATATTTTAGGTAGACTTTTTTGTAATAAGCTGAAGAAAGGGTTTGTGACTTTTCATGAAAACAGAGATACGGGGCCTCTAATTAAGAGACCATCTGAAATTTGTGTTATTTGAAATGGCCATCTTATTTTAAGGGTTCCAGTATTTATTTTTAAATTTTACAGTTTTTGAAAAAGTACTTTGAAATTGGTGTTGGCATACTGAATCCCCTTAAGGTAGAATTTTAAAGCTTTTCATGCATTGGAACTCTACCTTGCTTTGGACCAACCCCAGAACAAAGCAAAGCTACTTTAATGTATTATGCACACACAGTTATTCCTACTAAAGTAAACTTCAGTAGCTTATATGAAGGGACTCTTTAAAAGTAGAAAATTGGAACTTTTAAAAGCATGTTATTTTGTATTTACAAACTTGCTCTGCTTTAAACCACCATTAAAAACCACAGTGTTTAGAGTTGGTACTTATGTGATATTTTTGGAGTGAAAACTATCAATATAAAATAACATATAACTCCAACAAAAATATGATTTTATTGTATTAAAGAGTACTGTATTAATTTGCCAAAGTTTTGTAACTTAGGGTATTACCTTCCTTGGATTTGTACTTCGAAAACTCTTTATGCTTTAGTATGCTGTACCGTGGGCTGGTTATGTTAACTGGAAAAATAAAGTCATTACCTGAATTTTGCAGCACTCTAAACTTAAAACAGAAGAACAGCTGTTCACATCTTTTAGCATTTCACATTTGCCTAACTCATAAATTGCCATGTGTCAAAATCATGGTTCTGTAATTGCTAAAGCATGATATGTCAGGTTATTTGAATATAATTACTTTTTGAAGTAATTGTGACCACAAAACATCTTTTTTACATGAAGAGCTGTACATCATTTGAAATTACTCAAATGATGTCTTAATCTGAAGCATAAATCCCAGGTACTTGATGTTTTTAATAATATGGTGCCACTGCAGGGCGTGGGGGTGGTGGGGAAGATAAAAGAATAAAGAAAAAAAATGGATTGACCTAATCACTAAGTGAACTTCAGTGCTGCTTTTGTTTATGGGAAATCCTTATTTGGGATGCCAGTGGGCAGCTGCAATCTGAAAAACAATCCAGTAAATGTATTTTGTTTTATATTTTGTAGCAGATAATTGTCAACCACTAAATAATCTTATTTGCTCCATACAGAGTATTTTTTTTTAAAGGCAATTAACTCTTGCCTTTATTTTACAGTGCTTTATGTACAAGTGGAAAACATCCAATTAGGTTTCATATAAGAGAGACCAGTTCGTTTATGTATATAAACCACAGGAATAGTGTATTAAACTATTTTAAAAAGTAGCATTTTTTCTACATAAAATATTATTTAGCTTAAGACTTCTTAGGACATTTGTAAAAGCACCCTAAATACAATAAGGTTTCTGATTATTTTTTGTAACCAGAGATGGTTTTTGCAACTGAAACATTGCTAAATTTTTATATTTGGTAAAAAAATTGTCTTGTATAATTCCTGTAAATTATACTTGTTCTGAAAAAGTGTAATGTCCTAATGATAAAAGATTTCTAAGCAAATTCTTTATCCTTTGATTTTTTTTTTACTCTGGATCTAATGTTAAAGTTGTGTAAGTTTTCATTTTCTAATGCAGTTGCCTGTTTAAATAGCTAGTGATTTTTGCATTTACCTGTTAAAATATAAATAACACAGAAAGGAAATGCATTTAAAAGGACTAAACTGGAGTAGTGGTCATTAAACTCTTGAACTATTGAGCCCCTTATTCTATTTGGTATTAAAGAAAGAACTTAGAGAGTTAAAGGAAAACCTTTCTAGTTAAAAACTTCCCTGTTTTTCCTGATTGTAATTTTTTTAGTAATTAAAATTGGCGAGCACAACTCATTTTTTCTTTTAGAAAACACACTTTAATTGCTTCCGGCTATAAAAGTTACTGTTTTGCAAGGTGAGGGTTTCCTTCTGTTAAATTAGAAACGTGGGGATAAGGACTTTTCTTTGTTGCTGTGAGTTCTCTTTTGTGGCTCCAGCTTTCACCCCTCAGAGTTTTTTCCCACTCCAACCCGGTCCCCCCGCCCCCATCTTGTCACAAGGTCACAGGTTACCGCCTAAAACTAAGATGTTGGGGAATTCGCACACTTTCCGCCGAAGCTCCGCTTTTGTTTCCAATGCCTTTTTAAATGTAACCCCGGGAAAGTAGACATAAGCTTAAGTGCTTTTTAAGTTGCAGTTATCAGGACATATGAGAAGGCCGAGAGCCCAGTGTCTGCAGAACGTGATCGGAGCCCAGAGCTCGCGGGAACAACAGGCGTCCCCAGCCGCACTCTCCGGGGCCAAGGCCAGAGGCAGCCCCGAGGCGCGTACTCGGGGTCGCTCTCCGAGACCCTCCTCCCCGAGCCACGCGGCTTTTCTCTCGGCGGGGCGGGCGCTAAGCGCTGGCCACCCCGTTCCTACGGAAGCCGGAGGGGCACAAACCGCGGTCTGGCCGGCCCCCACAGAGCCAATAGGCAGGCGCGAGCGGCCGGCCCGCCCGGGGATTGGCTTCGGCGGCGGGGCAGCGGGGCCCCGCCCCTTCCGCTTCTCGGGCCTGACCTTCCTGCCGCTGGGCCGCGCGGGGCTGAGCCGGCGTTGACGCTCCCCCACAATTTGGCCGTCGCGCTCCACTCTCGCGACATCATGGTGGCGTACTGGCGACAGGCTGGGCTCAGGTAGGCCCGGGCCTCCGGAGGGAAGGGCGCCGGAAGTTCCCGGCCCGGGGTCAGGAGGTCACGCCGAGCCTCCGGGGGTCCGCGGCCGGCGCGGGTCCGTGGGCCCAGTGAGGCCACCCGGGCGAGAGCCGGCCCCTCGGGCGCAGCTCCTGCCGCCAAGATGGCGTCTCTGTGGACGGAGAGCACGCGGACGGGCCCGCGGCCCCTTTCCGGACGCGGGGGTCATCGTCGCCCCTCCCGGGAGGTCCAGGCCTGCCCAACTCATGTGTGCAACTTCAGGCCCCAGACCCCCTTCCCAGATACTCAACACTCGGGAGTGGGTGCAAGACCCGTAATTCTTCGTGACCTTGACCTGTAAAATGCTAATCCAGCCTTTCCTCACCTTTTACGGTAGAGATGAGCATCAGACAAAATAGCATTGAAAACTTGCGTTGACTGTGGTAGACTTGTCAACGAAAGAGTTATTCTTAAAGGGGTCTTTTCTTTTTGAATAATATTGTTTACATTGTAAAGGCAATAGCTTTTGTAAAACTTGGGAAGCAGAAGGGGCGGGACGTTCTCTTGATAGAACCATTGTTAGTATTTTTGGCCCTTCCTCCTGTCATCTGTAATGTTACACAGTCTGTGCATTACAGGTGTCCTATAATGTTACATATTTTTTTTTCTGTTTTAAACTTTTAATCTCAGATTTTATTGGTAGAACGGGTGATAGCCCTTGGTAAGTTGTAGTGCACTTTGCGCAAAGGTGACTCGTGGCAGAAGTATGGAGCCCTTTGGAGGAGATGGCCCCTGGTGTAATGGGAGTTGCTGTGGTCTAAGTATCAAACCTGGTTTCTTGGTCTCTGTACCTGGTTGAGTAAAGGTACCTTGTTGCAGGTGACACAATTTACCATTTGATTCGGTAGAGTAGTACTGCCTTCTAGAGGGTATTGATTATCATACAGCTGAGAAACCCAAGCACTTCCTGATTTGGCCAAGGTTCAGCAAAGTTCTGTAGCGTTGGAAGGATGAATACGTATGCACAACTATAGCATTCCATGCTTTTTCACACTTTGTCTCTCATCCTCCCAACCACCAGCAAAGCAGGTATTATTATCCCTTTTTTTCCTGTTGTTTTTACAGGTGAATATACAAGCCAGAAACATTGGACCGCTTGAAGGTCCAATTAGAGTGGAAGTAGATGTTGGAACTCTCCCTCTAGCCTCCAGAACCAGTTTGAGAGTCTGAGAAAATAGGAGTAACATATATACAACCTGAAATATGTTACTAGAGTAGAGTTTAAAAAAAAAAAACAAAAACTTATGACTGTACACATAACAACCCTAATGTAAACTAGATTATAATTAATAGTACATTTGTAATAGTAGGCTTTTATCACCTGTAACTGATACCACACTAATGCAAGGTGTTAATAATTGGGAGGGGTTGTGGTGTATGGGAACTCTATTTTCTGCATGACTTTTATATAAATCTACAACTTCTCTCATTTATTTATTTATTTATTTTTTTTAAAGATTTATTTATTTATTTAATTCCCCCCCCTCCCCGGGTTGTCTGTTCTTGGTGTCTATTTGCTGCGTCTTGTTTCTTTGTCCGCTTCTGTTGTGGGCAGCGGCACGGGAAGTGTGGGCGGCGCCATTCCTGGGCAGGCTGCTCTTTCTTTTCACGCTGGGCGGCTTTCCTCACGGGCGCACTCCTTGCGCGTGGGGCTCCCCCACACGGGGGACACCCTTGCGTGGCACGGCACTCCTTGCGCGCATCAGCACTGCGCATGGCCAGCTCCACACGGGTCAAGGAGGCCCGGGGCTTGAACCACGGACCTCCCATGTGGTAGACGGACGCCCTAACCACTGGGCCAAAGTCCGTTTCCCTACAACTTCTCTCATTTAAAAAAAAAAAAAAAAAAGTACCCCCAAGTATGGAACAGAAGTTGTCATCTTTTGGGAGATAAGATGTTAATGAGAGTCCATCTACCAAACAGGAAGCAAGCTTTTAGGTGTTTTGCTAAAATTGATGATGTTTCCATTTAATTTCAAAACCTTGCTTAGTAGGTATGTTCAGTGTCAGAATTGTGAAACAGAATCCAGTACTTTCAAGGAAGTCTTCAGTTATTAGAGGAAGAACAGTTTTAATTCAAAATGGTTTTTTTTCTTTTAATTATATATTCCTTGTAAGAATAATATAATTAGAGAAAAATTTAAATAGAGAAAAGAAAAATTTCATGGTATAGCATCTGTTAGCATTTTCATCTGTTTTCTTTTTTGTGCTGTGGGATTTTTAAAAAATGTTTATACATTTATTTGAAATTAATACATGTGCAGTAAAGAAAGAAGACACAGCCCAAAGAAGGGGAAAAAAGGTGACTCTTCTAAACGCTAGTAATACCTGGGTACGTTCCTTTCTAACCTTTTTCTTCTTTTAGATTTTTTTTATGTTAGTCATTTTAAAATCTAGTTCTACAGCCCTTTGCAACCAAACCAAAATTAAAAGTATAGGAAGAAAAACAAAAGCATGGTAACAGACTACTAGAGCATTGATAATTAACTTTTTTCTCTGTTTTTTCTTAGCTACATCCGATACTCCCAGATCTGTGCAAAAGCAGTAAGAGATGCACTCAAGACTGAATTCAAAGCAAATGCCGAGAAGACTTCTGGCAGCAGTGTAAAAATTGTGAAAGTGAAAAAGGAATAATCTGTAAGTTACTGATTTGTTTAGAAGAAACGTTGCATCTTAAATTTTCTTTCAGAGTATCTTAAAATAGTAAAAGTATATTTAGTTGCATTCCCTCCCATTTTTGGTCTATAAGTACATCAGAAATTAGTAGAATAATAACTTAAAGCATACAAATTATAGGAGTTCTTTGGCATAAGAAAAGAAAGCCGTTTCAGGTCGGGCCCTGGTCAGAGTAATTGGCACATTGATTTTCAGTTCATTTAGCAATGCCTAGGTACAGAGCCATCTTGTTTTAATTAAACCTGTTTCATTCGTCTGCACAAAATCAAATAATTTGGAGGATGAATTCCCCACTTTTGTAATCGCTCTTGGAGTTACATAATAACCAGTAGCATGAAAAATTACAGTTCATTGCATTTTTATTTCCCCCACATCTGCTTATGTTCTCACAAATCACTGCTTCCTAAACATCAAGACTAAAAGTACAAGCAAGGGCCCTACTATTTTATCAGGCAGTAAAATCTGCAAGATCCTGCAGTGAGTACTGTTTTGCCAAATGTATACTTTCAGGGGGTTTGGCTAATACTACTTTTCCAAAGATATTGGTAATACAAAGTTACATTCTTAATGCAATGAAAAGTTAGTTTTGTGCTTTTCATAAATTCAGACTTTTGTGCTTCAAACTACTGAAGTGATTTGGATCTCTAAACTACTTTCTTGACATTTCAAAGATAAGGCAAATTATTAAAGGAATGTTTTTCAGATATAGTTTTCTTGTTTTGCTTTTAAAATGCCTCAGACCCACAGTTGCAAGGAAATTGATAAATACTAATCCTTTGGCAGCTTGTGGTTATGAGCAATTTTACTTATTGGAACTGTCTCCCCTAAGCACTTTTCATTTTCATTTCGAATTAGTAAATATTTTATTATGAGCCTGGAGATGCAGTGTTTTGAATTTAGCCCTTTTTCTAGGGGCTGTCTGTCTAATGTCATAATTCTGAGTGTTGAGACATGGTTTTATGTTGGGTTGTTTTGTTTCAACAATGAGCTGACTGAGAACAACATCATTTAGCCTCTCTCTGCAGTGTAGCCAAGCTAGACTCGGCATCTAACTCTCCTGACTTTGGGATGTTCTTGGCATCGCAAAATAGTGCTCAGCTCCTGTAAAGAAGATAAGCCCTCTCCGTTACATCCTACAGGAGATGGGGCTCCTGGTGCCATTAGCAGAGGAGGATTTTTGTGTCATTTAAAGGCAAAGCAATTTCTTTATTGCTAGGAGAGTGTTCAGCTAAGGTCGTGCATGTGAACCAGCACTTAACAGCAGAAAGTCAAGGCACTGTCCTATCCCAGTACACTGAAGCCATGCTTATGTCATTTGGTTCATGATAAGGAAGTTATTTCCCATACTCATGTTGGATTTTTCAGAAAACACAAAGAACTAGCAACTGGTGTATTTTCTTTTTTCCTCCTAGACCCTGACTAAAGCTTGAAATGCTGCATGTTGAAGGTGAAGATGTGTGGGCATATGTTATGGCATATTGAAAGCAGTCTGGCTCCATGGAGAAAAAAAATACCTGTCTTGTTCTTCATATATTGACAATGCCAATAAAATGAAGTGTGATTCACTCTTCTTGGTCTTTGGTTTCCATTGGACTTTTCCCAAAACTGTCTGCACAACTGCAGGGTTATGACCACGTGAACAGGGGATTCTGGAAAGGGGGCAGGAGGATTACTATCTAGTAGCCAAAGGGATGCAGAAGCATGGTGAAAATGTTACCAGAGAGAATGCTCTCTTTCTCGTGGCATTAATTGGTGGTCAGAATTGTACTGTCACTGAAGCTCTTTCATCCCTTATCTTTGAGTTGCAGAAGTCACATAGGAACAACGGATGGGTCATTATCCGCCATCCTCACCCTTTGTGTAGGCAGCAGTGTCTCTAGGTAGTGCTGCTCTCAGGAGCCTGGATGAAAATGACTGAAAGCATAGAGTAGAAAACATATAAACTGCTGCTGATTTTTCTATCATGCACTTAAAACCTATACAGAACTCTTAATACTAGAATTTATGCAAGCACAAAATGCTTTTCATGTTTTATAAATGAATTTTTATATGCTGGTAGCATTTCTCATAGGAAATGAGGCAAAACTGCTGGATAATTTGCTTATTGAGTTGATGACCGAGCTGAAATGAAAATAAGATCTTAGACTAGAATCTGGCCATGATGATTAGAGCAGTTTAATGGTGTTTGCCTGGGGAGTTGAGTCATTCATTCATTCAGTTTTTAGTGATGAATTGTTGCAAATGCTTTGTTCTTATCTGTGATACTTGGAAGCACTTGGCCAAGGCAAACACCATTGCAAAGTTACCTGCTTGATTTTTAACTGTTTTTGGAGAAGGGAGAAATTTTAACAGGAAAGTTTGATACAGTGCTCCGCTTCGGTCCCAAGGCCAGTTCCTGCACAGTCCTTCAGCTTATGGTACTCTGATCAGGGCAGCGCCTGGCACTGCTGAGGGGATGCCAGAGACAGTAGTCTTTGTCCTGGGTTCTAGAGAGGACAGCTTTCCCGGGGGACACTTATTTCATTCCAGGCCCAGGGCATGTGCAGAGGGGGAGGAGCCCCTGGAGTCTGCCTTGGGGCTGTCGTCCTGCTGTTTGGAAGTCTAGGCAGCCCAGCATCATTGCTGGTCTCCAAGCTGAAGGTCCTAGGAAGCAGCCTTCATTTCAGGGGACAGGAATACAAGAATCACAGGGAGCTTTTTGAAACCAGGTAAATAAAGCAACAGGCTGAATTATTTCCAGCCGAGTAATTAGAAATATGTCATTTTATTAGGCAGATGGGATAATTAGAGGTAAAGCCTAGGGAAGGGATTAAAGTAACTGAATAAAAGACAAGTTTACTGCCCAGCAAAGATTACTTGAGGCTACTTCTCTGTGACTCAGGAAAAACCCTGAGCTGACAGTGTGATGAAATAAACTTCCTGCATCCTGCTCTGCTGGACACCTGTCAGGAGTGCTGGCCCGAATTCCCAGCAGACCCTGGTCACCTGGTTGTGGGCCTTTCACCAGTTTGGTGATTTTCAAGGGAGTCGATTAATCTTAAGTCCTTGTGTGTAAAGCAAAGAAATCGGACAACCTCTAAAATTCTTTGGTTCTGCCGACACTCTCCGAGAGACCAGTGTCACTGTAGCAGCCACACTGCTAAAGGAATAAGTTCAGAATCTGGACAGATTTCTCTTGGTTTTTAGTTTTGTTTCTTTATCTGTTTCTACCACATGAAAGAGTAGGATGGTGAGATGCATTTTGAAATATTTTTAACTACTGAAAATTAGTCTGGGCAGTTAGGCTCCAAGAAAAGGAATTTATTTTGTCTGAAATAAAGCAATTTAGCCATTTAAAATTTAATTTCTCTGTACATTAATGATTACTATTGACAAAAATCTTTACAGTAATACAAATCAGACCGTTTTTTAAAAAAAGATTCAAATTGTCTTTCCTTGCATCTATTTGCCTTTTTAGATCAGAGGAGGAAAGTGCTGAAGGAAGGTAACATGTGTATAAATTCTTAAGTAATGACAGGTTGTAAGTCTTTAAGCATCTGGGGACGTTAACCTCAAACTAAGAGTATATAGTTAGAATTCCTTACTAAATCTGCTTTTGTTTTTATCACTTCTTGAACCACAGAAAGTATTCAAAACTTTGGGGGGCTTTTGTTATTTGTAATTTTGTAGACAGGCTTTTTGGTGATTCTGACAGCAAGGCTATATTTTCTCTTGGTATGCATTCTGGTTATTTCCCTGTGATGCATATGTGAAAAGAGTGAAATTTCTCCAGATGGCCTACTGTCATCCATCCACTCGCTATTTTATTATTGCAGATTACAAAAGCAAGTTGGGAGATGAGAATCCAGTTGCCTGCAAGTAAGTATTTCCTACAGTGAGAGTTATAGCATCTTCCCATTCCCAGCTCTTCTTGGGTCAAATGGTATAGCTCAGTGATAACCTGAGACAGCTGTTTAAAAAGGGATGGCAGCGCCATATGTCAGAAATAGGTAAACTGTAATTAAGGAGTCAGGGATGATTTGATTATGCTCTTGTGTATTTGGTCCTTTTATAAAGTGAGCAGATTAAAATCTTGTAATGGTTAAAGCTGTGTCATCCTGCAAACATTTATGGCAACTTCTGCAAATTAATTTGCACTGTAAAAGTTCCCTAACGAGACAATGTCCTCCGTACCTGGGAGGACATCGCAGCAGTTGCAGCCTAATTCCTGTGTCCACCATTGCCTTAAAGAGCGAAGAGGCTGCCGAGCATTTTAGGGGAATGATAAAGTGAAAAGGGCATTTCAAAATAGCCTTTAAGAGGAAAACCAAAGATGGTCATTAATGAATTCATGGAACCTAACACTAATGAGAAAATGAAACACTATAAATATATGTGTAAAAAGCTAGCTATACAGAAATCAGAGGATTGGAATTATTTAGTTTTGCTGGTCTTTTTTTTCCCATTAGGTATTTCTGTGAGAGGGCTCTTGGGGGTGCCTCCCTTTTTCTCTTCTGTTTAGTGTGAGTTCACAAGGCCTGCACAGCTTCCTAGGGAATGCTGATCTCATGTTCCCTGACTCCACAGCTCCCCACGTCCTACCTCTCCCCTAGCTTTTCTGGGGGCAGCAAGCACAAAGGGACAGGGTGCTGGCTGAGGCCAGTGAGGAAGAGCGCACCCACATCAAGGGACTCAGCAGCCCCGGAAGGCCAACCAGGGAGTCCAGGGTGCTGCACAGGCTGCCAACGCACTTAAAAATGGGCAGTGGGAGTGGATGTGGCTCAAGCAGTTGAGTGCTGGCTTCCCATATAGGAAGTCCAGGGTTCAATCCCCAGCCCCGGTATCTCAAAAAAAAGAAAATGAGTGTGAACTGCAGGCAGGGCCTGCAGACCCCCAGGCGCACGCATGGTGCCTCGCTCAGTGCTTGCTGGGCACATGGCAGATACCAGTGAACTTCAAAACAGAGAGCGCTTCATTTAAATTCATTTTGCTATTTTAAAAAAGTTACTAGACTGTGCCTTGCATATCACACCTCTCAAGCTTAGTAAGTGCCAGTAATAAGTAGGAATCTTTCACTGCTGCAGTGCAGAAAAGGCTTTGGATGGCTGGAGAAAAAACACTCATGTTGAGGAAAACAGTTCTGCAAGTGGCTACAGTGACAGCTGGCATGCACCTTGCCTCCTGGTTAATGCTCCTTATCTCCTGGTTCAGCTTCCTCCTCCATGACCTCTTCGTTTTCCTCCAGAGCAGCTGTGGCATCTTGAAATTGTTGGTACTCGGATACCAGATCGTGGATGTTACTTTCAGCTTCTCCAAACTCGCTTACGTCCATTCCCTCACCGGTGTACCAGTGCACGAAAGCCTTCCTTTTGAACATAGCTGAGAAGTGCTCGGAAACCCTGGTGAAGAGCTCTTGGATGGCCGTGCTGTTGCCAATGAAGGTGGCTGCCATGTTCAGCCCGCGGGGAGGGATGTCACAGACGGCGACCTTGACGTTGTTGGGAATCCACTCCACAAAACAGCTGCTGTTCCGGGTCTGCACGGCAAGCAGCTGCTCATCCACTTCCTTCATGGACATCTTGCCCCGGAAGATGCAGGCCACTGTCAGGTAGCGGCCCCGGCGCGGGTCGCAGGCAGCCATGGTGTTGCGGGCATCAAACATCTGCTGGGTGAGCTCAGCCACAGAGAGCGCCCGGTACTGCTGGCTGCCCTGGGCCGTGAGCGGGGCGAAGCCAGGCATGAAGAAGTGCAGGCGGGGGAATGGGACCATGTTCACTGCCAGCTTCCGCAGGTCGGCGTTGAGCTGGCCCGGGAACCGCAGCGAGGTGGTGATCCCACTCATGGTCAAGGACACCAGGTGGTTGAGGTCCACGTAGGTGGGCGTCGTCAGCTTCAGGGTGCGGAAGCAGATGTCGTAGAGGGCCTCGTTGTCGATGCAGAAGCAGGCGTCGGCATTCTCGATCAGCTGGTGGATGGACAGCACGGCGTTGTAGGGCTCCACCACCGTGTCCGAGACCTTGGGCGAGGGCATGACGCTGAAGGAGTTCATGATGCGGTCAGGGTACTCCTCGCGGATCTTGTTCATGAGCAGCGTGCCCATCCCGGAGCCCGTCCCCCCACCGAGGGAGTGGACAATCTGGAAACCCTGCAGGCAGTCGCAGCTCTCGCTCTCAGCCCTCACCACGTCCATCACACTCTGAATCAGCTCGGCACCCTCGGTGTAGTGCCCCTTGGCCCAGTTGTTGCCAGCCCCAGAGGTCCCTGCAGCAGAAAAGTCTTGTGAAGTGGCCTCGCCCAGAGCAGGCAGGGGGTGAGGGGAAGAAGGGCAAAGAGGGGTCACCACTGGGAGTCATGCTTACAGCTTCCCCATGGATCCTTCCAGAGAAACCTACCATGGACAAAACTGTCGGGTTGGAAAAGGGCTCCTAATTTGCTGGATCGGATGCTGTCCATGGTCCCAGGTTCCAGGTCCACGAGGACCGCGCGGGGTACGTACTTCTTACCTGTAGGGAGAGGAAGAGTTTAGCAAACTGTACTTAGTCAAAGGTAATGTTTCATCAAAATAGAGCCTGGGGGGAAGCAGATTTGGCTCAACGGTTAGAGCGTGCACCTACCACATGGGAGGTCCAGGGTTCAAACCCAGGGCCTCCTGACCCATGTGGTGAGCTGGCCCATGCACAGTGCAGATGCGGGCAAGGAGTGCTGTGCCACTCAGGGGTGTCCCCCCGCATAGGGGTGCCCCATGCACAAAGATTGCACCCTGTAAGGAGAACCGCCCAGTGCAAAAAAAGCGCAGCCCACCCAGGAGTGGCGCCGTACACACGGAGAGCTGATGCAGCAAGATGACGCAATGAAAAGAGACACAGATTCTTGGTGCCACTGACAAGAATATAAGCGGACACAGAACACACAGCAAATGGACACAGAGCAGACAACTGGGGTGGGGGGAGGGGAGAGAAATAAAAATAAAAATAAATCTTTAAAAAAAAAAAGAGAGAGCTTGGGACTCTCCCTGTCCCCCCACCCAAAAAAAGGTATTCTTTGGTAGATAGAGACGTTTTTACTTTTCAGCTTATCCTGGAGTCCAACAACCACAAAAATCAATAAACTACCTAAACAAAATACTTTTCCCATCCCTGTCTATTTTGGCTTGTTATCTGGTCAATGAGGGGAATTCTGCTCCTTCCTTTTGGAAATGATTCTGGTTTTCCTTTAAAAGTGTAAAAGGAGGGAGGTCCTTAGCCAGCTGCTGTTGGGAGGTGCAGCTCTCAGAGCCTCCCCGTCTTCCCCTCGAACTGCCGCGGGGCCCCACCTTGGACGTCTGCTGCGCCCTCCCCCTGCCCCGGGCCGGGGGGCCCCCGGGGCAGCGCCCCCTACCGCCTACCATAGGCCTCGTTGTAGTAGACACTGATGCGCTCCAGCTGCAAGGCCGAGTCGCCGCAGTAGCTTCCCACCGGGTCAATCCCGTGCTCCTCGCCGATCACCTCCCAGAACTGAAAGCAGAAGGCCGGTCAGCAGGAAGGGACCCCAGGAGAGGCAGCTGGCACCCTGGGCAGGTGCAAGGTGGTATTTGTCAGCCGCCTTCCTAAATGACCCCTCTGCACTGCAATTCAGGTTTTGGTTTTTTTGAGGTACTGGGGGCCAGAGATTGAACCCAGGACCTCGTATGTGGGAAGCCGGCGCTCAACCACTGAGCCACATCGGCTTTCCTGGGTTAGTGTTTTTTCATTTGTTTTGCTTGTTGTTTATTTCTGTTTTCTCAGGAGGCACTGGGAACCAAACCTGGGACCCCCCCCCCCATGTGGGACAGGTGCTCAACTGCAGGAGCCATATCTGCTCCCTACAATTCACTTTTTTTTTTTAAAGGTTTATTTATTTATTTAATTCCCCCCCCCCCCCCCGGTTGTCTGTTCTCTGTGTCTATTTGCTGCGTCTAGTTTCTTAGTCCGCTTCTGTTGTCGTCAGCAGCACGGGAAGTGTGGGCGGCGCCATTCCTGGGCAGGCTGCACTTTCTCTTGCGCTGGGCGGCTCTCCTTATGGGGCGCACTCCTTGCACGTGGGGCTCCCCTATGCGGGGGACACCCCTGCGTGACAGGGCACACCTTGCGCGCATCAGCATTGCGCGTGGGCCAGCTCCACACGGGTCAAGGAGGCCCGGGGTTTGAACCGTGGACCTCCCATGTGGTAGACGGACACCCTAACCACTGGGCCAAGTCCGTTTTCCCTACAATTCACTTTTTGATGTCTGCAATTTGTACCCACCTGAATTCCTTAGATTAAATATGGAGCTCATAAGGTATTCAATTTTGCCTCTGTTAAATCCAGGCTGTTGTATACATGAACATTGTTGTTTTCGAATGTCACAACAGAAAGTGTACTTCTAATTTCACCCCACAGCACCCCAAATTGGAGAACTGTAGATCCCATGACTTGGAAATAAGCTGAATTCTTCTGTGACTTCACAATAATACCGAATTTCCCTTTGGGGATTTATTTTCATACAGTTTTCCTCAAAGCCCCTAACTTGGACATCTAGGCATGCCTAAGGGATGTGCATTTCTGGTGCTCAGGGATGAACGCGATTCCTGGTTCCGCAGAGCTCTTCCCTGCAACTATTTGAAACCCAGCGAATGGACTTTCCATCCCAGTGCAGTGTTTATTAACATAGACACATGCCGAGCTCTTAATTTGGAAGCAGTTCCTGAGATGGCCCCCTTTGATTTGCCCCAGAGAAGCCCAGATTAAAGTGCAATGAAAATGTCTTCGTTTTTGTTAAAATCCCCTAGGGCGAGTTTCCCAAGCCTGTCTAGTAAATGACAGCTCTGCTCTGCCGTCTTGATAGCAAGGCTCTGCTGGAGGAAATTGCCAGCACTGCTCTGAGAGGGGAAGAAGAGGTCCAGATAAGTTCCGTGAACCACAAGTGGAATGTGTCTGAAAGTTGCTAGGGCCCCAAATAGTAAGGAGCCCGCGGGAGCTCTAACCACTAGACCCCACGCCCCCTCGCCTCAGCCCCCCCACCGTCCCCCACTAACTGCACCTCAGAACAGCGCAGCTCACCCGTCCCCTCTGTGCGTTATTGTGAGCGTTGTCTTGTCACTGCCCTGGAAAGACAACTGCTTCTCGAGCTCTTCTACTGTGTCCCAGGTTTTAAACATCTGCCCTCAGAGACCTTCGTATTAAAAGTTAGCAGAGCATACCAGGAAGGGGCATTTTAAAACAGCAGAGAACAAGGAAAGCGGGTCACCTGAACAGGTCCCCAGGGCCAGAAACCTGGGCCCCTTCACCCAGCTTCTGGCCATTGGCTGATGGAATTAGGTACTTTGTAGAAAAATTTAAGGGGCAGGAGGAAAAACTAATTTATATTCCAGAGGGTATATTTTGATTTTTTTCTGCCAGTATACAAGAAAACTTTAGTTTTGGTTTACCTCTTTAATTTTTCCTTTTTTTTTTTTTTTTAGGAGGTACTGGGGATTGAACCCAGGATCCTGTACATGGGAAGCAGGGCTCAGACACTGGGCTCCCACTGTCCATCCTTTTTAATTTATCACATACTAAATAGAACAGCAGTTGGTGGATTTTTACTCTGTGACATAAACACAGGGAAGGAGAGAAAGTCAAATTAGTGAAGAGTTCCCCACCAAACTTTGGAAAACTGTTTTGAGATAAATTACTGTTTTTAGATATGAAAAGTTCATTGCTGAGGTGACAAAAGTAAAAAAGGTTGGCTCCTGTCGATTATACAGATGCAATTATTGGCAAAATTAGCATTAATTAAATCAGCCCTTTCAACCTTTAGTATTTCCTGTGTCTCATCAACTAAAGACGTTGCTTAGGAGCAGGTGCAGCTCAGTGGTGGAGCGCCTGCCTTCCGTGTGAGGTCCAGGTTCAATCCCCCGTACCTCCTAAAAAGTGAAAAAAGAGGTCGCTTGGTAAATCAAGCATTTGGCCGGTGTGTGCCATCTGCTTTCCCGGCTAAGCCCTGGCGCTGCCTCAGCTGGCCGCACCGATGGACCGCGGCGAGGCCAGGGCAGCCCCCGCCCTCCCTTACCTTGGCTCCGATCTGGTTGCCGCACTGGCCGATCTGGATGTGCACGATTTCACGCATCCTTCCTCTGCGCCCAAGTGTTTGGTCTTCAGGGAATCGTCAGACTTGGGGAGACTCCGTTCACCCTGCGAGCCAGCGCCGCTCCAGCGCAGCAGTGAGGGGCCAGCTGGCCGGCCACCCTCATGGAGCACCCTGAGGGCGTGTCCAGCCCGGAGGCCCAGCCCAGCCCCCTGCCCCTGCCTGCCATCCACTTGGGGGGGGTGTTCTTTCCTTTCTCAGAACAGAATATCGCCCAGTCATTTCCTAGGGTGTGAGACCGACTGCCCCCTTGCCACAGTGGCCTCTGGGCAGCAGCCTGGGCGCTGGACGCTGGCTCGCGATGGGAGTGGGTGTCGTGGCTCCCAGCTCACCGGGCCCTCCAGGTCCACCTGCAAAGGCCTCTTCCAGCTAGAACCAGTTGTGTCATCTAAACCCAGCAGTGACAGATGGGCCCCCAGAGAGGGAGGTCACACCAGATGCTTCTGGCCCACCCCAAAGGGTAAGGAAAAGAATGTGTAGATTCAAAAGGAAGAAATCTGCGTATGCACAGCGGTATTTGTCTCAAATTTGAAAATGCACAGGATGGCCTAAACTTGGTTGACAGTTCTGCCACCTTCTCGCCCTCTGCCAGGGTGCCTGGGCCCCTTTTCCTCTTCCCTCTGTGCCCTCACCCCTCCCCACGCTACCCCAGCTCATCAGACCCCTCCACAGCCCAAAGGCAGCCCACCGCCGTCAGTGCTCCCCTCATTCAGGGTCCCCCAACAGGATACCCGCTGAGGCTCGGGGCCAGCCACTTCCACCTGCAGCTGTCCCCTGGGGTGCTGTTTGCTAATTGCGTATGCCAGGCCTTGTCTCCCACTCCTGGGCTGCCCCGTCCTTTCCCCTTGGAAGCCCCACAGTGGCTGGTCCATCACTGGGCCTCGGTCACCACAAACAGCCGGGAGGTCTGAGCGCGAAACGGCCGGCCTTCGCCAAGCCACGGGCGTGCCGCCTGCACGGTGTGCTGCCCACGGAGGGGCGGTCGTGGTGCCAGGGCCTCTCCCAGCCCGTGGAGGTCCTCAGCCCGAGAGGGGGGCCCAGCGGCCTCATGGCACAGCTGCTGCCGGGCCCCGCGGGGGCTGAGGGCGGCCTGGCCACGGCCTGGCCAGGGGCCTGCGGAGCTTCCTGTGTTGTGCTTGGCCGGGTGAGCGGGTCCCGGGGGTCAGGGGGCCGTCCCCACCCAGCCCCAGCCTGAAGCGGTCCTCCCGGCCCTCCCGGCGTGCTTAGGGAGGGAAAAGCCGTGCTTCCAGATGGTCGCCTGGAAGGTTTCCTGTTCGCGGGGCAGTAGGCAGAAGGGGGAACCAGGAGGAAACCTGCCGCTGATTCCGGGGGTCACTGCTGAGTCCCCTCGGGCCCCGCCGGTGCTGAGCTTTGGGCCCTGGGCTTCAGAGAGGGTGAGGGCCGGGGGCAGGCGCGCGCCAGGGACAGTTTGCAGGTCCCCGAGCCAGAGCCCAGCTCGGCCCCTGGCTTTTCTCGTCTGTAAAAGGGGGCAGGGATGCCTGAGTCGCAAGTTTGTCATGAGGAGCGCGTGACCCGTGGCTGCCCCCGTGCACATTGGTGGCCGGCATCTTCGCAGGATGGAAGGACGAGGTGTGCGTGTCCACGTGGACGGGCCGCAGTCCCTGCATATCAACCATGCCTCGGGCTGGCCGTCACGCGGCACTGGGGCTCTACCGAATCACGCCACAGGCACATCTCCGCGATGCTGCGGGTTCCGTTCCACGCCGCCGCGGCAAAGCGAGTCGCACTATAAACGGTCACACGGATTTTTTGTTTCCCAGTGTATATAAAAGTTACGTTAACACTATACTGTACTCTGTTATGTCTAAAAATACAATGTACAAAAAACACGTGAAGAAATGCTCAACATCACTAGCGATTAGGGAAATGCAAATCAAAGCTACAATGAGATATCATCTCACACCTGTCAGAATGTCCACTGTTAAAAAGACAGAGAACTCCCAGTGTTGGAGAGGATGTGGAGAGACAGGGACACTTATCCACTGTTGGTGGGAATGCAGGATGGTGCAGCCACTGTGGAGGACTGTCTGGCAGTTCCTAAAGAAGTTGAATATCAACTTGCCATATGACCCTGCAGTACCACTACTGGGTAGATGCCCAGAAGAGCTGCGAGCAGGGACACGAGCAGACATCTGCTCGCGATGTTCACAGCAGCGTTCCTCATTATTGCCGAAAGGTGGGAACAGCGCAGGTGTCCATCAACTGATGAACAGATAAACAAACCGTGGTGTATTCACATGATGGAATATTATGCAGCTCTAAGAAGAAATGAAGTCGTAACTCATATGACAGCATGGATGGACCTGGAGGACATTATGTTCAGTGAAGCAAGCCAGACACAAAAGGACAAATACTGTATGATTATGTTACTATCAAACAAATATTTTGTGTAAAATAATGTATGATTTAAAAAAATTTGTGTGTATCCAGTACATTTAATTGAGAAATGTATGTTTTTATTCAACTGTATTCTTTTTTAATTATTGTTTATATTTTCAGTTATGAAATGTACAAAATAAAGTTAAAAAATAAATAAAACATTTTTAAAAATACAGCATCCATACTCAATTAAACTGTGACCCAGACATGAAGAGCGAGCACAGAGAGTGGAGGTGGCTCAAGCGGCTGAGCGCCTGCTTCCCACCTGGGAGGTCCAAGGTTTGGTTCCTGGTGCCTCCTAAAAACAAAAAAATACGAACGACAAGCAAAATGAACAAAGAAGCAACTCAGGGGAGCCCATGTGGCTCTGTGGTTTGGTGTCGGCTTCCCACATACGAGGTCCCAGTCTCAAATAAATTTTAGATAAAATTTTTAAAAAAGAATGAGCACATACTGTTTAAAAATGACACCCAGAGACTTGCCTGATGCAGGGTTGCCACAAACCTTCCATTTGTAAAAAAAACAAAAAATGCACAGTATCTGCAAAGTGCAACGAAGCAAAGTGTGGAGAAGTGCGTTCTCCTGTCTCGGTAGAAGTGAGGAGGGTCTGGAAAGCATCCGCCCGGGGCCTCCGCTGCGCCGTCCTCCCTTACGAAGGCACCCATTCCCTCCCCTCTGACCGCCACCCCAGGAAAGCCAGGGACATGGCCAGGGCCTCTCCCGGACCAAGAGAAGCCGCCCTTTCTGGGGTGCAGGTGCGCGGGCTCCCTGGAGGACTCCCCCACCCCCACCCCGGGCCTGAGCCGCAGCAAGGGACCAGCAGTGACCGTCAGTGACAAAGTCATCTGTCACAGGGAAGTGCTGCAGCTCGTGTCTCCAAGGAGCCGTGGACAAAGGCAGGTGAGCAACAACGGCTCTGGAGGGCGAGGGCAGAGGGCTGCAGGGACGCTTGCTCTGAGCACACGTGGAGGAGCCAGGACCTGCCCGAGGACAGTGACATGAACTAGAGGCCGGCGGTGGGCCCGAAACCCCTTCCCTCCTGCAGGTCACCGCGGCCAGCCGTCCAGCAGGGGCCGGCCACAGCAGGCCCTTTCGCAGATGACACTTGAGTCTATTACGGGAACAGAACTAAGAAGATAAGGAAAACCCAGTGTCACCCGGAAACCCCAAATCAGCCACTTCCAGGCTTCCCCCGGAGATGCACCCCCCTGTGGTCAGATGGCGCCCTCCCCACCCATGCAGCAAACGAGAAGTACCCAGAGGGCTCGTTGAACACACCCGGCCCCGACGCTGAAGCTCCTTGAGTAACTCGGGGAAGATGGTTGAATTACAGTGTTGGCTTGTGATTCAGAAGCAGAAAAACTTTTCCCCAAATGTCTTCGCAGGAGAATGACACCTGAGGGGCCGTTACGAGTGAGTCAGCCGCGCGTGGGCAGACGCACGGAGCGCCGCTTTTCTGCACTTTCCGTCGATGTTCGTTTTCATCCTGGAAAAGTAAGTTCTGGGAGGAGGACTCCCCTTACCAAGGGGGAGGAGGCCGGTCTGGGGCGTCTCCGCGCCACGCTGGCCTCCTGGGGTGCCCTCCGTGCCCCCGTCTCGCTGAGGGCTTTGGCCAGCAACATCCCGGGCCGTGGCCTTCTGGTTGGCAGGAGGAAACCACCGCCCCCACACACACACACACTTCCCTGGGACCCCCCGCCTGCTGGTACAGGGACACCCTCGAGGGCACCCCCTGGCCCCGGCGCACGCAGCCCCCCATAAGCAACGTCTGTGGCACCAGCAGGAGACGGGTCAGCGCCTGGGCCGGACACCAGCACACACGTCTTCCAGCAGCCGCCTGTCCAAGAGCTCGCAGGGGTCCCTTCATTTATCTGACAGACACGGGCCCAGTGCTCTTCCTGGCAGGGGGTGCGCGTGGGCTGCGCCCCACAGGGCCAGGACCAGCCCCCCTGCCCACGTCTCTCATGGGCTCCCTCCTCAGGCCCGTACCCGCCAGCCGGGAGCTGGGGGGGGGGGCCTCCCCACTCTGCCGAGGAAGAAACTGAGGCTCAGTCTCGGGATAATGCAGGATAAGGGGGTCCAGGGGTCAGGAGCAGGTGGGCCAGGCCGGCGCCAGCGGGGCATCCCAGGGCCTTCCCAGACAGCTCAGGTCACCTCAAGCCTGTCCCTGGCCCACGCTGGGTCCCCCCCCAGGGAGTCCTGTCCCCATCTGTCCTGCTGTGACCCCAACCAGCCACCTCCAGAGGGATCTGTGCAAAACGTCAGCTCCAGGGTGCACCCCACACTTCTTGCCACAGCAGATGTGTTTGTCTAAAATGTAGACAAGAGAGAAGATGGGCCAGCCAGGCCACAGGCCTCGCCCACGGAGGGGCGCGGGCAGGAGGCAGCGGGAAGAGGCCTCTGCGGAGCAGGGCCCGCGGGCGCCCGTTCACTCCCTGCAGGCAGGAGGCCCGACGTGCCTTTCCCACCTCCAGCCTTGGAGGGTCTCCCGCGACTGGCCCCCGGCTCCCCCCACCAGCCACCGCGCTCCTGGTGCCAGCGCTTCCTCTGTTTACCACAGCCAGGCGCTTTCTCCCTTGGAGGCTTTCGCGGACCCTCTTCCTCCAGCACTTTCCACGGCCCAGTCTCCATCATTCAATCTGACTCTTTGGCACCCAAGAGCACGGTCGCAGCCGAAAAGGTCCAAAGTGCCCCAGCCTCTAGCACCTTGCCCATTTCATCCTCTCCAAGCTCGTTCTACTTCCTGAGACTGGTGTTTCCTCCACATATTTCTGTACCAGGATGTAGCTCTATGGAAGCAGGGACTGGGCGAACAGCTGGATCCCCAGCACTGAGAAAAGTCTCTGGCACACGTGAGGGGCCCCACATGGGAGGTGCTCCTCACACAAGATGCTCCATGAGGTGCTCCACACATGGGGTACCCCACACAGAAGGTGCTCCACATGTGAGGTGCCCACACACGAAGTACCCCACAAGATGCTCCACAGACGAGGTGCTCCTCACACGAGGTGCTCCTCATGCAAGGTGCTCTACAAGGTGCTCCACACATGAGATGCTCCTCACACAACATGCTCCAATAGGTACTCCACACATAGGGTGCCCCCCACACAAGATGCTCCACAAGGTACTCGACGTGAGATGCTCCACACACGAGGTACCCCATGAGATGCTCCACAGACAAGGTGGTCCTCACACAAGGTGCTCTACGAGGTGCTCCACAAGGTGCCCCACACATGAGATGCTCTTCACACAAGATGCTCCAGGAGATGCTCCCCACGTGGGGTGCTCCACACATGAGGTTCTCCACACATGGGGTACCCCACATGCAAGGTGCTCCTTGAGATGCTCCACAGACGAGGTGCTCCTCACGCAAGGTGCTCTACAAGGTGCCATACATGAGATGCTCCTCACACAAAGTACTCCATGAGGTATCCCACATGCAAGGTGCTCCACATGTGTGGTGCCCCTCACACGAGGTGCCCCACACATAGGGTGCTCCACACACGGGGTGCTCCACAAATCTTTACTGGCAGTCTGGGTGATCCACCCAACCAGCAGTCTACACACCAAAGGCATCTGGGAGTCAGCACGTGGCTCCGACCTGATGACCACGTGGCTGGAGGTCGGGGGCCCTGCCTCCGCCATGCCCTGCGAAACCAGACTCGCTATCGGGCACTGTCAGTGTCCACCTAAACAAGCGCCGGTCTACAGGATGTGGTTACCTCAGGAATGTGGAATAATAGGAAATGCCTCCCCTGGCTGAGGTGGGGTCAGATGTGGCAAGAAGGAAGAAGGAAAGAAAGAGGAATCTGAGGAGAGTCGGAGGAAACTGAAGCGTCACTTCTCCTTTGGGCTGGAAAATGGGCCATTCCCGGCCTAACTCTGAAATAAATGTGCTCCTTAGGGGGGCAGGGGGTGGGAGGTCGGCCTTATCTTTAGAAATGAAGACGCTTCAGCGCCCGTGGCCCGGCCTTGGGAGGCTCTCCCGGTGCAGGTCTCCTCCCCTCGCTTGGTCTCCACACCTGCCCAACAGGGAGATGGTGTCTGCTCCCACCCCCCAGGTTGTCCCCAGGGTCCAGCAAGGACAGTCGTTTCCCAGATTGAAGAACCCTCTAGAACATCATTGCCTCAGCCCTCTGCCTTACATACCACCTGGGAGCAGGAATGGCGCTGTTAGACCCAAAACACAAGGTGAGCGTCCCAGGTAAAGACCTTCCCAGGGGGTTCGGCAGTGCTAGTCCTGAGACACTCGAGATGCCACCTCCAGCTGGGCAGCTGAGAACACGGCTGCCAGGCGCCAAGCAGAGGGCCTCGGGAGAGAAGGCCCCGCGCCTGCCCGGGCTGCATCCGTCCAGGCCCGACCTGGAAAGATCAGTTTGGAAGGCCCTTCCGGGCACGAGCTGCGGTGTTGGGGAGACAGAGCTTCCAGGCTCCCCGGGGGTCCCCGAAGCTGCAGCTCAGGCAAATCTGCTTTCCAGGGAGAGGCTGAGCCTGGGACCTGGGACCTCAGGGGGGCCCATGGGCTCCTGGGTGTGGCCTATCTAGGAAGGTGCCTGGACGTGCCCTCCTCTGCCTCAGGCCCAGCAGCCGGAGGGCCTGCTCAGCCAACGCCCACTGCCCACCGTGGGCAAGCGGCCTGTGTGGGCACTTGGTGAATCGGTACTCGACTTCGGTCGGGCCCGTGGCCCTCTGCTGAAAAGACCCCCGTCCCCTCCGAGGGGACACTCGGCCAGCTGGATGGGCATCCAGTGGACCAGAGCCACGGACAGAGGTGGCCAGGCCTCGTTCCGCCTGGCTCTGTGTGTGACTGTCACCAGGGGCTGCAGGCCATCGCTGAGTCACGGCAGTTTCATTTCCTTCTTGGCTGGACCAATATGGTCCCAGATGTAGGTACCCCTACCCCACTTTTCCATCATGTTCTGCTTTTTAGTCGCTTCTCTTTTGGGGGACAGCCCAGTGTGGCACAACTTGTCAACTTGGGCTCCTCACCTCCACCCCCTCCTCCCTTGACCCTGCATCAGAGAGGGTGCGCCTGGGGCCCCTGGGAAAGGAGGTGGGCTCCACCTGAGAGAGCAGGGACTCGGGCACTCTGTCCCCCTCAACTGGCCCCTGCCGGTCAAATCGGACCAGCTGGAAGGCCTGGGTCTGAGAGGGAGGGGCCCTGGAGGCAGGGGGGCAGGCCTGCTATCACCAGGGCCCCGGGACAAAGGGCATGGCTTGGGGGGCCCTGGCAGCACAGCGGAGCCTGCCTGTCTCCTGGGGCCACCAGAACACAGTCCTAGGCCAAAGCGCAGAGTCAGCCTGTCCCAGCCCAGGCCAGACGCCTGACACCCAGGCAGGGCAGGCCAGGCCTCCTCCGGCGCTCGAGGCCCTTCTGGCCGCTTCTGGTTCCTGGGCTCCCCGGCAAGCCTCGGTGCTCCCTGGGGCAGGACTACCCATCTCTGCCTGGCCTCAGCAGGACGTCCCTCGGCGTGTCTGTCTGTCTGTCTCCCTCCTTCCCTTTTTCCCAAGTGCACCAGCCTACTGGCTTGGGGCCACCCTCCTCCAGTTCAACGCCCTCCTCCGATCAATTCCCTCCGCAACGACCCTCTTTACCACTAAGTCACCACGGAAGCACCGGGCTCAGGACTCCGCCCTGTCTCTTTGGGGGACACGATTCAATCCGTGACAAGAGCATGAGGCCAAGGTGGGTCTTTGTGGCTGCCCCTCTGGTCACAGTACCTTCCACACGTGGAGACCGTCCAGAGGGCCTCCAGGCAACTTCAGCGCACCCCAGGGGGCCCCACACCACCTGGAGTGGACACACCTGGGACCGGGGACAGGAGCCTCACAGCACAGCTCTGCCGCTGGGGGCCGCTGGGGGCCTCGGGTGGCCCCTCCCCACCCCCACTTCTGTCTCTGGGTGCTCAGGGTCCCCACAGTACCTGTCACCCCACAACGGTGATTGCTGAGGGTCCTTCAGCAGCGCTGTGCGTTCGGCTTCTTCTTTAGAGGAGTCCACACACCCTGCCCTCAGGAAGCCCCCGGCTGGGGGGTGGCAGCCGTGAGGGGGCTGCGCCGTCACTGGAACCGGCTGGTTCTCTTCAGCCCTGGCTGAGGGGGACGAAGGCCCTACGGGCCTCAGCAGGCAGGACCCCCGCCCACCTTCCACATTCCAGAGGGAAGTGGGCGTCTGCCCCAGGCCAGCCGGCCTCCGGAAGCGGGGGCACCCTCACCCCTGCAGCTCAGGGGGACCGTCCCTCAGAGGAGAGAGAATGGCCTGGGCGTGACCGTTGAGCCAGGGCCAGAGCCCGCTCCTCCCGTTGCCTCAGGGGCCACTTTCCAGAACAGGGACAGGAACTTCGAGGCCACTCAGGCCTGGCCCTGCTGACCAGCGACGGATGGGCTTCCCAGGGCTCCCCGGGGCCACCCGGGGCCTCCAGGGTGGTCCTGGACGCAGGTGGACGGCCGCTTTACTCTGCCGTGTTGGCGCAGGCCGAGGGACGGGCCTCGGGGACCCTGGGCCCGGCGTGAGGTCCTCTGAGGACCAGCTCCCGAGGGCGGGGCGGGGGCCTTTCCTCACCAGCCGGAGGAAGCCACGGGCCGCCCCCGCGTGAGTTGCGCCAGCACGAGACTGAAGTGGTGAAACCGAGTCCCGGGTCCCACGTCTGCTTCGCAGTCCCTGTTTGAGGAAGAGTTTTGCTGGCAGGAGCGCTTCATGCATTTTTGGGTGTCTTGGGGGGGACTAGTGATTTGCAGGCAGCGTGGAGACTCCCCTCGGGGGGGGGGGTTTCTGGAGAAGGGGCGCCTGCCCTCTCTCCAGGGAGGACCATGCGCCTTTGGTTCAGGCAGCCGGACCCTGGCTTCATTCTGGGGGGACAAGGCCTCCTCCTGGGACCTGGGGGTGCAGGGGCAGGCGGCCTTTCTCCAGGGCCGAGGGCACCAGGGCTGGAAAGCGGGTGTCCAGCCGGAGGGACCCCGGCGCCAGCCGTCGCGGCTCGGCCTTCCCTCTGGGGCACGGGCGGGCCTGGGGTCGCGCTCTAGAGGCCGCCGGCCGCGTCTCCACGGCCCGGGGTGCCAGGCAGGGCCCACGCGGGGCGGGCTGGCCGGGCACCGCGGTGCAGGCCGGGCGGGCGGGGCCGGGGTCACGCAGGTGGCGGCGGGCGGGGCCGGGGCCAGCGGGCGCGCCCCGCCCAGGGGAGGGCCCCGGGCGCCGGCGCCTTAAGGGCCGGGCGGGTGGAGGAGCCTGCACTGGGGCCAACGGGTCGCCGCGCCGGAGCTGAGCGGGCGCTGCGGGAGCCATGCGGGGCGGGGCGGGCCGGCAGCTGCTGCTGCTCCTGCTGCTGGCGGGCGCGGTCCGGGCCGGCCTCCACTTCCTTCCGGGCCGGTCCTGCTACCGGCCCCCGCGAGGGGACCAGCTGTTGGGGCGCAGGTGGGCGCGGGCAGGGGCGCGGGCAGGGGGAGGGCGACGGAAGTGCGGGAGGACAGCCCCGGTCCCTGAGGCCCTGCCTCTGCGGGTCTGGAGGAACCCAGGCGCCCTGCAGCCCTTGACCTTGGAGGGTCAGCTCCAGCCCGCCCTTTTGGGGGAGGGGGCCACCCTTCGCTTTCACACGCGGGGAGCCCCGGGGTTGGAGGGGTTGGGCAAGCCCACCCTGTTCAGAAAGCCAGGCCCGGGGCAGGGGCGCCCCCGGTCCCTCGCTGTGGCCCCTCCCTGCACATCCTGAGAGTGCCTGGTCTGGAGCTGGCAACTGGGGCCCAGAGAGGGGCCAGGAGCAGTGCCCAGAGCCCCGGTGGGACGTGGCGACCTGGTCTCTCCCCAGGACCTATCCCCGACCGCACGAGTACCTGAGCCCGGCGGAGCTGCCCCAGCGCTGGGACTGGCGCAACGTGAACGGCGTCAACTACGCCAGCGTGACCAGGAACCAGCACATCCCCCAGTACTGCGGCTCCTGCTGGGCCCACGGCAGCACCAGCGCCATGGCGGGTAGGTGGGCCCGGCGGGGGCTCGGGACAGGCCCTCGGCACCGCCTGGCCAGGTGGGGACAGCCTGGCCGGCACCTCCTGGCCAGCATGGGTGGCTGCGGCTCAGGGTCCAAGGGCCACAGTCCCAGGCGGGCCGGGGCTGCTGGAGCACCGGGGACCTCGGGGACCGGCCTCTGCCCTCCCCATCCTCCCACCACCTCGAGAAGCAAGGGAGGGCCAGGCCACAGGGAGAACTAGGTACTTCTGGAGGGTCTCCCCGGCGCAGGGGTGGGCCTGCCTGGGGCCCGGTGGGCAGGCAGGACTAGAGCTTCAGCCGGGTGAGAAACAGCCCCTGGTTTGTCCACCCCCTCCCCCTGCCATTTTGACTCAAACCAGAAGTGGAAAGCCCCCTGTTTTTGGGGCCACCAAAGTGAAACTGCTTGTCAGCTGTGGTTAATACTTGAGCTGGAGGCCTGGGATGGGTTTGGGCTGCGGAGTGAGGGCTGGCAGCCTGCAGCCCTGGCCTGCCTTGCCTCCCTGAAGCCTGGCCAGCTTCCCAATCCGTTCCTGAGCCGTCTGGTCTCAGTGGGGTCAAGAGGCTGGCAGCAAGGAGGAGAGAGGGAGCCGAGGTCTTACCCACTGCCCCTTGCTTTGAGAGAGAAGGTGGTTCTAGCACTTCTTGCAAAGTCAGAGAAGACTTCAAACCAGCACTGGACCCCTGCTCCCCACACCTGCCTGGGGACGGAGCCCTGGATGAGTCAGAGTTGGCAAAGCGACTTGGGCTGAGCAGCCGCCTCCTTTCTATGGCCGGCCTGTGGCAGGTGTGGCCTGGGGCTAAATGGGCATCACGATATCAGGGTGACCAGCCCTGACGTGTGTGCCTTCCTTTAAGCCTCCTAGCTGCCCTGCCATTCTTCCAGGGCAGATGAGGAAACTGAGGCAGGGTGTTCAGAAGACTTGGCCCCGTGTGTGAGCAGCCACTAGGGTGAGAAGCCGGAGCTGGCCTTTGGCCGGGACTTCGGCTGGCCTCTGTCCTTGGGCTTTGGCTCTGGGCGGGGCCAGCGCTGGCTGTGGCCTCGGCCCTGTCTCTTTCTGGGGACTGGTAAGGCCCCTGGAGGCTGGAGTAAATGTCAGAAACTTCAGGACAGGAGGAGGGGGCAGGTGGGTGGGCCCCCTTTCAGGTGCGGGAGCCCCTGGGGGAGGCCCCTGGGGTGGCGCGAGCTGTGCAGGGACAGGAGAAAGTGGAATCACAGCTCCAGGCCAGCCTGGGAAGGCCTCCTTGGGCCAGGAGCGCGCAGGCCTCGAGGCGCAGGAGGCTGTAAGCAGGAAGGGCAGTTGAGGAAGTGAAAGAAGCCCTGTGCCGGGGGCGAGGGCTGGGCGGGGAGGAGGGGGAGTGGGAAAGGTCAAGGGGCAGAGCCCCAGGGCCTGGTGGGCGGCCTGGAGGGTTTTGGAAAGGGAGCCACTGGGCGAGAGCTGCTTTTGAAGGAGGTTGCAGAGTGGAGCGGAGCTGGGTGGAGGGCTGGTCTGAGTTGAGGTGGGTGGTGGTCCCGTGGGCCCACCCTTTTGCGGAGTGGATTCCCCGCTTCCCCCTCTCTCTCTCCCTAACCTCCCACATCTGCTCGGGCCGAGGCGCCCTTGTCTCCCTGATGAAACCAAAGCCTCTTCCACGGGCCCAGCCCCCTGCCTGGGGGTCAGCTGGCCCTGCCCCTTACTGTAGGGCTGTCAACCTCAGACCACCCCCACTTGGGGGGCCCTGGCCACCCCACACCCACCTCCAGCCACCACCCCTCCTTCTGGAAAGCTCGTCTGTGGCAACGCCACTTCCTGTCCCCCTTGGTGAAGCCCCTCCGGCCTCACCACCTCCCGCGGCACTGGAATGCCCCTGTGGCACCAGAGTGGCCGCTTCGCCGGCCTCGAGCTCCCTGGACGCGGGGCCTCCCGAGCGCTGGCCGTGTGCCAGCCCCCAGCCATTCCCGCCCAGTCCCCTCGCCACCTCTGAGCCCCCGGCATCCCGGGGCTTAGTCCTTGGACCACTTGGCCACTTGGACCAGGACCCTTCACTGACCTTGACCCCTGCTCTCAAGGCCCCGCTCAGCTTCTCCTCTGCCCCACCGCCCTCGCCTGCTGCGCCCCACCGCGTGTCGGCCGGAGCTTGGCCGACCTCACGCCTCGTCCGGGCTCTGGCCAGTCTGGCCGGTGCCACCTGCAGCACGTCCTCGCTCCCGCCGCCTTCTCACCGCGCGCTGCCCGCCCCGTCTCTCCCCGGCCCGCTGGCCTCGCCACCACCTGGTCTCAGCCAATGGGCGGGTGGAGTCGGATCCCATTGCCCCCAGGGGTCTCCCCCGGATAAGACAGAGGGTCCGTCCCCCGGCTCTCACTTATTTGGACCTTCCTCCTCGCACTCTCCCCGGCTCCCGCCAAGCAGGGATGTGGGGGCTTTTTACCCCAGGAGGCAGCCTGGGACCGCCCCTGCCAGCCGCGCTCCCGGCCCCTCCTGCGTCGCACGAGGCCACCTCAGAGAGGCCTTCCTTGCCCCCCCCCCCCGGTTAAAATAATCGCCTGTTTCATTTTCTTGGCGGCACGACACGCTCTACACTTGGTGCGCTGGTTTTGCTTGTTGCCTCCCCGCAGCTTCATGAGGGTAGAAGTGGCGCCTGTTTCCTCGCTCCCCAGGGGTGCCTAAGCCTCTGTTTTGGAATGGGAAGGTGGGGGCGAAGCAGGTGGGGAGGTGCAGACACGGGGCGTCCCACCCGGACCCTGGCAGGAGGCGTGCTGGCACCTCAGTGGAACCGGGAGAGGGGCTGGGTGGGCACACCTGGCGTCCGAGGGCAAAGGCAGAACTGAAACTAGAGCGGGGCGCTGGCCGTGGCCTCGAGGGTGGTGACAGCGAGCGGGGGGCGCGGGACGCGTGTGCCAGCAACCCCGGGACAGAAGTGCTTCCAGGTGTGTGGAGCGGCCCCCCCGTGGTGCCCTGGGCCACGGTGACCGTCAGGACTGGCAGTGTGGAGCTCCCGGGCCTTGACAAGGGCACATTTAGGAGGGGCCAGGAGGGCACCTGCTGGAGGGGGCTGAGGGGGGAGTGGAGGCAGGTGGGTGGCTGTTTCCAGCGGAGACCTGAGGCAGGAAGTGGAGGTGGGTACAGGGTCGAGGGCTTCTGTGCTGCTGCTAAGACAGATGAGTGCCACATGTGTGCAGGTGCATGTGTTATAAGACAGGTGAGTGCCACGTGTGTGCAGGTGCATGTGTTATAAGACAGGTGAGTGCCACGTGTGTGCGGGTGCCTGTGTTATAAGACAGGTGAGTGCCACGTGTGTGTGGGTGCATGTGTTATAAGGCAGGTGGGTGCCACGTGTGTGCAGGTGCCTGTGTTATAAGACAGGTGGGTGCCACGTGTGCGCAGGTGCGTGTGTTATAAGACAGGTGGGTGCCACGTGTGCGCAGGTGCGTGTGTTATAAGACAGGTGGGTGCCACGTGTGCGCAGGTGCATGTGTTATAAGACAGGTGAGTGTCACGTGTGTGCAGGTACATGTGTTATGAGACAGGTGAGTGTCACGTGTGTGCAGGTGCATGTGTTATGAGACAGGTGAGTGAACGTGGGTGTGTGTGCTAAGGTGAGTGCCACGTGTGTGCAGGTGCATGTTATGTGACAGGTGAGAGCAAAATGTGTGCAGGTGCATGCATAAGACAGGTGAGTGAACGTGTGTGCAGGTGCTGATGCAACAGTCCTCTCAGGGAGAGCTGAGGTGGGAGGCAAAGGCAGGTAAGGTGGCCAAATCCTCGGGGAGGAACAGCAGTGGGCCTGGGATTCCTGCGGGTCTCAACCAGGCAGGGTCGCCTCGCTGCTCTTCCTGGAGGTGTTTGCCGACAGGGCGGATGAGGAAACCGCTGCTGTTTTCAGTAGGGTCGTGAGATGGACTGAGGGCCAGGCGAGGAGCAAGGGGGAGGCTGAGGACGGAGTCGTGCTGGGCCTGCCCACGGGGCTCTGTGCCCTGTGATGCGCAGTCCTGGCTCCAAGAGAGGCCATGGGCCTGGAGGGGTGATGGACTGGGCTGGGAAAGGCCATGGGAGGGGGGCCCTGGGACATGGGGGGTGTGTGAGGCCATGACAGGGAGCTGGGCAGGGAGAGGCCAGTGGCGTGCCCACAGGTCCTAGTTGCTGGAGTGAGGCCTGAGGCTGGCATCGCGCGTTGGCGGGAGAGGCCGTGGGGGGTGCCAGGCCAGCTCTGTGGCCTGCATGTGTGCGCGAGTGGGGCGGGCACCAGAGGCCAAGGGGTGGGCCGGAGCACACACATGACCAGTGGTGGAGAGTGGGCGCAGCGAGCGTCAGTGACCAATGAGAGAAGAGGGACCAAGTTGAGAGGGCAGGCAGGGCCCCCCTTGCATGCCGTCACCTCGCCTCACCTCTCCACTCTCCACCTGCACGCGCACACTTCCCTCTCAGTAACCATCTGAAAGTCCGCCGTCCCCCCTGCCGCTTCAGCCTGCTCCTCCCGAGAATGGGCACGTTCTCTGCATGACCACGACGCTTAAGATGCTGGAGATGTCAAACGGAGGAGGGGCGAGCAAATGGCAGTGCTGGGAAGGACACACGGAGCCCGCCGCCAGGCCAGGGAGCACATGAGGTCTGGGGGGCTCTGGGGGGCTGCCAGGAAGGGACCTCCAGGCTGCAGAGAGGGTGAGAAAACGCAGCTGGTATTTAGGGAGCAGCGACTGCACGGCAGGCCCTGTATTCAGTAGATCCTGGAGCTAGAGGTGAAAAGAAAACTGCAAACAAAACCCGGAGCGGGGAGGCCATAAACAAGGGAGCTAAGTGCGGTATTGAGTCTGCGGCATGGCGGGAGCTGCTTAGAATAAAAGCAAGCAACAGCGCTGGGGCAGGCGCCCCTGGGGTCTGGGGGGGCCCTGCAGAAAGCAAGGATGCCAGCCCGAGGTGTCTGGAGATCACTCCAGACCCGGGGGCAAGGTGGAGACAGGGGGCTCCTGCTGGTGCTGGCCACACGTTCCTGGAGGTGGAGGGCTTGGGCGGGGGAGGGGCGGGGGGTAGGAAACTGAGAGGTGCTGATGGGGCAGGGGGACAGACGAGGGTGCAGGGCAGTGGGGGAGGGCTGGGCAGGGGTTTGAGGTGGGACTGGCCGCAGGTCTGGGCCCCCTTCTAGGATTCTGCTTGTGGCTGGAGGGGGACAGACGCAGGTTGGTCAGCGATGAGGATGCCACGGCCACCGTTGGCTGACCCGGTGGCTGCCACAGACCCCAAGTTGCCTCACCTGCTGTCCCAGACTGCTGGGGTGGACGGGCTCACGCTCATCCCTGACAGCCCCGGGGCATGGCACCGTGGGACCTGAGCACCCAGCGGGGCAGGAGGCTGCTGGAGGGCGGGAGCGGGTGCCCACCAGGCTGCCGTGCTCCTGCCCTCTGCAGACCGCATCAACATCAAGAGGAAAGGGGCGTGGCCCCCCACCCTGCTGTCCGTGCAGAACGTCATCGACTGCGGCCAGGCCGGCTCCTGCGAGGGGGGCACCGACCTGCTGGTGTGGGCCTACGCCCACAGCCACGGCATCCCCGATGAGACTTGCAACAACTACCAGGCCAAGGACCAAGGTAGGCCGTGCGCCGGCAGCCCCGCCCCGCCTGCCCCCTGCCAGGCCCGGCCTGGGCACCCCTGCCCCTGCCTCTGGCATTCCAGGGCCACTCCGTGGCAGGCCACCCTGCAGAGGTCTCCTGCCACCTGAAGCTGGTGCAGGCCGGGGCAGGGGGGCAGCTGCAAGCTGGGACCTTTGGCCTTTGGCCTCAACAGAATGCCTGGCCTGGGTGGGGACTGGAGGGCATCTTCCTGCCCCCGGGCGTCACATTGTGCAGTCCTGCCGTGCCCTGTGGCCTGGACATGGTGTCCCAGATCCTGCCGTGTTGGCCTTCTGATGGCATTATAGGGACTGGAGGGCCCCGGATGCAGGCCGTGTGCGGCCTTGGAAACAGAGGGCAAGCCCGTGGGCCGTGCGGGTGGAAGGTGGGAAGGAAGCAGGCCGGGGGAGGGTAGCTTCAGGCGTGTGGAGCCGAGGGGCCGCCGCATGGGAAGGGCAGAGCCAAGCGGGCCTGGAAGCTGTGGTCGGCACATCCCTCCAGGCCACTGTCCTTCGAGACCAGGGAGCAGATACCCAAGCCCCAAACCAATAATCGGCAGTTTCAAGTCACCCAACTGTGCCAGATCTAGATGCCGGAGTAAAGAGCTGGGGAGAACCCGGGGAAGGGCACTGGGAAAGGCCACTGGGGGAATGGGGGGAGCGGGGAGGGAGCCCTGGGTTCCCATGCTGCCCCCCCCCCCGCCCCGATCTATCACAGAGTTTGTTCCAGCGGCAGTGGGTTCCCCTGGCCTTGCCTCTTAGGTCTTATTGTCCAGCCAGGGAGAATCCCCCCACCCCACCCCAGGTTGGGGGCGTCCTTTGTTGAAGGGGTAAACCCAGCAGGGACCTGAGACCCAAGGACCAAGGACAGGAAGGCCAGCTGACTGCTCTGCAGGGATGGGGGAGGGGTCCTGGGGCCACACCCCGCCACGAACTGCTCTTGTCCAGCCCTGGGCGGCCCCTCTAATCCCACTGGGGTGACAGGTGGAAGGAACTCATGAGAATCCTGCTTGTTTGCAATAAATAGAGCCGTCTTTGTCTTGGCAAGGAGGACTGTGGAGCCACCATTTTCTGGTTGCACTGCAATGGGTATTTGGGGTCTGAGGGACAAATTAAACCAATAGTTTAAGCCTCAAGGAGTTTTAAGTCCTGGGGGAAGATTCCGGGCTGGTGTGTAACTAGAACATAAATGGATAACAGCAAAGCAGTAAAAAAGCCGGGGAACAATGGGAGGGAGTGACCTGGAATGGTTTAAAACTAATTCATCATACCTCCTCAAACCAAAAGAACAAAGAGCTTATTCTTTTCCCAAATGTACTGGCTGATTTATTCACTGGCTGAATTATCTAATTAAATACTAATAATTTGATTACCTTCTATTTCCAACTATAATATAAAGCACTGTAAAAAGACCCTTCCCCCAGGCTCTAAAAGAAAAGAAAGAAGGCTGTCTTGAATGCCTACTATGTGCTAATTAACAATTGTCATCTTTCTTTTCTGCCAGGGCCTAGGAAAGGGCATTTTCATAATTCTTTGCAACTGAAAGAGCATAATTAAACCACACCTGATACCAAGATTATTTCCGTTATTAGCTAATGAATGGCAGGCTGAATTAGAAAAGTAGCAAGAGTGGGTTTGGGCAAGATCCTTTGTTAGCAGGTTAATGAGAAGACAGTCTCCTGCTGACTTTCCTGTGCTCCCACAGAGTGTAACAAGTTCAATCAGTGTGGGACATGCACAGAATTCAAAGTGTGCCACGTCATCCAGAACTACACCCTCTGGAGAGTGGGCGACTACGGCTCCCTCTCTGGGAGGGAGAAGATGATGGCAGAAATCTACGCAAATGGCCCCATCAGGTAAGGGAAGCTGCGACCGCACCCTGTGGGAGTGTGCGCCATTTTCTCTTTTATGCTTCAGGTGAATGAGACAAGTCATTTTCATCCCTTTCCTCCTGGCAGATTGCATTCGCTCTAATCTTGAGACATAAGTGCCACATACTTTTTCACCTCTAAGAACTTCAGTTTTCAAAGAAAACTGAATGGCTAAGTATTCTGCCCCCTCAAAGGATTACTGAGTGAGGGACATACGTGAAGCAGCTTTCAAAGCTGCAGAGTGCCATGTAGAGAGTTTGGGATTGTTTCAGTAGGGAAGACCCCTGAGTAACAACAGAATTGGATCGAGAATTGGACTTTCTGGCGATGGTAAATTCTTTTAAAGTGCTAATTCTTTAACTGCTTGCTCTCAGCTGTGGTATAATGGCAACAAAAGGGATGGACGAATACACTGGCGGCATCTACACTGAATACAACGAGGCGCCCTTCATAAACCACGTCATCTCTGTGGCTGGGTGGGGTGTCAGCAATGGGACTGAGTACTGGATTGTCCGGAATTCATGGGGCGAACCATGGGTAAGAAATTTTCACTTAAGTACACATGGAGAGAAAGGGTTCTGATACCCTTCCGATTTCAAGGGTTGTGCTAGCTGGGAGGCCAAGGCTGCAGCCCGGAACAGCGGTTTCTGGCTTTGGCCCAGGGTCTCCCAACCACAGACCAGGGCCACTTGGGGCCATCCTGGGCATGGTGAGACGGAGCAGCATCCCCGGCCTCTCCCACTAGCCGCCCGCCGCCCCGCCCTCCCCCAGGGGAACCACCATGAGGTCTCCCAGGTTACCAGATGCCCTCAGGGGGTGGAACGCCCGGTTGAAAGCCACAGCTTTGGAGGTTTCACAGTTTAGCTAGTTTCTTCCTCTGTAGCCATCTTATTCTTCTCTCCTATCACGGTTTCACTCTCAAAAATAATGCTATGTAGTTTTTTCAAAAATACTTGAAATTAACTACCAGAGTTTACTTTCTAAGGGCTGGCATTACCCATTAACAGTTTAGAGGTCACGGAAACCCATTCTGTAAATAGGGAAGCTGATTAATGTGGAGTGTGGTGAAAAGCCAGTATTTTTTAATGAAATACCTACAAATGAGGGTACTAATTGGTAGAGAAGCTGTCTGGTCTAGAAAAATCAACACATTTTGGTACAATAATTAGTTTTGGGCATATAGGACCATAAACCCCTCACGCTAAATATTAACTGAGGGAAAGAGTTCACCAAAGATAGCTCTGAAGAGGAGTCATGGAAAAGGGTGAAGGGACAGCTGAGTAGGTTGTTTAGAGACTGACTATATGTCCTCCAAGCCTAAGGATGATGAAAGCAAGAAAAACCTCTATAGCTTGAGAGCAGAAAAGAAAGTTAGGTGGTTGAGCTCTAACGAGATGACCCATGATCCCACTTTTCCTCACAGGGAGAAAAAGGCTGGATGAGGATCGTCACCAGCACCTATAAGGACGGGAAGGGGGCGAAGTACAACCTCGCAATTGAGAACTTCTGTACATTTGGAGACCCCATCGTTTAAGGTGGATGACGCATTGAAGAACAGCTTAGAACATTCTCAGGAACTCGAGTCAGAGGGCTTCCATCAATGCAGGCACCACGCTGGTACTGCGTGATCTGTGGAACTGGGGTGATATTCAAAGTAGCTGATAACTGGTAAAAGCACTGAGCACCTAGAAGGGGCACCTGCCGAAGTGGGGACAGAGATTTCTTGAGGAATCGAAATTGGAATGGCTTAAACACAATGGCTGCACTGAAACCACTCAGCAAGTGTGGGGTCTGCAAGAAACATCACACTGTGGGTCCCCAACTTTTGTCAACAGATAGGTGGCTTTACAATGACATGTATGTTTGTTTTTTAAGTTCACAACTTTTACTATATACTTACTGTTTCAGTACGTTTTTTGTATGAATGATATACTTAAATGAAATTTTATTTAAAAAAGAAAAAAAATAGATGGCTTTGTCCTTTCTATTTGGTAAATCATCATAATGTGGCATTTAAGAGGTAAAAGAGTTCAGATTTATTACCAATAATTCTGGGTCACCTTGGAATCAATGGAAGGGGATAGTAATTTTGAATTGCCCAAATGATGACTAAAATATAAGACTTCACACAAGAAGTGAACCTGAGTGAAATGTGCTTTTCTTATACACAATGTACACCAGGATCGAAGTGTTAAAACCCAGCAGAAAGGTTTTACTTTGCTGTTGGCAGATTAAAACAATTATGGTTAAAAGATCAATTAACCTATTTGGCTCTTTTGAGAAAACTTAAGAGTCAACTTTGAAAGTAGTTCATTTTCACAGTCACTCTTCGAAGTTAAGCAGGGAAATGTCTCTGAATTCCTAGCACCCCAGGGCTGCAGGCTGGGTCCATTCTGAGGTAACATGAACTGAGACGAAGAAAGTAAACCCAGCTTAGGTTTACAACAAAGAAAAGGGGCCAGTCACGATTCCAGCTTTTCCATCACACTAACATTTCTCCTCCCACCAGAGGCCACTTCCAAGGTGCCGACTGAGCTTCTTCAGTTTTTCTACATCTGCCTGGAATATTCTGCTTTGGCGTTGGGGGTACTCTAAATTAGTTCACCATGATGAAGTTAGATTTACAGTGAGCTTTAAGAGAAGAGAAATAGTCACTGGGTTAGATACAGGAGTTTAAAATGGCATTTAATATTGTAGCAAAGGGATGTTCAAGTAACCCTTACCGATAAATTCCGTCACAGGGTCATGTTCACCTTCTGTTTTAATGGTGCCTGCAATGCTGTCATTTTCCAAGATAGGGAGGAAAAGCTGCACAAAGTCAGAGGTATATGGAGGCGCAATGACGTCCAGTACCTATGAGGCGAAACACTGGGTCACTCTTTTGTCTTCCACACCGGCTATGACAGGCATCACACAACATGCTGATGAAATGGTCGCCAGTTTGGAGAAAGAAAAGAGCCCTCCCCCTTTTTTTCTTGCCCCTTGGAGACAATTCCCATCTCAAACCTGAAGACCCCAGCATATATGTAGGTAAAGCACATAATATAGCTCCTGACAGAGAGGAGGTGCTTGGAAACCTGGTATCTGTCATTGTCATCCCCACGATTATCAGAAAGCATAATTCTCAGGTACAAAATGAACTAAGCAAAGCCCAAAGGGGCACTGCTAGTGTAAACACTATGAAATGTGAAACAAATGGTGTATTGCTGACCTCAGTTACAAAATAGCGAATGAGTGAAATGTCAGTGTCCAGCTTCTCCAGACACTTTCGGATGTAACTGACAACAGGAAGTACATAACCTCGACTCAGCAGGTGAACCATCCTGTCCAGTAGGGTCTTCTTCAACTCAAGCTACAAAAGAGTGGGGGCAGATGGCCTATCAGAATGGGAACAGCCCCCCAGCCCCAGCACACAACCCCCCACAGGGCACCCCCTCACCTGCTCCATCACATCCAGCTGGGAGTGCTCAGTCTCAAAGAGCTTAACAAGCAGCTGTAAGACCTGGGGATGCAGGAGCTGGTGGCAGGTGCTGATCTACAAACAGGCCAGAGGGAGCCTCTCTGAGCAATGGGGTCCATTTCTGGGGTCACTCCCAGGGCACAGAATGGCTGTCATTGTAAAGCTACCAGAGACAGCTTGTCACTGAAAAGGACAGTCCTGACAACCTTGGCCCAGAGCCATTCAACTTCTTTGCCATTCCTCATCCTCTCAGTGATATTTGATAAAAACAGAAATCTACGAAGGCAATGAAACGAGTTCCTTAAAAGGAAAATCCTCATTTAGGATAAATAACTGCCATTGAACAGAGTATCTTCTGAACTCACTGAATAGGCACAATGGTAGTAGTCAGATAAACAGTGTGGCATGCAGACACGCTGTGTAGGCGGTAGATGCATCTTACCTCGTCCAGCAAAGCCAGGTGGACTGGGGTGTGGTCAGTCTGCAGCTGAAAGTACCTGGGTTCTGATACAGTCCAATCCACCCACTTCAGTACACCCATTGCCACCACTGGAAACCTACAATGTTTTTTTAAAAAAAACAAAAAGACACCAAAGCATGCTAGGAAGCATTAAAGGGTTAGGAAAGTTAAAAAAAAAAAATCCATTTCAAACCACATCAATTCACTCTTCAATACGCTCTTCCATTGGAGAACCTTGTTAGTGAACATTCTAATGAGATCAGCATCCTCTCAAACGTGCAGGAAAGAACCTGAATTCAATTCTCAGTTCACTTTAAACCGTACTAACATTACTGGTTTAAAAGAAAAAGCCCATTAATGTAAAACACTCTGGTGGACTGGGTAGAAGTTTACCTTTCTTTACCAAACTCTTTTTTTCATTCCTAATATAAATAAAAGTCTAAGACCTAAGAGGACACCATTTTTAGGCTTTTCTCATCTAAGCAATACTCCGTTGGCCTAACTTTTACTATAAATAAAACCTTTCTTCACATCAATTTTTGTAATTCTGGCTAGTCTTTTATTAAGCCTTAATTTATGAGGATTTAATAAACATATTCTTAGCAAATAAACACCTGAGAAGTACTTGTGCTACTAAAACTGTTTAAAGTTCTCTACATAAGTTTAAGAAAGAAAAAAAAAAAAGAATAAGTATCTCTGAAGCTTTTGTTTTTTTTCCCAAGCTTTTAATAAGAAAAGTCAAACCATCTACTCCCAAACAGACTACATTTAGAAAGAAGGATCAGTGTGCTTACCTAATACACTGATAAAGTGTACTCAACTCTGCCACTAGTTCAGAGGCCCCTTTGTTCTCATTGCAACACAAACTGTGAACAGTTTCAACAGCTTTCGACGTAGACTTCAGTTCATCTTTATTGATGCTCACTCGCTTGTTCTGAAAACACACACAAACAGCTGAATCTTCATGGAGCACTCCCCTGCTGTCAGGGCCATCTGGGACTGCACTTCTCTCGGCAAATCAACTTCCCTAGCTCTGAAGTAAGGAGGCTGTTTAATTGTCAGACTTCACAGTCACTCAATGTATAGAGACTGAAAACTAGTAAGATGAGTGTTTGTGGCTTATGGAGATCAGGTTCATTTCTTTAGTCACTTCAAATTGCAGTTCAAATTATCACAGATGATACTTACACTTGAGATGTTAAGCAATTTGATTATTTTATGCAGAAACAGAATAACATATATTTGGGCACTTGACAGGCTCAAGGTTTCTTGCAGTCAAAATTCCTAAATACCAAGCAAAGTAGGACATATATTTCCCTATGAGTCCAAGAATTCTAAGTGCTGACAGTACCTTCTTCCAGGTCTCAACCACGCTTGCTGCATAGGCCAGGATGTGGATGTACTTGTGCTTGTGGTCCTGGTTGATCCTGGCCCCTGGTTTGAAGAGTGACTGCATGAACAGGTCCAGGAAGGCCGGCACCCGGATCTGGAGAGAAACATACAACTCATTTAGGAGGCACTCAGGAAACCCAAAGCATGAGAGAAAATATGTGCAAACTATCTGATAATGAACTTACATCTAGAATATAGAAAGAACTTTAAAAAAGATAAATAATCCAGTTAAAGACTAGATATAAGACCTTATCAAACATTTCTCCAAAGAAGATGTATCAATGGCCAACAAGCAAATGAAAGGCTGCTTGCCATCATTAGTCACCAGGGAAATACAAATCATAACCATAATAAGATACCATTTCACACCTGCTAGTATGGCTAGAAGCAAAAAGTCAAATACTAACAAATGTCGGTGAGCATGTGGAGAAATTTGAACCCTCACATATTGCTAGCAGGAATTTAAAATGGTGCAGCTGCTTTGAAAAACAGTGTGGCAGTTCCTCAAATGATTAAACTAGGGTGGCGGACTTGGCCCAGTGGTTAGGGCGTCCGTCTACCACATGGGAGGTCCACGGTTCAAACCCCGGGCCTCCTTGACCCATGTGCAGCTGGCCCATGTGCAATGCTGATGCGCTTGCACGCAAGGAGTGCTGTGCCACGCAGGGGTGTCCCCTGCATAAGGGAGCCCCACGCGCAAGGTGTGCGCCCTGTAAGGAGAGCTGCCCAGCGCAAAAGAAGGTATAGCCTGCCCAGGAATGGCGCCACACACACAGAGACCTGACATAACAAGATGACGCAACGAAAAGAAACACAGATTCCCGTGCCGTAATAACAGAAGCGGACAAAGAAAACGCAGCAAATAGACACAGAGAACAGACAACCGGGGTGGGTGGGAGGTAAGGGGAGAGAAATAAATAAATAAATAAATCTTTTTTTTAAAAAAAAAGAGTAAACTAGTTACCATAAGACCTAGCAATTCTCAAATGATTAAACTAGTTACCATAAGACCTAGCACTTCTACTCCTAGGCATATACCTGTAAGAAATGAAAACATATCCAAACACCTGGACACGAATGTTTATAGCAGCATTATCCACAATAGCCACAGGTGGAAACAACCCAAATGTCCATCAGCTGACAAGTAAACAAAATGTGGTCTATCCAGACATTAGTGTATTTGGCCATAAAAGCAACTGCTGATACATGTTAGCACAGAGAGAAGCCTTCAAAACATTCAAGGTTTCTAAGTGAAAGTAGTTACCAAAGACTACACACTATATGTTTCCATTTATTAAAAAACTCAGACTAGGGAAATCCTTCGACAGAAAGTATATTAGTGGTTCCTTAGGGCTAGAAGGGATGGGATAAGGTGATAGCTAAAGGATACTGGGTTTCTTTCTTTCTTTTTTTTTTTTTTAAGGAACTACTGGGGATTGAACCTGGGACCTCGTATATGCACAGCAAGTGCTCAACCACTGACCTATACCCACTCCCATGGGTTTCTCTTTAATATGATGAAAATGTTCTCAAACGGACTGGTGGTGATAGATGCATACATCTGTGAGTATGCTAAAAGTCAGTGAATTTTATACTTCAAATGGGTAAACTATCTGGTTTGTGAATTCTATCTCAATAAAGCTGTTAAAAAAAAAAGAAAGAGATGGTAGGTGAGTTACACACACTCATGGATAACAGGCTGAAGTGCCCAGCAATTCCAACTGGCCAGGCAGGATGAAGAGCGCACTCGTACCAGCCCCTGGCAGGCTCTGTGCACACTGAGAGTGGAACAGGGAAGAGAAAGGAAAAGGACAGAAATGATTCAACAGGAATTTGCACTCTATGACTTAAGACAGTAAGAGAAACACAGACTTTCTAAAATAATCATTCCCAACAGAAGTGGGGCTCTCTCATCTGAGGAGGAAAATAAGAGGTAACTCACCAGCTCCACAGGTGGAGGGTCCATGCTGGTGAACATCTTGAAGAGGACCGTGATGTCAGCGGGGTTCAGCGCCCCCTTGGACAGCATCGCCCCAAGGGCCTGGCACGCTCGGGGGTAGGAAGCAGCTGTGCCTAATGCTAGAGTGATCTGACTTGCATCATGACCTCTTCATGAAAAAAACAAAAAACAAAAAAGTACCATGTACCCTGTCATTTAGAAAGTGGCCTTTTCTTTTCTTTAAATGCTTTGAATTGTTGGGATCCCTTTGTTTTTTCATATTTCTGTCATTTGGTGGTGTATTGACTAGTTTACCCAAGAAGGAATGATTGAAATAGAGCTTGCAGAATTTAAAGAAGAAAGCATGTGCTTTTAAAACACCTTATATTAAGACTCCACTAGCAGTAGAAAATGAAATTAGTAGCTAATTTTGTTGTGTAAGATATGAACCACAGTATAATAATTAGATTATTGAATAACTATTTCAGGACTATTGTTATTTGCTATTAATGAATTCTAATATATGAAAACACAGATTCACAAATCCAGTGAATTTAAAGAATAACTAAGTGCTTTACAAAAGATTCATCAAAGCAATACTTTAAAAAAGCAAGTTCTCCATGTGTATTTAAAATATCCCGACTCTTCCAGATCTACTGGGTAAAAGGAAGTTCACCTCTATGTCAAAATTGGCAGAACTACAAGTTTGGGTTGTGGAAATAAGGGCAGTGGGAAGGATTCTGTGGGTGAGCAATGAGCAAGGGACAGGCTGAGCAGAAACCCTGCCCCTCACTTCTCCTGAGCAAAGCGCTGAACTTCCTGAGCAATCCTGCGCACGGCGGAGCCCCCTTGCTCTTCTTGGGCCAGCACGGACATCATCGCCTGGGCAAACAGGTATGTGTGCTCCCCATGGCAAACCATTTTCTGAAAAATTGCAGGGAGAAAGAGTTTGGGGTTTCACTACTGCAGCAATGACAAGTGAAGGCAGAAGTGAAAATGCAATGTAAGGTTCCTTCTGACCTGGAGATTCTCTAGAGGGAAGGGGCATTTCAGGTTTGAGAACACATGACCCAAACAGCATCCTATTAATTTGAGATATGCAAAGTAAAGAACTTACAGCAAACTCAGGGAGATTTTTTTCAAGGTTTTCTTCTCCTCCATCTAAAATTGTAGCTAGAGACGTTCGGAGTACTCTAGAAAATACTTCTAACTGCTGGCAAGCTGTGGAGACACTGGTAATCTCCCCTTGATACCCTGCATCAGAAATAAGCTATGACACAAAAGCAAGAAGTCAAACAAAGTATCAACACACAGTAACCACACATTTCATAGAAAACTGGCTTGTCCTATTTGTGGTCAAAATGGAACAAGCATGCATTGGTCCAGGGGTCTCAAAACCTTTACTCTGATCCCAGCTTCACAACAAATTTGACTTGTGACCCAGACTAACCATTTCTCTACTCGGCTTCCCCATGTGTAAGACGAAGGGGACAGAGCAGGTATTCGTAAAAGCTCTTCTCAGAACATAACTGGTTATATAAACACATTCTTGCCAAATCCTAAAACACAGTCAATAATGACCCAAAAATACAGCTACACACTCTATGCTTTTCCTTTCTCAACGGAAGGCTTATTAAAGAGAAACAATAAATACCTTTCCCCAAACCCTCGCCCACAAACACATTTACCTTTTCTCCCATTCTAGTGCTCTTCCTACCTTAACAGTGAAGTTAAGCATCAAACAGTCTGGATGGGCTTCAGCCAGTTTATAAAAAAGATCTCTCCATGTGGTATGTGCAATCATTTGTTCAAGCCAAGCTGGAGTCTGCCAAAAGAAAACAAAACAAATAAAGAGCAGGCTAAGAGGCCTAGCTTTAGCTTAAATGAAGATGATGATGTATAAACAATCATAGGATATTTCAGCTGGAAGAGCCCTTGTGAGTGACTAGCTCTGCCCCCTCCATCCCCAGAGGAGGACATAAACAGACCTGAGTTGGTCAGGACCACAAGGTTAGCTAAGTGGCAGAGGTAGAGCCCTAAATGCCCACTTGTACTGAAGGAAGATCTGACACAAGCCTAGCAGGGTAATGAAAGGTGCTTTCAGTGTTCAGTGGACTGGAACTGTACACCAATTCACCATCCACCCTGGGCCAAAGAGACAAAAGCAATTCAAATAGCACAGGTGGCTGGGCGACTGACAGCCCCAGTGCTGCGCTCTGAATCCACCATTACCCTTGTGCCGAAGCCAGGATTGCCCAGGGTGGCTCCCAGCCACTGACTGAGTGTATCAGGGGACTGAGGCAGGCCCGCTGCTTGGAGAGAGGGGACTGCTGTGATGGGTCACCACGGTCTAAGACTCTTCCGACCCAAACTTCCTCCCTTCCCTCTCTCCTTCACCTGTGATCAGACCTGCATCGTGGTCTGGTGGCTCTCCCAGCCCCCTCCAGCTCCTCCCTGTTTTCCCACCCTGGTGTTACCGCAATCATCTCTTGCAGGTCTAATTCTGCCTTGGCATCTGCTTCTTGGGGGATTTGACCAAATATACCACACACTCCAAAAGCCCATGCCCAAGAGTTAGCAGAAGATAGGAAGTATAAATCTGCATTTTCTTCTGTTACCTCAGCTTCTATGTGCCTCTCAGCACGCAAGCAACTCACTGCGCTGGGTCTGGGCTCTAAAGGACAGATCTGACTACACAATTTCCACTCACACCCTAATTATTTTAGGACCTAAACCTTACATTACCTACACAATACAGCACTCTCCACTGCACACGTGGGATTAATGAAACAACCTAGGAACTGGTACTAGTAAAAGAAGATATTCCTCACCTCTCCTTCTTCAGTAAAAATAGAATCTGCTTTGCGAGGGTCAAAATGTTTGATCAATAAACTCTTCAAGTGATTTTCCACAGTTTCTTGAACCTGTACTGGCTCAACTCCTGAAAGAAAAGAAAAGCAACTAGATAAAGAATGGCAATCTCTCAATTCCTTATATTACTTTAGAAAAAGTGAAAGGGTCAAAATTCTGTATATGAATCCAATATCACAAAATTGCTTCTGACCATTTAGGACTTGGAACTTATTACAAAAATTAATATTACTTTATATTAAATTGTAAGACCCCAAAAGGAGCAGCAGAGCAGAACACACAGGATGTTTGACCCTTGTCTACCTAGAAAGGACAGGGACATCTTCAAAACCTTGCTAAGGACAAACTGTCAAAACAGACAGATGGGAGGGTAAAAAAACATACCCTTACAAAGTAGAAGAGAACAGACGGCAGCCAAGAGAGACACACTTGTATCTAACCACAGCGACAGCACTGTAAAGCAGTGAATCAGCGAGCTTCCAGACAGTACTTTCCTCAATGTCATCTGCACCCAGTTTAGTGGATTTACAGGAAGGGTCTACTTTGATCATATTAGCTAAAAGCCCTCAAGTATCCATCATTTACTGCATGCTATAATAGATATCTTGAAAATGACACACTAAACATATACTGTATAATCTTTTAGTTCTACAACATCATAGGGAAAGTAGCTCAGTGAAAATCATGTTTGCAGGCTATTTGCAAATCTTAATTACTGAATCAAAGGTAAGAATCAAGCAGATGAAGATTGGTAAGAAGCTTGGTTCTTACTTATACAAGTCTTAAAACCAGGAAAACAGAAGGTCTTTCCAATTTATCAGCATTATAATGATGAGAGGTGTATTGAAAGGGGGAGGGTAGAGCCAGGATGGAGACTACCCATGAAGTACCTGTCTGAATGAGCCACTCAGCCAGCAGGTTCACAGTCTGGGCTACAGCAGTGTAGTTCTCAGATAAGAGCTGGATAACATTCTCTGGAGACCCTCCTGCCTGAAAATACCTAGAAAAGGTAACAAAGTGGTTGGTAGGGAAATGGATGTGGCTTAAGCAGTTGAGCTCCTGCTTCCCACTAGGAGGTCCAGGGTTCAGTTCCTGATGCCTCCTAAGAACAAAAAACAAACAATAAGCAAACAAATGAAAAGACCAACTCAGGGGAGCCCATGTGGCTCAGTGGTTGAGCGCTGGCTTCCCATATACAAGATCCCAGGTTCAATCCCTGGCCCTGGCACCTCAAAAAACAAAGTGGTTGTATGCTCAAATGAAAGGCATGGGGATCAATGAAAAAAGGGAGGAAAAGAGGAAGAGAGCTAGGTTATTAAGGGTTTTTTTTTGGGGGGGGGGAACCCCTAGAAGTCATCCATTCCAATATCATAGTATTTTTACTTTGACACATCATCTTCTTGGTCTGTTACAAAGCTTTCCTTAAATTATCTCCCACCCTCCTCCCCATACAAATAACCTTTCTCACATACCTCTTCAGAGTGTTAAAGATGGAGGGTTCCATTATATAATCCCGGGTAGAAAATTTATGTAGGCATTCTTGCTGGACCTCTGCGTCATCTTCTCCCTCTCCATAATCATCCTCTTGCTGTTGGTAAATACCATGAGCCATGCTATATTTTCATTAATAGCCTATAGCAACTTCACCTTAAATCTGCATAATGCTGTCCATTCCTAAAGTATTGCCATACATAACTTTATTTGACGTTCATGATAACCTCACGAAGCGGGCTGGACAAGCAGTGGTAAGACGACAGGCATGGACTCACACCAAGTGGGGCTGCTGGCACTCCACCACTTGTAAGCTGTGCACTACAGTCACGCAAGTTACTTATTAACCTCACTGAGTGTCCATTTCCTCCTCCATTAAACAAAGATAATTACAGGACCCCTTCCTATTGGGATGTTGTGAGGATTCCAAGAGCTAATTTTTGGAGGTACTAAGAATAGGACCTGACATTTAGAAAGAGTTCAATAGATGTTAGCTATTATTATTGTTTTCATTATTTTCAGACATGCATTTAACTCTTTCCAATCAAAGGCTTACAAAGTGATTCTTGAAGACAGGAACCATCAATTTACTACTAGAAAATAAAGATTACTGACTTTCCTCAAATTAACAAGCCTGGCTGTTAATTTGTCCCAGTGCTACTTGTAAGCAACTAAATAACCTTAAGTCACTGAATCTAAGGGCAAAAAAGGATTCTTCATCTGTTAAATGACAATGATGGACCAAATGATCCCAAGGGTCTGCCCGGTTTTAATACTCTCATTCTAACTGACAAGCAAATGCTCTTGAACAGTAACTCCATACCAAGCACTGGGCTCATCACCTCATGGAACCTAAGACTATATATGACAAGACATGACCTTTCCATCTAAAAGCCCCAACTTCCATGGAATTTCTCTAATATAATAGGGGTAAGAACTGGGCCAGGAACTGGCAAACTTTGGCCCACAGCCAAATCCAGTGTGCCCCTCCCTCCTGTTTTTTTATAAATAAAGTTTTATTGGAACATAACCATGCCCATTCTATCACCTGTTATCCATGGCCACATTTTCACCACAACAGCTGAGTTGAATAGCTGTAATGAGACCTGCAGAGCCTAAATATATTTACTCTCTCTCCATTTACAGAAAAGTTTGCCCACCCTGGTCTGGACTAACATTCTGAAAGAAGTGCTTGGGAGCAGATGGAGCATGATGCCTTCCCGTGGAGACTGGAAAGTCTCCCCCCAGGCCATATTTGTGTGGGTGGCTTTGAGCCAGGCTGTGAGGGCCAGAACTTCCAGGAGAGTGAGCTTTTAGGGTCTGTCCAAAGGGTCTGCTTCTATCCAGGGCCCCCTTTTCTTATACTACCATGGCGTCTCCTGGGTCATGCCACCTGCCTGCTCAAAACTACAATTTTGCCTGGATCTCTCTCTAGAGCTCCAGACTCAAGCATTTAACTGTCTGTTCTCATTTCTGTTTGGAAGCAATGAGTAATGCAAACTCATTAGGACAAAACTAAACTTATCTTTTCCCTACAGCCCATGTCTTAGTAAATGATTCCAGCATCTACCTTTTACCTAAAAGCCAGAAACCTTGGAGTCATCCTCAATTTCTCCCTCACCCCCACATTCACATGCTGTCACAGGGACACATCAATTCTCACTTACGTATCCAATTTGGCCCCTTCTTTCATATTTACCTCTTCGATTCCGTAGGTTTTGCATATCTGCAGTAGCAAATATTCCCCTAATGTCCCAAGTTCCATCCCTTCCTTTCATGCTGATACCACAGTGGGCTTCTGATGTTGCTCTCGAGCTTAAGGTTTCCTATCTCCCTCAGGGAAAAAAAAAATCCACTCTCTTTAGCATGGCCTTGCCCTCCCACTTATTCATTTGTCCAGTCTCATCCCCATTTGCAATACGCAGTCAGCGTGAATATTTGCATTACAGCAATTCTTGGCTTCTACCATCTGGACTAACCATCCTTACAAATCTTCCTGCCTCCAAAAAGCCACTTAACATGGCTAAAGTGCACAGAATCTGCACCGCTACCTTTCAAGATCAGCTCACGAATCCCTTTATCTCTGTCACCTCCCTGGCTTTCCCTTTCCCAGGAAAATCACAAATAGAATGAATGTAAAATGAATAGCGGGTCAAATTAGGATCACAATTAAAGTTTTCCAAGCATGAGCTTCCCCAACCTCCCATCAGAAGGGTCTAGGCCTGGTTCTGTACTTTCTACCTGTAAACTAAGGCAGGTAACTCATGTGCCCAGTTTATAAAAGGAGAGCACTGATTACAGGGCCCACATGATGACTAGTAGGCTCAACCGGGCAGGTGCTACATTTGAACAGGATGCCCCTAACACCAACCCACTACTAAACGAATTCAGACCCTAAATTTCTCTCATCTGGACCCCCTAGGTGGTCAGCTGTTGGATAAAGAGGCAATGGAGACAAAAGATCTGCGTTTGGATCCCCAGTCCTCCATTTACTAGTTTGTCTTTCTTTATCTAAAAATTGAACAGAGTAATACACAACTCAAACCCCGGAGGGTGGATGAGGGAAGGCAGGAAAGCACCTATAGGCGCTCAGCGAAATGCAACTCTAGCCACTCCTCTTTAATCCTCCCAAGCTATGGAATGCTCCAGCACACAAACCCACTCAAATCACCCCCAGCTTGAAACTCTTGAACAAGCCCCACTTGCTTTCAAAGGCCCTCCTGAACCTCCCTGTTGTACCTCATGCCACTGCCTCCACGAGGCAAGTAACCAAACAAGACTTTCAGTCCCAGGAACACAGCACCCGTCTTTACAGCTTTGCGCCTTGGCTCTAATACTTTCTTCTCACCACCAGCTCTTCCAACCAAGTAAACATCTTCTCACCCTTTCTTCCTTCAAAATATTAGTTCAGTATTTCCCAAACCTACTTAATCTTAACTCTTGTTTAAAAAGGCGAACTCCCAGGCCCCCTCCCTGCGGGGTCTATCGGTCTCCAGGAGCAAAATGCACCCGAGCGGGGGCTTCAGATTAGAATACGGTTCAAGACAGAGGCCGGGCTAGGGCTTTCCAACGTCCCCGTCTTCAGGGAGAAGAGGTCCTCCCTCGACTCCCACACTAAACCCGGGGTAAGAATTAAATCAGCCCAGTGCACTGACCACATGCTGATTTACCAAACGGTCAAACATGCGCCCAAAGTTCGACTTTTTCCTCCTGATGCTGATGTGGCCGTTTTCAAACGTTAATTCTCCACCTGAGTTTGTGTCCTACTGGCCTTGGGGGGTCTTGGGAATAACAGGGTCTACACTGGGCCTCGCCCAGTGCCTAGTCAATGGGTCATCTCGTGTCACGAGGGGTAGGCAGTTCCTCTCCAGCCAGAGCCCTTCACTGGGCTTCGGGGGAAACTGAGGCGCCCCGTGTGACAGCGGCAGCCGGGCCCGAGACCAGGGGCCCCGCTCGACCGGCTGCCCGCAGGGCGGTGGCCTCCCGCACCCCTTCGCCGAGCCGGGGGCGTTCCGCCCCTTCGGGCTCCATCCCCATCTTTTTCAAGTGGGGAAACGGAGGCCCGGAGGGGCCGCGCTGCTGACCCCTCAACTGGACAATGGCGAGGGCGGGGCGCGGGGCAGTGGGGGGGCCCCGGCGGCCCAGGGGGTGGCCGGGCCCGCGAGGCCGCGGCAGAGGGCGCGGTGAGGCGGGGCGGGCAGTGCTTGAACCACGGGGAGCACGCGCGGCCTGGCGCCTCGGGGCCCGGCGGAGCGGGGCCGGCCCGCCGGCGACGGAGACCAGCAGTCGTCGTGGGAGGCGCCCGGCGCCCCCCCTCACCTGGCCGCCGTCCGCCTCCTCGCCCCACTCGGCCGCGCTCCCGAAGTAGTCCTCGTCCATGATGGCGCCCGGCGCGGCCCCCGCCATCCTTTCCCGCGAGCGAGCGCGCGACCATGGCGCATGCGCGCGGCGGGGACGGGCGGGAGGGCGGGCGTACGCGCGGCCCCGCGGCCCCCTCCCCACGGCCGCGCGCCTCGCCCGGTTCTGGGGGCGTGGCCTGGGATGGGCGTGGCCCGGAGACGAAGGCGGGGCCGGCGGGCTTCCGCGCTGGGGACAAAGGGCTGAGGGTCACTCGTGGCTCCCAACTCCGACTTAGGCCGGGCCTGGGCCGAAGGGAAAAGCCGAGGTGACAGGGACTTCACCTCCGGTGGGACCCAGTTCCGCCCCTCCCTGGCTGGCACTGGGCACAGCAGCACTTACCCTCCGGCTCGGCGTCCAGCGCCCACGAAAAGTTTTAATTTGCATTTCTTTTAAAATCGGAAGGAAGAAATGGATCTTGCAATAATGAATTTGATATAATTATAATTTGATATGGTCATTTGGATATGATACCAGCGCCGTTGTAAAATACCGCTTTTATTGTGTTTTTATGGAGCACCAGGGCCCAGGGCCCACGACAGTCATAATGCAGGCTTCCAGAGCAACTTTGCTGGGTGGCTGGGAAGCACAGGGGAGACCTGTTTTTAAAGCTCTCAGCACCTTTCCCAGGAGGTAGTAAGAGGGTCATGAACTGTTGAGCAGGGAGGTCAGCACCTCAGCTCTGGATGCTGGGAAAGGTCGCGCGGGGGGCTGCAGGAGAGGGCATCAGACAGAGGAGCCTGGGCTGCAGGCAGCAGCGCCGCGCTTTCCCCACTCCCTCGTTTCTTCATTCCTGAGGTCCCCTCTGCCCAGAACCGTACTCGTCCCTGGAATTCTGTAGTGGACAAATTGGACATGGCCCTTGCCTCAGTGGAGCCTATGGTCTCCTGAGGGAGACAAACCGGAAACAAACAACATAACAACAGATGGTGACGAGTGGAGTATTCTGTGATGGCAGGAGAGGCCTGCTCAGGGCAATAGGAAGGCGTCATAGTTTACTAGGCTGCTGTGACAAAGGACCCCAGAAAGGATGGCGTCGAACAACAGGAATTCACTGTCTCAGTTCTGGAGGCCGGAAGTCCAGGCCGAGGTGTCAGCGGGGCCCAGTGTTCCACTTGAAACCTGAGGGAAGTGTCCCCTTCGCCCCCTCCAGCTTCTGGGGCTCACTGGCCGCCCTTGGCATTGGTGGCTGCGGCTGTCTGGCTCTGGTCTCTGCCCTCTCCCCTTACAAGGACACCCATCCTACTGGATTAGGACTCCCAACAAGTCTTCTGAAGGTCTTCTTTAAGAAACCGTTTGAGCTGAGAGTCACAGGATGAAAAGGAATCAAGCAAGCTGGGACTGAGGAGAGAGCATTTTGGGAGAGCCAAATCACCAGGGCAAAGGCGTGGCATGTGTCTTTGGGCCAGAAAGGCTACTACTGAGGATGGCACCTGGCAGGCTAGGAGAAGTCTGGAAGGGGTGGGAGAGGCAGAAGGGGCCAGGTCTTGGTACGGAGTTAGGTCTTTGAGGGCTATTTGGAAAGATTTAATGTGTGGAAAGCACCGAGCACAGAGCTTGCAGATAGTAGGTGCTCAGTAAACATTCGTTCTGATGATGAGAATGCAATGCTTGATTTGGGGGTCTCACTTGCTTTGAGGGGGTGAATGACCATATCTGGGTTTTTGAAGGCCACCTCCCATTGCGGAGGCAGAGGAACTGCAGTGGGGTTTGAGGTCTCAGTGAGAGTCCCCAGAGGCTGGAATGGGGCTGGGGAGGTGCCGAGATGGGGGTAAAGGTGTGGCAGCTTTGAGGGGCCATGGAGCAGGGGCCAGGAAGATGCTGCTGAGATTTCCAGCCTTTGTGGCCGGGGACAGTGAGTTGCCAAAATGGAGAACCCAGGAAGAGGGCAGGTTTCTGCAGAGGAGATAATGAGTTCAGACTGGGGTGTGCTGAATGGGAGGCCCGGAGAGAACCCCCATGTGGCGCTCCCGTGCAGGTGGCTGGAGGGGGAAGTCTGCAGCTCCAGATTCAATGAATCAAACTCCAGCTTCTATTCACAAGATTCAAGTATATTAAGTTAATGAGTGCCCCTGCTGTTGGCTTGTTTCAGGGTTCATTTTCATTTGCTTGCTGAAAATGTTAGAAAGAATGGGTGGCTGTTAAACTCCTACCACCCTTCCCCTTGGATTTTTTTTTTAATAGTGCCTGAATTGAAAGCAGGCAAATTAATACATGTATAACTAATTGCTCCTACAGAATTAAGGATTTTTAACTCACCTCTCCCTCCCTCAAAAGGTTACTTATTAAATGGATTAACAAGCGACCCATAATGAGAGTGTTACATTCAGTCTGTAAGTTGCAATGATTCTATAGGTCTTGCCTCCTGAGATATTGTTTTTTGTTGTTGGTTTTTTTAAAAGATTTATTTATTTCCTCCCCACCCTGTTGTCTGCTCTCTGTGTCCATTTGCTGTGTATTCTTTCTGTGTCTGCTTGTCTTCTCATTAGGTGGCTTCAGGAACCCATCCTGGGACCTTCCGGACTGAGAGAGAGGGCGATCATTCTCTTGGGCCACCTCAGCTCCCTGGTCTGCTGCGTCTCTTATCGTCTCTCCTCTGTGTCCCTTATTGCATCATCTTGCTGCGCCAGCTCTCCGCGTTGGCCGGCACTCCTGCGCAGGGCAGCTTTCTTGTGCGGTACAGCATTCCCACGCAGGTCAGCACTCCTGCACGGGGCGACTTTCCCTGCACGGGCCAGCTCGCCGCAGTGGGCCAGCACTCCACATGGGCCAGCTCACCGCCTGGGCCAGCTTGCCCTCACCAGGAGGCCCTGGGCATGGAACCCTGGACCTCCTATATAGCAGACGGGAGCCCACTTGGTTGAGCCACATCCGTATCCCCCAAGATATCGTTGACCTGTCATTTTTTTTAATCCGTAAATGGAAAGCCCAAATTAGCATATTCGAAAGCCGTTTAAAATATTTGCCTGTTTAAGAAAAATTCTGGTGGAGAATCCCCATGAGTGCAAATATTTACTGAGTGCCTACCAGGTGTCATATGCTGGGATTCAGACGTAAACAAGACAAAGTCTCTCTCCTGCTTATGGCAGGGGTGGGAGAAGTGTGAGGAGAGGGGCTTGACCTAAAGGAGAAGTCAAAGAAGGCCTTTTGAGGGAAATGATGTGTCGGCTGAGATTTGCAAAGACCTCGAGGATAGAGAGATGAGGGCCCAGTGGAGAAAAGAAAAGATGACAGTTCAAGATGACTAGAGTGCACACAGCAAAAGGGAGAGAAAGACTGAGAGACACCAGAGAGGCAGCAGGGCGGGGAGGCTGGAAACTTGCAAGGGCTTTGGTCTTTGTCCTCAGGGTAAAGGGGAGCCATGGAAGGCTTTTTTAAAAAAAAATCTTTTAAATTAATAGATCACAAGGAATGTTACATTAAAAAACAAAAAACATAAGTTCCCATATAACCTACTCCCCACTCCCCACCACATCATTTTTGTAAATTGTGTTTCTTTGAAGATATATACATCACAAAAAAACTGTTACAGTAAACACAAGCGTAACATGATCAGGTACAGGGTTTTCATTCTGGTTGCCATGTAGAAGAAGGATCTAAGGAAACCAAGGCAGAGGTGAGCCATCCAGGCGAGACATGACAGTGACTGAGATTAAGGCAGTGGCATGAGGATGAAGTCAGGAAGCTGGACTTCAGATGGAGCTTGAGGGATCTTACCCTCTGGGTACATAAGAAGCACCCCCAAGTGTAAATGCTCCATCTTCCATGCATACTTACACTCACTCACTTCTTTCCCATTCTCTCCACTGAACTATACTTGCAAGTGCCCCCACTTTTTCATATCCAAAGAACTCTGCCTTCATCCTATTTGATCTCTCAGCAGCTACTGATAGAGACGATGGCTGTGTCCTCCTTGAAACACTGTCACTGTCCTGCATCCACATCACTGTACACTCCTGGATTCCCTTCAACCTCAGCGGCTGCTCATTCCCAGACTTCCCTTGTTCTCCTTCTCTCTGGTCTCTAGATACTGCAGGGTCTCCAGATTCAGACTTAGATCTCTTCTCGGCTTCTGCTCTTCCCCTTGGGGAGCTTTTCCAGCCCCTAACGGATCTCATTCATCCCATATCTTTTTTCTTTTTCAGGTAAAATTTTTTAAAATTTTGAAATAAGTTTAGATTTACAGAAGAATTGCAAAGACAGTACAGAAAGTTTCCATATAACCTCCACTCAGATTCCCTAATGTAGGCAGCCATCTTACATAATCTTGGCACGCTTATCAAAACTGAGAAATTAATGTTGGCTCAACACTATTACTGCAAATACAGCATCCCTTATCTTCAAACCCATTTAGCCTGAAGACTCTCAAATTTCTATCTCCAGACCTCAGGTCTTCTCTCACCTCCAGACCCATGTGTCTAGCTGACTGAATTGCCTCTTGACGTCACTGCATCATTTCCCTGCAGGCATCTCAACGTTCTCCAGGAGCGCCCAAACATGGTTCTTCTGCAGTCTTCCCCTCGTTACCACTAGTCCACAATTAGCAGTGCTACCCACCTAGAGGTCATCCTTAACTTCTGTTCCCTTACCTACAAGCCAAAGGCAGGTCTGGCACCAGTTCCTCTTCAAATCTCTCCACTTGTCTCCCATCTCCACTGCCACCTTCTTAGTCCACCGTCTTTCACCTGGATGATGGCAATGGCCTCAAACAGATCCAGCGACTTTTATTCTTGCTCTATGACAATCCATTCTCCAAATAGGAGTGTGTTGGTTTAAAAAACATGCTTTTTTGTTACTCCTCCTTTCAGGAGACAGAGCTGGATTTCCCTATTCTTGAGGGTAGGCTGCACTTCGCGAGTCACTTCTAAAGAATAGAATCAAGCAGGGGGTGACCGCGTGAGACTTCACAGCTTAGGCCATAAGAAGACACCATGCCTTCTGTTTCGGGTACACTGCCTCTCAGATCACTAACTTCAGAGGGCAACGGATGCTATGAGCAAGCCTACAGAGAGACCCAAAGGTGAGGACCTGAGGCTCCTGCCAAACAGCCAGATAAGCACCTGCCAAGCAGCCAGGTAAGCAAGCGTGGACATGGCTCTTCTGCCCCTGGCCAAGCCCCAGCTGACATCTTGATGACAGCCCTCCAGAGAAACCCCGATGGGAACCAGACAGCAAAGCTGCTTCCACATTCCTGACCTCCAGAAACTGTGAGAAAGTAAATGTTTGCTGTTTTAAGCCATTTGGCATAATTTATTACACAGCTATCTTTTAAAAATTCAAATCAAATTCAAAATTCAAATGCAAATCAGATAATGCACCCCCCTCATTTAATACTTCTCGTGGCATTCCATCTCACCTGGAAAAAGAAAACCCATTTTCTCATATCTAGCATGATGGCAGAGTGAGGTCAACCACTCGTGCCCCCCAAAAGCAATTATGAAGCTGGACAAATGGTCAAAAATAACCACTGCAGCCCTCTGGGAATTGACCAAGGCATTCAACAAAGTGAGAAGCGTTCATTAATGAAAATTACTAAACTTTTGGTAAGAACAGTGAATCAGTGACATTTTTGCTTTTGAAAGCTCCTGTTCTTAAAAGCAACAAGGGAAAAATGACTTGTCACATACAACAACAACATGATTAATGACTGACTTCTCATTAGAAAAAATGGATGCCAAAGGCAGTGGAATGACATACTCAAAGTGCTAAATAAAACAAACTGTCAACCAAGAGTTCTATATCCGGCAAAACTATCCTTCAAAAATGAAGGTGAAATAAAAACATTCCCAGATAAACAAAGACTAAAGAATTTGTTGCTAGCAGACCTGCCTTACAGGAAATACTAAAGGTAGCTCTCCAGACAGAATATAACACCAGACAGTAACTTGAATTCACAGGAATAAATGCCTAACACCAGAAATCATATTTATAAATAGACTCTATACGTATATTTTTCTCATTTCTTCTCTTACCTCTTAAAAATTATATAAGATTACAGAAAGCAATAATTGTAACTGTATTGTTGGTTTTTTTTTTAATTTTTAAAAATTTAATAGTCTTTTTTAAAAGATACATAGATTACAAAAAATGTTACATTAAAAAATATAAGAGGGAAGCGGACTTGGCCCAGTGGTGAGGGCATCCGTCTACCACGAGACGTCTACGGTTCAAACCCCGGGCCTCCTTGACCCGTGTGGAGCTGGCCCACGTGCAGTGCTGATGCACGCAAGGAGTGCCGTGCCACGCAGGAGTGCCCCCGCATAGGAGAGCCCCACATGCAAGGAGTGCGCCCCGTAAGGAGAACCACCCAGTGCAAAAGAAAGTGCAGCCTGCCTAAAAATGGCGCTGCACACATGGAGAGCTGACACAACAAGATGACACAACAAGAAGAAACACAGATTCCAGTGCTGCTGACAACAACAGAAGCGGACAAAAGAACACGCAGCAAATGGACACAGAGAAAAGACAACCGGGGTGGGGGGTGGGTAGGGGAAAGAAATAAAAAAATAAAATAAAACGAAATAAAATAAAAAACATAAGAGGTTCCCATATAACCCACACCCCACCCCACTCCTCTTACATCAACAACCTCTTTCATTATTGTGGCACATTCATTGCATTTGGTGAATACATTTTGGAGCACTGCTGAACCACATGGATTATAGTGTACATTGTAGTTTACACTCTCTCCCAGTACATTCAGTGGGTTGTGGCAGGATATATACTGTCCAGCATCTGTTCCTGCAATATCATTTAGGACAACTCCAAGTCCCGAAAATGCCCCCACATCACATCTCTTTCTTTCCTCTCCCTGTCCTCAGCAACTACCATGGCCTCTGTCTCCCCATCAGTGATACAATTTCTTCCATTGCTAGTCACAATAGTTCTATAGTAGAATACCAGGAAGTCCACTCTAATTCATATTTTATTCCTCCATCCTATGGACCCTGGGATGGTGATGACCACTCCATCTCAAAATTGAGAGGGGACTTAGATCCCGCATGGTTGATGGATGCAATTCTCCTGCTTGCAGCTGTAGGTACTCTCCAGTTTGTTGGACTTACTCAGGACAGCTAACAGGGAGGTGAAGATGGTCAACCACCACACCAGGGAACTGAAAGTATATTGTTGGGTTTTAATAGCACAAAGGTTGGGGAAAAAGAAGTGAGATATATTGGAGCAAAGTTTATTTTACTGAGGTTAAGTTAGTATTATTATGACATAGATGGTGCAAAATTAAGCTGCATATTCTAATCCCTAGAACAATCACTAATGAAAAAATTTTAAAATAGTAAAAAATCAACAATTAAATAAAATACATTCACAAAACATATTTAACACAAAAGAAGGCAGAAAAGAAGAACAAAAGAGACTTGAGACAAACAGAAAACAAATAGCAAAATGTCAGGCATACATAAAGAGAAACGATGTTCTGGTGCATGTGGCAACATGGATGAACCTTGAAGACATCATGTTGAGTGAAGTAAGGCAGACATAAAGGAACAAATGTATGATCTCACTTATCTGAGATAAGTATAATATGCCAGTTCCCAGAGTCAGAGACTAGAATACAGGTTACGAAGGGCCAGGTTGGGTGGGGAATGGGGAGTTAATGCTTCCTTGGTACAAAGTTTCTGTTTGGGGCAATGGAAAAGTTTTGGTAGTGGATGGTGGTGACAGGGGCACAACATTGTGCATATGATTAACACCACTGAATTGTATATTTGAAAGTGGCAAAGATGGACTATTTTAGGATACATATGTATGTTTCCAAAAGAAAAACAAATCAAAACAAAAATGTCAGGCATACATAAAACCATATCAGAAATTTCATTAAAATGGGAATAGATTACTTCAAAAGGCAGAGATCGTCAGATGGGATGTAAAAAGGAAGACTTAACTATGTGCTGTCCACAACAGAAACACTTTTGATTCAAAGACATGAACAGGTTGAAAATAAAAGAATGGAAAAAGGGTAAAAACAGTACCCACAAGAGAGCTAGAGTTCCTATAACAATATCAGACAAAATAGATTTTAAGACCTTAGACACAAATCGTAATGGTAAATGGGTCGCTAGATCACATAGATATAATAATTATAAATGTTTATGCACCTAGCAAGAGTCCCAAAATGAATAAAGTAGAAATTGACCAAACTGAAAGAAAAGACAGACAATTCAATAAGAACAGTTGGAGATTTCAACACCCCACTCTTAACAACTAGCTAAAAAATGAGCAAGGATATGGAAGACGTGAAAAATACTTTTACTTTAACTGACATTTATGGAAAACGCTACCCAAAGACTACAGAATACACATTCTATTTAAGAGCATGTGAAACGTTCTCCAAGGCAGACAATGTGCTGGACCACAAAGCAAAACTCAATAAATTTTTAAAGATTGAAATCATATAAAGTATGTTCTCTGGGCACAACAGAATTAGATTAGAGATCCACAACTGAAAGAAAGCTGTGACAACCCAAAATATTTCAAAATTCAGGAACACACTTCTAAATAACTTATGAGTCAAAGAAGAAGACATAAGGAAAGTTAAAATATATGTTGAGCAGAATGAAAATAAGGATGCAACATGACAAACAGGGCTAAAGGGAAATTTATGGGCATAAATGCCTATATCAGAAAAGAAGAAAGGTCTCAAATCAACACCTTAAGGAAATAAGAAAAAGAACAAACTAAACAAATCCAGCAACATATAAAAAGGATTATAAATCAGGACCAAATGGCATTTATTCCAGGAATGCAAGGTTGGTTTAACATCCAAAAATAAATTAATGTAATACAATACATTAATGAAATAAAGGACAAAGTCCAAATGAACATATGAAAAGATGCAGAAAAAGCATTTGACAAAATCCAACATCTATTCCTGGGATCCATTGGTCATATCACAATCTGTACCACCCAGAGGCCGCCAACCTGACAGAGTGTTGGAAAAGCCTGCTCAAGGCACAGCTGAAGCACCAGGCCAGCGGTAATACTTCCAGGGTACATTATACACCTTGAATCAAAAGCCTTTATATGATGTGTATTCCCAGTAGGAAGAAAACATGGGTCCAAAAACCAAGAAGATGCAGGAGTGGTTCCCAATGACCCACTTCAAGGGATTTGTGCTTTCCATTTCTTCAGCCATGGGCTCTGCAGGACTTAATTATCTTTTTGCTGGGACACGGCAAGAATTCTATGGAACTGTAAGTTATGGCTGCCCCCGGGGAGCAGGGTAGAAAATGTTTCAGCAGCCTGTAATTCACTTGAGTGCCTCTCAGTATGTCCTTGTCCAATAGTGACAGTAGATGGGTGAGTACAGCAACCCTAGCCTGAGAAAGGCATGGTGACCAGGAGCTCAGATCCCTCAGAGATGCCACTGAAACCAGCAGGTGCCAGGTCATGCCACTGAGACCAGCCGGTACTGGTTGAGCGTGAGGGGAAGTAAAGGATAAAGGAGAAGGGAGACAGTAACAGTTGTGGCTCTAAAACCAGCTGCAGCAGGGAGGGACCATCCCACTAATAGTCCTCTTCGGTGTTCTTCCCGGAATAGGGCTCTACAAGAGTCCTGCTCCTTGAACGTGTATGAAGAAGTGGAGTTGAATGCTACAGGTGTGGGCTATGATGTACTCAGAAATGGGATCCCCTGATCCTTCCTTAAGGACCTGTTGCCTCCCACTGCCGCTCCTTCAGGGTGTGCCCAGCTGCAAGAGCAGCCTCGCCCAAGAGCACAGTCTTCCCAGGGAAGATCCAAGGACTGGCCACGAGGTGCGCATAAAGCCCAGCCAATACAGCCCCTACGGAGTGACCCTGATGAGCTGTATACATTCCCCTGATCTCTGGAGGACTGACTTGTAGGGAATCAACTCTGCCTTGGTGCCCTGGTGACCTTGTGTGTCCCCACATTGGCACATTTGACCACAGTCCAACCTAAGCCCTGGACGAACGCCCTGTGATTCCTTCTACAGCCAGGGAGGTGAGCTTTGAGAGGAACCATGGGAGGCAGCTTCTAATCCCCATCTTGTGGGTGATTGCCTCAAGGCCAATTCTAAATCCATCTCCTGAGTTTCCGTTGAGTGAAGGACCCTTTAGGGCACAGCTGCAGGCTTCCGTGGAAGGCTATGAACGGCTTGGTGGTAGTTTCAGCACAACTCCTCAGGGCAGCACAAGCCACCATTTGTGCCATCTGTTCTCTGACCTCTTGGGACATGGGAACATGGGGAGCTGACACAAGGCTTAATTTGCTGTTTGTATACATTATAAATAGTCTGAGTCCATACTGGCTTATTGTCTCTTCCTAGGTAGAATCTGCAGACGTGGTGAGCCAGCAAACATGAGTCGTGGCCTCTGTGTCCCTGTTATCCAGTGCACTGCTGCTCCAGGAACGCTGGACTGCTGGATAGTCTAAAGCTGCCGGGGGCACTTTGGCTTCTCTCTGCCCGATCCCGCTTCCGTCCCCTCCCTTCCACAGGTGTTGACCCCAAGGGCACTCCTTCCTAAATGTCCCCTCGAGTCTGCTTCCTGAAGACCTCAATCCCTCGCTATCTGCCTGTCCCCTTCCGCCACCAGAGGTAATAACGCCTTCCTTCCGAAGCCCCAGCCTCACAGATGCATCCTGAGTAGGGGGCAGATGAATGCCTCGTCCCAGCTTCCCATCCCAGCCTGCTGACCACACAGCCCTGACATGGGGGCCTGAGAGGGAAGCAGAAACACTGAGGACAAGGACTTTGTGACAGAAATGGCAAGGACAGAGCCCAGATTCATAGATAATGACTCAACAAGGATGTTAGGTCAAGGAGGCCCCAGGAACACAGTTGATGGGAGGAAATTGAGATTGCATCATCATCATCATCACCACCATCATCCTCATTTATTGAGTATTTACTCTGTGCCAGGCAGAGTATAAGTGTTTTAAAATATGCTAAATTATGCATTCTTCATAACATTCCTACATGGTGGGTACTAGTACTAACTCTATTGACCAATGAGAAAGCTAGGACAGAATTGAAGCAACTTACCCGAAGTCACTCAGCCAGCAAGTGGTCCGGTGGACATTGGACCCTACCAGTCTACTCTTGGGTCAGTGTTCTCAACCATGGACCCATAAAGGAGGCCTGTTGCCCCAGTCGTGAGCTCCTCTGGTACTTCAGTCCCAGAGATGAAACACACCCCAGAGTCTTCCTCGGGTGTGGTCTTGTTGGACAATGGACAAGGAATAGTGTCTCCCCTGATTGACCAGAGGACAGCCAGGTTGGCCAACCAAGGAACGCCGCCCACTGCTGGGAAACTAATTCAAGAAACAGATGTTCCTTTTTCCTGTCCAGGAGATATGGTATATGCGCCTGACCATGGACCACTCTATATTGCTTCCCCTTTCCTTTTTTCTAAATGGAAGTTTTTATTGTGATTATACTATTTTCCCTCCAAATGTGTGGCGTGTGAGAAAAAATTTAATGGGGGAAGAGGATGTTTGTGTGTGCATGTGCATGGGTATGTGTGTGTGCATGCGCATATACAAGTGCTGAGCAACTAAGGGGTGACGTCTAGTGGATACAAATTGGAGGGTCTGCTTGACTCAAAAGTCCTCCCAGAGACCATGGCTCTGCTACTCCTTGTTCACGCTTCCTGTTTTTCTTGGGAACTCCCTTTCTTTGCCTTGCTTTTTGACCCAGGAATTGACCTGTATGGACAGCATCACACAGGTTCCCATTCTTCTGGCCGGAAGGAACCAGAAGGAGATTAGAAGGTGGGAGGAGAGAGAGAACAGTGTAGTTATTAACTTTGCTTCCTTCGTCCTGGGTCACAGTTTTAGCAGAGGCTGTGTGTTTCTCCCTACAGCTCACATTGGATAATCCTTCTCGTAGCTCCAGCGGGAGACCGTGGAGATCCCCCTCCTCTCCTTGCGCCTTCAAGCCTACAGGTGGCAACAGCTTCCTGCTATTGCTGGTCTCTGGTCCCTGATCGCTTGCTCTCCCTTGTGGGTCCCTTACTCCTGCCCCCACTTCTGTAAAAAGACCCTTCAAGGAACACTTTAAGGGCACCACCTGTCCCTGCCAGGACCCCAACTGATACAGCAACTCCTGGGCAGAGGCACAGCCATGGAGCCCGAAGTACGTTACTGGCCTGTTTAAATCTTCCCAGAAAATCTACCCGAGATCACTGGACTTGTATCAGAAGGCTCAGGAGCCAGGCCTGTAACATGATGATAATGTAACAAAAGAGAGACACGGGAGAGTCGAGGCAAGACATGACAGAAACCAGGAACTGAAGCGGCACAAACAAAAGGGAGCCTCTCTCCCACATCGGAGGTCCCAGGATCAAATCTGATGAAGCCTAGAGGAGAAAATGAGAAGAGAGGACAAAAAAGAAACAGACTCAGAAGATATCACAGTGAATGGACACAGACAGCAAAAACAGTAGGGTCGGGGGGAGGGGGAAAAAAGGGCTCAGGAGCCAACCTACGGGACCCCCTCCTGCCTAAGATGGTTCATTACAGGCATCATGAAAGAATATCTTGAGAAGCAGATATGGCTCAACTGATAGAGTGTCTGCCTACCATATGGAGGGTCCAGGGGTCGATCCCCAGGGCCTCCTGACCCGTGTGGTAAGCTGGCCCACGCATAGTGCTGCTGCGTGCAAAGAGTGCAGTGCCACATAGGGATGCCCCTTGTGCAAGGAGTGCGCCCCGCAAGGAGAGGCGCCCTGCATGAAAGAAGCACAGGCCGCCCAGGACTGGCGCCGTACACACGGAAAGCTGACGCAGCAAGATGATGCAACAAAAAAGAGACGCAGTTTCCCAGTGCCACCGGATAATGCCAGCTGACACAGATGAACACACAATGAGTGGACACAGAGAGCAGACAACAGAGGGGAAGGGGAGAGAAATAAATAAAATAAATCCTTAAAAAAAAAAGAAAGAAAGCATATCTTCCTTGGGTTAAAAATATAGTAAAATCCCTAAGTTCATAATGATACTAAAAATAACAGGCCATTTTCTTGCATTCCCCACCCAGCTTAAAAAAAAAAAAAGCAGAGACGGAGTCAAGGGTATACATGTGCAGGTAGTTCAATATTTCTTTAAATCCAAAATGTATTAGTTAAACATATTAGTCTTACATACAGGGTAGATCCAACCATTGGGGTACAGAAACATTGAGTCCAAGGGTGCCCAGTCGTGAAACTTCTCAGGTAAAACGCCCACTGAGGTTCACGCTGCGGGTGCTTGATAAATGGCAACAAACCCAATACTAGCCTTGTACTGCTAGAAACTGAAGGAAAGGATACAATTTGCTCATGAAATTCACTATTACATAAATTACCCTTATAAAACACGATCCTAAAAACTGTAATTCGACCAAGCTTCCATTTGACCAATTATGGTTATAATCACGTAAGCACAGCACTGAAACTAAATGAGAGAAAATTCAAATTGACCATAGAAGAGAGACGAAATAGTTGCTTTGTCTTTGGATCAATGGACGAGATTTGTTAAGTAACAACAACAAATGTACGCTATCGAGAAGTCGAAGACAATGAATACAATTTACTGGTGAGATTCAAATTTATATAATGTACATTTATAAAACACTCTCCTAAGAATTATAATCCTTTCAGACTTCCATTTGAGCTATTGTATAATCACTTAAAAATGCAATAAATCCAAAAGAGGAAAAAATTCAAAATTATTGAAAACAAAAAAGAAGACAAGCACGGTCTTGTGGTGGTTCTGAATTATGTTAGCAGATTTGTTAACAATAACAAAATAGTACAATTTCCCTACCTACAAATAGAATAAAATGGAGCAATTATCAGATTCACATTTAACAGATAAAAGCCTTATCCTAAGAATTACAAGCCTATCAAGCTTCCACTGGGCCCTTGTATAATCACATTAACAATAAAGATAAAAGAGCAAAACCTCGCCATGTCTTTAGGAGAAGGAGCACAGGTTTTGCGATGGTTTTGTATCTGAAGTAGACTCATCGGCAGGTGGAAGCGACTCAGTTTGTGTGGACCAAGATCGAATCCAGCCTGTGGTGTAGACAGTTCTGGAGCCCCGTGGAGGCTATCCTGGGCCGGGGAAGTCGCTGGCGGGGAGGAGTCATCCTTGCTCTCCAGGCCAGGGGGAAGGAGAGGGTCTCCTCTGCTCTGGAGCTGCCCCTGGAGCCCCTCTGGAACATCCAACCAATACTGGGGAATGACCTGGAGAAGCAGAGCCTGGGCCAGGGGTTACCTGTTCAGGTGAAAGGTTGAGCCAAAAGACGGTCCCGAGCCCCTCCCCTGCTCTCGTGGGGTCGGAGGGGGCAGGCCTGATGGACGGCTCCGTCCCCGTGGGCTCCACCTGCTGGGTGGCACGTGACGTCAGCAGGGGCCAGATCCTGGCTCCAGAGTCCCCATCAGCAAATGCTCCTCTTTCCTTGGAGAGGGATACCAAGTTCCAAATACCAAATGTGGAAATTGAAGGCTGGGGCATAAGGATGTTTTTTTTTTTTTAGAAGGAAATACCAGAGATTAACCCAGGACCTTGTACAAGGGAAGCAGACGCTCAACCACTGAGCTATACCTACCTGCTCCCCAGGATACTTTTTGAAACATTTAAATTCTTCCTCAATAGTTTTTTAAACCTCATGTACGCATTTTCCTTTCTTAATTTATCAAGGTATCTTTCCGCCAACCCAGCTCTCCATCCATTATCACGCACTCTCCTTTCATGACATAAGCAGCTTTGAACATAGTCATGATCCTTTCTAATATTTCTGGAAGAATTTTGGCTTATTTTTATAGGCATCCAGCTCTTCACATACATGGCTGGACTTGCCATTTGCTTTGGGGGGAAAAGAAAGTCTTCTCTCTCTTTACAGGGTGAATTCACTCTCAGCTGGGTATTTGGTTAAAAGTCACTTCATTTTCTCCATGTGGTTCAGGAAGAGCTTCGAGTTTCTGCTGGAGCCGCCGCCTCTCCTTTCTGAATTGTGTTTTTAGTGACTGTCGCACGGCTTTCTCAATTTGGAGACTTTTCATATGACCTTTTAGTGTACATGTTCTCATATCTTCTTTAGTTAATTTAGTGTACATTTGGTTTCTTTCTACTCTGAGAGTTTAAAAATAAATATTTAACCAGGCACATCAATCAGCTTTTTCAAAATTCCTTTTGATTCATCTTCGAGGAGGCTTCTGCTTTTCGGTGCATTCATTATCTCCAATTCCAAGTACCTACTGTCTCTGTTGTTTTCTCTAAGAGAGCAAGCAGCCCCATCTCTTATCTTTAGCAAATATCAACCCTGAGGCTCCATCTGATTCTCTTTTGAGTTTCCTAACATTTTTTTATAATAAGCTCCCTCACTTTCCCTTTCTCATTTCTTATGCAAGCAGCTTTATGCTTTCAAAACGTCTTTTAGTGCTGCTGAAGTTTTCCTTCTTCTGATGGGCATTGAAGGCTTTGGCTGCAGCTACTTGAAACTGGATGTGTCCCCTTGTGCTGCCTAAAGACTGGTCCTTCCTGGCATATCAGCCGTCAGCTCAACTGCTAAACATTGGGGATTTTCTTCTTTCAGTCCCCTTCTAAAAGCATCTATTTCCCCCCGAGTTTACTTTTTTATTTTTAAATTATTTCAAACTTACAGGACACTTCCAAAAGTAATACAAAACCCACGTAGAGAAATTCAGCAGAGCTCCACTCAGACACCCAGTTCCTCCAACGCTGCACGTTTTGGAATATTTTGCTGTATCATTCTATCTTTTTGTCCATTTATCTATCCATCATCCATCTATCTATCCACCTACATATTTTCTAAACATTTGAGAGTAGGTTTTATGATCATGTTCCTTAAACACTCCATACTTCTTTGTACATTTCCTTAGATCGAAGATACCGACTCAGGTTACCACCTCAAGTACAGTTATCAAGGTCAAGCAGTTTCACCTTGATGTGAAGCTTACAGTCTATATCACAGGTCTAAAGTCCCAATACCATCCTTGTACTATTCGGGGACTTCACTCCTCCATGATTAGCTCTAGTCTAGGATCACGTATTGCAATTTAATTGTCAGTGTCTCTTTTTAAAACAGTTTTTTTTTTAAAGATTTATTTTTTTAAATTTATTTCTCTCCCCTTCCCCACCCCGGTTTTCTGTTCTCTATGTCCATTTGCTGTGTGTTCTTCTTTTGTCCGCTTCCGTTGTTGTCAGCGGCACGGGAATCTGTGTCTCTTTTTGTTGCGTCATCTTGCTGCATCAGCTCTCCTTGTGTGCTGCACCATTCCTGGGCAGGCTGCGCTTTCTTTCGCGCTGGGCGGCTCTCCTTACGGGGCGCACTCCTTGCGCTGGGGCTCCCCTACACGGGGGACACCCCTGCGTGGCAGGGCACTCCTTGCGCGCATCAGCACTGCACATGGGCCAGCTGCACACGGGTCAAGGAGGCCCAGGGTTTGAACCTTGGACCTCCCATGTGGTAGACGGACGCCCTAACCACTGGGCCAAGTCCATTTCCCTTAAAACAGTTTTATTTGGTCACATATAGACAAGCTAAACTTTCCCATTCAGATGTGTAGTTCTGTAAGGTTAATTATATTCATAACATTGTAGTGCTATCTCCGACACCCATTACCACTTTACCCTCACCCCAAACAGAAATTCTGTACCAGTTAAGCAGTAACTCTGCATTCCAAGGAGATAGCTGGGAGTAGGGAGTTTTGTGTTTTTGCACAAGATGAAGCTTCCGGGGCCACAGAATGCGGAGGAGCATGGGCCAGGGCTGGGGGCTGCCAGACCACCGCCAGCGCTTCCCAGTCAGTGGCCCCTCCGTGGACGTTGGGTCACGTGAGGTTGTCATTGTTGATGTGTGTCACTCTGTGAAAAGGCCCGGGGTCCCTGTTCCACGGTTCTTGTCTCTCCCCCACCTGCCTGGAGACGGCCCTGGCTGCCAAGCCCTGATGTGGCCCGTAGAGTGCCCTGAGGTCCCATGCCTGGCCGAGGCAGGGTCCCGGCAAACTGACTCAGCCGTAGCCTATGGGCCACGGAGGGTCTGCTGATGGACGGGCGGCTCTCTTTCACCCCAGTCCTGGAGACGTGGTGCCAGGCGCTGGCCCAGCACCCATGGATTGCTGTGGGAGGTGGCCGGGTTGATGGGCAAGTCATATTTTTAATCATTAAAAACCCATTTTATTCCAGAAGAGAAAACCTGGCCCCCAGAGGGTCCATCTGCCTGGAAGGAAGTCTCCACGTACTTGAGAAGCTTTGCTCGAAGACAAATCAGCAGCAAAGCTTGGCGAGCATTGACAGGAAGCTGTTGGGAAGCAGATGTGGCTCAAACAATTGGGCTCCCGCCTACCACACGGGAGGTCCATGGTTCCGTTCCCAGTGCCTCCTAAAAGAAGAGAGCAATCTGGCATATGTGGCAAGAAGCACAAGAAGAAAAACATAATGAGAGACAGAACAGAGCAGGGAGCAGAGGTACCTGGTGCTTCTTAAAGCGTATGAGCAGGATGGTGAGCTGGTGCGACGGGCAGGCACAGTGAACTGACGCAACAAGATGATACAACAAGAGACTCAAGAGGAAAAACATAATGAGAGACACAACAAAGCAGGGAACAGAGGTGGCTTAAGCCATTAGGTGCCTCCCTCTCCCGCATCAGAAGTCCCGGGTTTGGTGTCCAATGCCTCCTAAAGAAACAAAGAAGATGATCAGACACAGCGAGTGCAAAACAACGAGGGGGTGGGGAGGGATAAATAAAATAAATCCTAAAAAAAAAAAAAAGAAGAAAAGAAAAGAAAGACAGGAAGCTGTCCCTGACGGTGAACTTCCTGCTAGGGTGGCACGCAAAGCCAACCCTTTATCAGAGGCGGGCGGGGCGTCAGGTCCTCGGTGATGATGTGATCTCAGGCAACAGAGGGAGAGGTGGGGGGCTGGACTAGGTGGACAAGTGATGGAGCTGGGATGGTCACTCACTGTGCAGCTGGCACTCTGTGCTCACAGGACCACCGAGAATGAGCCTCCAAGTTGCCCACTTGAAGTACAGAAGGCAGAAGCATTTATCCAGCTCCTTTTGTGCCCATGGGCCAAGGCTCCCGCGGGGCATCAGCCTCCCTGCACTCCCAGGTGGCCCGAAGGGTCTCGCGGGTTTCTGTGATTCTCCCCTGCCACCGTGTCATAGGAGCCCTGGGACGGGAGGAGGAGGAGGGGCAGCCGGGGGCGGGGGTGCTGCCACTTTCACCTGTGCAGAGCTGGTTGCTGCAGCAGGGACTGGAGTGAAAGAGAGAACGGCAGGTGGTTCCCACGAGGTGCCCATCCCTCCCTTACGAGGGTATTAGGGCACCAAGCCATGGTTCTCAAAACTGAGAAATCAAAGGACAGGGCGCTGCCTCTTGTGCATGTCAGGCAACCAACCAGGGGAAGAGGGAAAGCTTCTTTTTAGACCAGGGGTTGGCAAACTACAGCCCGTGGACCAAACCCAAATTGGCACCTGTTTTTTTCTCGCCCACTCTTTAAGAATATTTGTGCATTTCTAAAGGGCTGTAAAGAATAAACAAAGAATAATATTAACAGACTGAATATGGCCCGGCAATCCTGAAATACTTACTACAGAAATATTATTTTACAGGAAAAGTTGGCTAGCCCTTATTTTAGAAAGAATTCTAGCTAATGGATGAAGAAGGCCTGAAGGATGGATAATATCACTCCTCTGCAACTGCTAAAGAATTAATGGGGAAGTGGATGTGGCTTAGGCAACTGGGCTCCCACCTATCACATGGGAGGTCACTGGTTCAGATGCTGGTGCCTCCTAAAGAAAACAGAGAGCTGGCACAATGGGCAGGCACACCAAGCAGATGCAACAAGAGACACAAGAGGAAAAACATAATGACAGACACAACAAAGCAAGGAATGGGGGTGGCTCAAGTGATTAGGCACCCCCCTCCCACATCAGAGGTCCCGGGTTTGGCTCCTGGTGCCACCTAAAGAAACAAGGAAGACAAATAGACACAGCAAGTGAAAAACAACAAGAGGATGGGAAGAAATAAATAAAATAAATCTTTTAAAAAAATTAATGAATCTCAGCAATGATCATGAACAGCTGCTAAAGCCAATAAGGAAAAACTTGATTGGGAAACCTTATAATTATGAGCCAGATGATGACACCTAACCCCACTTACACCTTTATTTTTAGGGTTTATTTATTTATTTCTGTCCCCATTGTTGTTTGTGTTCGCTGTCTGCTCTCTGTGCCTGTTCATTGTGTGCTCTCTGCTCAGCTTCTTCTAGGAGGCACTGGGAACTGAACCCAGGAGGGAGGGAAGTGCCCAATTGCTTGAGCCACATCCATTCCCTGCTTATTGTACCTCTTGTTGTGTCTCTCATTGTAGCTCCTCATTGCATCATCTTGTTGCATCGTCTTGTTGTGTCAGCTCACGCCAGCCCATTGCAACAGCTCACTGTCCTGCTCATCTTCCCTAGGAAGCACTGAGAACCAAACCTGGGACACCGCTGTGGGAAGTGGGTACCTAATTCTTTGAGCCACATCCGCTCCCTCCACTTACCAATCTTATCATCCAAGAGGGATGACCGGACTGTGTCCCTGGCTTACTGCTGTAGGAAGCACACGCTGTCTAGGAAGGGTGCTTGCTGTGGCCATTTTTAAACAAATCTATTTTATCGATGCATATTAATAAAGCATACAATCCATCCAAAGTGTACAATCAGTGGTGTTTGGTATAATCACATAGCTGTGCATTCATCACTTCGATCCTTATTATAGCATTTTCATTATTCCAATAATAATAATAATGCTAGAAAAGGAAAAAAAAAACCTCTGTGCTTTAACAATCACCCTTCAGTCTCTCTATGCTTCCCCTGCCATACATAGTTGCTATTCTCTTTCTGTCTCTCTAATTTGTTTGTATTTATATTTTGTACAGAAAGGTACGCAGTACCTTTTGTGTTGTTTCATTCACTTAGTTTATTTCCTTTTTTTTCGTACCCTTAGTGGAATATTATTAATATATTAGTATACACTACTGTCCATAGTTTGCTTTGGTTGTTTTTTGCCTGATATTAATATAACTATGGCAGTTTGGTATTATTTACGAGCCCCCAAAAGAGGATTATGTTTGTAAACTATTCTGTTCCTCTGGCGTGATACCCTTTGACTGTATTAAATGCAAAAATTTAAGTTTACTTCATCAAATCAGTTTAGGGTTTTCAATTTGACCTGGTTAGTAGGGCATAACTCAGGTTAAGTCCACAGTCCCTTGGTAGGCTGACATAAATAGGCACTCACTCAAGAAGACACAGAAGAAGATACACAAGGGGAAGCAGATGTGGCTCGAGCAGTTGGGCACCAGCCTAACTCATGGGAAGTCCTGGGTTCAGTTCCTGGTGCCTTCTAAAGAAAGACAAGCAAGACAAAGGGCTGGAGCAGTGAGCTGATGCAATGAGATGATGTAGTGAGATGACACAACAAAGAGACATAACAAGGAAACACAATGAAAGACACAACAAGCAGGGAGTAGAGGTGGTTTGAGTGATTGGGTGGCTCCTTCCCACATGGGAGGCCCTAGGTACAGTTCCTGGTGCCTCCTAAAAAGAAGATGAGTGCACAATGAGCAGACAGTGAGTGCAAACAACAAAGGGGAGAGGGAGAATAAATAAATAAAATAGATCTTTAGGAAAAAAAAAAAAAGAAACACACCAGAGGAAGAGAGAGCGCTCCATAGTCACGGCAGAGGAGAGAACTTTGATCCTGCAGAGCCATTTTTCTGATCGTTTGCAGTGCTGAGAAAGCTCAGAAAGCAACAAGCCCTATACCAGCCTGGAGCTGAGAAAGAGGAAGCCTGAAACCTTGCAGCGATCGGCAGCCATCTTGCTTCAACACGGGGCAACTGACTTTGGTGAGAAATTAACCTTGAGTTACACTCTTCAGGGTTTGTAACTGTAAACTTTTACCCCAAATAAATACCCTTTATAAAAGCCAGCAGATTTCTGGTACTTTGCATCAGCACCCCTTTGCTGACTAATACAAACACTAATGTACATTTGTTCAGTTTCAAAGAAAATCAGTCTTATAGATACAATATTACCCACACTCATATTTCACATGAGATTTTGCTATGCTATACAGTCCAATGTTACATTTTTTACCTTTCCTTCTAGAAATATACATACCGTTAGACCTTCCCTTTTAACTACAGCCATACCATTTAATAGCACTGCTAGTTACAAGCACTGTGATGTACTTTCACAATTTCTATTCATTTCCAAAGGTTTACGAAAAACCATTTTACCAATTCTACACAGATTAACCGTCAGCTTTCCATTCTCTAACCTCATTCTATTTTCTGGTGGTCATAGTCTTGTAATTAACTCAATGAGTTTATACAATATATTTAGTTCTTAATAGTGTAATCATATGGTATTTGTCCTTTAGTGTCTGGCTTGCTTCATTCAATATAATGTCCTCAGGTCCATCCATGTTGCTATATGCTTCACAACTTCATTTCTTCTTACAGATGCATAATATTCCACTGAGTTTCTATACCACAAATTGTTTATCCATTCCATTTGGGTTGTTTCCATCTTTTGGCAATTGTGAATAATGCTCCTATGAACATTGGTGTCCAGATGTCTGCTCGTGTCACTGCTCTCAGCTCTTCTGGGAATATACCTAGTAGTGGTATTGCTGGGTCATGGGGCAAATCAATATTCAACTTCCTTAGGAACTGCTTAATAGTCCTCCACAGTGGCTATACCATTCTACATTCCCACCAATGGTGATAAGTGCTCCTATCTTTCCAAACTCTCCAACACTTGTAGCTTCCTGACTTTTTATTTTATTTTTTTGAGGTACTGGGGGCCGGGAATTAAACTTGGGACCTCAAGTGGGGGAAGCTGGTGCTCCATCACTGAGCTTCCCTGAGTTGGTTTTTTCATTTGCTTTGCTTTTGTTTTTTACCCAGGAGGCATAGGAAACCAAACCTGGGCCCTCCTGTGTGGGAAGCAGGCACTTAACAGCTTGAGCCACATCCACTCCTCCCTGACTTTTTAATAGTGGCCCTTCTAATAGGTATGAAATCATATCACATTATAGCTTTGATTTGGATTTCTCTAATTGCTAGTGATGTTGAACATTTTTCATGTTTTTTTTTCACCATTTGTGTTTCTTCTTTGGACAAATGTCTATTCAAGTCTTTTGCCCATTTTTAAAATTGGGTCGTTTGTCTTTTTATTGTTGAGTTTATAACATCTCTTTATACATCATGGATATTAAACCCTTATCAGATACGCGATTTCCAAAATCTTTTCCCATTGAGCCAGCTCCTTTTTCACACTTCTGACAAAGTCCTTCGAGGTGTAAAATATTTTGAAATATAATCTGATTTTTCTTTTGTTACTCATGGTTTGGATATAAGGTCCAAGAAACCACCACCTACCACAAGATATTGTAGATATTTCCCTACATTTTTTTCTAGTAGTTTTATGGTCCTGGCTTTTATATTTAGGTCTTTCATCCATTTTCAGTTGATTCTTGTATAGGGAGTCAGATAGGGGTCCTCTTTCATTCTTTTGGTTCATGGATATCCTGTTCTCCCAGTTCCATTTATTGAAGAGACTGTTTTGTCCCAGTAACATTAGTAGGTTTGTAAAAAACCAGTTGGAGGGAGCACATGTGGCTCAAGCAGTTAAGTGACTGCTTCCCACATGGGAGGTCTCAGGTTCAGATCCCGGTGCCCCCTAAAAGCAAACAAGCAAAAAACAACAACCAACAAAACAAACAAAATGAACCAAACAAAACAACTAACTCTGAGGAACAGATGTGGCTGAGTGACTGAGCTCCGGCTTCCCACATACGAGGTCCCAGGTTCAATCCCTGGCCACTGGTACCTCAAAGCAAACAAACACCAGTTGGCAAAATAAAAACTAACAGTTGTCCATATACAGGAGGGTCTGTTTCTGGACCCTCAATTCTATTCCACCTATCAATGTGTCTATTTTTATGCCAAGACTATGCCATTTTGACCACTGTAACTTTGTAATATGTTTCAAGGTCAGGCACACAAGGTCCCACAATGAGGGCTTTTCTTTTTCTTTTTTTTGGTTATTCAGGTGCTTTCCCTTCCAAATAATTTTTGTTTTCTATCTGGTTGCTTCATCCTCTTTTTTGTGTGTCACTTCACCATGCAGGGGCCTGTGCCTCTCCTTGCCACATGGGGCCCTGCAGCTCACTGCACAGGTCTAGGACACCTTTTTCTTTTTTTACCAGGAGGTCCCAGAGATCAAACCTGGGTCCTGCATATGGTAAACGGGAGCTCAATTGCTTGAGCCACAGCCGCTTCCCCCAAATAAATTTGATAATTGCCTTTTCTGTTTCTGGAAAGTAGGCTGTTGGTATTTTGATTGGTATTACATTGAATCTATAAATCAGTTTGAGTAGGATTGACATCTTCATGATATTTAGTTTTCCAATCCATGAACATGGAATGTCTTTTCATTTGTTTATGTTTTCTTTGATTTCTTTTAGCGTTGTTTTATAGTTTCCTGAATATAGGTCCTGTATATTTTTGGTTAAATTGATTCCTAGGTATTTGAATCTTTTTGTTGCTATTGTAAATGGAATTTTTCCCATGATTTCTTCCTCAGATTATTCAATACTAGTATACAGAAATATTACTTATTTTTTGCATGTTAATTTTGTATCCTGCCACTTTGCTGAACTCATTTATTAGCTCAAGTAGCTTTGTTGTAGACAGTTCAGAATTTTCTAAACATAGGATCATGTCATCTGCAAATAGTGAATTTTACTTCCTCTTTTCCTATTTGAATGCCTTTTTTTCTTGTCTAGTTACTCTAGTTAGAACTTCTAGCACAATATTGAATATCAGTGGGATAGTGGGCATCTTTGTCTCGTTCCCAGTCTTAGAGGGAAGCTTTCAATCTCTCCCCGCTGAGTGTGATGGTGCATGGGTTTTCATATATGCTCTTTATCATATATCCATAGAAGGAAGTTCCATCTATTCCTGTCTTCTGAAGTGTTTTTATCAGAAAGGATGCTAGATTTTGTCGAATGCCTTTTCTGCATCATTGATCACTGTGATCATGTAGTTTTTTCCTTCAATTTGTCAATAGTACGTTCATTGATTTTCTTGTGTTGAGCCACCCTTGCTTACCAGAATGACATCCACTTGGTCATGGTGTATAATTTTTGGATATGCTGTTGGATTTTATTTGCAAGTATTTTGTTAACAATTTTTGCATCTTTGTTCATTGTAGAGTTTGGTCTGTAATTTTTTTTTTCTTTTTTTTCCAAGTACAAAGGACCTCATATATGGAAAGCAGGTGCTCAACCACTGAGCTACATCTGCTCCTCAATCATACTTGGTTTTTTTATTTGTTTGTTTGTTTTTAGGAGGTAGTGGGGATTCAATCAGGACCTTGTACATGGGAAGCAGGTACTCAACCCTTGAGCTACATCCACTCCCCTGTAATTTTCTTTTCTTGTATCTTTATCTGGCTTTGGTATTAGGGTGATGTTGGCTTCATAAAAACTTTTTGGTAAATTTCCCTCCTCTTCAATTTTTTTGGAATAATTTTAACAGGATTGGTGTAAATTCTTCTCCAAATGCTTAGTAGAATTCACCTGTGAAACCATCTGGTCTTGGACTTTTCTTTGTTAGGAGATTTCTGATGACTGATTCAATCTCTCCCTTTTTAAAAAAAAAAAGATTTATTTTATTTATTTCTTTCCCCTTCCCCCTGTTGTCTGCTCTCTGTGTCCATTTACTGTGTGTTCTTCTGTGTCTACTTGCATTCTTGTCAGGCAGCACTGGGAATCTGTGTCTCTCTTTGTTGCAGCATCTTGCTGTGTCAGCTCTCCATGTGTGCAGCACCACTCCTGGGTGGGCTGTGCTTTCTTCGTGTGGGGCAGCTCTCCTTACAGGGTGCACTCCTTGCGTGTGGGGCACCCCTACATGGGGGACACCCATGTGTGGCATGGCACTCCTTGAGTGTGGCAGCACTGCTCATGGGCCAGCTCACCACATGAGCCAGGAGGCCCTGGGTTTGAACCCTGGACCTTCCATATGGTAGGCAGATGCTCCACCAGTTGAGCCACATCCTCTTCCCCAATCTCTTTAAATGGGACTGGTTTATTGATTTCTTATATTTCCTTTTAAAAAAATTTTTTTCTTCCCCTTCTCCTCCCCCACCCTTCTGTTTCTGCTGTCTGTGTCCATTTGCTGTGTGATCTTCTGTATCTGTTTCTCTTTTTGTCTTCTCTTCTCGTCTTTCTCCTCTAGGATTCACCAAGATTTGATCCTGGGGACCTCTGATGTGGAAAGAGGGTCCCTGTCAGGTGCGCCACCTCAGTTCCTAGTCTCTCCTGTGCTTCACCTTGACTTTCCCCTTCATTTCTCTTTTGTTGTGTCATCATCTTGCTGTGTGACTCACTTGTGCGGGCACTGGCTGACTGTGCGAGCACTCAGCTTGCTGCAGGGGCACTTGGCTCACCACGTGGGCACTCAGCTTGCCACATGGGCACTGGCTTACTACATGGACACTCATGTGGGCACACAGTTCGCCACATGGGCACATGCATGCACACTTGGCTCGCCACATGGACACTTGAGTCGCCACACAGGTACTCAGCTCACCATGCGGGCACTGGCTCGCCACGCAGGCATGCTTTCTCTTCTTTTTCACCAGAAGGACCCAGGAATCAAACCCAGGGCCTCCCATATGGTAGGCAGAGGCCTTATCGCTTCAGCCACATCCACTTCCCTCTTGTATTTCTTAAGGAGTCAGTGTAAGTTGTTTGTGCATTTCTAGGAATTTGTCCTTTTCATCTAGGTTGTCTAATTTGTTAGCATAGAGTTTCTATGCTTTTATGATCCTTTTTATTTCCGTGCGGTCTGTCATAATGCCCCCTCCCTTTCATTTCTGATTTTATTTATTTGCTGCTTCTCTCTTTTTTCTTTGTTATTCTAGTTAAGGGTGTGTCAATTTTATTGTCTTCTCAAAGAGCCAGCTTTTGGTTTTGTTGATTTTCTCTATTGTTTTTTGCTGCTATTGTTCTCAATTTCATTTATTTCTGCTCCAATCTTTATTATTTCTTTCCTTCCGCTTGTTTTGGGATTGGATTGCTGTATTTTTTTCCTACTTCCTCCAGGCATTCAATTAGGTCTTTGATTTTAGCTCTTTTTTAATATGGGCATTAGGGCTATAAATTTCTTTCTCTGCACTCTGGTATCTGATAAGTTTCAATAAGTTGGGTTCTTGTTTGCATTCATCTCAATATATTTACTAATTTCTCTTACAGTTTTTTTTTTCTTTGACCCACTGATTGTTTAGGAGTGTGTTGTTTAGCCTCCACGCATTTGCAAAATTTCCTCTTTTTCATCTATTGCTGATTTCCAGCTTCATTCCACTATGATCTGAGAAGGTGCTTTGTATAATGTCAATCTTTTTATATTTATTGAGACCTACTTTGTGACATAACATTTGGTCTATACTGGAGAAGGTTCCATGAGCACTTGAGAAGAATGTATAACCCACTGATTTGGTATGCAATATTCTTGGATATGTCTGTTAGGTCTAGCTCATTTATCATATTGTCAAGTTCTGTTTCCTTGATAATCTTCTGTTTAGTTGTTCTAGCTAATGATGAGTGGTGTGTTGAAGTCTCCAGCTATTATTTAGAGATGTCTAATCTCGCTTCAGTTTTGCCACAGTTTGTCTCATGTATTTTGGGGCACCCTCGTTAGGTGCATAGGTATTTACAACTGGTTACTCTTCCCTTTATTAATATATAATGACCTTCTGTATCTCTTATAACTTTTTTTTTTGCATTTAAAGTCAGCTTTGTCTGATATTAATGTAGCTTGCCAAAGCAAGCACTACCCCATCTCTTATTTTATTACTGTTTGTGTAGAATATCTTTTTCCAACCTTTCTCTTTCAGTGAGCTTGTATCCCTGGATTTAAGGTGAGACTCTTGTAGATAGCATATGGATGGCTAATGTTTTTTTTTTCTATCCATTCTGTCTGCTTATATATTTTGATTGGGGAGTTTAATCCATTCTCATTCAATGCTAATATTGTAAATGCATTATTTACTTCTACCATTTTATTCTTTGGTTTTCATATGTCATATTTTATTTTCATCTGTCTTTTTACTCTTTTGGTAATCCTTTTTGGTAGTCTTTCTCTACACTTTCCTCCAAGCCTTTCTCCTGTCTTTTCCTTTCAGGCCATAAGGCTCTCTTTACTGCTTCCTGAAAAGTGGATTCTAGTTTATGAACTCTCTTACTTTCTCTTTATTTGTGAATATTTTAAACTCACTTTTATATCTGAAGGACAATTTTGCTGGATAAAGAATTCTTGGCTGGCAATTTTTCTCTTTCAGTATCCTAATTATATCATACCACCATTTTCTTGCCTCCATGATTTCTGATGAGAATTTTGCACTGTCTTACTGAGAGTCTCTTGTAGGTGATGGTTTGCTTCTTCCTAGCAGTTCTCAGAATTTTCTCTTTATCTTTGGGGTTTGATATTCTGAGTAGTATGTGTCTTTGAGTAGGTCTGTACAGATTTATTCTGATTGGGGTATACTGCATTTCTGGGACATGTAAATTCATTTCTTTCATGACAGCTGAGAAATTTTTGGTCATTATTTCCTCAAATACTCTTTCTTCCCCTTTTCCCTTCTCTTCTCCATCTGGAACTCTCGTGACACTACGCTGTTGTACCTTGTATTATCAATCAACTCCCAGAGACCCTGCTTGATTTTTTCCATTCTTTTCTCTCTCTTTAATTTCAGATGTTCTGTCTTCTGCCTCACTTACTCTTTTTTCTATCATTTTGAGTCTGCCTTTGTATGCCTCTGTTTTTTATTATTCTTACTGCCCGCCCCCACCAGATGGCTCCTTTGCCTGTTTGTTCATTGCTTTTGCTCATTGTGTGTGCTCATTGTCTCCTCATTGTTTTTGCTCATTGTCTGCTTGTTGTCTGTTTGTTTTCTCTTTAGGGCATCAGGAACCAAATCCAGGACCTCCCATGTGGAAAGCATGCACCCAACCACTTGAGCCACATCCGCTCCCTCTAATATGTTCTTAATTGCACCTATTGTCTTTCATTCCCCTAAGCTGTTATTTTTCTGTTCAGGTTTTCACATTCTTTGTGCTCACCCAGGGTCTTCTTGATGTCCTTTATCTCTTTAGCCATACTGTCTTTCAACTCATTGATTTGATTTAAGAAATTTGTATGAGCCTTATTGATTAGTTGTCTCAATTCCTATATCTCACCTGGGCTTTGATATGTTCCTTTGCTTGGGCCATATCTTCCATTTTCTTAGTATACCTTTAATTTTTTGGCTGATGTCTAGACATCTGAGTTACTCCAATGCTCAATTTCTCTCTTTTATGTAGGGATTTTGTGGTGGGAAGCTGTGTGTTACTGCCATTCTTTGATTCTTGGTTAATCCTTTCTGGCTCTTTAGGATTGTCCCTGTTCAATTGCTCAGATCCAGAGCATGGACCCAGTAATGGGCTGCAGATCCACTTCCAGCCCCTTGGGGAGAGAGGCTGTAAGACAGGAAAAAACCTCTCTTCATTTACTGTTTCCCTGCACGTACTTCCTTGGTCGGCCAGCAGGTGGCACTCTTTGGCAGACCTCTAGCTGAAACCCTGGTCCGAATGTGTTGCAACCCAACAGGAACCGTGTGACAGAGGATCCTGCCAATCAGTCTTTCTCAGGGGCTATTCTCCAACCTCTCTTGGCAGCCCTCTCTCTTTTCTCAGGTAGTTAATAATTCCACTCCTCTCTGCATCCTCAAGAACCAGTCCTGGTCATAAGGAGGGTGGCTGAAAGGGTCTGATCTCTTTAGTCCTGTACCGGCTGCCAGGGCAAATATCAGCGTGTTCCCACCCAGCCTGGAAGGGCTTGAGGGACACAGCAGACCAAATTTGTTGGTCAAAAGCTGAATCAGCCTTAGGCTGTTTCCCTCTCTCTCCCCTTTCCTGGGGAAGTGGACCCTGGCACAGGGCCCTCTGTCCACAGCTGCCCACCAAAGGCTGGAGAATTCAAAACTGTCTGCTCTGGGGGTGGAGGGAGGGCCCTGGAGCTGCAGCTGCAGCTTTTCCTCATGGAGTTTTTCCCATTGAGATTCTTTTCTTTGCCCCTCTCTCTTCTTGGTAGTGTCCAGCCTTCCCCTGGTGTACAAAACCCTAGAATGATTTTTTTCCAGGCCATTTCTGCCTGTCCTCTAGCTATTTTTCTTAGAGAGAAGGGAGCCCTGTGTTTCCTTAATCTGCCATCTTCCTGGAAGTTGCTATGACAGTTTGAATTTGGTGAATCCCCCTCCCCCCGAAAAAAGATTATGTTTTTGAACTAATCCATTCCTGTGGGTGTGAGATCCTTTGATTGATCAGCTTTGATTAAGGGACCTTGATTAGACTGGTTGATTAGATTGCTTTTGATTGGACTATGTCAGTGAGATGAGACTCAGGTTGGGTCTCTGCCCTCTTACTGGGGCTCGTGTAAATGGACACACAGAGACACAGGAGAGGGAGCTTTGCCATTTGACCTGGCCTTGTGAGAGGGAGGTCTTGAGGATCACCAGCAGCTGAAGCTGAGGCACGAAATCCCCGAGCGGCTGGTCCACGGAGCGGCTCAAGGCTGAAGAGATGCGCCCTATGCCTGATTGTCCACAGCGGGGATTGTCCACAGCTGGGCACAGCACGTGGAGCAGCTGAGGCTGAGAGAGGAGGCCCAGAAAGAGACAAGCCTGTGCCTGATTGCCCCGAGCTGAGCTCCTGAAGATGCTGAGGCTGGAGGGGAAGGCAGGGACCTCGGCAGAGATCAGCTGCCCTCTTGCCTCGTCCTGTGGCAGGACGCCAGGATGACCAGGAGCTGACATTGGTGAGAACACAGATCTCATATGGTGCCTCGATTTGGACATTTCACAGACTTGGAACTATAACCTTTTACCCCTAATAAATTTCCCATGATAAAAATCAACGCATTTCTGGTACTTTGCACTGGCAGTCCTTGGCAGACTAAGGCACCTTCCTAAACAAATAACTTGAATCTGATTAAGCCTCCAGCTCTGCGAGTTTACACAGACAGAAAGGAACACACAGAAAGACGCTGCAGATATGCAACAGCAAAATCCAGAATGTGGGAACCTCTAAAGGACAGATGGCCCAGGTTCTTCAAAAAACCGATCACAGGGGGAAGAAGGTAAAGGGGCATCTCTGGATTAAAAGAACTTTAAGAGACACAAAAACCAAATGCAATGAGGGGACCTTGTCTGGATCTGGTTTTGAACCAAATTTTAAGAATTTGAGACAACTGGAGAAATGTGAACACTTATGGAATATTTGATGGTTTGATGGTTAATGTTTTGCTTACTTTTTAGCATGACAATGGTATTGTGATTATGTTTTTGAAAATCAGACGTATTTCAGATAAAGGGGCGTGATAGCTGGATTTCAGTGGAGGGTGGTGTACAGGTGAAACAGGATTTTCCACGTGTTGATGATTGCTGAAGATGGGTGGTGGATACACAGATTAAAAAATATCACTTTCTCTACTTTTGCTTATGTTTTAAATTTTCATTACAAAAAAAAGTGAAAAAAAGTCTTCATGGACGATTTTTCACACTCAGTTTGGAGAAAGGCTGCCTTCTTGTTGTGGGGCTGGAAGGGTGTGAAGCTGGGCACCTCTGCTGCCGTGCTCCCTGGTACAACCACAAATGATGTCTGCAGTAGGAGAGATGAGAACAGCCTCTAGGGAGAAGAAGCAGAGGTGAGAGCTGGGTGGAGGTGATGGTAACACGTTACTGAGTGTAATTAACAGCACTGAACTGTGCATGTAATTGTGGTTGAAAAGGGAAATTTAGGGTCATGAATGTCACTAGAAGGCAAGCTAGAGGAAGAACCATAGGACCGTATAACACAGTGAACCCTGTTGTGGAACAATGAACGTGTCTAATAGTATAAATATAAGAATGTTCCAGGGAAACAGATGGGCTTAAGCAGTCAGGCTCCCGGCTACCATGTAGGAGCTCCAGGGTTCGATGCCCAGGGCCTCCTGTGAGGGCAAGCTGATCCACACGGCGAGCTGGCCCACATGGAGTGCCAGCCCATGCGGGAGAGCTGGCGCAGCAAGATGACGTGACAGGAGACACAGAGGAGAGAGAATAAGAAGATGTAGCAGAACAGGGAGCTGAGGTGGCACAGGAGAGTGAACACCTCTCTCCCACTCATGAAGGTCCCAGGATCGGTTCCCGGAGCTGCCTAATGAGATACATGCAGACACAGAAGAACACACAGCGAAAGGACCAAGAAAGCAGACACGGGGTGGGGGGAGAAATAATCTTTTTTCTAAAAAAAGGGATGTCTTGGGGAAGTGGATGCGGCTTAAGCAGTTGAACATCCGCCTCTGCATGGGAGGTCCCATGCTCAGTTCCTGGTGCCTCCTAAAGAAAAAATAAAAAAATAAAAACAGACAACAAGAAGACAACGAGCGAAAAAACCCCAAGCAATGAGGAAGCCATCTTGAGGGGGGTGGAAATAAATATCATTAAAACCCATCTTTTTAAAAAAAATACTGTTCTGGGAACCTGGTGTAGCTCAAGTAGTTGAGCACCTGCTTCCTGCATATGAGGTCCCATGTTCAATCCCCAGTACCTCCTAAAAATAAAGCAAACAAACAAATGAAAAAGCCACCTCTCAATAGGGAGTGGATGTAGCTCAGTTGTTGAGCACCTGCCCTCAATCCCTGTTACAGCCTTAAAAAAAAAAAAGAAAGAAAAGGAATTGTTCTTCCTTGAATGAACTAGAACAAATGTATGTGACTATTACGAGGTGTTCATAATGGGGTAGTATACTGGAAAAAATATGCCTAAGGCAAACTATGGACTATAGTTACCAGAAATACTTTAATATCCTTTCATCAATTTTGAACCCAGGATCTCATACACAGGAAGCAGGCGCTCAACCACTGAGCTACATCTGCTCCCCAAAGAGCTGTTTTTCTCATTTGCTTCCCCTGGCTTACTTTTGACCATTTGTGCCATGAGGCACTATTAATTATGTCCTAATTAATCTATGCCCCTACCCACATTTTTTCTGCTATGCTGGCTTGAATGAGTGTCTCCTCCTTGTCATTAAACTTGTCTTAAGATTCTAAGAAACTTTTATATTTACAAGCCCACTTATGTCATTTTCTTAAAGATTTATTTTATTTATTTCTCCCACCCCCTCATTGTCTGCACCTGCTGTGTCTGTTTGTCTTCTTTGTTTCTTTAGGAGGCACCAGAAACTGAACCTGGGACCTCTGATGTGGGAGGGAGGAGCCTAATTGCTTAAGCCATCTCCGTTCCCTGGTTTGTTGTATCTCACATTATGTTTTTCTTCTTGTGTCTCTTGTTGTATCATCTTGTTGTGTCAGCTTGCTGCACCCGCCTGTCATGTCAGCTTGCTGTCTTCTTTAGGAGGCTCTTGGAACCGAACCATGGACTTCCCATGTGGTAGGTGGGAGCCCAATTGCCTGACCCACATCAGCTTTTCCCACATATGTCCTTTCCATGGTAATTTCCCTCTTCTTACTATTATCAATTCAATGTATATTACCTTTACATTCACATTCAGATTTATTGATGGGATTAATTAATAATTCCACACTATTTCACATTTACTTAACCCTATTGATAAATATTACTAAGTGACTTAAGGATTCCTTTAAAGGAAATTTTCAGCTTATCACTTTCCGACTGAACTGGTAAGGGCACTTGCAAGAACTAGAAGGTAGCTTGGCAGGGGAAGGAATTTCTCGTAGAGAGATGAGAAAGATTCACGAAGCCGGGCCAGCAAGGCAGGGAAGGGCCAGAGCCAGGCAGGACTCTCTGTTTCTCCTGAATGCAGCCCTCTCTGCATTCTGCTGTGATCTCCCCGTCACAACAGATGAACTGCCTAGGCACTTATAGTTTGCACAGCAGAAAGCACGGCTCCTAACTTTGTTTTCACCATTCAAACAATTGCTAGGTTAAATCTGCAATATCCAAGCTTCAAGTCCAATTTTGTAAGCTGGAGTCTCTGATGCACACCATTGATCAGGTGTGTGGTTTGAAAATACAGTCTCCAGGACTGTGGTTTCTCTTTTCATTGTCTTAAGGGTATTTTTCATAGAGGAGATATTTTAAATTTTGATGAAGTCCAATTTATTAAGTTTTTCTTCTTTGGTTTTTGTGTTGGTGTTGTACCTAAGAAATCTTGGCCTAACCCAATGTCACAAAGATTTTCTCGTATGTTCCCTTCAAGGTGTTTCATAGTTTTGGGTTTTATATTTAGGTCTATGATTCTTTTTTAAAAAGAGATTTATTTTATTCTCCTCCCCTCCCCCCATTGATTGCTTATCTTCTTTTGGGAGGCACCCACGAACCTGAGGCCTCCCATGTGGGAGGGAGGTGCCTGATCACTTGAACCATACCCCCTCCCTGCTGCTGTGCCTCTCATTGAGTTTCCTTGCTGTGTCATCAGCTCGCTGTCTTACTCTTCTTTAAGAGCTACTAGGACCTCCCATGTGGTAGGCAGGTGCCCAACTGCTTAAGCCACATCCAAGTCCCCATTTTGAGTTCATTTTTGAATATGGTCTAATATTTCTTCATATGAGTGTCCAATTGTTCTGGCACCATTTATTGAAAGGACTATCATTTCTTCCCTGAATTGCCTCTTTGTCTCTGTTAAATATCAACTGGGGACTAGTAATAGAAGAAATTGTAGCATTGATCTGGAGAAAGTGGCCTCTTATAGGGTTAGGACTCATAGATAAAAGGCATGGCAAAGAACAGAGGGGAGGGTTTCTGATGTTGGAGTTGGATGCTGAAGACTTAAGCTGGAGCGCTGGGAATTAAGCTTAAGAGAAGCCAGCCCCAGGAAGAAAGGAACCTTGAAGCCAGAGGAAAGCAAGCCCCAGGAACACAGGAGCACAGGAAGCCTGAACCTCGCAGACGTCGGCAGTCATCTTGCTCCAAATAGACTTTGGTGAGGGAAGTAACTTATGCTTTGTGGCCTGATATTTGTAAGCTCCTATCCCAAATAAATACCCTTTATAAAAACCAACTAATTTCTGGTATTTTGCATCAGCATCCCTTTGGCTGACTAATACAAAATTTGGTACTGAGGAGTGGGGAAGTGCTTTTGCAATTACGGAAATGCTGGAATGGTGTTATAAATGGGTATGGGGTATTTTTTGGAGGAATTATGAGATGCTTAGAAGAAAAGACCTACAGTGCTTTGAGAAGACTGCCAATAGCAATAGGGATGCTAAAGAGACTTTTTATGTTGCCTTAGAAGTAAATGATGAAACTATTATTGGAAACTGGAGGAAAGGCAATCCATGTGTTGTTTTTTTAAAGATTTATTTATTTATTTCTCTCCCCTTCCCCCCTCCACCCTGGTTGTCTGTTCTCTGTGTCCATTTGCCGCATGTTCTTCTTTGTCCACTTCTGTTGTTGTCAGCGGCACGGGAATCTGTGTTTCTTTTTTGTTGCATCATCTTGTTGTGTCAGGTCTCCGTGTGTGTGGCGCCATTCCTGGGCAGGCTGCACTTTCTTTCGCACTGGGTGGCTCTCCTTACGGGGCACACTCCTTGTGTGTGTGGCTGCCCTCTGTGGGGGACACCCCTGCATGGCACGGCACTCCTTGCGTGCATCAGCACTGCGCGTGGGCCAGCTCCACAGGGGTCAAGGAGGCCCGGGGTTTGAACCGAGGACCTCCCATGTGGTAGGCGGACGCCCTAACCACTGGGCCAAGTCCACTGCCAGCAATCCATGTTTTAAAGTTGCAGAGAACTTAGCAAGATTAACTCCTGGTGTTTCATGGAAGGCAGAATTTGAAAATGGTGAGCCTGGGCAGTTAGCTGCAGAAATTTCCAGAGTAAACTCAGATAATGCAGCTTAGCTTCTCCTTGCAGCTTATAGTAAAACGCTAAATGAGCAAAATAAACTGAGAACTGAATTGTTGGGTACAAAGAAAACAGAAACTGATTCTGAAAATTCCAAGCCTCTGGAAATTAGGCTCCCAGATGAAAGTGCCCCACTGGAGGACTTAACTAAACTTGGAACTTGTAAATCAGGATTGAAGATGTAGTTATGTCGGAAAGACTTGTGGAGAGCCTTACTGTCTGATGGCTTGGACCCCTTGCTTCCTGCATGCTAAACCAACAGACTTTTTAGGAGAGCTGTATGAACAAAACCACTGTCAGCCTGGAAAGGACATGGAAAGCAGAGATTGAAGGAGAAACAGTTTTAAGAGGAAAACCATGGAAGATGAGATCTGGAATTAAGACTTCACCTTAGGCCAAGAGAGGAACCCCACCCATGTGTACAGAGAGGGGAGAGTTGGCCCCAGCGGTTGAAGAGGGTGGATGTTCCTGTTCAATGTTCAGGGAGAGTTTTGCTGCCCCAGGGTACAGAGAGGGTGGAGCACATTCCCCAAGGATTAGAGCAGGTAAGGTCAGCACCCCACAGGTCTGAGAGGGGTGGGCCTGTCCCCCAAAGGTTAGGGAAGGGGCAGGTGGTCAACTCATTGCTCAGAGAGGGTTGAGCCTGTATGCCAAAGGTTAGGGGGATTGTTGTCTTCACATCACTGTACCAGGAGGGTTAAGACCTCTAACCCAAATATTGGGTGAGGTGTGGCAATCGCCAGAACACTCTTAGAGGAGAGGTCTTGAGCTTGGGTCAACACCCAGATGCTTGATGAGGGTGGAACCAAGAAAATGTCCATTATGCAAGACTGTGGAAAGGTTGGGTCCCCATATGGCCCAAGGAGAAGAAACCATCATCTTAAGAATGACTGTCATGCTGAAATCGAATGGAGGATGCCCTGAAGGTTTACTGAACTGTAGAGGACCAGTGACTCATGTTCTTTGCCAATTTCTCCTTACTGTAATGAAAATGTTTATCCTATGCCAGTCCATTTGTGTATTGGAAACAGATAAATTGTTTTGTAAGTTTCAGAGGTCTATAGGAGACAGGACTTTGCCCTAAGACAAACTGTATTTCTTTAAATTGATTGTGATATGATTTAGTACTTGCACTGTTACTGATTTAAGTTTTTTTTAAAAATATTATAATGTCTTTTTGGAATTCAAATGGTGGAATGTAGCAGTTTGATACGGTTATGAATTCCAAAAATAGATACTGGATTATGTTTGTAATCTGATCTGTACCTGGTCATGATTGAGTTATGATTAGGGTCCCCTTGTAGGGGTGGGGACTCACAGATAAAAGGCATAGCAAAGAACAGAGTTGAGGGGTTTCTGATGTTGGAGTTTTTATGTTCGATTTTAATGCTGAAGACTTAAGCTGGAACCCTGGGAATTAAGTTCACAGGGGGAGAGAGAAGCCAGCCCCAGGAAGGAAGGAAACTTGAAGCCAGAGGAAAGCAAGCCCCAGGAACGTAGGAACCCAGGAAGCCTGAGCCTTGCAGACGTCGGCAGCCATCTTGCTCCAAATAGACTTTGGTGAGGGAAGGAACTTATGCTTTGTGGCCTGTATCTGTAAGCTCCTACCCCAAATAAATACCTTTTATAAAGACCAACCAATTTCTGGTATTTTGCATCAGCGCCCCTTTGGCTGACTAATACACAGGGTCAGATGCTGGACATTAAATATCCTGCCATAACCCACTGAATGTACTGGGGGAGAGTGTGGACTACAGAGTAAACTATTATCCATGTGGTGCAGCAGTGCTCAAAGTGTGTTTGCTGAGTGTGATGAGTGTGCCACAATGATGGGGGAGGTTGTTGGTGTGGGATGAGTGGGGTGGGGGAATGGGGGTATACAGGAACCTCTTACGGTTTGTTTTTTTGTTTTTAGTTCCCTTTTGTTTTTTTTGTTTTTTTTAAAGATTTATTTATTTATTTCTCTCCCCCTCCTCCGCCCCACCCGGTTGTCTGTACTCTGTGTCTATTTGCTGAGTCTTCTTTGTCTGCTTCTGTTGTTGTCAGCAGCATGGGAATCTGTGTTTCTTTTTGCTGTGTCAACTTGTTCTGTCAGCTCTCTATGTGGGGCGGGCACCATTCCTGGTCAGGCTGCACTTTCTTTCACGCTGGGCGGCTCTCCTTACGGGGCGCACTCCTTGCGCGTGGGGCTCCCCTACGCGGGGGACATCCCTACGTGGCAGGGCACTCCTTGTGCGCATCAGCACTGCGCATGGGCCAGCTTCACACGGGTCAAGGAGGCCCGGGGTTTGAACCGCAGACCTCCCATGTGGTAGACGGACGCCCTAAACCACTGGGCCAAGTCCGCCGCCCTATTCTTTTTTAATGGAACATTTTTTGTGATGTATGTATTTTCAGAAAAATACAATTTACAAAAATTATGGGGGTGGGGGGTAGGGAGTGGGTTATATGGGAAACTCTTATTTTTTAAAATGTAACATTCTGTGTGATCTATTAACTTTAATTTAAAAAATGTGTTTTTTAAAAAAAAATCAATTGAGAACCAGCAAGATGGTGGCGGAGTAAGTCGCTCCTAGAGTCAGCTCCTGCTATAGGGCAGTTGGTAAACACCCAGAGCTCTCTGGAGCTAGCTGAAGCACCTGTTTGGGGGCTGCAGGAGGCTAGAGGAGCATCCTGCCACATCCTTGAAGGAATGTAAAGAGGAGACCGCCCATCTGCAGAGAAGACTCATAAGTAGAGTGCTCCATGCCACGGAGGCTGGTGCCCATCCTCCACTGGAGGCACAAGCCTCCTCGGAGCTGTTCCATGGTTGGAATTGAAAGCTCCACTTCCCAAAAACAGGGGAGGAAGAGACAGTTGGGCACCAACTTCAGCTACTGATGAGTAATTCAGTGGGCTACAGTATAATCCTAAGAGCAACTAAAGTTTGAGCCTGTCCAGGTCAGAAAGAGGCTGGGAGCCTCCATCTTAACTCCGCACCTGGCACAAGGGGAAGTGGGGGTGGACTGAAAACCACAGCGCTGGTGGAGACCGGCTTCTTTCCATCCAGATCAGATGGTAGGTCTAGCCTAGGCCCCAGTGCCACTCCAGCAGGGAGGAAGCTGCGGGGACCTGCACCAGCCTCTCCAGGAAATTACCAGCCAGGCCATGGAGGCCAGTGATTATCCTACTCTGGTGGCGTAAGCCACCCCAGGAGCTATTCTGTGGCTAGAATTGGAAGCTCCTTTTCCAAAAACAGGGGAGAAGGAGAGAGCTGGCTGCCAATTTCAGCTACTACTTGGTGGACTCAGCTGGCTAAGGTATAATCCTGGAAACAGCTGGAGTGTGAATCTGCCCAAGTCAGAAAGATATGGGTGGCCACCATTTTGACTCTGCCCCCAGCATAGGGGAAGCCGGACTGAATAAAAAATCACAGTGATGGTAGGAACCGGTTTCTTTCATCCAGATCAACCTGCAGCCCTAGCCTAGGCTTCAGCCCCGCTTCTGGTGGGGAGGAGGCCGGCAGGCCCTGCACCAGCCTATCCAGATAACTGCAGGTACCTTTGGCTGGCACAGACTGAAAATCGGAAGTCTTCCAGGGCAACTGCGGTCCTCTTGGACCCACACTGCATAGATTGCTGCACATGCCTGTAGCTCCATCCCTGCCCCTGCAGGGGAGAAAGGGGTGTCAAGCTTCATCAGTCTCTCTGGGCAACTAGGGTCTAGGCCTGCATGACTTGGATTATTCCACACAGCTGTGATTCTGTCCCTACCCCTGGCAAAGGAAGAAGTTGAGAGAAGCTTCACTGGTCCCTGGTGCAATGAGGGCAGCTTAAGCCTCCACAGCTTATAGCACCAATTACAACCTTGACTCCTACTGCACAACCAGCAAGGGAGAAAGGGCAGGAAGCCCTAAGCTAAAGAGAAAAACTGCACCCAGAATAAATATTCTAGTAATCCAGATGCCAAGACACCAACAAAAAATTACAATCCACATCAACAAACAAGGACGTTATGGCCCAGTTAAAGGAACAAGATAAGCCTCCAGATGACATAAAGGAGTTAAGACAACTAATCATAGATGTTCAAACAAATCTCCTTAGTAAAATCAATGAAATGGCTAAAAGACAGTAAGGACATTAAGAAGACACTGAATGAGCACAAAGAAGAATTTGAAAGCACGACAGAAAAATAGCAGCTCTTATGGGAATGAAAGGTGCAACAAATGAAATTTAAAAAAACATTGGAATCATATAACAGCAGATTTGAGAAGGCAGAAGAAAGGATTGATGAACTTGAAGAAATGGCCTCTGAAAGTGAACATACAAAAAACAGATGAAGAAAAGAATGGAAAAAAATTGAACAAGGTATCATGGAACTAAATGATAGCAAAAGGTATGCAAACATATGTGTCATGGATGTCTCAGAAGGAGAAGAGAAGGGAAAAGGGGCAGAAGGAATATTTGAAGAAATAATTGTAGAAAATTTCCCACCCTATTGAAAGGCATAGATATCCATGTTCAAGAAGCACAATGTACTCTGATCTGAAAAAATCCAAATAGACCAACTCTGAGACACATACTCATCAGAATGTCAAATGTCAAAGACAAAGAGAAAATTCTGAGAATAGCAAGAGAAAAGCAATGCATAACATATAAGGGATTCCCAGTAAGATTAAGTACTCACCAGAAACCATGGAGGCAAGAAGACAGTGGTCTGATATATTTAAGATACTACCAGAGAAAAACTTCCAACCAATATCTTATATCCAGCAAGGCTGTCTTTCAAAAATGAGAGCAAGTTAGAATATTCACAGATAAACAGAAACTGAGAGAATTTCGAACCAAGAGACCAGATTTTCAGGAAATACTTAAGGGTGTGCTAGAGCCTGAAAAGAAAAGACAGGAAAGAGAGGCCTGTAAGAAAGTCTAGACATAAAGATCATATCAATAAAAGTAACTAAAAGTGTCAAAAGAGTGGTGAAAATAAAATATGACAGATAAAACTCAAATAGGAATAAACTTAATTGTATTCAGAAAACTGCAGGCAGCGGACTTGGCCCAGTGGTTAGGGCGTCTGTCTACCACATGGGAGGTGTGTGGTTCAAACCCCGGGCCTCCTTGACCCGTGTGTAGCTGGCCCACGCAACAGTGCTGATGCATGCAAGTAGTGCCCTGCCACGCAGGGGCATACCCCACGTAGGGGAGCCCCACGTGCAAGGAATGCACCTCATAAGGAGAGCTGCCCAGAGCGAAAGAAAGTGCAGCCTACCCAGGAATGGTGCCGCCCACACGGAGAGCTGACACAACAAGATGACGTAACAAAAAGAAACACAGATTCCCATGCCACTGACGACAACAGAAGTGAACAAAGAAGACGCAGCAAATAGACACAGAGAACAGACAACCAGAGTGGGAGGGGGAGGGGAAAGGGAGAGAAATAAATAAATCTTAAGAAAAAAAAGGCCTAATAACTGGAAGAACATTCCATGCTCATGAATTGGAAGATGTCAATTCTACTCAAATTGATATACAGATTCAATGCAATCTCGATAAAAATTCTACCAGCATTAAAAAAACAAATTGAAAATGCAATCATCAAATTTGGAAGGGTAAGGGGTCCTAAGTAGCCAGAAACACCATAAAAAGGAAAAATGAAACCTCATCTCCAGTCTTTAAATGATATTCCTAGCTATGGTGGTAAAAACAGCATGGTACTGGCATAAAGACATACACATAGACCAATGGAACCAAACTGATGGTTCAGAAACAGACCCTCACATGCATGGTCAAGTGATTTTTGACTACCCTGTCAAACCCACACAGCTCGGGCAGAATAGTCCATTCAACAAATGGCGCTGGAAGAATTGGATATCCATAGCTGAAAGAAGGAAAGAGGACCACTATCTCACACCTTATCCAAATATTAATTGAAAATGAATCAAAAACCTAAAAATAAAAGCAAGAACCATAAAACTTTTAGAAGAAATTGTAGGAAAATATCTTCAAGACCTGGTGGTAGGTGGTGGATTCTTAAAGGAGATAAGATGAGGACTGAGATGGATTACTGATGCTTAATATATATAGAACTTTTAATTAGCTTTACTGCAAAAGTGTGGAAATATATAGAGTGGATGGTAACACATAATGAGTAACAGCTAGTTTATAAATGGGGATGTGGCTGAAAATGGTAGTCTAGGTATGTAAATGCCAATTGACAATATGCTAGAGAATAATCTAGGAACTGAAGAGCAGTAAACCAAGAGGTGGATGTAATTGTTGTTGATGGTACAGATGCAAGAGTGTCCTTTGTGAGCTAGAGCAAATGTACATCACTACAGCAGGGTTTTGGGAATGTGGAGAAGCATGGGGAAAATACAGCTGGAGTGACCTATGGACTGTGGTTAGCAGTAATAATAAAATATTCTTGCATCTATGTGAAAGATACACTATGTAAATAATGAGGCAGTATGGAAAATGTGAGCCAAATGTACACTATGGACATGGTAACAATCAGATGATATTATCTGAAGCAAATGTTCCACCATAGTGTGGTGTGTTGATGGAGGGGTACTGTTTGGGAATTCTGCACATGTGCATGATTTTTTAATAAGTTTACAACTTCTGTCATTAAAAATATATTTAAAAAATAATAATAGGGTGGTTTGGGAGGAAAAACACACCAAATATAAGGTAAGGCTATGATTAGTAGTAAAATTTTGACAATATTCTTTCATAATTTGTAACTAACTTCTCATAACAATGCAAGGTGTTGGTGGAGGGTTGATGTATGGGACCTACTTTAGGATGGTACCTTTTCAGTGTAATGTGTATTGCCCTCTCCAAAGAGGAGGGAAAGAGGCATGGGCTGCCCCAGGGAGAGACTTCACTCTGGGAAACCTCGTACATCGACACAAGGACCATCTAAACCAGAGAGGTGAATCCAGGAGTTAGTAAAAATTTAAAAAATTTTAAAAGTTCTTCAGGTTTTCAGCTTTATAGTATTTTAGAGCAAGTTAATTGTTATTTTTTCTATTTTTCTCATCAGAAGTGGTCAAAATAATATGGTAAGTCCTCTGAGACAAAATCATTGTACCTTTGTGCCATCCTTTCCCTACCCACTTCCCAACTGCTCAAAGCATGTATCATGTGCCCTTTATGTTGGGTCACCAGTGATTTACTCTACTCCTTCCTTTAAATAAAGGAAAGGAAAGAAAATTATGTTTTTGCCACTGACAGCCTTCTGAAACATCTCATCACCCTTTTCCAGGTCTAAAGCTACTGTCTCTGAAAGTACCAAATCGTGCTTTGCATCAGTCAGTGCTGGAGAAATCTTGAATAGCTCATGGACAAAACTTTTTTTTTTTTTAATATATTATTTTGAAACTTTGCTTCTTTGGAGTTGGGGCACGCTGGCCACCCCCTCTGGCTACCCCCTCTGGCTGCGAGTGCTCTCTACGGTCTGGGCTGGTGGGGTGCTAATCTTTTATAATTCCTTTCACACCCGGTTCCCCCTTTTTGGTGAGGTTTCTGTGATGTCTGCAGCTTATTGGCTTAAAACGTCCTCCGTTTTGGTGGGGTCTTTTCTGGGGGCCGACTGGGAGCAAGAGGAACCAATAGTGCCGCTGTTCTGAGCCTGAAAATTGACGTTTCTTTTTTTTAAAAAAGATTTATTTATTTATTTATCCCCCCCACCCTTCCTCCTGCCCTGCTGTTTTTGCTGTCTGTGCCCATTTGCTGTGTGATCTTCTGTATCTACTTCTCCTTTTTGCCTTCTCATTTTTTCTCCTCTAGGATTCACCGGGATTTGATCTCGGAGACCCTTGATGTGGAGAGAGGTTCCCTGTGAATTGCGCCACCTCAGCTCCTGGTCTCTGCTGCGCTTCACCTTGACTCTCCCCTTGTTTCTCTTTTGATGCATCATCATCTTGCTGTGTGACGCACTTGTGTGGGCACTGGCTCACTGCACAGGCACTTGTGTGGGCACTGGCTTGCCTCCTGAGCACACTTTCTCTTCTTTTACACCAGGAGGTCCCAGGGATTGAACTTGGGTCCTCCCATATGGTAGGCGGAATCTCTATCACCTGAGCCACATTCGTTTCCCACAAATTTCTTTTTGAAATTAAAACCCAGTCCCTCCAACTCTCAGGAAAAAAAGAAAAGAAGAGAAAAGTCAATTGGTGTTGGGGAATTAATACTTAATTGGTACAGAGTTTCTGTCTGGGGTTTTGGATAGGTTTGGTAATCTATGGGTAGTGTTGGCAACACAACATTGTTAATGTGATTAACACCACTGAATTAGGGAAACGGATGTGACTCAAGCAATTGGGCTCCCATCTACCATACAGGAGGCCCAGGGTTTGATACCTAGGGCCTCCTGGTGAAGGCAAGCTGGACTGCGCAGCGAGCTGGCCCATGTGGAGTGCTGCCCGTGCAGGAGTGCCACCCCACTCATGAGTGCTGCGCTGCGCAGGAGTGCTGGCCAATGTGGAGAACTGATGCAGCAAGATGACAAAACAAAAAGAGACACAGAGGAAAGACAGTAAGAAACTTAGCATACCAGGGAGCTAAGGTGGTGCAAGAAAATGATTACCTCTCTCTCATTCCAAAAGGTTCCAGGATTGGTACTTGAAGCACCTAAGGAGATTACAAGCAGACCCAGAAAAACACACAGAGAATGGACACAGAGAGCAGACAATGGAGGGGGGGGAGAGAAATAAATTAATAAATCTTTTAAAAAACCATTGAATTATATTGAATTATGTATTTGAATGAGGTTCAATAGTTAAATGGGACACTTCAGATTGTATATATGCTACTAGAATAAAAATTTTGAAAGAGCCATAAGACTGTACAACATAGTGAACCCTAAGGTAAACGATGGATTATAGTCAATAATTTAATTATAATATTGTCTAGTCAATTGGGACAAAGGTACCATGCTAATGCAAGGTATTAATAATAGGGAAAATTGTCTTATATGTGAAGGGAGGCTTAGAAACTATTTTCTGCATGATTTTTCTGTAAACCTATAACTTCTCTAATTTAAAAAAATTCAATTAGCCATATATGTGTGGGTCTTTTTCTAGACAGTCTAATTTATTCCACTGGTCTATGTACCCATTTTTGAACCAATATCACCCTGTACTGCTTATCGTGGCTCTGTAGTAAATCCTGAAATCAAGTAGTTTGATGCCTCCAACTTTGTTCTTCCTCAAAATTATTTTGACATTTCTACTTCCTCTGCCTTTCCATATAAATTTTAAAATCAGCTTGTCTATTTTGACAAAACTCAGTCCAGGATTTTTATTTGATTGCATTGACTTTACAGGTCAATTTCTGTAGAATTTCCATCTTAATAATATTGTGTCTTCCAATCCATGAATATAGACTCTCTGTCTATTAATTTAGGTCTTATTTGATTTATTTCATCAGTGCTTGGTAGTTTTCAACAGACAGATCTTACATATTGTTTGATTTTTTTTTTTTAAAGATTTATTTATTTATTTAATTCCCCACCCCCAGTTGTCTGTTCTCTGTGTCTGTTTGCTGCGTCTTGTTTCTTTGTCCGCTTCTGTTGTCGTCAGCGGCATGGGAAGTGTGGGCGGCGCCATTCCTGGGCAGGCTGCTCTTTCTTTAGCGCTGGGCGGCTCTCCTTATGGGCACACTCCTTGCGCGTGGGGCTCCCCTACGCGGGGGACACCCCTGCGTGGCAGGGCACTCCTTGCGCGCATCAGCACTGCGCATGGACCAGCTCCACATGGGTCAAGGGGCCCGGGGTTTGAACCGCGGACCTCCCATGTGGTAGACGGATGCCCTAACCACTGGGCCAAGTCCGTTTCCCTTGTTTGATTTTTTACCTACATATTTCATAATTTTTGGTGCTTTTAAAAAAAGTGCTTTAAACATTTTCAGTTTCTAATTGTTCATTGCTAATATATAGAAATTCATTTACCTGAATTAATCTTGTATCTTATGACCTAGCTAAATGAATTTATTCATTCTAGAAACTTTTTTGTAGAATCATTTGTATTTTCTCTATAGACTATCACGTCGTCCAAGAACAGAGATAGTTTTATTCCTTTCTCTCCAATCTGTATTCTATTTCTTGTTCTTACCTTCTTCCAGTAGCTGGGCCCTTTAGGATGACAATGAATAGGGATAGCGAAAAAGGACATCCTTGCCTTGTTCCTAATTTTAAGGGAAAGCTTTTAGTCTTTCACCATTCAGTATGATATGAGCTGTAATTTTTTTGGCAATTGTCCTTTATCAGGCTGAGAAAGTTTCCTTCTCTTTCTCCTTTGTGGAGAATTTTTATCATGAATTGATGTTGAATTTTGCCTAAAGCTTTCTTCTCTCAGTCTTGTGACATGATCATGGTGTTTCTTCTCTGGTCTGTCGAATCACATGAATTGATTCTTGAATGTTGAATCAGCTTCACATTTCCCTTTGTCAACTACCCTCCTTTTGTTGTGGTGTTTAAGATGTAATATTTTATGTATGAGTAGATTCCATTTGAGAATATTTCATTGAGTATTTCTGTATCTATATTCATTAGGGATTGTAGTCTGAAGGTTTTCTTTGTAAATTTCATTTCTGGTTTTGATATCAGGGTAATGATCTCATAGAAGGAGTTGGCAAGTATTTCTTCTCTTCCATTTTCTGGAAGAATTTGTGAGAGTTTGTTTTATTTCTTCCTTAAATGTTGGGTGGAATTGACCAGTGAAGTCATCTAGGCCTGGAGTTTTTTGGTTGGAAGGTTTTAAACTACAAATTCAATTTCTTTAATATATAAAGAAATATTTTGATTATCTCTTTCCTCCTTAGAAGCCTTAAGATGTTTGGGTCTTTGAAGGAGTTTTTCCATTTCATCTAATTTGTCGAGTTAATGGGAATAACGTTTCTTAACATATTTCCTTATTATCCCTTTTCTGTCTAAGATCTGCAGTTTAAGATATTTCACTCCTGATGTAATCTGGGTCTTCCCTCTTTTTATTCTTGATCTGTCAGGCCAGGGGTTTATAAGCTTTGTTGATCTTTCCAAAGAACTGGTTTTTAGTTTGATTGATTTTCTCCCTTATTTTTTCCATTTTCAATTTCATTGACTTCTGCTCTAATCTTTATTATTTACTTCCTTCTGCTTACTTAGGATTTAATTTACTCTTCGTTTTCTAATTTCTTAAGGCAGTAGATTGATAATTTATCTGATAACTTTCTTCTTTCCTAATATAAGTATTTAATTGCAACAAATTTTCCCATAAGCTCTGCATCCTATAACTTTTAACAAGTTGTGATTTCATTTCCATTTCATTTAAAATATTTTCCTACTGACCTTGTGACATTCTCTTTGACTCATAGGGTATGTAGAAGTGTGTTGTTTAATTTCCAAATATCTTTTTCTCATTGGTTTCTAGTTTAATTCCTTTCACGTCTGAGAATATACTTTGTATGGTTTCAATTCTTTTAAATTTGTTGAGGTTTATCTTGTTTCCCAGAATATGCTGTCTAAATTAGTGAATGTTCCAGGTGCACTTGAAAAAGATGTATAATTTTCTCTTGCGGTATGTAGTGTTTTATAAATGTGAATTAGTTTCTTTCACTTAAAAGCCATTTTAGTTGAGTGTTCTATGCCTGTCATAAAGTGGCAACTCTTAGCAGCCTATTTGGGGTCTTTTGCCCCAGGTGCAGGACATTCTGCTTCGTATCTACTTAGGTGGCTGTTCCCCCAAAGCATGGTAGGTCCTGCGTAGGCAAAACCAATAAATGTTCGCTGCAGTGCACCCCTGGTTTTCACAGGTGCATGTGCTACATACGTGTGCACACCTGCACACACATAATCCTGTTTTGTCTCAAGTTAATCATCTCCTTATAAGCATCTATATAACCAAAAGCCTCACTCCTCCCAATGAAGACAATGTGAAGCCACACCAATTAAATCACAGCTCAAGCCCAGGTTGTCTGGGTAAAGAGCTTCCTTTCCATCATGACTGAAGTTTCCTACTCCTGCTTCAGTAATCTAGGAGCTGGGTGACTGATGAACCCACCCCTACCCAGCCAGGACACCCTGGTACAGGAAAAGCCATTACAAACCAAACAAAGCCCACCCAACCCAACACCCCAGGGCAGCTGTTCCTTGTCTTCCTGGCCGTGGGCATGGCGCTTTCCATGCATGGCCTGGTGACCTGTCTGGGAGGGATTTGACCAATTTGCCTCCCTGGTAGAGAGTGAACATGGAGGCAGGACTGTAAAGGAGTAAAAGAAAACCTCCTCTGGTATTTTCTCCTTGTTGGAAGAGAAAAACGCATTTGCTAGTTTCCTGAGTGCATATCAGCCCCCTGGCTCTATATTGATGTTTTCCAGGCAGGAGAACACACTGGAACGGAAGCCACAACTAGAGAATATAACCAACCGAGCGGGTGGTAATTCAAGGACAAATGAGACAGGAATCATCAAATGTACCCTTTGCAGGTGTTTTATGGTGGCGATCATCTGTGCTTTCCTCAGAGAGGCAGTATTGCTTTTGCCTGCTGTGTCTGAGGGCAGGAGAAGTTCTGGTATCTTCCTCTTGGCTGCACTGATTGTAGTGGCACTTGCTCATGCCTTAGCAGGCCAGTGATGAGTTCTTTGTGACCCGGAGGAGATCCGTCCCAGCTGTTTATGCCTGAGCAGGACAGGCTGCCTGACGTGGAACTGGCCAGAACGCCGTCCCCTCTGGATCCACAGAGCCTTTGCTCCCAAAGGCAGGCCGTAGTGAAGTTCAGAGTTCCCAGGAGCCCCATAATTAGCACTCACTTGGATCCAGCATCCAGTAGACTAAAGGTTTGGGTGTGTCCTTTCTCCCAGGGTATATTTATCTTTGGGGAGTGTGAGAAAGAAGACTATGGTTTGGCTTGGTGCTTACATAAGTCTCAAGGCTACCTGGCTTCTACTTTTTTCTAGACTAAAGACTTTGGATCAAGGAAATGATCCAGCTCTGGGAATTAGATCAAAGTCCTTGACTTGCTTGTGTTTTGATTTTCTTAAGTTGGGTCTATTTTCATTAGACATGGAGTTGTTTTGTTTTATTTTGCTTATTTTATTTTATGGTCACCTACAAAAAGATGAGTGACCTGTCACTGTGGAATCCTACGATAAAGCACCCACAGCTAATAGCTGTGGGCTGAATGGGCAGCACACCATTTTGTGAAATCTAACAACCATGCCTGCTCTGTTATCTCTTACGATAACTAGTTCCCCTTTGTGTTTGGCAGGTAATTGTGGCCACCCGGATCAAGCCTCCCTGGCTCCTCCCATCCCTGCTGAGACTGGTGAGGCCTATTCACTTGTATCCCCTCCCACCATCATTCCCAGCCTCAAAGAACCAATAAAAGCCTCATCAATCTAGTCCTCAAGGCAAAGGTAAATGAAGAGTCCAGCAGGGCCGGCAGGCGGGGCTTGGTGAGTGGGAAACATAGGGTAGCTCCAATTCGGCATTCTTGCCTCCTGAAGTCTTTGAATTCTTTCCTCTATCTTACGCCAAAGTGTTTTGGCCTCTCCATGTCATTTTGCACGGAGCAATGTTCAGAGTGTTGGCCAGTCCACGCAGCTCCTGAAGGCATGAACTCATATTGGAACTTCATCCCACCTGAAAGGGGAACACCACCTTCCATGCCCGAGGACCCGTAAGTATATTCTCAGAAATGGACCCAAGATGTGCAACAACGCATATTTGAAAATTCCTGCTCTTCCTTCAAGGAATAACTCTTTTTCCTACATTGGGTCTGCATTTCACGCTTACACCACACTGAATGTGGATTCGCGTTTTACCGGTGAAGCCAGCATTTGGGGTGGGGGGGCACGAGAGAAACGTCACTTTTTCCTTGTGAGGAAGGGAGGAGAGGCACAAGAAGGCGTATTTCAGAGTGGTGGGGACTGGGGACTTCGCAGGCTGTTTTTGGAGATTGCCAGTCCAGTTCTAGTCAAGCTTTCTCTCGTCCTCAACCATTGCCCTAACTTTCAGTTAGAAGTACTGTAGACCGTGAGTCCCACGGTGTTAATTCAGCAAGCTTGGTTGGTTTTCAGTGAGTGGTCTTAGGCCTACTTAAAATCAGCTACATTTGTTTTTGTTTTTTTCACAATTGATGAACACATTTCAGAGCATTGCCACTAAGTGTGGATTACAGTCTACATTGTGTTTACACTAGTTAGAATCTTTATTTATTTATTTCTCTCCCCTCCCCCCACCCCTTGTCTGCTCTCTGTGTCCATTTGTTGTGTGTTCTCCTGTGTCCACTTGCATTGTCAGGAGGCACCAGGAAACTGTGTCTCTTTTGTCGCATCATCTTGCTGCATCAGCTCTCCCTGTGTGCAGTGCCACTCCTGGGTGGGCTGCGCTTTTTTCACATGGTGCGGCTCTCTTTACTGGGTACACTCCTTGCATGTGGGGCTCCTCTACGTGGGGGCGCCCCTGCGTGGCACAGCACTCCTTGCACACATCAGCACTGCGCATGGGCCAGCTCACCACACAGGTCAGGAGGCCCTAGGTATTGAACCCTGGACCCTCCATATGGTAGGCGGACGTCTATCAGTTGAGCCGTGTCCACTTCCCTAGTTAGAATTTTTAAACATAGATGCAGAAAGGCTGTGAGAGTTTATTCCCTTCTCCAACACAAGCATTTTGAGATTTGGGTGATTGGTTCTTGAGTTTTAAGTTGATGCTGACAGAAGCCACCATTCTTTTATTGCTTCTGCATTTTTCATCCCCTTTAAGTTGGCCTCTGGATACTGTTAAGGGAAAACTGAGGGACACATATAGTATGATGCCTTTTCTTTTTTTTTTTTTGAGACATAATTCACTGCAACAATTCAAAGGTGTTTAGTATATTCACAACTCAGTAGTTCCAGAACATTTTCCTCACCCCAGAAGAAACCCTGTTTCAATTGGCTGTCACTCCCCATTCTCCCAGCCCCCAGCCCCTGGCCCTCACCAACCTTCTTTCAGGATCTATGGAATTGTCTATTCTGGGCATTCGCATAAATGGAATCCTACATTACCTGGTCTGCTGTAGTGTATGGCTTCTTTCACTGAGCGTCATCTCCTCGGGGTTCATCCTTGCCGCAGCATGTGTTAGTACTTCTTTCCTCTCTACGGCTGAATAACATCCCATTGCAGGCATAGACCATGTTTTGTTCACCCATTCATCATTTGATAGACATCTGGGCTGTTTGCACTTTTTGGCTATTATGAAAAGTACTATGAACATTTGTGTACAAGTTTTTCTTTTCTTTTTTTTTTTTTTAAAGATTTATTTATTTATTTAATTTCCCCCCTCCCCTGGTTGTCTGTTCTTGGTGTCTATTTGCTGTGTCTTGTTTCTTTGTCCGCTTCTGTTGTCGTCAGCGGCACGGGAAGTGTGGGCGGCGCCATTCCTGGGCAGGCTGCACTTTCTTTTCACGCTGGGCGGCTCTCCTTACGGGGTGCACTCCTTGCGCGTGGGGCTCCCCTACACGGGGGACACCCTTGCGTGGCACGGCACTCCTTGCGCGCATCAGCACTGCTCATGGCCAGCTCCACACGGGTCAAGGAGGCCCGGGGTTTGAACCGCGGACCTCCCATATGGTAGACGGACGCCCTAACCAGTGGGCCAAAGTCCGTTTCCCTGTGTACAAGTTTTTGTGTGAACATATGCTTTCGGTTCTCTTGGGTACATAGCTAGGTGTAGACTTACTGGGTCATGTGGTAACTTGGAGTTTAATAACTTTTGAAGAAACCACCAAACTGTTTTCCAAAGCAGTTGCCCCATTTTACATTCCCATCAGCACTGTAGGAGGCTTCCTGCTTCTCCACATCCCTGCCAATACTTGTTATTGTCCATCTTTTTGGTTCTCACTATGTTAGTGGGTATGGGGCGAGGCTGTCAAGCGCTAGGCTGAGAGGGAGTTGAGCTGACCTGCCAGGTGTCAAAAGCAGCTGATTAAGACAACGAGCCAAGTTTGAGAGAGCAGGTAGGGAAACGGACTTGGCCCAGTGGTTAGGGCGTCCGTCTACCACATAGGAGGTCTGCGGTTCAAACCCCGGGCCTCCTTGACCCGTGTGGAGCTGGCCCATGCGCAGTGCTGATGCGCACAAGGAGTGCCATGCCACGCAGGGGTGTCCCTGCGTAGGGGAGCCCCACACGCAAGGAGTGTGCCCCATAAGGAGAGCCGCCCAGCACTAAAGAAAGTGCAGCCTGCCCAGGAATGGCGCCGCCCACACTTCCCATGCCACTGACGACAACAGAAGCGGACAAAGAAACAAGATGCAGCAAATAGACACAGAGAACAGACAACCGGGGGAGGGGGGCAATTAAATAAATAAATAAATCTTTTTAAAAATAAAGAGAGCAGGTAAATGTTTAACCACTTACTGTGACAGCATAAGCAAAAGGCTCCCCCAGAGGAAATGCTCCAGCTCCCCCTTTTCCATTTTCTCTCATGACCCAGCAGCACAGGGAACGGTCAGATGGGCCACTGCAGACACGGGGTCGTCTCACTGCCAAGAGAACCAGACAAAAACCTGTAGTTTACGGGACTCTGGGTGTGGGAGGAGGGGGTGGGCCCTAAGTGGAAAAGTCCAGAACGTGGAGTTAGCTGAGACAGGGCCTTCAAGTCCTCTCCTTCCGTCCCCCAGTGAGGAGGTTTCAGCTGCATTGTCTGAGGAAGGCCTTGGTGTTGAGCCCCCCTCCCACCACCCAAAAAGGACACACCGATACGTAAGAGCCTCACCAGCCGGGGCGGGGAGGGGGCTGAAAAAAAGAGAAAGAATGCTTCCTGACACGTGAAAATCAGGTGAAATTCTTCAATGTCCATACCTAAACTTTTATTGGAACCCAGCCATGCTCTGTGTTTACATACTATCTATGGATGCTTTCTACCATGGCAGAAGGGAGTAATTGTGGCAGAAGTAATACATGGGACTTTCGTTGCTGTGCACTGCTGCTGGACACTGTAAATTGCAGCAACACAGTCATAACTCAACTGCACTTGGAGTGCCACGCGAATCACTATACTGTGACTTTTGTTTTATTGCCTTCATGTCAAAACAAGAAAAGAAGAGTGAAGTGGACTTTGAATGTCATTCTTGTAAGACATGATGGAGTGTGGATTATTTTGTTATCAAATGACACAGTACAGCCTAGTGTTTATGGTGCAATGACACTATAGCTGTACTAAAAGGATACCGTAAACAACAGCATTACCAGACTAAACACTCAACACAATATTCCTACTCACATGAAAGCAATGGTCAGAAAACTTAGGAAAATTTAACCAGAAGATCTCAAGAGAGAATGTCTTTATAACAATAAAAAAAATGGGGGGAAAAAACTGCAACTAAAGAAGTTTTCAAGTGGTTTATTTGTTAGTCAAGCAAGAAAGCTGTTTACAAATGGTAAAATTAATTAAATCATATTTGATTGCAACAGCTGAAGAAATGTGTCCAGAAAAAATAAACTTGTTTGAGAATATTAGTCTTACACTAAGAATAGTTATCTGAAGAGTTTAGGACATTGGAAGCAACTTCAATAGTCAATTAAGAAACAAGGCAGATGTTACTGCTTAGTTGTTATTTTTTATTTGAAGAGTTAGTACAAGTTTGAAGTGACTGAAGAATTAGCCTCTATGAAAAGTTTGCATGGAATATCTATGGGTGAGAATATATTCAAAGAAGTTGAGAAGAAACTAATTCAATACAACCTGAAGTGGAATCTACTACGATATATTACAATAGATGAGTGTCTTTGTAGAGTAGCAAAAGGCTTTGTTCAACAAATTTACAAAGGTTATAAAAATGTAAGACTTTTAAAGCCTTTGGTGATTCATTGTATTGCTCATCAGTGGTTTCTTATAATTAATTACTAGTCCTCAAAATAGAAAAAGTTCTCCCCAAAAATAGAAAAGAAGGGAACACTTCCCAACTTGTTTTATGAGGCCTATATTACCCTGATATCAAAACGAGATAAAGACATCACAAGTGGTATCTATCCCAGGTATGCAAGGGTGGTTCCATGTGCAAAAATCAATGACAAAATTCAACACCCTCAGATGATAAAAACACGCAACAAACTAGAATTAAAAGGGAACTTCCTCATCTTGAAAAAGGGAACTTCCTCATCTATGAAAAACCTGCAACTAACAGCATACTTAATGGCAAAAGACTGAAAACGGTCCCCTGATGCCTAGGGACATGATAGGATGCCGTCCTAGCCACTTCTATTCAACATTGTCCTGGAAGTTCTACTCAGGACAGTTAGCCCATAAAATGAATGTCCATCAACTGAGGAACAGGTAAACAAAATGTGGTCTATATACAATGGAATACTATTCAGCCAGTGAAAGGAGTGAAGTACTAACAATGCCCCAGTATGAATGAACCTTGAACACATTCTGCTAAATGAAAGAAGTCAGCCACAAAAGACCACATAACGTATGAGTCCATCTATATGAATTGTCCAGAATAGACAAACCTATGGAGACGGAAAGGAGATTAGTGCTGCTCTAGGCTGATTGGCGAGGAGTAAGGGAAGTGGAGAGAGATTGCTAGTAGAAATGGGGTTTTTTTTTTTTAGGGGTGATTAAAATGTTCTGAAACTAGATAGTGCTGATGCTTTGCACACCTTGTAAATATGAAAAACCATTGAATTGTACACTTTAAAAGAATGAATTATATCTCAATAAAAAGTATGATTACCAACCCCTGGGGACTAGGAGCAGCTATCTGGCCAGTCAGAGCTTCTCTCCAGTTGGTCACAGATGACCTCAGATGATCAAGCTAGTTTTAACCGCTGCATGCCATGTACTTCTCGTTCCCCATTCCCAAGTCTCAATGAGCATCTGCTCTCTTTTCCCCTGTCTTTCCTCAATTGCCAATTTCGAATATTCCACACTTCCCTGAGTGCCTATTTCCTGAATTTTATTCTTTAGTGTCAATTTCCATCAATTATTAGTCTGGCTATTAGCAACAGAAACCAAATCTAGTCACCCTCAAAAGAAAAAAAGATGAGGATGAATTCTTGGAACAATAGAATTGTAATATTCTACTCAAAAGGAGGTCATTGAGAGGCCGGAAGCTGGGGAGATCGGGTGGTCTCAGGAACAGGGACCCCCAGACTGTCTCGCTGAGATGCCACAGGTGCAACTGTTCCTGCCCTGTGTGAACTCATTCAGGTTCAAATACCATGAAAAGAAATGACCCAAGATGAGACTCTTTAAATATTAATATTAATAAAGCCACAATGAATCGAAGCACAAGTATGTTAATATAATACTAAATAGATTGGAATTAACAATGACGATAATAATGCTAACAAAAACTAATTAGTCACAGTTGAAGGGTGCTAAAGGATCAACGTGTTATTTTGAAGACTTAAAGGGGGAGAATCAAGCACTTATCTGCTTTTCCTTTACCAACTGTACCAATGGGTAACTAAATTATAGATAAGAGGAAGTTTCTTTTTAACAAGTATTCCAACTACTACGTGGAGAAGTTATACTCATAAGCTCCTGATGAATGAATGGATTTAGACCTTGAGCATCAGTGACGGTGGACAACAGAACCAAGATGGAAGTTCACAGTATCCCCTATGAAGCAGGAAGAAAAAGAGATAGAAGGGGAACCTACAAAGAGCCTTGGAATTCATATCAAGGAATTGTCTCTGGATTGTTTTTCAATGTTAAAAAAAATTCTGAGACAATTCAAAATTGAAAAAATTTGACTGGTTATTTGATGATATTAAGGAAGTGTTATTAATATTTTTAGATGTGGTGAGGTACTGTGGTTTATAAAAGTCCTTATCTTCTAGACATAAAGAAATATTCCCAGGAGAAATAGTCTAGTAAGCCCACCTCTTGATGACCTTAAGACATTGCAGTTGACAGGTCAATCAGGAATGCCATAAGTGGAGAAAAAGATCTCAAAGAAAAGGTGGGAAGCCTTATAAAGTAGCCAGTCCTCCAATATTCTGACATACTAATTTTCTTAAACATTCAGCTTCAGTGGTCGAATGATCTAATTCTCACAAAGCAACCAGCCGCATTTTAGCTACTTCTTATCTTATGCCATCCACTTTATCTCACTTAAGTCAGTTCCACATTTTAAGGTTCTGCGACTTTCAACATCCCTCTCCTAATATCAACTTCTATTTTAGTCAGGATTCTTTGAATTCAAGCTTCAGAAACTTAATTCAAACTAGATTAGTCAAAAGAGAGGATTCATTGTCTCATATAATTAGAAATCCAGGAGCTTTTTTCACAGAAGTGAACCCAGGGGTGAAAGGACATCAGGACCCCACCTACATCTATCTCTTTTCTCTCTCTGTTTTGGCCTCATTCTCTCCCTTTGCAGAGAGACGTTCTCACTGTGTCAGAGAAGAGGCCTGTCTGTGCCCTACCATCTCCATTCTGACATGTCTCCATCTCCAAAATCATTGAGGTGGCTACACAGTAGTTCTATGGAATTACCATTCTTGTTTAGCCATCACCTAGTTATAGTTATTTGCCTTGTTTCCAGTCTCTCACTATTCTATGTGATTCTGTGATGAAAATTCTTGCAAATATAGCCCTGTGCAGTAACACAATGTCCCTTTTGGGACAAATTCCTAGAAGTGGAAAAACTGAATCAAATACTATATATCAGCCCCCCACTTCTCCAGCTTAACTTTCATGATCCATTATGCCAATTACTCTTTGCTAATGCACCTTTATCCTTTTATCATGGGTGCAGAACCCCAGTCCTGGATGACTCTTTGTATCATGCTTACCCCTGGGCCGCTAAGTCCTGCAGGAAAAAGCACACACATGGGAACCTGGTTTCCTATAAGTCCCTAACCACTCAGTACCAACCAAACCCCTACCATCAAATCCTGCTTCTTTCCTTTGGTCAACTCATTCTCCCATTCTCTGCAGACATTTTCAGACCTATTTTTCCCTCAGTTCTCTTCATCACCTTATACGTGTCCTGCTGCAGAGAGAAAATAGAGGTTATCAAAGCACCCGTCAGTTTCCTACCACTAAAGGTCTATCTTTGTTAGCATCTGGACGCCTCTCCCACAGCCTTGTCATCCCACCTGCTATGACAAGTGACCCCTCCTTACGTCTGGGCTAACTCTGGGCTGAGTTCCCCTCTACTCTGTCTTCTCAGGAGCCTCCCATGTCTGTCTCTCTTCTTTCATCTGTATATTCAATGTCTTCCCCCCAAACGGATCTTTCCCCTCAACATTGAAATATACTCATATTGTTTCCATCTCACAAAGCAAAACATAAAATCAACTTTGCTTGACCTAACACCCCTGTTCACTAGCCCTTACCTCTTCTCTGCTTCACAAACAGACTCCTGGAAAGAGTTCTCTGCTGTTCCAGTTACTATGGATACACCACCAATTACCCCCCAACTTAGTGACGTTTATTATGCAAATGGTTTCTGTGGATCAGGAAGTCAGGGCACAGTGGGGACAGCTTGTCTCTGACCCACAATGGCTGGGGCTAGAGTCACCTGCAGGTCACCCACTGCTGATGGCTGTCAGCTGGGGGCCTCAGTTCCCTCCTCATGGGCTTCTCCAAGTGTTCTCTTCATGGACTACTTTGGGATAACCCACAGCATGGTAGCTGGAGTCCCAGGATGTGTGTACTGAGAGGGAGGACTAGGGAAGCTGTATCTTTTTCAAGACCCAGCCTCAGAAGTCACTTAGCATCACTTTGACTCTTCTCCGAAGGTCAGAGCAATCACACAATGCCTAGATTCAAGAGGATGGGAATAGGCTCTAAATACATATATATTTAAAGAAACTCTAAGTTACATAAATGTTACATTAAAAATGTAGGGGATTCCCATATGCCCCACCCTCTCCGCTTCCCACACTTTCCCAATTCAACAACATATTTCATTAGCGTGGTGCATTTGTTACAACTGATGGACACATATTGAAGCATTGCTGCTAACTGTGGACTGTAGATTCTTGATGGGGAGAGGCCATGTTCTAAAAGAGAGAAATATTGCCGTCGCCATTTGTGAAAAACGTACTCTTCCACATCTACTTTCACAATCTCCATTTTGTCAACTTCCACAAATTTCTCATTTCTTTCCAATCTGGCTTTTGATTTTAAACTGCTCTTGTTAAAATCACAAATTATTTCCATGTAATAAATTAAATAGATTGTTACGTTTTGTTTTGATTTATGTTTTAATATGGAAATGTTCAAATGTCTTCAAAAGTAGAGGCAATAATATAATGAACCCTGTGGCAGTTTGAGATTATTTATGAACCCCAAAAAGGGATTCTTTTTGTAAAATAATTATTCCTCTGGGTGTGATACCCTTTGATTGTCTTAGATTCAGCTGAGATGCCTTGATTAAATTATATTAAGATTAGGCTTTGATTCAACCCTGTCATTAGGGTGACTCAGAGTTGGGTCCCGCCCCTTTGGAGGGCTATATAAATGGACACTCACAGGAGTAGATGCACAGAGGAAGAGAGACAGCTCCTTAGCCATGGCAGAGGCCTTGGGAAAGGACATGAACCATTCATCTGATAGTTGAAAGCTGGCCTTGTGAAGAGAACAGAGCAGCTGAGCCTGGAAAGAAATGAGCCCTGGGAGGAGAGACGAGCCCTAGGCCAGCCTACAGCTGAGATTGGAAGAAGCTGGACCCACGGAGCCTTGAGAGGGAAGAGGAAGGCTAAAACCTTGTAGATGTCACCTGCCATCTTGCTTCAACACGTGGCAATTGACTTTGGGTGAGGAAGTAACTTTGAGTTGTATTCTTTAGGGCCTTGTAATTGTAAGCTTTTACCCCAAAATAAAAGTCAACAAATTTCTTTTTTGTGTATCAGCACCCCTTTGACTGACTAATGTCAGTCCACTTTCCAGATTCAATAAATATCAGTACATGCTAATCTTGTTTTATGTACACCCAATTTTGTAGACAATATCATCTTACTTGACATAGGTTATACTGGACATAAGTGACTGCAGCCTTCCTCCTGAAACATTGGCTGCCCTTGGCTTTCCAGGCACAGATACCTCATGGCTTTTCTTTGTATTTATTGTGCTCCTCCATTAAATCTTAAATGTTAAAGGCCCTCAGCACCTGGCTTTGCCTTTCTTCCCAGTCACCTGGTCTGACCCGTGCCCTGCATGTCATTTATCATCCATGCACGGGTGACTCTGTCACTGACTGCCATTTTCACCCTCCCCTTCCACTGTAGGAGCCCCCGTTTTTAGGTGGCCACTGGCGGCTAAGGGAAAGTCTGTATTTCCCAGCTACTCATGATCTAGGGTAACATGTGTCTAAGTTCTGGCCCTTAGGAAGTGAAAGGAAGCCATGTGTGCAACCTCTGGGTGGTGCTGCCGGAACATTGCCATTGGGGTAGCCATTTGGCCAGTGTGCAAAAGAGTAACACAATGAATGATAGCCATGTTGAGGCAGCCTGGGCCCTTCAGCACCTTCTCAGACTTCTACATATAGGAGAAATGAATGTCTGTCCTACTGGGCCACTGCTACTTGTCTTAGAGAAGATAATGTACACTCACAATTCCACGTGTGGGGAAGCAGATTTGGCTCCACCTACCACATGGGAGGTCCAGGGTTCAAACCCAGGGCCTCCTGGCCCGTGTGGTGAGCTGGCCCATGCGCAGTGCTGCTGTGCGCAAGGAGTGCCGTGCCACTCAGGGGTGACCCCATGTAGGGGAGCCCCATGCACAAGGAGTGTGCCCCACAAGGAGAGCTGCCCAGCGTGAAAACAGTGCAGCCTACCCAGGAGCGGTGCCACACACACGGAGAGCTGATGGACGCAACAAAAAGAGACACAGATTCCCAGTGCTGCTGACAAAGAATACAAGTGGGCACAGAAGAACACACAGTGAATGGGCACAGAGAGCAGACAACCAGGGGGCGGAGGGAGAGAAATAAATAAACAAACAAACAAATAAATAATCTTAAAAAAAAAATTCCAAGTGTGCATCCAAACCATCATGTCCTCAGAGCCTCAAACCTAGTCATCCAAATGCCTGCTTGGCATTTCTACTTGGATGCCTCAAAGGCAATGAACTCAGCATGTTCATGCTCTCATCCTGACCCACCACCAAAGCTGGTTCTCTTCTCTGTTTCCCTGTCCCAGTCGTAAGAGCTCAAAGCCTAAGAGTGACCCTTGAGCCCTCCCTTTCTCTCTAACCTGCATGTCCATTGCAATGTTTATTTTGCCTCTTAACTTTTTCTGTTCACTTTTTCACATTTTATGGCCAATTACAGATACCATCATTTTGGATTTGAACTACTGCAGCATCCTCCTAATCATTTCCCATTCTTCCTTTCTAGCCTGGCCCCCGATTCATTCACCATTCAATAGCCAGAGGGACCTTATAAAAACCCGTATCAATTCAACTTACCAAAAGTTCTTCTGCAGGCTTCCCATTGTTCTCAGAATAATGTCACTAATCCTTAATTTGGCTCTCAAATGCTTTGAATTATTCCCTCCTCTAACATATATGGGTCCAAGGTAAAAATGCAAATTGAGGTTCCTGGGTAAGTATCTTCTCTTTCTTCGTTTCCCTGGGTGGGTCCCACCCAGCAAGGGATTTCACATTTATCCCACACATCCATACTCTGTCCACACCCTCACCCACAAAACCTGCTGGTGGATACTCAGCAAGGGTCCATGTGCCCTTGGAAGGAGGGACAGGCCTCCACAAGCCCTAGAAGAAGGTGGAGCTACATCGACAAAGAAGACACAAATAACTACAATCAGAAGTGAAAGTTGGGGCATTCTTATGAACATTACAGAAATAAAAAGTATTATAAAAGAATGCTATGAACAGTTGTACACCAACAGATTAGATAATTTACATGAAACAAATTCCTAGATATATAAAAATGACCTAAACTGACTTAAGAAGAAATAGAAAGTATCAACAGAACAAAACAAGAGATTGAATCAGTAATCAAAAACCTCCTAACACTGTCATAATATTAGCTGGATAAAATTTTAAGGAAACAGATGCCTCAGAGTATAAATTCCAGTGATAATACATTAAATATTAACATGTTAGGTTTCAGGGGAGCAGATGTAGCTCAAGTGGCTGAGTGCCTACTTCCCACACACAAAGCCCTGGGTTCAAACCCCGATACCTCCAAATAAATAGCTAGCTAACCAGCTAGCTACCTAGCTAGATAGATGTTAGGTTTCAACAAAAAGATTACAAAAAATACAAAGTAACAGGAAGCGAAGGCCCAGGAAAGGAGACAAAGCATCAGAAAACATTGATGAGGATGCTTAGACCTGGGACATTCCAGACAAAGCCTTTTACAAAATAGTCCTAATATGCTCAAACAGCTAAAGGAAAACATGGACAAAAATCTAAAAATCAAGAAAATGATAGATGAACCCAAAATATATCAATAGATGGAAATTATGAAAAGAAGCCAAACAGAGTGGAAGATCACAGTAACAGACATTTAAAATCCCCTAGAGGAGTTCAAGAGCAGATTTGAGCAGGCAGAAGAAAGAATCAGTGAACTTGATGATAAGACAACTGTAATCATCCAGGCTGAGGAGCAGAAAGAAGAAAGAATGAAGAAAAGTGAACAGAGTCTGAGGAACCTGTGGGATACGATCAAGTTTACCAAAATACACACTCTGGAGTTCCCAGAAGGAAAAGAGAGTGAAAAAGGAGCAGAGAGAATATCCAAAAAAACAATGGCTGAAAAAGTCCTAAATTTAATGGAATATATAAATATACACATCCAAGCTGCTTAAAGAACTCCAGTCAGGATAAATCCAAATAGACCTACATTGTGCCATGTGATAATCAAACTCTCGAATGCCAATATATATGGAAAAAGCTGCAAGAGAGAAACACTGCATTACATACAAGGGAGCCTCGATAAAATTAAGTGCCGATTTCTCATCAGAAATCATGGAGGCAAGAAGACAGTGGGGTGACATACTTTAAGTGCTGAGAGCAAATTTTGCCAACCAGCAATTCTATATTTGGCAGAACTGTCTTTCAAGAATGAGGGAGGGATTAAGATATTCTCAGGTAAACAAAAGTTGAGGGAATTCATCACCACTGGTCTAGCCCTATGAGAGATGCTAAAGGGAATCCTGCAGGTTGAAAGAAAAAGACACTAGACAAATGACTGTGCCACATGAAGAAATAAAGATCTCCAGTAAAGATAAGGACAGGGGTTAATACAAATACTAGTATTATTTTATTTTTTATTTGTAACTCCTCTTTTTACTTCCTACAGGTTCTAAAAGGCACATGTGTAACATGTAATGAAAAATCAGTGGTTTTGGAGTCATAATGTCTTAATGTGACAAGAACTTCATAGAGGTGGGGGCAGAGACATGTAGGAACATTACTTTTGCTGTTGCCATTAAGTTGATATCAAAGTAAGGGAGATTGCTATCAATTTAGGATATTAAATTTAAGCCCCGTGGTAACTGCAAGGGAAATATCAGAAAATATGCAATCTCATGGAGATGAAAATAGATGACAGGTTATCAGGGACAAAATGAGTGTAGGGTTTCTGTTTGCAGCGAAGAGAAGTTCTAAAAATGAAAGGTGGTGAGAGTCCTGCAGTGCTGGGAATATGATTAATACCACTGAACGGTATGCTTGGGAAGGGGAGATTTACATTGTATTTATGTTTCCACAATTTAAAAAAAAAGGAAGAAGAATGAACTAAAGAGATAATGACAATTAACCACTGGGCCAAAGTCCGTTTCCCATATGGATAATGACAATTAAAAGAATACATGAAACTGGGTGAAGGAGAAAAGGCTCAGAAGGACATTATTGGAACATAGGAAAAAATTGAAACATATACTGTAAGCTTTATTTCAATATTAAATTTCTTGAAACTTGGTAACTGCAGTTAAGGTGATTAAATAAGAGAATATCCTTGTTCATAGGAAATGTACATAGAAATACTATGCGTTCAAGGTGTATGATGTGCGCAACCTCCTCTCAAAATGTTCAGAAATAGGTAGATGACAGATGGTGAAGGGAGGGAGGGAGGGAAATGACAAATGTGGCAAAATGATAAAATTCATGGATCTGGATATCTGGGGAGGTGGGGGTATGTTGGAGTTCTCTGTATGGGGTTTGTATTATTTTTACAAATGTCCTGTAAGTTTGAAATTATTTCAAAGTTAAAAAAAAAAAGAAGCCCAGGTCTAGATGGCCTCATGGGGTGAATTCTACAAAGCATTCAAAGAATTAGCACCAATCCTAAAACTTCTTCCAAAAGAATCAGAGAGAAGGGAACACTTTCTAACTCATTCAATGAGCCCGAGATTAATCTGATAAAGCCAGACAAAGACACCACTCACAGAAAAAGAAAATTACAGACCAATATGCCTTATAAATGCAAAAAAATCCTCAATAAAATCCAAATCCAATGGAATGTTAAAAGTAGTATAAAAATCAAATTAAAAACAAAATACAAGAAGCAGAAAATGAACAAAAAAAATGTATTATATATTTCAATTAAATGGGATTTATCCTAGGGAAGCAAGGGTGGTTCAACATAAGAAAATCAATCAATGCAATACACAACATTAATAAAACAAAGGAAACAAACCACCTTCTCATCTCAACTGACACAGAAAAGGCATTTGAAAAACTCTGGAACCTTTCTTGAAAAAAATACAAAACACAAAAGAAACATTTCAGAAAATTAGAAATAGAGAGGAACTTCCTTAACATGATAAGGGGTGTTTATGAAAAACCCACACCTAATGTCGTATCCAGGGGTGAAAGACTGTAAGCTTTCCCCCTAAAGTCAGGAACAAGACAAGGATGCCCACTGTCACCACTGCTATTCAGCTGAAGTTCTAGCCAGAGGAATTAGGAAAGAAAAAGAAATAAAATTGGAAAGGAAGTAAAACAGTATCTATTTGCAGATGACATGATCATATATATAGAAAATCCCAAAAAAATCCACAAGAAAAATATTAAAGCTAATAAATGAATTCAGTAAAGTTGTGGGGTAAAGATGAATATGAAAAAAATCAGTTGTAAAAATGCCCCCATATCATATCTCTTCTTCCCTCTCTCTACACTCAGCAGATACTGTGGCCACTTTCTCCACATCATTGGTACAATTTCTTCCATTACTAATCAGAATAGTTCCATAGTAGACTAGCAGTAAGTCCCCTCTAATCCATACGCTATTCCTCCATCCTGTGGACCCTGGGATGGTGATGTCCACTCCCCCTCTATATCGAGAGGGGGCTTAGATCCCACATGGTTGATGGATGGGATTCTCCTGCTTGCAGTCATAGGCACTCTCAGTTCCCTGGTGTGGTGGTTGACCTTCTTCACCTCTCAAACTACAATGTAAACCATTATCCATGTGGTGCAGCAGTGCTCCAAAACGTATTCACCAAATGCAATGAATTTGCCATGATGATGAAAGAGGTTGTTGATGTGAGAGGAGTGGGGTGAGGGGGGTGGGGGGTATATGGGGATCTCTTATTTTTTTTAATGTAACATTTTTTAAAAAATAGAGAAAAAAAAATCAGTTGTGTTTCTATACGCCAGAAATAAACTATCTGAGATAGGAATCAAGAAAATTTCATTTACAATAGCATCAGAAATAACAAAAATATTTAGGAATAAATTTCACAAAGGAGATAAAAGACTTGTACATTGAAAACTGAAACCCCTCACTGAAAGAAATTAAAGAAGAGCTAAATAAGTGGAAAGACATCCCTTGTTCATGGATTGGAAGACTTTCTAATGTTAAGATGCCAGTACTTCCCAAAGTGAGCTAGACAGATTCATTGCAATCCTGATAAAAAAAATTTTTTTTAAAATTCCACTAGTTTTTTTCCCCCAGAAATGGAAAAGTCAATCTTCAAATTCATGTGGAAATGCAAGTGGCCCCAAATAGCCAAAACAATTTTGAAAAAGAATAACAAGCTAAAGAACTCACACCTCTCAAATTAAAAACTAATACAAAGCTACAGAAATAAAAATTATAGGTCTATCCTTATATTGGTTTAATGACAGATCTATAGAAGAATGAAATAGAACTGAGAGTCCAGAAATAAATCCTTACATCTATGGCAAATTGATTTTTAACAAGGATGAGAAATCCACTCAACAGAAAAAGAATAGTCTCTTCAACAATTGGTGCTGGGAAATTTGGATATCCACATGCAAAAGAATGAAATTGGACCCCTATTTCACACCACATACAAAAATTAACCAAAATGAATCAACCATAAAACTCATAGAAGACAGCAGGTGGGAAAATCTTCAGAACCTTATGTATGGCAATGGATTCTTAGATGTGACTACAAAAGCATGAGCAGCAAAATAAAAAATGATAAATTGGACTTCATCAAAACAGAAACTTTTGTGCATCAAAGGACAACATCAAGGAAGTGAAAATGCCTACAGAATGAGAGAAAATATTTGGAAATCATATATGACAAAGGTCTCATATGCAGAATTTATAAAGAATTCCTACAAGTCAAGAACAAAAAGATAATAACCCAATTTAAAAATTGGTCAAAGACTTAAACAGACATTTCTCCAAAGACCACACACAAATAGCCAATAAGCATATGAAAACACGATCAACGTCGTTAGTGTTTACGGAAAGGCAAATCACCAGTATAAGATATCACTTCACACCCAGTAGCATGGCTACTATTTAAAAAATAAATAACAAGTGTTGGTGAGGATGCAGAGAAATTGGAAGCCTTGGGCTCTGCTGGGGGGAATGTAAACTGGTACAGCAGCTGTAGCAAACAGAAAGTTAGACATAGAATTGCCATGTGACCCAGCAAGTCCACTCCTAGGTCTATATCCAAAAGAATTGAAAATGAGGGCTCGAGGTCATACACCAGTGTTCAAAGCTGCGTTATTCACAACAGCTAAAGGTAGAAGCAATCCAAGTGTCCACTGACAGAGGAGTAGATTCCATAAAATGGAATACCATTCAGCCATAAAAAGAAATGAAGTTCTGCTACCTGCTACAGTATGGATGAACCTTGAAAACATGCTAAATGAAATAAGCCAGACACAAAAGGACAAATATTGCATGACTCCACTTATAGGAAATATGTGCTATTCATAAATTCAGAAAGCAAATTAGAGGGTCCCCAGGGCTGGGGTAGGGGGCATGAAGTTATTGACTAATGGACACAGAATTTCTGATTGGGGTGATGAAAAGTTTTCCAAATGGTTGATGGTGGCATAATTTTATAAATGAAATTAATGCCATTTAAGAATGGTTAAAATGGGGGAAACGGACTTGGCCCAGTGGTTAGGGTGTCCGTCTACCACATGGGAGGTCCGCGGTTCAAACCCCGGGCCTCCTTGACCCGTGTGGAGCTGGCCCATGCGCAGCGCTGATGCGCGCAAGGAGTGCCCTGCCATGCAGGGGTGTCCCCCACATAGGGGAGCCCCACGCACAAGGAGTGTGCCCGTAAGGAGAACTGCCCAGCACGAAAGAAAGTGCAGCCTGCCCAGGAATGGCGCCGCCCACACTTCCCGTGCCGCTGACAACAACAGAAGCGGACAAAGAAACAAGACCCAGCAAACAGACACAGAGACAACCGGGGGAGGGGGGGAATTAAATAAAATAAGTAAGTCTTAAAAAAAAAAAAAAAAAGAATGGTTAAAATGGTAAATTTTGTGCTCTATATTTGTTACCACACTGAAAAAAAGTGTAAATGAATTAGTTCCAGTTGGGTGTCATTTGCAATCAGAAGACTGCTAACAGGTAGGTGACCTTATTTTTCCCGTCAAATGTTTGCCCAGGGATCATCTATTACTTTGCTCAGAAGAACTTCTGGATGTTTTTACTTCTGTTCCAACATTGTGGTTTGAATAGAAGCTTTCATTTTATAGGCTCCCTTCCTAGTCACCTCTGACTGGCCCAGGAATGGCTCCCAATTCAAGCTGGGCCTATCGTCCTTTGACATTTTTTTCCAAAGAGCTGAGAGACAAGATGTAGCTGATAAAAATAATACATTGTTTTCTGGGGGAAACAGTGAAAGAGACAGAAAGTAGATTAGCAGTTACCAGGGGCTGGGAGAGGGGGGAATGAAGAGTTACTGCTTAATGGGGACAGAGTTTCCATTTGGGGTGATGAAAAGTTTTGGAAATAGTAGTGAGGGTTGTACAATCTTATGAATGTAATTAACACCACTGAATTGTACACTTTAAAATGATTAAAATGACAAAATTTATGTATTTTACCACAATAAAATTCAAAACAAACATTTAAAAAATATAATGTGCCCCAACTTACATACTTTTCAAGAACACAAATAGGATACACCTCAAATATATTGGAGCTGCCCATGGGGGAAAGGAAACTAACTAGAGGGGAGTAAGTGAATAGACAACACAAGAGGCAGCCCCGCCGGGTCAGTGACGGGAGTGGCTGTGAATCGAGGACCTTTATCAACTCATCTCTCTTTCCCTGAGATCTAGTAAGAAGGCAAGGAATTCCCTTTCTTCTCCTCCCTAGAGGCGTCCAATAATAGGAGTTTACTATGAATCATGCTAGGGGTTTTGAGCATATTCAAATATATATTCACACACATAGTATACGTACACACACATACACACAAAATCTTTTTATACAAATGGGAGCACACCAGTGGATGCACTACTTTGCTGTTCCTTTACTTCTTCTTCAGTCTTTTATTCTTTCAGGATTTTTTTTTAAATTGTAGTAACATATATATAATGTGAAATTTGCCACTTAAGCCAATTTTTAAATCATTAAATTGGGTTTTATTGTGGCAACATTTATACAACATAAAATTTCCAGGAAGCAGACGTGGCTCAAGCAGTTGGGCACCCGTCTACCACATGGGAGGTCCTGGGTTCAGTTTCTGGTTCCTCCTAAAGAAGACAAGCAAAACAGTGAACTGACGTGGCGAGCTAATGTAACAGATGATGTAAGTAGATGAAGAAGAGACACAGTGAGGAAACATGAGGGACACAACAAGTGGGAAGCAGAGATGGCTCAATCTAATCGGTACCTCCCTCCTGCATAGGAGGTCCCAGCTTCAGTTCCTGGTACCTCATTTAAAAAAAGAGATGAGCACACAACGAACAGACACAAAGAGCAGACAGTGAGTGCAAACAATGGGGGGGGGGGTAGAAATAAAAAGAAAGTTCCCATTTTAACCACTTTCAAGTGTGTATGTGTATTTATTCAGTACCTTGCATGATTATTAGACTGGCTTTATTTATTGCAAAAAAATAGGGATCCCCTTCCTCACACCAAAGAATTGAAAGCCAGGACTCAAACAGATACTTGTACACCAATATTCACAATAGTCAAAAGGTGGAGACATCCCAAGTGTCCTTTAATAGATGAATGGCTAAACAAAATGCAGTTTATTTATATAAGGGAATATTATATGGCCATAAAAAGGAATGAAGTTCTGATACATGCTACTACATGGGTGAACCTTGAAAACATTATGCTAAGTGAAAGAAACCAGGTACAAAAGAAAAAATACTGTACGGGTTCACTTATTCACATACAGAATAAGCAAATTCATAGAGACAGAAAGCAGATCAGAGGTTACCAGGGGCCAGAAGGAGGAGAGAATGGGAGCTATTGTTTGATGGATGCAGTTTCTGGGAAAGATTTAGTTACGGATGATGGTGCTGGTAGCACAGGATTGCAATTGTAGTTACTACTACTGAATTGCACACATACGAATTTTATTTATTTGTTATCGCAATAAGATTAGAAGACATGGAGACCCATGCAAAGTAGCTGGAGCAAAATGTGGTGGGGGAGTGGGAGCGGTGACCCTGGGGACTCTAGGGATGGAAATAAAGCACCTGTCCCAGGGACATGAAGTGGGAAGCCAGCACAAACCATAGAAGCTTCTGCCTGTGCCTCTTTCCTGGAGGCTGCTCTCCTGCACAACCTGCTTATTGGTACCATGCTCCTGTCTTGGCCATCTGGCTTCCCACATGAGCTCTGGTTTCTGCTCCCATACAATTTCATTTCAGTGGAGGTCCCAAGCTCCCTCTCTTGGTCCAGAGAGGTGATTCCTCTGCAGCCCCCATCATTATATGGCAGCTACCACTCTCATTCTTTCCTCACACAGCTGAAGGAAAAACCTGATTGTACTGCCTCACTGCTTTGTGACCTGCCAGTAGATGCCCTCATTTCAGCCTCATGTACTTCCCTTGTTCCAGCAACTGTAAGTGGGAGAAGAGGGACATTTGGAATTTTAAAATGTAATGGCATCTAAAATGGTGAATCCTTTCCAGAAAGTCTTCAATCTACTTTGCCCAGATCCATCAGAGGAATCACTGTCTCTGCCAACTATATAGTTTTACAAAATGTATTTCTTAATAAGACTTGAAAGTCAAAATAACCCCTTGATCCATGGGCTGCAGAATGGATGTTGTGCTAGCAGGCATGAAAACAACATTCATCTCATTGTACATCTCCATCAGAGCTTTTAGGTGGTCACGTGCATTGCCAATGAGCAGTCATATTTTAAAAGTAATCTCTTTTTCCTCTGAGCAGAAGGTCTAAACAGTGGATTTAAAATATTCAGTAAGCCATGTTGTAACAGATGTGCTGTCACCCAGGCTTTGTTTTTCCATTTTTAGAGCACAGGCAGAGTAGATTGAGCCCTAGATTTTCAGAATGGTACAAGAGCATTGGCTCTACCTTAAAGTAACAGGCTGCATTGGGCCCTAACAACAGAGTTAGCCTGTACTTTGAACCTCTGAAGCTGGGCAAGGACTTCTCTCTAGCTATGAAGTCCTGGATGACATCTTCTTCCAATAGAAGGCTGTATCATCTACATTGAAAATCTGTTGTTTAGCATAGCCACCTTCATCAGCTGCCTTGCCTAGATCTTCTGGGTAACTTGCTTCAGCTTCTACATCAGCACTTGCTGCTTCACCTTGTACTTCTATGTTATGGAGACAGCTTCTTTCATTAAACCTTATGAACCAACTTCTGTTAGCTTCAAACTTCTTCTGAAGCTTCCTCACCTCTATCAGCCTTCAGAGAATTGAAGAGAGTTAGGACCTTGCTCTGGATTAGGCATTGGCTTATGGGATTGTTTCAGGGGATTGATCATCTTTCCAGACCACTAAAACTCTCCCTATCAGCAGTGAGGCTCTTTCATTTTCAATTTCCTTCAAGAAATGTTTATATTCACGACTAGGCTGTTTGACACAAAAGGCCTAGCTTTTGGCATTTCACAGCTTTCCACACACCTTCCTCACTAAACTTAGTCATTTTTAGCTTTTGATTTAAAGTGAGAGATGTGTGACCACTTCTTCCTTTCACTTGAACACTTAGAGGCCATCGTAGGGTTATTAGTTGGCCCAATTTCAATATTGTTGTATCTCAGGGAAGAGGGAGACCTGAGGAGAGGGAGACTGTTGGGAGAGTGGTTGGTCAGTGGAGCAGTCAGAACACACACAGCACGCATTGAGTAAGTTCCTTGTCCTACATGGGCATGGCTCGTGGTGCCACCTAACAATTACAGTAGTGACATCAAAGGTCACTGATCAAAGGTCATCATAACAGGTGAATAATAATGGAAATTTTTGAAATGTTGAGAAAATTACCAAATTGTGACACAGAGACTGGAAGTGAGCACCTGCTGTTGGAAAAATGGCACCAAGAGACTTGCTCGAAACAGGGTTGCCACAATCCTTCAATTTGTAAAAAAAAATGATATCTGCAAAGTGCACTAAACTAAAGCGAAGTGCTGTAAAATGAGGTATGCCTATGTTTAATTCATCTCTTGCTTTGTAAAGAAGCATGTCAAGCATCAGAGTAAGGAGACTCAAAGCATCAACGTCTTTCTAGAAGAACCAAATGAGTAAGAAGCAAGTAAACATGACAACAATCTTTCCCAAGTTGTTGAACTAGCTTTGATGAATCCATGTGAAATAAAAGAGTAAATTTGTCAGAATCACTTATTTTGAGAACAGTGATAGAAGCTGACTCTCAAAACTCAGATGAATTTACAGGCTCACAATGAAGATTGGGGTTTCAGAAGATGCACTTGAATTATACCCAGAAAAGCCCTCAGCCTGAGCAGATGTGTAGGTGAGTTAAGTCTATGTCCAAACTTAAAAATCCTTTCATCTTTTATATAGAAAGAAGCACAATGCTATGAGAGTTTTCTCCAGCACACAAGCTATCTTTAGGAAGCGAATTGTGTGTGGGGCCTGCGCTGTAGCCCAATGAACTCCCACTGTCACCACCCCACACCAGGACTCCTATAGTTTCTCTACTTCTTAATAAACGTAAAAGCCTTCAGATGAATGATAAGCTGCTATTTCAACTTCAATTTACTGCTGAAACAATTATAAGAATATTTGACCCTCTATATGAAGATAGTGGAAATGTTTATAGTTTGGGAGGGTATCAATTATAGAATTCCATATGGGGTGATTTCTCAGTTGGTTGTACAATGAGCTATAATTTTAAGGGTAAAAGTTTATGTCTTTGTTATCATGTACTGTCACTTTTAATTTAATCTGTATTACCTGCTGATTTTTAGATTTCTAATGATTAATTAAGGAAAGGCCTCTTCTCTTTTGTGGAATTCAGGCATTTCTGCATTCAATTCTTGTTCCTGGAGACTAATAAGGATTATTCTAGTCATTCCAATGACAATAATTCCCTTCAAGAAGGCAAGAAAATTTGAATTTTTCCTTAAAAGTTTATGTACCAAGTGTTCAGTTTCTTCTTTCCTATTTTTCTTTAGCAGCCTCTATTTCTTGGATCTGCAGTATTATAAGCAATCTAGCACTAATGATGTTTTATGCTTGAAATGAAGAAGAAAACTCTAGCCCTGTGTCTGCCAAAGGAGATTAGATCAAAAAGTTCCTCAAACTCTGGGAGCCCAAGGTATTTGACTTTGAGAGCCATCAGAAATAATTTGTCATTCTGTACACTGTCACCAAAGTTACTTGATAATTGGGACGGAAAGACAAAACAGAGGTGGAACTATTGAGTCACTATATACTTACCACATGCAGTGTGATTTTTAAAGGTTCTTCAGATGTTTGTTGTGCACTATCAAATTATGAAACCCTGAAGAACCTAACTTAGAATGCCATCACTGGAAATTACTACACTTTCCAAGGACCCTCAGTTTACTAATCATCTATAAAACTAAAGCAAGTACCAGACATGGAGGATTGAATGATGAGAAAATACAAAAAGTGTTCTTATCCTTTACCCCAGGGGCTGATTGGTAACTCCAGTCCTGCAAACCATTTTCCATTTCTCAAAGTCCTTGCTCACAGAGGCCCAGTTAAATGGAGGATCTCCATTTCCTTTGAGGCACTGTGACCTTGAGGAACAGGGTCATAGTATTTTCTCCTTCCTTTAATTATTTTTCTCCTCTTAGAAGAAAAGAAAAACTGATTTTTTTCTCTGGTTCACAGATCCTTATTTTTAGCTGCCAGTCTCAATTATCCTCAAACTTGAAGTCACAGGGGCGTTGGTGTATAAATGTATAAAATGGTGGAGGCGGGTGGGGTCGGGGAGGCCCTAGACCTATCTACCCATCATGAGCCACATGATGAGGAGTTCATTTATTCCAGGGGAGGAGGGATTGAAATCCCTCCTAATTCTCAGTCCCCGTGTGTCCCACTGGGTCATTCCACAGCTTTGCATGAGTATTGATTTTATGCCAGGTCCTGGGCTCTGTGGACACAGCCAGGAGCAGATGTCCAGTTCCTTTCATTCCAGATTCTGGTATCCAAGTCCTGCCCACTTTCACTCTCCTCCTACCCTCATGCCCCAGGTCCTAGCCCCTCCCTGGAAATGGCATGTAACAAAAATCTCAGCTCTTACTTTGTATTTCTGTGGAACCCCACTTGGGAAAGGGAAGCAAGGTACAGGCCCACTTCTCCAAGAAATGAGGCAGGAGAATCCTTAATTCCAGAAACACATTTATGTCTCCAAATGTGTGATGGAATGACTTGGCCTGCCTCCAGGGTACCCCCAAGGTGGTGCTCCATGGCTCAAGCTGGGCCTCCCTCTCAGTCCACCACCCCCCATCACATGGTTTTATGGAGACTTGGTGGCCATTGGAATTGTCTTGATTATTTATTTTTTCTGAGTTATCCCTTTCGGGGGAGAGTGTGTTATCTGTCCTGTTGGCTGTGTCATAGCACAGCGCTTGGTAGATAGTGAATGCTCAATACTGGTCAAATGAATTAAGTAGTCTGTGCTTTAACAAAGGGCTAAAATATTTATGTGTTTAAAGATAAGGAAGATTACCCTTAACAGGTGTGTGCCCAGAGACTACTAGAATACCATGGTGATAAAGGGCTAACCCAGAAGTTTTGAACCATCATTTCTTGCCCTGCCCACCAAGTCCCCTATAAGCAAAATTCTGTTTTGGAAACGTGATGTGCCTCCCAGGAGAGGGGACCCTTCTCTAGGGCAGAGCCAACTCCTGGCTGCCATGCTTCTGTTCGCCACTGGCCCAAAGGAGGCACTCCAAGAAGTTGTGGTTAGGAAATGGATCTCCTAAACTGGGTATTAGCTAGCATTCAGCAACATCACTGTGTGTATTTTTCAATCTCACAATTTTAGACATTTCTTTGAATGAAGAGTTTCTCAATGAAGGGTTTTGAATGAATGGGTCAGGCATTAAACTGTGGAGTTTAAAATTGCAGACTCTAGAGCCCAACTGCCTGCACTGAATCCCACCTCTACCGCTTACTAACCCCAGTAGGTCCAATGCAGAAAGTCAACTTTCAATGCCTCAGTTTCCTCACCTGTCAATCAAGAATAATAGCAGCCCCTTGAGTTATTCCCTGAAAAGCCCTGAAACCAGGGCCAAGTAGATAGTAGGAATTCAATACATATTTACGCTGTTATCATTATTTTAGTTTGTCTAGTCTTCCATGGGCTATTGACATGATTACATAAAATTTTCTTTCATAAGGTTGCAATGGCATCAGAAAATTTTTTTATTTAATCTTAAAGTTTGGGGTTTTTCTTTTTTTCCTATTTTTAAAATTTCGATTAAAATATTAGGTCTATATAAAATTAGAGAGAGAATAGTATAATGCAACCCCCTTGAACCAATTACCCAATTTTAACAACTATCAACCCAATCTTTTTTTTTTTAATTGTGGTAACATATCCAACATAAAATTTGCCATTTTAACCATTTTGAAGTGTACGATTCAGTGACATTAATTACATTTACAATGTTGTGCTACCATCAACACTATCTATTACCAAAACCTTTTCATTCCCCAAACAGAAACTGTTTACCCCTTAAGCAGTAACTTCCCACTCTTCCTCCCCCCAGCCTCTGGTAACCTCTAATCTACTTTCTGACTCTGAATTTGCTTATTCTAGTTATTTCACATAAGCAAGATCATACAATATCTGCCAGCCAACATCTGTCTGGCTTCTTTCACTCAGCATGTTTCAAGGTTCATCCACATGGTGGCAAGTATCAGAATATCACTTCTTCTGAGGCTGATTAGTATTCCACTCTATGGTGTTTTAATTTTCTGGCTGCTAAAACAAATATCATACAATGGACTGGCTTAACCACAAGAATTTATTGGCTCTTGGTTTCAGAGGCTGGAAGCCTTGCTTCCTCTGGGAATCGGTTGGCTTTTTGGCCTTTAGAGAACTGTCTATTCAAGCACTTTGTCTATTTTTTTCAATTGGATTGCTTGTCTTTTTATTGTTGGGCTGTAGATGTTCTTTATATATTCTGGATATGAAACCCTTATCAGATATATAATTTCCAAATACTTTCTTCTATTCTGTGGGTTGTTTCTTCACATTCTTTGAAAATATTCTGTGTACAAAAGTTTTTAATTTCTATGAAGTCCAATTTATCTCTTTTTTCTTTTGTTGCTCATGCTTTTGGTGTTACATTTAAGAATCCATCGCCAAATCAAGGTCCTGAGGCTTTTGCCCTGTGTTTCCTTCTAAGAGTTTTATGGTTTCAGCTCTCACACTTAGGTCGTTGGTCCATTCTGAGTTGATTTTTGTATATGGTGTGAGGTAGGGGCCACAGCCAACCTTGTTTTGCCTCTGCCACCATGTCAGGGGTGTGCTGGAGCCAGCCTTCACTGTTTGTCAAGAGCTGATTATGCTCATCTCTTTCCAACTCCATCCTAATTGGTGCTTGAAATAAGCCATAATGGGAGTATTTACAAATGAGAAATTAGCAAATGCTACAAATCAAGGCTTTATTTTTCTCCTGTCTGGAGAGCCAGCTGTTAAACCAGCACACCATTGCTTCAACCTCCAACTGTCCCACAGAATTATTTTGGGACATCATGTTATTTCATTCACAATTGTTTCACCAAAATAAAACCTCTTTTAGAAAACCGTATATCCTTATGATACCTCAAAATAGTAACCCTAATTTTGAACCTGGGACCTCATACATGTGAAGCAGGTGCTCAACCACTGAGCTACACTTGCTTCCCAACCCTAATTTTTAAATATTAACAAATATCTACTCCCTGTTCAAATTTCCCCTATACTTTCCTGGATTTCTTTTTTATGGTTGGTTTTGTCAAATCAGAATTCCATATAGGTCTATTCTGTGGGGATGCAATTAGCAAAATCCAGAATATGAAAAAATCTACAGGACAAATGACCCAGTTTCTTCAACAGCTGAACTATAAGGGGAGGGGGGGGGGGGTGGGCATGAAGAGGGAGAAAACCTACAGATGAAACAAGGTTTAAGAGACATATCAACCAATTATAATGTCTGGGCCTATCCAGAGGGTACAGGCTTATGTTTTCTTTTAAGAACTTTATTTTACCTTTCACATGCTATTGATTTTTGCATGCTGATTTTATAATCCCACTCTTTACTAAATTCTCTTCTGTTTCAGTAATTATTTTTTTCTGTGGATTTTGGGATTTTTTAATGATATGTCACCTACAATAAATGATACAGTTTTACTTCTTCCTTTCCAACTCTCAGACCTCTAATTGTTTTCTTTTGTCTAATTAAATTGGCCTATATGTCTAATATAATGGTAAGTAGTAAAGGGGTATGAGGCATCACTGTTTTTCTTGTTCCTGACTGTATTAGTCAGCCAAAGGGGTGCTGATGCAAAGGACCAGAAATCTGTTGGCTTTTATAAAGGGTATTTATTTGGGGTAGAAGCTTACAGTCACAAGGCCATAGAGAGTAAGTTACTTCCCTCACCCAAGTCTGTTGCCACATGTTGGAGCAAGATGGCTGCTGGTCTCTACGAGGGTTCAGCCTTCCTCTTTCGCCTACGGCTCTGTGGTCCCAGCTTCTTCCAATCTCAGCTTTGGGTTGGTATAAGACTCATCTCTCTTCCCAGAGCTCGTTTCTTTCCAGGCCTTCTCAGCTGCTTAGGGCTCTGGTCTCTTCAGCTGCAAATTATTAGACAAATGGCTCAGCTCTCTCCCTGAGGCTCCAGTGTCCAAAACTAAACTCTGTGTTCTCCTTCTCTGTGTATTTACTTCCCTGTCTTTGAGCATCCATTTATGTAGCCCACAGCTGTAGGCTAGCTGCAGGCAGGGACTCAAACTGAGTTGCCGTAAAGATGCGGTCAAATAAAAGCCCTAATTTTAATTTAATAAAGTAAAAGTGAAACCTCTGATCTAAAACAAAAATACGTCCAGAGGAACAGACCAGTTTACAAACACAACCCAATATCTATTTTTTAGAATTCATAAACAATACCAAACTCCACACTGACTTTAGTGGAAAAACTTTTAGAGGTTCCTCACTAAGTAAAGTGTTGGCGTTTTGGTATACATCCAACACACTGTCCTATATATAGTATATATATTATTTAGATTGCATTTAAAATATATGCTATTTATAGCATATATAGTCATTATGTTAAGAAAGAAACACTAATTATTTTGCGGTTTTCTGAAATATGAATGGGTATTACATTTTGGAAAATGCTCTTTTTGCATTTATGGAAATGATCACATTATTACTTTTCTCCTTAGCTCTATTAATATAATGCATTACATTATATTTCCTAAAATTAAACCGATCTTGAATTCCTAGAATAAATCTCACGTGGACAAGATGTATTATTTTTTAATGTAATATTGGATTGTATTTGTTTATATTTTAAGTTTTTTGCATTGATATATATATATGCATGTAATAGTCCATAATTTCCTTTTTTGGTACAATACTTGACAGATTTTGGCATCAGTCTTATATTTGCCTCATAAGAATAATTTTGAAGTTTTCCTTCTTTCATTATGCTCTGAAATAATTTAAGTAACACTGAATTATTTGACCTTTAAAAGTTTCATAGAATTCCCCTGTGAAACCACCTGAGCCTGGTGCCTTTTTCCTTTTCCTCTTTTCATTTTTCTCCAAGTTTTTAAGTATAATATACATAATGGAAAGTGAACAAATCATGAATGCATAGCTCATTGAATTTTTTAAAATGGAATATACTTGTTTCATCAGCATCTAAATCAAGGAACAGAAACTTACCAGCACTCAAGAAACTTTCTATTTGCTCTTTCAGTGGGCTCCTGGAGCCTTTTTGTTGTGGAGTTTTTAACGACACTATTTTTTTCTATGGTAACCAATTTGCTTAGACTTTTTGTCTCACCTGGGGTCAATTTTGGTAAGTGGTATTTTTCTGAACAATTATCTATTTCAAAAATTTTACATAGAATTGTGCAAATTAGTTTCTTATGATTTGAATGTTTGTTTACCTGGCATCTCCTCCAATCCTTAAAAATTATAAGCACTGGGTATGTTTTTCTAGATGTTCCATCAAGGTCCATGCGATAGGAAATGACTTGTGGGTAAGGTGTGTATGTGTAAGAGTGTTACCGAATAATCAGTTTTCCATCTCTGTCTCTCTCTCTCTCTCTCGTCTATATATATCGTCTCTCTCTCCATGTCATTTCATTCTTTCTCATCTATCTACCCACCTAACTATCTGGCAATCTATTTAGGTATCTTTGTGTGTTTTCCATGGTGGGCAGTAAATGAAGGGTGCCTAGGAAAGCCTTTGCATTCCTGATAGAGAGACTTGGCTATCCCCTTTTCCTCCTTTCTGCCTTGGGCAAAAACATGATAATATCCTACCACCAGGAGACAAAGGCAGGAGAATGTGCAGACATCTGCCCTGCTGTTGATGAGCTGCTGAAATAATACTAGGAACCACCTACCTCCAGATTTTTGGGGTTATTTTTATTTTTTGAGGAACCTGTGTCAGAGTTTGAACCCAGGACCTCATGTGTGGAAAGTTGGCACTCAACCACTGAGCCCATTGGATCCTGCCAGATTTTTAAGTGAGTCTCTGTTTGTGCCACTCAAGTCACAATTCTGTTCTTTGCAGGTGAAGACATTCCTAATACAGAAAATAAGATCAGCAGAACCAGAAAACTCTAGTTGTTCATAGTATGTGAATGCTTAGACACAGAGTCCCCAACCCTCAGAGGGGAATCTGAGTAGCAATTACTCAAACTAGGTGCTTATTGCAACGGCCTTTTCAGCATAACCCTTGCTAAGAGCATAGTTTGCATACATCACAATGTTTTAGACATCTGATGTACTTTTTCACTTTTGAGCTATCATCTGTACAATGGGATAAGAGTAATTCCTACCTCATAGGGTTTTTTGTTTGTGAGGGTTTTTTTTCAGGAGATAGCAGGGATTGAATCTGGGACCCCACACATGGAAAGCACTCAACCGCTGAGCTACATCTGCTCCCCAGTGAGAGTTGTTTGTTTTTTGTTTTGTTTTTAGGAGGTACTGGGGATCCAACCTGAAAGCTTGTACATGAGACGCAGGTGCTCAAACACTTGAATTACATTTGCTCCCCTCATCGGGTTTGAAAGGATTAAAGGAGATCATCCCAATAAAGCGGCTGGGACAGCGTCTAGCAAATGGTAAAGTGCTCACTGATAGTTATTTGGGGGTTGTAACAATTATCTAAAATAATGCTGTTGGCTCTTAGTTCTTGAATGCTTAGTGCCTTTGCGTTCCTCCATCCTCCTGTAGGAATTTGCCCCTCAGAGGGGCTTCTCCAGCTGCTTTGTCTAAGTGGAGTCCCTCCCTCTCCACCACTCCTCGTCATCCTCATCCTGCTTTGTTTTCTGTTTTTATTTTGGTCTCCAAGAACTTGTCACCATCTGTAATTCTTTTAATTATTGATTTGGTAAAGGTCAATCTCTCTGCCAGGACATAAACCCCATGCAAGCACAACTCTCAGTGACTGGCATTGATTAAATACCCTCTATACATTTGTTGAACAAGAAGGTGAACAAAAATGTCTGAGAAACCATTTTGATATAAGAATAAGAATGGCATTTGGGAAGTGGATTTGGTTCGATGGATAGAGCGTCCGCCTACCACATGGGAGGTCCAGGGTTCAAACCCAGGCCTCTTTGACCCGTGTGGTGGAGCTGGCCCATGCGCAGTGCTGATGCGCACAAGGAGTGTCCTGCCACGCAGGGGTGTCCCCCGCATCAGGGGAGCCCCATGCGCAAGGAGTGCGCCCCTCAAGGAAAGCCGCCCCATGTGAAGAAAGCGCAGCCTACCCAGGAGTGGTGCCGCACACACAGAGAGCTGACGCAACAAAAAGAGACACAGATTCCCAGTGCAACTGACAAGAACACAAGCGGACACAGAAGAACACACAGTGAATGGACACAGAGAGCAGACAACTGGGGGGGGGGGCGGGCGGAGAGAGAGAAATAAAAAATAAATCTTAAAAAAAAAAGAATGCCATTTGACATAGAAAGGTCATGCAGATGTGGCCATTTCTTTTGGTATAATTTTGTGCACATTTAAATATAAGCATTGGTGCCCAATTCTAGACAATCTTCAGACTGTGAGGGGGTCTACTGGTTTATTATTATTTTTTTAATTTCTAAAAGGGTAGTGAATAGTCATTTATAATATTTCACCTACACCCCTTTATCAAGTGTGGTATGAATTGTTATTTGTAGAAAAATGTTGTTTTGCCCTTGAATAGAGATTTAACATTCAGCTAAACTTTTTTCCTCTAATTTTTGTTTGTTTGTTTTTAGGAGGCACTGGGAATTGAAGCCAGGACCTAGAACACGGGAAGCAGGAGCTCGATCACTGAGGCACATCTGCTCCCCAGCAGGAGTTGGTTGTTTCATTTGTTTTTGTTTGTTTGCTTTTAGGAGGTACCGGGGATCAAACCCAGGACCTTGTACATGGGAAGCAGGCGCTCAACCACCGTGCTACATCCACTCCCCTCAGCCAAACTTTTAATTTACAAAATGACACCTTCTTTTAATCAAACATTTAGATGAAGTTCTTCATAATTTTTTGGCTTTCTGAAGATCCTAGAATCCAGATTTTAAAATAACTATTGAAGTTTTATTTGGACTTGGGGTCAAAGGGAGAGTGCAAACAGAAGAAGCTGTAAATACAAAGCATGACTCCTTGGAGAAAGAAGCCAACTTCAAATGCATCCGAGTAACTGGAGACGCCACCAGAACAAATCTCTAAGCCGGCAGGTAGGCAGGAGAGTGTCCAAGGCCCAGCTCGCCCGTCCGAGGACGCCCTCCCTCCCCACGTCACCCAGAGATGTGGAAATCCCAGGGGCCCTGTGGGATTTCCCCTCGAGCTCAGTTGTGGTCCCGCCGACGTCCTCCTGGCTCCAGCCCCAGGTGGCCCTCCCTCCTGTCCACTGCACCCCCTAGAGGGACAGGGTAGTGTGGGCGCCAGCAGTGGGCTCAGCTCCCTGACTTTGAACCCTCTCCCTAGCTGACCAGCACGTCCCCCAGGCCTGTCTTTACTCTTGGTCTGTGGTCACGGCAGGATGGGGTCTTGGGGGTGCAAGGGTGAGTGGCACCTCAAGAGTTTGGGTCAGGGACGGGCTCATAGTTGGCGCCAGATAGCTGTGGTTTTTATCGACCCCTTCTGGAGCGAGCACAAAGTCCCTGCCAAGTTCGACCGGCACCAGGGGGCCCTGGGGTGTCCCTATCCTTGGGCTCCGTGCCCCAGGGCCTGGGAATTGGCGCCAGGTTGGATAGGTGCCTGCCTCGTGCTGGTGGAGGGCCCAAGCTCTCCAAGGACCCCCGGGGGCATCGGTTGGAGTGGGGCTAAGGGACTTGGGTTGAATCTGTTTTCCAGTCAGTTCAACTTTTATTGGGAGTACGGTTTGTCCCTGGGCTGCCCTTGCCCTTCACGTGCACTTGATCACTGGTGCTGGTTTGAATTAGCGTTTATGTGGGGGCTTTGGAAGCTTGTGGAACCCGGGGGGCTGGCTACACATGCATGGCAAGTGCTGGTTTTTATTTGGGGGACTTTGGGGGACCATCTTCAAACTAAACACGCACAGCAAGAACACAGTGCTTCTGTGGGTGGTGCGTCACAGCCGCGTTGGACGGCTTGTGGACACTGGGCCGGTTATTGGGAGACGTTTGTATGGCTGGTGCTCCTGCCATGTCGTGAGCTATGGACACGTTGTGAGCTATGGCCATGTGGTCACGCGGCTGGGTACAACTTGATGGGAGAAACAGAACACGATTTCTGGCCTGGATTACAGCAGGGTCTTAGGGTCATTTTGAGTAATGTCCTCTTTGGCCAGTTGCAAAGAGCAGAGTGATGCGTGGGGGTACCGCCATCTCTTCTCCCACCCCTCCAGGATAGCCACGTCATGGGGGCCTTAAGGGGGGGAAGAGGCCAGGAGGTAAGACTGGGGAGCCACGTACTCCAACCCGGCTTCAGTGTGCTTGACACGAGGACCCAGGAGAGCGCTGACCCCTGCCCCCCCCACCCGCCCCCGAATAATGGTGATGTGTGCTTCTTTCATTGTGAATGTGGTTCCACATTTCCCCCAATGTTTATTGGCTATATATATATTTTTTTTGGTAAATTGCCTATTCATATATTTTGCTCATTTCTCAATCCCTCCCCGCCCTCCATTAAACTCTTTATTAGGGAAGTCAACCTTGGTTGCATTACATTTTTACCACTCCCCGCCCCTTATCCTTTTTTTTTTTCAATAGTCATTTTTCCACCCTTTATGGCTTTTAGGTTTGGGTCATGCTTAGAAAGGACTTCTAAGTAAGCCTGATCCATATTGACTTTATTTGGGGTATGGGATGAAGGGGGCATCCGCTTAAGTTTTTCCCAAATGGCTGATTGGTTGTTTCAACACCATTTATCGAATGACCTTCCCTTTCCCTTACTGATTTCCCCACGAGTGGGTCCACATCTTAAGAGCTGGAGAGAGCAAAAATCACACCTTTTTGGCAGAAGACTGTGGATAAACAGGCACAATGTATAACAATGGAAGAGTGTCAGGCGAGACACACTTGGGAGAGGGCAGTGGCTAAGCAAACTTGATAGGGGAGAGTGGTGGACTTTACATAGTTTGCAAATTGTTTTGAGAAACCCAAAGAATAAGTCGACAAAAGCATATAGTGCCAAGATTTTACACCTCCTTTTTTTGTGAGGTACCAGGGCTGGGGATTGAACACTGAGTGACACAGGCTCCTGAGGGGTTTTTGTTTGCTGTTTTGTTTTTAGTAGGTACTGGGGATCAAACATGGGACCTTGTACATGGGAAGCAAGTGCTCAACCACTTGCGGGATATCCACTCCCCTCACCCACTTTTCTGTTTCCTTTCTTCTTTTTCTTCCTTACCTACTTTTAACCTCAGGGCCTTATCACCTCAACATGGGGCTGCCCACCACTTTAATACGGTCAACAAGGGCCCAGTGGAAGTGTTAGTGGAGAATTTACTCAAAGCCACAAATAATTCACAGGAGTCACATCTTTTGCCCACATTTAATTTTTATTCTGACTTTTTTTTTAATGCTGCACAAAACAATATTTATTTCATTTATTTCTTTATTTCTGTTTGCTGCTGTCGTTTTTCTGAAAGTGAGAGGGAACTTTTGTGGCCTTTTTGTCTTTTTCTTTTCTTTTAGGCCGCCTTAAGCTGCTAAATTTGGAATATTTAGAGCAAGCTGAAGGGAAAGGGGGGTTTCGCAAAATCACTCAGGGGAAAGGAAAAGTTGCCTTGTTAATCATGCCCTATGGTGGGTGATTAACTGCGTGTACAATTACGTTTCACTTTTAATTAATTGTGCTTAAGGCTTTAATTAAATTTAGGGGTTCCCTCCTTAGAGCAGCTCGTACTGACGAAGGTGCATGCGCTGGATGATGTCGCGGCAGTCGTTGAACACGCGGCGGATGTTCTCGGTGTCCACAGCGCAAGTGAAGTGGGGGTAGCAGTAGTGGCGCCCATCTCCACTGGCAGTGCTGATTCTCTGTGGGCACAAGCACGCGCGCACGGTCAGCCACACCCCTTCAAGGACACGCCCGCCACCCATGGGGACCACCTGCCACGGCCATACTGACTGGCGACCGGAGTTATAGTAAAACAAAACCAAGCTGAGGGGCACTGACTGCTAAAAGCCACATTGGAAACAAAAGTGAAGAATGGGAGTGTTCAATCCCTATGTTGAGAATTAAGCAAATTTACATCCATAAGAAAAAGAGAATGAGCAAGAAAGGGGGTGGGGGGTAAAGATGAGCTCTACTTACCAGAAATTCGTCGCGGATGAAATACTTGGCCCGGGTCACGCGTGGGTCCTCTCCGGGCTCAGGAGTAGCTATGAAGAAAATAAATAAAATGTCAGAGCAGAGCTAGAGTGCTAACATCATTCACTTCTCTGAATTTTTATTTCTTCATACAAAAATTTAGGGAAATATGTGTGTCTTGCTTCTTTTATAGGTCTTTAAAGTTTGGTGTGGGGGGGGTAGGTTTGGTTACACAGCTAGAACATTTGATAAAAAAGCCTCAAGAATGTAAACTTTTAACATATGCATGACTGCACAGAACCAATAAACTGAAATGCACTCCAGTCACACAAAAGAAGACATACGTACCATCCTCAGGAGTAGTGTAGCGAGCAAATTCTGGAAAGTAGTCCTCAATCTTTGATTTTCCAGCAAGGACTTTCTCAGCAAGCAGATCTTGCTTGTTGAGGAACAGAATCACAGAGATGGTGCGCAGCCATCTGGCAAAGAAGGAGAAAGTTTACTTCCCAGAAAAAGAGGGCCACCTTTTTAAAAGGAGTTTGAAATGCTTGCACAAGCACTTGGGCAAGATTCTTTTCTTGAAAGAGTGCAAAAGCAGAGTCTTAAGGTCTGTAGCAGGGCTCCTGGGTAAGCTGTGGGGAGGAACCCAGGGTCCCCTCTACAAACCTGTTGTTCCAGATGCTCTTGAAGAGGTTGAGGGCCTCCTGCAGGCGGTTGGTCTGGTTGTCCTCCCGAATGACCATGTTGTAGCTGCTGCTGGCTACCACGAAAATGATGGCTGTCACATCTTAACCACGAAAAAGCAAAACCATGTGCAGTAGAAGAACGCCGAGGGGATGGAAAAAGAAGGGAGGGTAAGTGTAAGCAAACGTGATCCTTAATTGAAAAAAAAACAAAATGTGCTTAAAGAGAAGCAAAGTCTGTAGCGTCCATACCATTGAAGCACTGGATCCACTTGCGGCGTTCATCGCGCTGGCCGCCCACATCGAACATGCTGGGGAGTGAGAAACCACACCTCGTCATTCCAAAAGGGCTAAACCCTGGTTTACCACCCCATCAGCCAGAAAGACCATCAAGAAACATACAGCTGGTTTTTTTTTTTTTTTTAAAAAGTGAAATATTCACTTACTGGAAGTTGACTTTGTCCACCTGGAACTTGGTCTCAAAGATTCCAGAAGTCAGGACGCGGCAGCGAAGCAGGTCCTAAAACAAGATTCAGGTCAATGGGTCTTACCCAAACCAACTGAAGTGGTAATAATTGCCAATCTGGAGCAAAACTCTTAGATGGCTCTGAAAAGGGCTTTGGGTCCTGGGATGGTGACAAGTTTTCACGTACCTGGTCGCTTGGGACATAGTCGGCCTGCTTGATGACATCAATCTTGTCCAGAAAGCTGGAGAAAAAGAAGCATGGAGGCGTTCAGAGTGCTCAGCAGGCTGCCAAGTGACTGTGCCTCTACAAAGTCAAGCTAAGTGAAAATGACTACTCCACAGCTACACAGCACTAAAGCAGTGGGAACTCTGCTTGCATTAACATTTGTGGCTTAGTGCTTATGCCTTGAACAGGTTAGAGCAAGCAAAATCTAAGATAAATAATTCTAGACATGTTCTTGGCTAATTCGTTACTTTAGGTTAAAAATTGTTTTTTCAAGGAAAAAAAGTTGTAGCAATTTGAAATCAGCATCTAGGAATCAGGGAACTGAAAATACTTCTGCAAGATAGTCCAGAAACTCCCAGGGCACATCTGGACTAGAGAGAGCACAGGCCAGTGGTGGGCTTTGCTTGCTTTTAATTGTCAAAGATTGCTTCTGGTGCGCATCTACCAGCAGAGGGCCCGAATCAGGCCCATCAGGATTTTGCCATTTGATAATGACTGACAAGAAATTAGAATTTTCAAATTGCTTGGTTTTGACTAAAATGGCAAATAATCTGAACACTGTTTATGTCCTCGCCATTCTGTTTTTTTAAAAAAACAATCAAAAACGTAAAATGGCACACTTAAAAGAAGCAACTTTTTCCGCCCAAGGGACTAATGAAAACGAGACTGTTTTAGTTACTCAGAATCTGTATCCCTTCCTTCTACTTTTTAAGAATCTCATTTATTAAAGAGAACAAAAGAGGCTGGCACAAAGGGGCCCTTCTTGCCCTAACCACACTGAGCAGGAAACAAACACCAAGTCCCCTTCCGTTCTACTTGGTCCAAGAAAAAGAACACTCCAGATATTAAACTTTTAGTTTAAAAAAAAAAAAAAAACCAAAACAACACTTGCAGCCACAGGTTACAGCTCCTTTGAGGTCCGAGGACAAGCAGCAGAGGGGCTTGGCGTCTCAGATACCACCAGCTTTCATGATTACTAAAGTTTTACACAAAAATTACTTTTCTCCACCTCGAACTCCAAAGTTGTAACTTTTCCTCCCCAGCAAAAAGTATCTTGTTTGTGCTGCCTGACTAGATACACAGTTAGGAAAATTAATAAGGATTGGGGTAATTAATGTAGAAAAATTAATGTAAAAACCGATTTCTTGGGGGGGGGGGCATTATTTTAAAGCCGGCTGGTCATAAAAAGGTATCACAACGGGAGAAAAGTCTATTTAAAGAAGTTCTGTAAGTTTTTTCTCCCCTCTTCCTTTTTACCAGTTTAGAGTTAGTCTGGCTGGAGGATATACTAACTTGCCCAATCAGTCTTACATTACAGTCCAGAAATAGCTCCCCAGCCGCCCTGGCCTCCAGCACCGTTGTCATGACAACAGAACCACAGTTCTATAAATAGATCATCAGCACCAAATCTTGTGAGAGAGACATCTGGAGTGGGGCCAGCCAAACCCCAGCTCAACAAATAAAAATCGGCAGCTTAAGAAATGGGCAAGGTACCAGGAGCTCAACTTTAACATAAAGACGGTTAAACCAGAAGCACACACTGGCTGTTTCAAAGGCAGGCCTGTTTCGATCAGCCAGTTAGGAAAGACATTTTACAAGTTTTAGGCTGCGTTGTTCTCTCTTTCTAGTTTCCTTAAAACTTTCCACAATCTGTGCAAACGTTGCTCTTTTAAGATAAAAAGCTGCAGGAGTAATTCAGTGTTCTTTAAAAAAAAAACAAAAACCAAAACCAAAACTTAAAACGGTGCTAGAAAAAAACCTAAAACCCTGGTTAAATTAACTTAATTAATGAAAACCATGCCCCCTCCACCGCCAAAGCATTCAGAACTGGGATGCCTAAACTTTCCTAATCTTAATCTTGTACCTGTACTTAACTTCTGACTTGGGTCCAAAATACAAAACGCAAACAATTCCAGGATTTCCATTTGTTTTGCATTACTATAATTAGCGCTTCCAGCTTTTAGCTCAAACTTTTGAGAAAATCAGGGACTTTGTGGTGGGGGTGGGCTCAGAGTGGCCAAAATGGACTATTTTTCTGTTCCTTGAAAAAATATACAAATTTGCTTGGGTATGACACCATGAAATATATATGTATGTGACAAATGAAAATAATCAAATGCACTTCCTATGGGAAAGCAGGGCAGGGAAAGATAAATTGATGTTTCACAGACCCTAAAATAAGCTTGTGAGAGCCACAGATAGCAGGAGTTGTAGAGAAGTTGCCTCTTGCTTGCTGTTTGACTACACTCTACCTCCTCCTCCTTCCTATTTATTCAGCAGATTTCCACAGTAAGTGCCCCAGGCTTGGGGCGACTAAGTTGCACGACTAGCTCTAACCTTGGCGCTGGTCCTCTCATCCTCATTAGCTAGTACTTTCTACAGCAAAATAGCTGCTGAGTTTCGGCTGAAATATCACAAATATCTCATGGACTCCTGCCCCCGAGTCACAAAAGACATGACTAGTTTAAAACGTCACAGCTGAGATGGCTCTGTACATTGTACAGCATCCGTCAACAAAAGTGCTCTGAATATTTGTATGTGCCTGACTGCCATATGCTCGCTGTATCACGTACAGGATGAGGGAGGTTGTAAAATATTTAAAAGGCAACTTTCCAGATGTGTATCGTGTCCACTGGAAGAGACACCACGGCGGGTACTGGTGGCAGCCAGGCCAGGAAGGAAGCAAGGGCCCCACTGGGAGAGGATTTAGGCAATGGGCGTAGCCGTTCCGGCACCAGGCAGATGGACGCAGCAAGTCTTGAAATTTCTCCTTCCCCACTGACTGATCACACTCATCTTCTGGAATAACCCAGGTGCCACAATGCGCATCTGCCTAGAATTTAACAGGCTTCACCTTGGCTTTCACCTGAGCGGCAACTGTGGCTCAGGTGTTACCAGGAAGAGACTTGAAAGGAGGTGGAAGCTAAATCAATGATGAAAGGCAGGCAACTGTGGCCAGAGACAGGGCAGGGGGGCAGGGGTCCTGGCTAGGAATTTCGTCAAACCCCTCAAGGGCTCGGCCAGGTGCGCTTGCTTTCTTAGTAGATTCTGGAGAAGTAGTTAGTGATGTTTTCTAATATAGGGCAGAATGAAGGCTGATTTGCTTACAATTTTAAATTCATAAAGGAAAGTCAGTCAGCTAAAACTAGAATACGTCTGTGAAGGGAGGAGAAAGAAGTGTATGAAAGAGGGCCTGGGAGGCTAAGACAAAAGTTTCTGCCCCAAATTAATTTCTTTTCCTGAAAGCACTAGAAGTGCTGGATGAGTCTGGGGGCTCGACTGGACTAGGATGTCCTTCGCTCCTTCACGTCGCTTTTGCCAGCCCCAACCTGTCACCCTCTCAAGTAATTTGTTTTGTTTGAAAATAACGCCACTGCTGTACTGTGTGCTCAGGTGTACAGTTTAGGACTGAAAATCTGCTGACGACTTACCATCCTGGAATCGAGGCTGGTGTGAGTGAATAAATAAGAATGCGAAATAGAGTTCGAAAGTCAAGACAACACAAAACCACCTCTACCTAGATGATCTGATACTAATAACATCGGACTAAGGCAGCTTGCCTGACAGCAGAAAGAGCAAAGCAATCACCAACTACTGAGGAGGGGCAGGTAGCGTTGTGTCTTCACCATTCTTTTGTTTAAATTCCAGCCATAAAATACACTACTTTTACATTATCCAAAGTGCAAGAGCTGCCCTATTTCCCCAAATGTTTAGAGGTCAATTTAACTACTTCCTTCAAGCTAATTAATTATGAACATCACTTTATTGCAAGTAATTATTTTACTCGAACAGGCATTCATTGTTTACATAAAATAATGTCACTGCACTAAAAAAAGTACAATTAAGAGCTTCATAAAACAAACAAATCAGACTAGAACTTTCTAACTGCATGTGGGAATAACTTTTGCTGCTGTGAAAATAATTCATTTGCACATAACTGCAGTGGGGGGTTTAAACGTTTTGCCCATTTCTGCCTATTTTATCTGCCACCTGGAAAGAGAGAGGTGTCACTTACTACTGGGCGCAGTCAATCAGCTGGTACTCGTTGGAGCGCTCGTAGCAGGCGCGCACACCCTCATCCTCCCACAGAGCCTTGGCGTGCTCGTAGAATTCCTGAAAGCAACACAAGACAGACGTGAACGAGGCTGCAGGCCTTGGAATTCCGTGACCCCCGCGTGGCGGGATTCCCACCTGCGAGCCCAACTTATGAATTAATGATCACAGAGCACTTTCATTTAGTGTGTTAAACAGATTCGGAAGTAGAAGAAGTGAATTCCTACTGCTCTCCTATTGTTATTAATTACTGGTCTTAGGCAGTCTCCACCCTGTATTTTTTTGGGGGGGGGGCGGACAGAGTAAACTACCAAATTGTTTTGTTTCTTTCTTTTTTTTTTTTTTTTTTAAAGATTTATTTATTTATTTAATTTCCCCCCCCTCCCCTGGTTGTCTGTTCTTGGTGTCTATTTGCTGCGTCTTGTTTCTTTGTCCGCTTCTGTTGTCGTCAGCGGCACGGGAAGTGTGGGCGGCGCCATTCCTGGGCAGGCTGCACTTTCTTTTCACGCTGGGCGGCTCTCGTTCACGGGCGCACTCCTTGCGCGTGGGGCTCCCCCACGCGGGGGACTCCCTTGCGTGGCACGGCACTCCTTGCGCGCATCAGCACTGCGCATGGCCAGCTCCACACGGGTCAAGGAGGCCCGGGGTTTGAACCGCGGACCTCCCATATGGTAGACGGACGCCCTAACCACTGGGCCAAAGTCCGTTTCCCTGTTTTGTTTCTTTCCAGAACTGTCTGTATAGGAAGAGTACACTAATCTGTTGTAAGAGAATGTGCCAATGAATGATTCAGTGTTGTGAAAATGAGAAGCTTCATTTTAAGATGTGCTGGGACTCAATTTTCTTTCCAGGAAAATCTGAATTTTACCAATAACCATCCTCATTGGTAATTCCTGGCAAATCTGGCCTCGTCGGTGCCTGCCATTTTGGTGAAGGTTGTTAATAGGAAGAAACAAAGCAGCAAAAAGCTTCCAAAATTGCAGTAGGTGATGATTCAAATTTCATTTCAACAGAAAAATAGGTTTAATCACGTAGGGGGCAATCTTCCCTTACAAGGGAAGGGAAGGTTTTTCTCCGATGTGAATGTAGCAATAAAACATTTTGCATTTTGTGAGGAGAGTTCTTAGATGGAAAGGACGTACTCAAGGGATATTGACACCTGTAGTTCATGACTTTTAAATGTTTTAAAATCAGTTTCCGGCCCATAGGAGTCTGAGTTGGTCTTTCAGTGTCTGAATCGTTTGCAGTTTCTGGCTTAAGGGCACTAACCGACATCTCAAGTCAGAAGGATAAGAGAAGTTTTCAGGAAAAGGATTAAAAATAGGTTCGAACATAAAGTTCAGATGCTGGTAAAACTAACAAAGGTTATTGCATGGAGGCATTTTTAAACAGCTGCCATGTTTTCTTCCATTAAAAATAAAGAATCCTATATCATGAGTAAGTCGATGCCTTGCATTCCATATGTGCCTACTGCTTGAATCTTCTTCCCGAACAAAGGCTATATAAAAAAAACTTACCTACACAAACTTATTAATGGTGTTTCCCCAGTAATGTAAGTCTGCAGCCAAACCCATTTAAAATACATAAACACAAATTCCCACGAAAGCCTAACAAAAGGCAACAATAACTCATTGTTGTAACAGTAGGCAAGTCTTTTCCTTTGGGGCCTTATAAACTGGGACATCTTTCCCTCATTTCCCTTTCCCCTCTCATAAATCAATCTTGCCCCACCAAGGGGCTCAAACGTGGATGCCTGGGCATGAGCCTTTTCTGCATTCCCTAAAAATAGTTCTTGATGGAGCTGATGAATCACTGCCAACAGTGTTATCCATGCCAATCGGAGAGCACACCAAAGAAAATGTGGGGTTTTTTTCTGGAAGTTTTACTTTGTAATTTATTTCTGAGTTATAATTTAGGTGAGATTTTGTTTTTTTTTTAATGATGAGAAAAGTTTTCCTTTGTCCTAAGGCAAAGACTGACTTTAGAAAAACCTTAATAAACGTTAAATGGTAACTTGTTTAAAATGACAATGTCTTCCATTATGAATCTCAGAACTGGTGCCCGTTTTCGCATTTCTTGGTATCTTAGGATACTTCCAAGTGAGATTTCATTAACAAGACAATTAGTATCTGGGCACCACATTTAACATAGTTTTGTCACAAGATGTATATGAAGGAATAACTGAGCCTATCACAGCTCATGACTTTTTCCCTCAGAAAAACTTACAATCTAATAAATGAGAATTGTAGTATTAAAGTGTGAGGTGGTAGAATTTTGTTCATCTATCTTGAACAAACCAGATTTTGTCTGGAATTAGCGCCCCCCCCCCCCAACACACACATACAGGTATCAAAAGGACTGAAATGTGTTTTGCCTGAAGTGTAGTTTCAACACCCTCCTGCCAGAGGACGGAATGTCACCGATGTGCCTAGGCCACGTGCAGGTGGATGAAAGCAGGGGTCAAGTCCCAGCTTGCTATCACCTGTGCATTCCACCAGTCAGGCGAATGGGGCTAAGGCACCACCAGTCAGGTCAATGAATGGGGCTAAGGCAACCCTAGTCCAGGGCTTTGCTTACGGGAGGGAAATCAAAGTCGGGCACGTTCATCACGCTCAGGATGTAGTCCACTCTGAACTGGTTCTCGGGGTTGGCCAGCTCCACGGGTGGCACCAGGTTGCTCATGGCAGCCACGATGGTCTGAAAGGAGGCAGCAAGCGGTCAGGGCAACGGCGCCGCCGGGAAGGGAGGCTACGGGGGGGGGGGAAGGGGCAGAGCACGTACTTCAATGGCCTCTTTCAGGTTGTTCTTGATGTCCTGCACTTTCGTGGCCTTCTCACTACAGTGGGATTGAAAAGAGAGAAAGAATCATATAGCGCCACGTGCACTCGAGCGTTGTCGCTTTAGTCAAGAAACTCCAACTAAAAGCATAGTATTCTGTTCTTCGAGGAGCCATGGGTTCAGAACTGTGCAGATTGGAGGCCCCCAAATCAAGGCCGTTTCAATGATCAGCTCCTGAGTGTGTCCTGAGGACACGCCCTGGTGGGGCGGAGGAGCGGACTGGCAGTGAGGCAGCAGCCCAGGCTACTGTACCAGAAGCTGGACTCTGTTTACTAGGTCACGGGAGGCTCCATTGGCTTGACACCCCCACAGCACACGCCGACACCTCCTGAAAGGTTTCTGTCGGCCCTTATCACCACCCCTGTGGTGGTGGTGGTAGGGGATTTGATGTCAGTATGGGGTGAGGGGAGGGGAGGACAGGCTGGTGGTTTTACTGGCGATTCCCTCAGTCACTGGGTAGAGGACTGACAGCCAGCTAAGGCAGGTGACAGCATGTGGAATAGTTAATAAGCTATTTTGCACTTTAATGCAAAATAGAGGCTCTCAGGGCTTTGGGGCCCCTTTATTTACCAAATGCATTCACTCTATAAGCAAGATGGTGTCTCTCCCAGGCGAGGCGCAGCCCTGGGCAGAGGGGCTAGCTGCAGTGAATGGAAGCTGCTAGCTTATGGCAGGAATGAATGGGAGCCACAGTAGGATTCCACCCTTGGGCATCCTTACCGGACCTGGGACTTGAGCTCCAGTGGGGCATGCCCCTGTGAAGCAGCGGTTCAAGGCTTGGTTGTTTTTTTGTGTATGTGAATTCCAGTGTTAACTCGGGCAGAGGACAGCCTGCACTTTGTGTGGGGCATGATTTCTATTTCAGTAAAGGCCCACACCCCTTGAGCTTCGGGGCTCCCCTAACCCCCAAGGTTTTTTCACCAGATGACACCAATCCAAGGGCCACATGTCTTACAGAAACTGGCAATCGGGCCTTTGTTTGTGCTTACAGGGGACAGGAAAGGACCTCCTGCTTGAGGCACCTGTTCTGTTGTCCAAGCCTCATCGTCCCTGCTTCTGAATGGGGCAGATGGAGCCAACTTCAGCGTTGGGGCCTGGGCCAGGATGCATGTGCCACACAGAAGGTGCTATCGCCCCCGTGCTGCAGCTAAGGAAACTGAGGCACAGAGATAGGGACTGGTAGGGGAGGGGCGTCAGGGCTTATCTTCTTCTTGCTATTTGGGATTTTTAAAAAAGGGTCTTGAGAGTCCCAGTTTTTAAAGCATTTACTTAGTCGTTTCACCGAGACTCATGGGATGGAAGGAGAAATAAACACACACACACACAAACATGCGCTGGAGCAGAACGGGACAGAAGATTAACGTAGGGGAAATGCAAAGGGGCCCAAGCGCGGCCTCGGCCGGGCAGAGCGGTCAGCAGTGCCTCCCGGGGAAGGTGCCTCGCGTGTAGGGGAGGTGGGGGGGGGGGGTTCCTGCCCAAGCCTGCCATCAGCCCCTCCCCTAAAGGACATGGTCTTTCCTTTGCAAATTCTAACAATGGCTCACATTTACTGAGTACTTTGTTTCAAAATAAATATTTGGCTGTGTCTCTTGAGTGGCAGGCCCTCCCTTTCCGAATGGCCCTATCCCCCCTTTTGCTAGGCTGGGGCCTCTCCCGTGCATGGGCTCGGAGGCGCCCCTCCTCCTGAATGGGAGTGAGGGCTAGCAAGGCGGAGAGCGGCTGCCCTGGCAGGGGGTGAGGGTGTCCGAGGCTTTGGGAGGGGGCAGAGGGCAAGTCCAACAGACGCCACGAGCTGGATGGAGGTGCGCATTCTGTGCCCAAATCGTGGCTCTGGCCCCCAAACTCGGAAAGCGACTGCCCGTACTCTAGGGATTCAGAGTGCAGACCGCACGGTGGGACTGCTCTGCTCTGGAGAGGCAGAGTCGAAGCTTGTTTCTGAAATTAACTGCTGCAAAGGGGTTCCAGACTTGGGGTTGAGTCTGGTGTTAGTTATTTAGGCGGTGGAGATGAAAAGGACATGTGTCTGCCCCTCCTGCTCCCGGATGAATTAAGAATTTACCTGAAACCCCACAGGATGAACCCATTCCATTCATTAAAAACAGACTCCATTCCCTAGGTAATGAAAATCCACTACCCTTTGGTCTACCAGGGTCCTGACAATAGTAAAATCAGGTATGTTTGGGTATTAAATACCCAAATCCACGAGTGGCAGGAGAAAAGTACTTCTAGAAAAAAAGTTCTTTCATTCAGTTTGATATTTTGATCTAAGGAGTAGTATGATAATTGGAAAACTTCCAGTCTTAAATACAGATATTTTGAGAACGTGTTCAGTATTCATCTACGTTATGTGAATAGGTGTGGGAGTATATCAAGTATAAAACAGCTAAAATAGAAATCTAAAATCTAATTCGGGTGTGTAGCACTAAAACATAAAATTCTTCCATTGAAGCAATTACTATGCAGATGGAGAGAGTATCCTGGGGGTTGGCAGGTTGATCATCATTTTTACTATCACTTAATCAATTTAAAGACTAAGTTGTGAAATTCAGAGAAAATTTCTTAGATGTCTCTAAGCTGCTTAAGTAAGCCAAGATATATATCTATTGATAGAATTCTGACTAAAATATGGGGGGTGGGGGTGGGCAGGAAGTACTTTTAGGGTATTGTTGCCCGCTCCTTCTAGCTCTCCTATGAGGCCGATTAGCTGGGTTTGGCTTTTAAGGGTCATCGTCCCCCCTCCCCCCAGCTAAGTGGCAAGGGAAGGCTGTGCAGTCTTCTGTCTTATCCAGGTCTAAACCTCATCTCTGTACTGTTGTGGGAACGGACAGACAAAAGGAAGACAGAAGACAGACGCAAGACCCAGGGACTGCGGAGACATGCAGAGAATTTTTATTTTTCATATATGTGGTTAATGCTTATTTTCACTTGTAGAACAAAGTCACAGATAGAATAGGCAGGCTATTAGTGGGGTTCAAGGATCTCAACACAACATCTAGTACACAGTAGGTTGCTTAATAAGGACTTCATATTCCTCAGAGGCCAACTTTTGGTACAGTAGACTGTCCATTAGCTCTTACGTAGATGCCATTTTTGATTGTTGTTAGACCACACATGTGCCAGTCAAGGATTTCATTTCATTTTAGGTTGATTTACTGTTACCTTTAAAGGTCAGGGAGTAGGACCCCTCCCCCCCACAACAGAATAGTATTCTTATTAGAAGTTCCTAAAGATGAGCAATTCCAGCATGCAAAGAGTGATAGGACATAGCCGGGAGGATGGGACACGGTAGCCATCATCTAGGGGTAATATGTTCTAAAAGAAACAGATGAACAAACATGTGTCAGTTAACTTTGTCCCCAACCCCTAAATCCTTTGCCCCTCCCTTCCCAGGCCACAGAAGCTATTTCTTTGAGATGACCTAGGCTAAATCAATCGGCTCTGCATGTTCTCATGAGAAATAGCTACTCCGTCCCTGCATGCGCAATACGCAAGCGGGGCTAGACTGGGTCACCTGGCATGCGCATGTCTGAGCGTGATGGCATGAGGGGGCAGGAAGCGAAGGAAAACACCATTTGTAAATAAATGGAAACTATAGATGCCATCGTTAATTTCCTCACCCATTAGGAAATGTAAAGTACCTTGGATTAAAAGAAATTTGATCATTTTTTAAAGACCAAAGGATTTCCAATTCTTAAAAACCATCTTCCGCAAGGTGCCAAGGCGTCTTTCAAAATTAAGGATTGTGTGGCCCTGCGTACTTTAATAGAGGGAAATTTTTTATCCCCCAAAGAGGTCTGAAATTTTAAAATCAGACCAACCACTGGGTGGATGGAATTTAATAGATAGTTTTAAAAACAAGTAGCTGATTCAAACAGAGAACTGGGGGGGGAAACAGAAACTCCATATGGGAAAACATCAGTTCTCAAAATCCTAAACTGATTGTCGGACGATGAAATCTTTAACTTTCTCCCAGCTGGATCTAATTATACTTTCAGCATGGCCCCCCAAAATTATGTTTCACACTTAACTTGCTCCGAAAGGCTAAAAAATGGCTTATGTGTCATGTGGCAACATATACCAACATGGCCGATGGCTCTGAAATGACTTGTTTTCCTCTCAGATCGCTGCCCTTGGTTTCCCAGTATGATCTTCATGTTTGTTTGGATGGTGAAAAAAATTTTTCTGTTTTTGAATGTGCCTACCCATCGCTGTTGCTCCTTGCAGCCTGCGGGTCCTCTTCGCCGCCCCTTTTAAAGAGAGATTGAAAGCTCACCTAATCTGCAAGGCACGGCAATTTCACAAAAACCCCACACAGCCTCTCTAACATTCCTAAGACAAATGGCCAAGAGAAAATGCAACCATCGCCTCCCGTTATTCCTTAGGTCTCGTCTTTCTGGCTCAATTGGAAGGTCTATTGGGACTGCAGGCCGGGGAGAGAAAAATGCCACACCTTCGCTGCAGCATTAGCAGGGCCCTCTTGAGACTCTGGTCGGAAACAGAGGGACCGATAATTATTTTCTTGTGCTTTCACTAAATGTACATGCGTTAGGGAGCCAAAGCAGTGATTTATCTTGCAATTCTTTTGAGACTATGGCAGCGCAAAAGGCTCCTAATTCTCCCAGGCTGCAAGCTTCCCCATGCGTTTCATCTCAACACACAAAGCAACGGACACGGGAGAGCTGTGCTCGCAACGTCCTGGTGCAGATTTAATAAGTAGCCAGCCAACATTTTTATTTATAAATAATGGCTCCCCATACGTTGTCATCATCAGTTAAAAACATGAGGCAGCAGAAAGGTAAAGAACAAAACTGATCACTACAAAAACCAAACCAAATCACCCGGTCCTCAGACATAGCTAAGAATTCCTGGTTGCAGGCGGGAGGGCTCTGGGGAAGCCTTCTACACGGTTTGGTAATTGATGAGCTTAGCTCAACATCAGAACAGCAGCCCCTGCATTTACTCTAAGGAAGAGCTGGCTTTGAGGCAGGACAATTCACATTCGACCTCTGTATTCCTGAAGGTCAAATGAACAGTGCACATCATTCGACACAGTAATTGGCAGGGCAGCCTGGCCCCAGGAGGGGGCGCATTCACGGGGGGCTGCAAAGGAAAGGGCTGACTGCCCCAGACAGCCTTTAAGGGACGTAGGGCACCACTGCGTAGGGAATTCCTAGCTAAGGAGGAAACTGCTTTTGTTGCGATCCTGCAGTGAGGAGAAAGAAAAAAAAAAGGCTCCATTGGGCGAGTTAAAAATAAGGTATCAGGACTCACATGAAGAATTCCCCTGTATGTCATTTTCACAAGCTAAATTTAACATCCTCAGAGATTACCTATGGCTTCCTCTACAAAGGAGACAAACTGGGAATGTCGCTTCCTCTTTTCAAAAGAAAATAGAAAAGCTAAGTTCTGGTATAAATGCCTCGTCTGCATTACAGACTGGCTCACTTAAAGGGACAGGAGACTCCTTTCTGTCAAGATTAAAAAACACAGGGCAATCTGTAGAGTAATAAGACATCCTTGAAATAATTGACTTGAAGTTCCATTTTCTATGGGGCTCAAGTTAAGGTAAACAGGGGCCGCTGCAGACTTTTAGAAATGCTGGCCATATCCAGTTTTAATCAAAATATTTGTCTAGAAGGGTACATGGTCAAATTATTTTTCCTTAACGAGTCTCCTGAAGCAGCAAGCACTCTCTGGCAAGGGCAGGGCAGAAATTAGGCAAGAAATAAATTTTTCTTTAAATTATAAATTCATGGCCAGGAGCCCACATGGGGTGTTTGTTTATTGGCCTGATGGCAGTATATCTGCCGGCAAGGCTTTATTGAAGGGTGTGTCAGGAATTGAGAATTTCAGAATTATTCTGTGACAAGTGAAGGTGACTTACTTTAACAGCATGTGTGTGCTTATATTGATGACTCATTGGGAGTCATTCATAAAATTGGTAAACTAGCCCATTCTTCTGCACTAGTCTTCCTGAATTCAGGGTTAAAGTATAACAACCATTCTAAACTAAAACGTCCAGTTGTATAGGTGATGTCATCCTTTCTTCTCCCTGATCATCTGAGGCAATAAATTCTAGAATTTTCCATAACAAGCTGCCGTCAGGTGGCAGTTCTTTTACCTCTGAAAGGTGGTAAAATTCATCTTCATTTCCCCAACAGTAGGCATTTTTTGTTTGTTTTGGTGATAGCTGAATTAAATGATGTCACCTGACTCAACCTCCCCTTTTGAAAACTGAAGGGAATTGAGGCTAAGGGGTAAAATTTTCCCTGAATCCAGGTTTAAGAAAGAGAATGGGGTTGCTACCTTGTTAGTAATTGCCAACTAGTGCCCTCAGGTGTTGGCTATCTAGAGAGGTTACAACAGCCAAGCGAGGCTGGTAAACTTTGTCTTTTGTTTCACACATTTTGTTACATGAAAAAGACAAAGGACCCATATCTGGGGTCTGGGGAGAAAAGGGAATTCCACGATTATACAGAACTCCTTCCAGTGGTGTTCTTTGTGGCAAGTAAGACTCCAAACCTATCTGTGTGTCTGTACTGTATATGGGTTTTCTGTGTGGTTTTTCTTTTTTTCGTCTTTATTCTCACTGCAGTATTGTTGCACTGTCCTTCAGCAGGATGCTGAGAAGGACTTTCCAAAGGCAAAAAATGCCCCAAGTGCCAGTCTTTCCACCATTTCAACGTTTCCTCCAAGTTTCTTTAGGCAGGGGTATTGGTTTTGTTGTGTTTTTTTTTAAAAAAAGAGAAACAGTGATTAGCCCACAATGTTAATTCTACGGGGGGGGGGGGGGGGGACAACACGGGGAATTGTTAACAAGGGCTGCTACTTCCAACTTTGTTTCATAGGAGATTATGGAAACAGTATTTCCCTAAGAGTTTAAAACATCCCATTCTGGTTAATTATGCTGAAATCTGCTGGGGGGTGGCGGGGGATCCTGCGGCAGTGGTCAGCCGAGGAGGACAAGGGGCCGGCCAACGCCTGTGTCAGCCATGTTGGGAGAATCACTGCAGCAAAAGTCTGCAGGCAGGTCTTGCCGCAGAGGACCTGGGCTCAGAGGCGCTGTCGCCAAGCCAAGTGCTGCTAACTGCCCTCGGCAGCCAGGCACTATTTTCCTTGGAAAGGGGCATGTTTTACAAGAACATTAGTGCTGGGTTTATTATTATTATTATTTGTTGCACCAAAGATTACAAGGAGAGAGGGGGAAAAATTCCCTAACGAGCTCTGAAAAATTAAGTGAAAACTGGCTGCCCCACCCCAAAAACCTGCCTCTGCTTCCTACAGGTTAGTCTAAAACTTGCGCCAGTGGCTTAGCGCCCTTAGGCAGATATGACACTTACTCTCCATTAAACCCATTAACATGCAGGATCCTCATTTGCTTCACAATGGTGCTTTTACCAGATTCTCCAGCACCTAGAAAACGAAAGTAAGTCTCAGGTTATGAAGGAGGCATTTTACACACTTTGGGCAGGGGGAGGACTCTCCTTTCCATAGAAGCAACACTGCAAAAAAAAAAAAAAGCCAAAAAACAAGAAACCAAACAAACACAAACAATAGACTGGCGATTTTCCTTGATTTTCCTTGACATTTCGGCGCAAAGAAAATGAAGTCAAGGTCAGGCTCTAGGTCTACCTGGAGTCTTTCACCATCAGAGCAAGAAACGAGAATGGAAGGTTTTGCTATTATGGGGGTTGTTTTTAAAAACTGGGCTGGAGAAGGAAAGGGGCGCAGAGGAGTGGGGCAGTCTTGCCATTTGAGGGGGAAAGGGACAACTCAAGTTAAAACTGCAGAACGGAAGCTCTGGAATGCAAGCATTCTTTGGTAAAATGTACACACCAATGTATAGAGCCACACAATCCACTGTTGGTCAGATACGTCACTAAGACACCCGGGTTCACAAACTCTGCCTCAGCGCAGGTTCCCAGGGCGGTTTTCCTTCCCTCGGGCTACTCAAAATCTACCCCCTGAAACCACTACACGACATTGTATCCACTTCCTTGCCCTCCTTTCCCCCTAATTGTATCTTTCGAAAGAGAAATTCTCTTGGATCCAACAATCAGGTTCCAGATGAAAATGGAAGGCCATCAGTTATTTGTCATCTTTTCAAAAAAGACATCTGAACCCCAAATAAAGTGCCTGAGAACAACTGCAGCTACAGCCCGAGGGCCGACCCGGCTTCAATCCCAAGTAGAAAGATTCCAAGCCCTTCCCAACTGCAATAGTAGGGAGCGCGTGTCTCCATTTTAAGTCACCTTCCACTGATTGTAAAAACACATTTTATATACCAAGCAAGCGCATTTAAATTCCACCCATTTAGAAGGACTGATCGCTGTTCTTCATTGTCTTTCCTGTAAATTAACTCACTCTCCAAACGATCCCTATGTCCTATGTGAACAGGTTTTTTTTTTTGCCCTCCTCCCACACAAAGCTGTGCCCCCTCTTCTTTTTCACTGTATTTTTACTGCCCAGGTAGCAAGGCATTCCTCCTTCTCTTGTCTTTTCGCAAGGCTGTAATCAATATTTGTAAAAGTTAAAATTAGTTTCCACAGAAACATTGATTTCAAAGCAAACACTCCTAATCAGCTTAACTCATACATTAAAATATAAAGGGCACTAGTGAGAGATTTCATGAAGAAAATAAACGATGCCAGTCGCAATCTCCAATATTATAGAAATGTGAAAACTTGGAGCTTGTTTTAAGAGCTCGGTGCCTCAGTTTCCACATTTATGAAATGAGAGGATTGGGCTGAAAAAGTACTGCAAGATCTTTTGTGGTTCTGTTAATTCACTCATTTATATCATTAAATTAAGATGCAGTAAAAAAAGAGGAGTTGGAGCATTGTTTTTCCTCCTGGGAGGCATTACTTGGTAAGAATCACTGTTTAAAAGTGCCACATGTGTCACAGGCTATCGATACAATGTAATAAAATTTAGCCATCTAGACTCTCTCATAAAGATTAGCCTACAGTAGTGCAAGGTGTGTTCAGAGTAACAGCCTCAAATTAAGTGGTGACTTTGTGATCATTGCCCAAAAGGTGTTAGAAATTTAAGGTACCATTAGCATCACACTTGACTTAAATTAGTATTCAGATTGCAAGGTAGCATTCATAGGAGAGATTCGAGACTTTTCCAGGTTTCTGCTTTGAAATCAAATTAACGTATGTGGATTAATATTGACATAGCGTAATTCTACCTTTAGAAGTTTTAGTCAGGGCCTCCATACACATACCATGCAATTACTGGAAATGCAAATAAACACCAAAGACTTATTTTCACTTAATAATTTTTCACTTTATATAAATCTGGACCCAGGAGAACAAAGACATGACCCATCCAAAAAAATCAAACAAAACGCCACCGCAAAAAAATCTGGTCTTTTACATTTTCTTCTTTACAACCGAGCTGTTTTGTTGAAATGTGACCACGAACTAGGTCTTAACCTAGCAAATTCATAAATTCATTCAGATAGCCAAATTACCAAGGAAGTGGAAAACTTCCATTCTAATTAATGCTTATGTAATTCTTCTGGTCCTTTCAACAATTTATTTTATGCCGCCTCCCCCAAGCAGCACCTTCAAAGAAGGAAAGGCCTTATCCGTGTGTATATATATGTGTTTTGGGTTTTTTTGCCAGAGGAAAAACCGTAATCAAAAAAGAGAGACGAAAAACCCAAAGCCAAACAACCCAATGTCACTTGACAAACAACTTATTAACATCCTTGCATCTCCTTCTACCCGGGAAAGTCGCTTTAAAGCACCCATAAGCCCCCTCCCACCTTGAAAAGGACAGAAAACGCCATTTCCAGACCAAGAAGCCATTTCCAGACCAATGTCATTTTCCAGTTTTATCTAATTTGTGGATTATTTCCCCCGTTTTCCACAAAGCACTCTCAGTGGGGCCACCTAACAGGAAAACGTGTGTGTGTGCGTGTGTGACGGTTTACTGCACGGGCCGGGGGGAGCGCTGCTGGGGGGGGGGGGGGCGGGCTGCTACAATTAATTCTCTTCTTTGCGTTTTCAAAAAGCCTGCATATCTGGAAGGGGAAAAAAAGGTCATACTGTAAAAATGACGTGTCATTTGGCTTCACAGGGCACTTCGCGGACGAACGCACACGTTCTCGCTCTCTTTTCTTTCTCGGCCTGGTTTTATTCGAGGCCCTTCTCTTTCTCTCACCGCCCGGCCCGGCCCGGGCCACGTCTGCTCGCAGCTCCGCGCACACCCCAAGGGTCGTACCCGCAGCGCCCCGGGTCGCGCCCAGCGGCCGCCGCGCTCCCTCCTCGCCCCCCTCCCTCCAGCGCCACGACTCGCCCGCGCCCCCTCCCTCCCCACTGCACCACCTTTACCACTCGGAGCCCTTCCGAGGGGCTGATGTCACCCGCCGCCCCCCCCCGCGGCCACTTCCCCCGCCGAAGCCTCCCCTCGGCGACGAGGCCCCCCCAGCGGCACCCCTCTCCTGGGTGCGCCTGGCTCCCTGCGCCCCGTCTTCCCCCTCTCCCGACAGATCGCACGCTCCACGGAGGCGGGTCCCCCTCCCCGTGCCCGCCACCCCATTTCCTGTCCCCGAAACCCTCTTTTTGCCGCAGTCTCCCGAGCCCCGGGCCCCTCCCCCGCTCCGCACACGCACCCAAACCCCTGGCGTCGCGTAGGCCTCGCGGAGAGGGAGAGACAGAGGCGCAGGGCGAGCGAGGGGCGGGCGGGGGGCGGGGGAGGCGCGGGCCGGGGGGAGGGGGCCCTGCGCCGCCGCCGCCCGGCGCCCCCGCCCCGCCGAGCCCGCGCCCGGGGCCCCCCTTTCCGGCCTCGCCCCCCGGGGCCCGAGCCCGCCAGCGGGCGAGGGGGCGCGCGCCGGGGCGGGGGGCGGGCCGGGCGCGCGCGGCCTGCGGGGCGCCCCGCGGGAGCCCCGCGCCGGGCCCGGCCGGCGCCCCCCGCCCCGCCCTTACCCAGCAGCAGCAGGCGGTGCGTGGCCCGGTAGACCTGCTTGTCCTTCTGCAGCTGTTTCTCGATCTTCTTGTTGGCCTCGCGCTGCGCCTTCTCCTCGTTGCGCTGGTCCTCGGTCTTGCTGTTCCCGAGGCAGCCCATGGCGGCGGCGGCGGCGGCGGGGGCGCGGGCGCGGCCGGGGCGGGCGGCCTCTCGCGGGCCGGGGCAGCGGCGGGCGGGCGGGCCGGGGCGGGCCGGGGCGGGCTCGGCTGCTCGCGGGGAGCGCGCCGGGCGGACTGCGGGCCGCGGGCGGGCGCCGGGGGGCGTGTGGCGTCGGTCGCAGCCGAGGGGCGCGCGCAGCTCCCCGCCCCCCGAGCCGAGGCCGAGGGCGCAGATGGCGGCCGCGGCCGGGCCGAGGCGGACTGGAGCAGGAGCCGCGGGAGCTGCTGCCGCCGCTGCCGCCGCCGCCGCTCTTATTGCCTCGGCCCGGGCCCCGCCGCCGCCCCGACCCAAAAGTGCCGCGGCGGGCGGGGGGAGCGGGGGGAGGCGGAGGCGGCGGCGGCGCGGGGGGCGGGAGGCGGAGGCCGGGGAGGAGGGCCGAGCGGCGGCCGCGGCGGGGCGGGCGGGCGGCGGCGGCGGGAGGCGCCCCCCGCCGGGCGCCCGCGCAGGGGCCGCCCGGCGCCCGCGGCCCGCGCCGCCGCGCGCCCCCGCGCCCCCCCGCGGCCCGGGCCCGGGGTGCGCCGGGCCGCGGGGGGAGAGGGGGCGTCCCCGCGCCTGTGACGACCCCTCGCACGACACGGACGCTCCACCCCCCGGGCCGCGTCGCCCCGCGGGCCCCGAGGCCGCGGGCCCCCCCCGCCGCGGGCGCCGCCGAGGGGCCGGGGTGGGCGGAAGGGGCGGGCGCGCGCGGGCCCGGACTTCGGAAAATTTTCGACAAGAGAGACACAGAGACCCAGAGCGCAGGGCGTGTGGAAAAAGCGAGGCGAGCACGAACCAAAGGACAGAGCAACCGAAAAGGAAAATGTGTCCGCACACACGCACAAAGACTCAATAAAAACCCACACTACACAGCGATGGTGGCGGTGGTGGCGGTGGTGGCGGTGGTGGTGGTGGTGGTGGTGGCGGTGGTGGGGGCGGGCGGGGGGCTGACTAGATGAGCCGCTCCTCGCGCCCCCGGCGCCGGGCGCCCTGGCCCGCGCCGCAGGCCCCGCCGTTCCCGGGGCGCCCGCGGCCTCTTCGCCTGGCGCGGCCGCCCAGGAAGGAGAAGAAGGCGCAGCCCAGGAACACTCGGAAGCAGCAGGTCGCCCCGAACACGAAGCCGCAGCCGCGGCCCTGCTCCGTGCGCCGCTGCAGCAGGAAGTTGAGCACCCACGAGGGGCTGCGCACGGAGAACACCAGGAACACCACCAGGGGAAGGTGCGCGCTGAGCGCGCCGGCCTTCAGCGGCCCGGGCCGCCACACGATGCCCCCGACGCGCGGGGCCGCGTAGTAGGCGTCGTCCTCGTCCTCCGAGCCCGCGTCCCACGGCGCCCAGGCCCTACTCGTGCCCGCGCCGCCGGCGCCCTCGCCGCCCCCGGCGGCGCCCTCCTCGGCGCCCTCGGCGGCGGCGCCCTCGGTGGCGGCGGCGGCGGCGGCCTCCGGGGCCGCGCCTCGAGCCTCCTCCTGGGCTTCTGGTACCTTCTTCTTCTTCTTCTTCTTCAGAATCTTCTCCAACTTCTTCTTCTCCTTCTCCCTCCTCTTCTCCTCCTTGCGCCTCTGCTCCAGCAGCTTCTTCTCCAACTTCTTCCTCTCTTTCTCGGTCAGGAGCTTCCCGGGGGGCGCCTCGTGCGCCCCGGGCTTCGGGGGCTTCGGGGCATCCGCGGGTCTCCGCGGGGCCGGCGGCTCTCGCGGCTCGACCAAGGCCGCCGCTGCCGCTTCGGCCGCCACTTCGGCCACCTCGGCGGCCGCAGCCGCCGTCTTCTTCTCGCTCTCGGCCACTCGGGCTTTCATCTTCATGGCCATCTTCAGCATGGTGGCTCGGCCAACTCGGGGGGCCCGGCTCACGCCTGGCCGGGGCGCCCTGCTTGCCCCCGGGCTCGCTCTGCCCGGACCCTGTGCGCCCCGTGTCGGGGATCGGCCGAGGTCCCCGCTGTGAAGACCCGGGACCGCGGGACACGGGTGCCCGCGCTTCGGGCTGCCGGGCTGGCTGCCTAAGAGTTAGCGCCAAAAAGGATGAGCAAAAGAAAAAGGGGCGAGAACAAACCAAAAAGCACCCAACGACAGTGAGAAACCAAAAAGCACCGAGAGATGTCAAAGAACTCAAAAAAGAAAAGTGCAAAGGCGCGATGGCACGAGCCTGCCAGTTACCCTGCGGCGCTCCTGGGTTTGGCTCTTGGGGACGGCCAGTGGAGAGCAGAGAGGAGAAAAGAGAGAGAATTGGGGGGTGCCCGGGACGCGCGCGGGGCAGGGCGGCAGCGCCCGGGTGCCGCGGTCCCCGTCCCGGCGCCGGTGGCAATGGCCCGTGCTGGGCGACTCGCACTTCCGCGGGAGGCCGCGGCGCCCCGGGACTTACATGTGAGTGAGGTGCACTCACACGCAAGGCAGTGCCGCCCGCCGCCGCCGCGCCCAGGCACGGGGACCCGGGGACCCGGGCTTGCTCCAGCCGCGGTGCCGCAGCCGCGAGCCGGCGAGCCCTCGAGCGCCCTGGGCCAGCCACCTGACGCAGCCCGCTCCGCGGCGCCGACGCGACTGAGAGTGCCCGCCGGGGAACAGCGCTCCTGACCGGTCCGATGACGCCCCAGCCTCTTCAAGAGGACCGACCCACAACGGCGGCCCCTATAAACGGAAGGGGAAGCGCAAAAAATCGGCCCGCCGAGGACGCGCCCAAACTGGCCGCCGCGCGCCCCGGGGGCACGGGCGGGCCTGGGGGCGGCATCGCCGTGGGCGCCAGGCGTGGGGGGCGCAGCGGCGGGGGGCACGGGCGCGCCCAAGGCGGTGGGCGCCCGACCCCGCCTCCCAGACCTGCCTCCCAATTTTCGGTGAGTGGTGTAGCCCTGGGCGGCGTGCAAAGTGTGCGACGGCGGCGCTTACCCCGGCCGCGCGCCTTCTTACCTCCAGCTTCCCGGTGAGCGCACGCGGGGACTGCCACCCACCCCTCCCTCCCAGCGGCGCGTGCCCGCAGGGGTAGGCGTGGGTCAGCAAGCCTAACTAACTGCGACGCCTGGAAAGGGTTTTCGGATGGGCCAGAGGTGCCCTGTGAGCGCAAAGCGAGCCTTCCCCGAGGACGCGTGGGGTGGCGCCGCGGACGGCAGGAGCCGTGGCCGTGGGTCGGCGGACCCGTCATCCTCCCAGTTGGGAGAGGTGGTGGACAGCATCTGGAACAGAAGGAAAAGTATTTTATTGAACATGAACTTGTGAGGATTGCTTAAGAATTCAAAAGCTCCCTGCCCCCTGCCCTCCTCATCACCCACAGAAGCATAGCAGAGCGAGAGCACTGGGCTAAGAGGGCCAACTCGAAGTCCTCGACACCTTGGCCGCTGCTCCCCTCTCCTGGGACCTCGCTGGGTCACTTGCTGCCATGCCAGTGTCTGCTTGGGTACAATTCATTCATTCAATCAATGTTTGGCCTCAGCCACCCACCATGTGCTCAAGCCAGCAGGGGCCTAGCCAAAGTGGCGAAGCTAAGTCCCGGTGCCTACCCTGGGTGGGAACGCGGCCTACCAGCAGGAAGACCCACATCTGCCAAGGAATCATGAACTCCCAACTTTGACCTTCTATGATTTCTAAATGGAGTCCAAAACACTTGTGGTGGGGGGGGTTAACGCTCCCAGGGGCCTTGAGCAGACTGCTGTTGTGTATAGTCTTGAGCCATCTTTGAAAAGAGAAAGGCGCTGTTGCACACTCAACAGCCCTTTGAACACCCCCCCTTCCCCCGGTTTGCTCAATGCCAAGTAAGAGATGGTGTGACAGATGAAGATGTCACCCATTATTTTTCTTGGCCCCTTCTGGTCCACCTAGTCTACAAGGCCTCTTCTTCATGGATCTCAAAGGACAACAGAGGGTGATTCAAAGTCACCAAGGAGCACTTAACATTAAGAACAGGGAAGAAAAGCTGGACACTGGACCCTCCCTACCTGCAGCCCCTGCCTCCCCTACCCCTCACCGCAGACCCCAACCTTCTCCAACTCTTGAAAAGCCACTGCCCTTTCTTCCCTTCCAAACATAAGCCAACTCTGTCATGTGATAATGCCCTCTATCCCATAAAAAAATACACCTTCTTGGGAAAAAAGTCAAGAGGAACCACTGTCCTAGGTTGACACTTCTCACCAAAACAACAGGGGATTAAAAAAAAATTATCCCAGATGACAACATGCTCTTGAGCAAATTCAGCAGCCAGGCCTGACGACCAGTGACTTCCCTGGCTCTTTGAATAGACTGCAGTTCACTATCTTTCACCAACTGGATCATAAATCACTTGGAGAGAGGGCTCATGTTTTCTATCTTCAGCTCTTAAATAAAAACGTACTTGTGGGATTACTTGAATGTCATTCTTAAAAATTGGTGAGAAGTTTTTAAGAGTGAGGAACTGGCCAGAAATGTTTGTTATTCTCCAGCTGTTTAAAAGCATCTTCCTTCCTGTTTCTAAGGCAAAGCACAAATACATTGTATTTCAGAGGTATAAGAGAAACAGTAACCAATACAACGTTAACACTTAGGCCAGCAGCTACACAGTTCCTACAGTAAAGAGGTGTTCCTTATCGGGAAATCCCTGAGTTGGGTTACCATTCTCCCCTTTGAGATAAATATCACACCTGAACTTTAAAAGGAGTGAAACTGTCCCATGTCATATACTGACATATATTCTAAACAAGGCACAATCAGAACTATTGTCCTAGAAAGGTGGAACGCAAGGTCAAGGCTTTAATCATTTCAACTTCTAACCTAGCAGGCCAAGCCTGAAATGCTATTTTTTTTTTTAAAAAGTGTAGGCTTCTCCTATATTTTATTATGACTAACCACTGATGAACAAATAAAGCATTTACTTTGTAAATAAATAACAGCAGGTGGAATCAAAGGTTTACAGGTAAGCAAATTACACCAAGAGCTCTGAAACACAAGCTGATTTGTGGTCTGCTCCGTTTTCTGTTATCACCCGACACAAAGTGAAAGATGAGATTTTTTACTTAATTGGTGTGGTGAGCTGACACCATCTACGGTTTTAGGCCTACCATTTGACCTACCTGGGCCCTAAAAAAACAAACAAAAAACCTTAAAGATTTGGAGGCTGCGATATGTGGCCTTTTGTTTTTTTTTAAAGGAGTTACCAGGGATTGAATTCAGGACCTTGTACACGGGAAGCAGACACTCAACCACCGAGTTACACCGGCTCCCCCATATATGACATTTTCATCTGAGTTAATTTATCTTACTATGTTGTTCCTGTTTTAAGTACTTGGTTTATGCGCCAAGGATAGGGCAGAATTGTTGGAACAGTTCAGATCAAAGTTTTCCCAGTGGAAGGGGCCCCTCATTTGGCTCAGGGAGAGAAGTTACGGAAACTTCAGAATCCAGAGAGGGACAATGAGCCAGAACACCCTGTGTATAAAATACCCAGGGTGGGTACAGATTCCTGGCTCAGGTTGCCTGCTTCTTGCCAATGCCAGAAAGTTGGGATAATTGCACACCCCTAACCTAAGACACAAAATCCCCTGGCGATTCAACTTGGTCAAACAGACCACGACACTAGAGTGAGGGATGGCCTAGCAACAGTCCCTAGTTTACAACAATGGATTGATTCATAGGTAGGAATTCGAATTTTGTGGTCTTGTAAGCTCTATATTTATGGATGGAGTTTGTGTTCCTTGGCACTTTTGCCCCTTCCTTTCTGAATAAGAATGCCTTGTCTGCTTTTAGAAGCAATGGACTTGCTACAGCTTAGAATCCTGAAAATACTCTTAAACGTAATGATGTAATTCTCCTTGGCCTTTCATTAGTTGGGGTCATTGTAAATTATTTTCCAAGAGCCCAGAGAAAATGTAATTATGGTATTATTTTAATAGCCTAGGAAACAATAAATAGGTTTCCACTGAAACAGAAACTTTAGCTGTAAGGTTTTAATAATAGTACTTAGTGCTTCCATAGTGCTTTATGTCTTCAAAGCACTTTCTGCACTTTAATTAACTAGAATGACTGAAACTGTTATTGCAAATGAATGTTACTTGAAGGTAATGCCATATAGATGATGAAAGCAGGTATTATAGAAAAGCATTTTTTTAAAAAGCCCTGCTTAATCCCTGTAAATTTTATAATTTTGCATATCTGTGAATTACGTATTTTTAAAAATGGTTTCTTCAGTTACAGGATGTCTTTTTTTTTTTTTTTAAACAAAGCACACACATTTACTTACCACTTTGGCAGCAGATAATAATCTCTCCTTTTTATGTTTGATTTCCCATCACTTCTCAAATCACTAAGTAACTTCTTATTTGCCCTTCTAAATTTGAAATAAATCTGAAAGGTCAAATGTTCTGCTTCTCTCTATACTGGTCGGAGGCCTCTGCTTTGACAGTTAATCTGGTCTGTGTAGACAATCAAGCCTAATGGTTTAGGCCTATGCTTTGCAAAAATATCTTTATATGTTTGGAATATGACTTACAAGGGATGGGAGAGCAATCAGTCAAGCAATATGTATTTATTTCCCCTCCTAGCCTGCCTGGGGAGGTGGCCAGTTGGCCAAGGGGAGTGAAGATGACACGGAATGGAGAGGGGGCCAGACTTGTTGAATATGGCCCCTTCTGGTCCCAGGAATCCAGCAGTGTTATCTCAACTTTGATTAGGAAGCTTCTAGAAACATACTAGTAGAGAACAGTCATGTCTTTTGCACCCCCAGGGATATGCATTCGTCCCTGGAAGCCTTTGAGGTTTACTAGCCCACCTTTTCCTCTTGTTATTTATCAAGCTCTCAAAGCTGTTCATGACATGTACCTTGCGCAGTCAGGGAGGAAGCTGCATTCCTAGCCCCCTATTTGCAGAGGCTTGTCGCTGTCTTGCCTCAGGTCCCCGGACAAGACTCCCAAGAATGTCCCCCCTGTCCTCAGCTACCAGACTATTGCACTAATGCAAACATCAGCACCCTGTACCCAAGACTTGGGGAAAGCTTGCTTTCTTCTCTCCCATCAGATAGCAGCTTTGAAGGAGACTGGCTGTCTCTGCCTTCTGGCAACATTCATGAAATGCTTCTGTTTTGCGTGGAAACATAAATCCCTCCTTATTTTTTCCAGAGGCCCCTCATTGCCACACTTGTGCCTGAATAAATGGCAACCCACCCCAGGACTCCTCCTTGCACTGACTGATGGTGATAGCTCTAGTTCATTGCAAGGGCATGGTGGGGAGGATGGGGGAGGGGGGTTCCGTTCAAACGTCCTTAAAAATCTACTGTTGTGATTACCTAAAGCATTTTTTTTTCTTGTCATATTCACAAGTTAGTGACTAAAGAACTTATCTTTGACCACAACGTAACCCTAACCCTGCATTCAAAACGAAACAAAATGTTCAAGTTAGTAAAAACCCAAACCTAAATAACATAATGCATGTGGTTAACTCTGGTTGAAGATTCTAGATGACCCGGCAATCTGGATACCAAGAGCGAGCGGGGGAAATACTAACAAAACCCAAAGGGAAGCCCATCTTCAGAGACAAGCAGCAGCACCTACAATTCATTACCAAACTAACAGTAAAATTCGGTGGAGTCGTCGGCACAAATGGTTGGTCTCACTTACTGAAGATCTTAATTGAGTTGAAAAATATTTAAGAGTTTTTGCTACTCCGCAGCAGGAAAGTGAATTTTCTTGAACTGAAATGTCCCTCATGTCCCTTGGGGTAGGGGGGATTTCACGAGAACTTGGGTAACAGGAAAACCTGTTGCTCTGGGCTTTTAATTTGGCTGGGAAGATGGCACCTCATCAGGATGCGGAATAATGCAGAAAGGCCTAGTTAAAAATAGGCACAGGTCAGCTAACTTTTGTTTTTATTTACAAGGCTCCTTATTCAAATAACATTTTGACCATGCATCTTATTTAAAAGTAAAAACGGAGGGAAAAAGCGCTGGTGTAGATGGAGATGCAAGGCTGAGAGCGGCAAGGGAGATCGCTAATCTCCTAATAAAATTACCTTAGAGAAAAGAAGCCCTTTACTTATTCTTATTGTAAAGATTTTAATTTTTTCCACTGTATTCAATTCTTCAAGATTCACCCCATATAATTAAAACTTAGAGAGTTAAAGCTCTGGATTAATCAGGCAGTAAATTTTAGTTAAATGCTGCTTTGTGGATATATACACAAACAAAACAATAGCTAAATAGAAGTTTTACGTCTTGGGTTTTTACTGTATTTACTTCCCAACCAAATGTAGGTGATCATTTTAAAACAGGCTTGCAGTTAGTCGATAGCCTCAGTTTGGGACAACTGAGATTCTGACTGGGTCCTTGAAAAGGCTGTGGGGGCCATTTTGCCTTCTTAGATGAAACCCATTCTGTAGTCCCACTTCCATCTGCTGTTGGTAAACCCTGAATTAAGCAATTAATGTGACATAATTAGCCACACATTTAATTCATCTAGAAATGTAGGTAGCTTTTCATCTTTTTGTGTTTGCCCACGCATGTTTAAATTGGAATCGGAAAATGGGTAATTATGCCCTAGCCCCACCTACTTCCCTGGATTTTTACGTTGATTGGGAACTAACCATCAGGTTCTACCTGCATGGCTCCTAGGCGGGGAGGACTGCCTCCCCTTTGCAGGCCAGCTGGGCACAAGCCCCAGCTCTCCTCCCTGCTGCCACCCCAGCCTGCCCCTGCACGGAATTTCCCATTTAGCCTCCATTTGGTCAAAACTGAGTATTGGCCGGGGAGCCCAGAGGCTGCGCCCACCTGTCCCCCACTCAGCTGTTGACTGAGAACACTTAGGGGAGGGTTGCCCACTGGGCAGCAGCAGAGCCCAGATGGCACTGTAGCTTTCTAAAGTCTTTGCCAGCCTCTGGAGGGTACAAGGAGGGGGGAATTATTCAACCAAAGCATGGAGTATTTGGAACCAGTCTGGGGGCCAGATGCAAAGAAGATGTTTTGATGAGCCACAGACCTCCCCCGGCCCCCCCCCCAGGAGTGGGAAGCCTGCCTCTGCCTGCCTTCTTGTAAATTCCTGTCCCTCGGTTGCTTCAGTCTCTACTACCTTCTCAGATTACGGCTCCTTTTGTGCTAATTACATAGAAAAAAATGGAAAGAATGTCCGTCGCTGACTTTACAAAGAACCCAAAGCAGACTTGCCTTAAATACTAAATATAGCCCATTTCTTTCAGAAGGCAGACGATGCGACCTTCCAACTATCTGTACAATGTGGACTAATTGCAGAGGGCCAAATGATTTATTAAGACCCGGGTGACAGAAGGGGCTCAGCCACCAGGACTGATTAAAAATGAGTGTCACTTTTGGAGACCACTTCCATAAAATGAGAAGGTCTGATCACGAAGGAAACTCTTGTTTTCCCCTGGCACTTAATGGTCAGTTGTTGACTCGCTGATGGGGGTTGGTTAATTTAAGCTTCCTTTGTAGAAAGAAAATGGAAGCTGTTGCTCTGTAGAAAGCAGTCCCCATGCTATGCAGGTAAAAATACGAATGAAATGCAAATGGAAAGAAAGTCTAACTCCTCACCCCACAAGGCGTTCTCCATAATGGAAGAAACGGTCTCAAAAAGGCAGAATTGAGAAGGGGGTGCTAGTCCTACTAGCCACGCAAATTATGAATTATCCCCTCTCTTCCCCGCCCCGAAATCCCCGAAGGGTTAACGGTTGCACAGTAGCTGCTCGGAATGATTTATATTTTTCTGAGGAACATTAAATACTGAATTGCTCATGCTGAAATAATGCTACAGCTGTGACCCTCAGGGCTGCATTTTGGGCACTGTCTCCAGTGACAGGTGTGCTCTGTTGTGTGCCCAGCTGGGCTGAAACGGTGACACCGAGCTCGAGATTTCCCCGGATTAAGTGGCGCGGCCTCCGAGCCAGCCAGGAAAGGGCCCTTCGCCACAGGCAGGGGGGACTGCGAGCACTTGGGCTTCCACACGTCGCCGCCAGCCTTGGCTGCCGATGGAGGCCCTGCTCCCTGGTCAGAGACCGAGGACCCTGGGCCGGGCCCAGTGTCTGGGCAGGGAGGGGGCGGGGGGAGCACTCCAGGGGTCGAGGGTTTCAGGCGCACAACCAAGCCCTTCTAGGTTCCAGGGCAGACGGGTCTGTTCTACCCCTGGGCTCTTGGAGGATTCTAGCAATCGAAGCAAGGCCAGAATTCTAGGAAATGTGTCACCCAAACTGGTATTATTAGAGGAAGTGGCACAAAGCTAGAAATGCAGTCTAATCGGTACCATACTAATTATACCTATTTTTATCCCAGGTGACCTAACACCACGAAATACAAACCCTGCAGTGACCTAACACCACGAAATACAAACTCTGGGAAAGTAGCCCTCCACACACCTTCACGTGGACACTGTGGGGGCCACGGGGCAAATGTTCCAGCTGGTCCCTTGACACGACCCTGGGGTGGAAAGCCAGCAGTCACCCAGGAAGGCAGCTGATGGCCCAGGACACTCGGCCACAGTCCAGGCCGGCCAATGGGGCTCTCTAGGTGGACGCTTGGGGCCCTGGCCTCAGGGCAGCAGGCTGAGCAGTCAAAGGCCAGCCTGAGCCAACTGGCCTGAGGCTGGAGAGAGGAGGGAGAAGGCCAGGCCATGCTTGGTCAAGCAAGATGGGTCTCACACAGAAGCTTCCCCTGGACCATTCCACCACCCGAAGACCCTGGGGATCCCTGCACATGGGCAAGATGGCGCCCACATGGCTGCAGGACAGAGAGCCAGCTAAGAGCTGCAGCTCCAGGGCTCCCCGCCGGCATCCAGGCCGCCCCTCTGGGTGCCTCTTGAGGGTGGTGGTGTGCAAGGCGCCCATCGTGGAGCTGACCTGAGGCTGCAGGATGTCAGCTAGCCTTCAGTATTTCCACTGGCTTTGCCCCCTGTTGTTAATTAACCTGCCCTTGCCCTCCGAAGGCCAGAGGGTCATGAAGAATACACAGAGCCCCTAAGGGCCTTGGCCCAGCTGACAGCATGTTCTCTCGGAAGGTGAGATTAAAGGTGAAGATACCTGATCAGGTGGCTCAACATTTCAGAACAAACTTTGGGGAAAAAAAAAAAAAAAGGAAAAGGAAGGAAGAAAAGCAAGAGAGGGAAGGAGAGAGAAACAGATGGACTACGTGAGAAAATGAACAAGGAGGGGAGCTGACCACCATGTGTTTTTCATACGTGCCAAGCAGCTTGCCTTCTGTGGCCGTGCATATGCGCTTTTTTTTTTAAGGCAAATTTTAAATAACGTTGTGAATTCAGTCCTGTTTTCTCCCTAGGAATGTCTCATGAGCTTCCTTGCCTACTAAGTAATGCCTCCTTGCTGACTAATGATAATAGCTAACTAACCTATTCAGAAATCTTGGGGCTGCTGGCAGTGGGGGGAAGACCCACCATTTTGCTCTGCAGGAGATTAGAGGAAGGTGGGGGTCTCTCTCCATTGCAGGGGACTGTGGCAGACTGCAGCAAAAGGGAAAAAAAATAGGAATATAAATAAAATCAAGCTTCTAGGACTTTAGCCTTTTTTTCCCCTGACCAGTGAGATCAGCCCCTGGTGAGGCCTCTGCACCTCCTGTTTGCTCTATTGAGTGAATGGTAAGGGTCCAAGAGCAAAATGACGGTGCTCCAAAAAGCAAAAATCGATTGTATATGCTTTTGCTGGGCTATTTTTGGGAGGATCTTACGGTTTGCTTTTCCATAGTCAGGGACCATCTGACGAGGCACCAGTGTTACACTGGAAAGGCTCAGAAAGAACCAGAACTATCTGAAGAGGTCTTGGGGGCCTTGAAACAGTTTCAGAGATGGGGACAGGATGGGGCCTCAGAGGCAGCCCTCACTCCTGCTCTTGAGACCATTTCCCATCGGATCCTTCTCACTAAGATGGTGGTGGGAGGCATCAACCAATCTGACATAGTGTTAGAGTTTTTACTTCCTTATTAAAAAAAAAATTCTACCTTTTGAGTACCGGGATTGATTAAATTGGACACCTCTAGATTTATTATTTTTTAAAGCCTACCTGTTAAAGAACCATACAAAAGAATTTTAATATAAAACTTAGCTGGGACCCAAGTTAAATGAGCTTCACACTTAACCATTAAAAGCATACCTAATTCTAGAAAATTCTGACCCCAAATTCATACCATGACGTCATTTAATCCATGCCTCGGGGAGGGGGGACGCCCCAGAGCTGGGCAATTTAAAGTCACTTTCAGCCTTAAAAGTGAGTTTCTTAGATTGTTTTCTATTAGTTAAGTTGGCAATGATTTTGCTCCAAGTTACCCTGAGTTGTAAGAGTCCACCATTCTTAGTATTTTCTTGGTGGCTAATAAATATTCAAGTCTCCAAATATGAAACAGAGATATCTGATAATCTGTTGACATATATTTATTTTTATGGGGTGGTTATGTTTTTTTTTTAAATTTCCCTCCATTATTTTCCTGAAAGAAAAATCTGTTGATAGTTGGAAAACTCTAATAACCTGAGGGTATTGAAAGGAGTACACAGTCATGATTCTAACACAACTTTGCCTACTTTTTAAAAGAAGTGCATCATTTCAATGGGATGCCATGAGTTGGCTGAATTCAAAATACAAAAACCCAAGTTGCTGACCAACCAGTGCCGTCCCTAAATAGACTTAATATTGTGATTTTTCACTATTTGACTTTTTCTTGGGGTTGAAAAGTCTAACTTTTGGGGTTATAACTAAGATTTTAATCTTAACTATAAATACCTTTATACTTCATATACCTTACACATTCTCAAAGATACTAAATAAAATGTTATGTTTTCCTCAATGTTGCATGATTACAAAGCCACTAGATTTACTGTGGCTACAGAAGGCAAGGAGGAAAGCAAGAGAGAGTGAGAGAAAGAAAAGACTAAATAGAGCTCTACAATAAAAATAGAAGAGATTTTGAAAGAAAGATATATGCATAATTTCTAAAATGTGTAAATAACAAACCAACCAGCAAATCCATGAATAAAACAAAAAGTCACTAGCAGCACATAAACCCCAGGGAAACAAAAACAAAAATCATTAATTTAGAGTAATTGAATCCTTGCTTAGCTTTCCTCCCAACACTTGATCATTCAGTGGAATCGTCCAGCTGTCACTCTTTTCCTTTTGGGAAGGTAACGTTGATTTGTTTAGCAAGAACCCATTATTAGAATTCTGAGATCTGTTTAATGGGGCCACTAATAAATCTTAAGTCGTCAATTCCTGACTTTTTTCCCCCTGAAATTCTCGGTATGTGGCAAGTTGCTGAAAACACTTTTTTAAGATTCTGTGACTGTGATATGAAAATAAAGAATCAAGGCAAAGGCAGGGCTTGATCTGATTGCATCTGGGCTCTTTTGCATCCCAGAGGGAAAAATAAGTAAGATTGATTAGGAATAGCATCTAGGGGCAATATCAACACCGCCCTTTGGGCTGAGCTGTTTGCAAACAGAAACAAACTACTGGAGGCTAGATTAAGGAAATGAGCTGTGCTGAGGAGCCATCTCTCCTTCTCCCACCTCTTCTTGCCCCCTTCTTCCCCCACCTGCCTGGCTTTTTGCTACATTGCAAGATCGAGAAAAATTCTAGCCAAGAGTTTAAGTTGGCTATCCACATGAGAAAGAAAGAAAGAAAGATTATTGATCATCAAGTGCCAGATTTGGTGACTATGAGATAAAAGGATGTAGGGTTTGGGGGTGGGGTGGGGAGAAGTCTATTCTCCTGAAAGAAACCGAATCGTGGGTATTTTCTATAAAAACAACATTTCTCATCCTTATTTTTCCCTGGCTAGGCTGAGCTGGTTGTAACCTAAGACAAAACGAGGCAGGTGGCTTCAGCTTTCTCTAGATTCTAAGATGGCTGCAGGCACCAGACGAATCTTGACTCGGATAAAGATGTTGCAGACAGCCTCGACATAAAGAGTCCTCCCCGGTGCCTGCCCAGAGGGGGCCACTGCGGGGAAAGAGAGGGACCCCAACATCTTGTTCACACAGGCCCCCTCCGATCCAGCCATATTAAGTTTTTCCACCGCCTTTAGGCTGTGCTGGGGCGATGACAGGGCAGGTCAGATGATGTCATCCACTCGAAAATTCAGGCAAACCCTTTGTAGACAAAACATCCAGATGTTCTTTCACGACTGAACTTTTGACCAAATTGATTGGAGGATTTAGTGTCAAGAACACAAAGACTCAAGGCAAAAAGGTCGCTGGAATAGGAAATTGGTGGGCTATGAAAAGCCCGATAAAGAGTAAAAAGCACCGCATTTTTCTAGCGAGCAAGAATAGGAGTTTTCAGGTTGTTTTGAATGACAAAACTTACCAGAGCAAAGCTACGATAGGAAGAACAGATATATTTTTTTAAGATTATGTTGTTTCAATTTATTTGGCCCTCCTGCTGCCACAAAGTGGCTTCAAGCCCTCATTTTTAGCACTCTACAAAATGTAAATGGTCTAAATTAAGAAGCCATCGAATCTCACCCAATATTAATTCTGACATGAAAAATGAGAGCAATTCTCCCGACAGGATTATGATCCGCTGCATGGCACTAACTGGTCGCCTCACTCTCCTTCTCAAAGAACTCTGCATGTTTTCCTTCTCCAAAGTGCCTATTTATTCCTAAGAAGGGACAAAATTCCCTCTTTGCTTATTGTTACTCTGAAAATACATACTATCTGTAAATCGGGTTTGCCACAACCTCAAACTCTGCAGACCTCTATATCTGATCTGTTTTTTCTCAAGCTAAAATTATTCTAAAATAAAATATCTAAGCAGCCAGAATGTTCTAAGTCAGGATCCTGCCTTCAAATATTTCTCCTTCCAAACTGAACAGCCCACTCTGAGTACTGCCTTCCAGGTAGAAACGAGAAAAACGGGTTCAAATGTTTTTCAAGTGTTTTCCCTTAAACTGGTCTCTGGAAGTCACAAGATCACCTTTCCCCATCTCTGAAACACGCCGCGTCACCGTGTTTTCTGGGTAAGGAATGAATTCACATTCCGGGTTCAAATGTTTTTCAAGTGTTTTCCCCTAAACTGGTCTCTGGAAGTCACAAGATCACCTTTCCCCATCTCTGAAACAGGCCGTGTCACCGTGTTTTCTGGATAAGGAATGAATTCACATTCCGAAGGGCTCATGGAGATATTGCAGTTGTTGTGGGGAGAGGAGATATTTCAGTGCATCCCTGCAGTTCTGTTTCACCATCGCAAGCCCACCGCTGCCTCCCCTAAGAGTCTGCAGATGTCGCATTTTGCTTGTTAGTCCTCTTGCTAAGTGCAAGGAAATAAAGTGGTTTTCCTCGTAAATGTGATCACAAAAACAGCCCATAATTTACCTGCCCGGAAGCCCTAAGTCCCTGCTGCTTCATTATCAGCTGCCCGTTAATAATCATCAAAATGGTAAGTGTCTCTAGTCGAATGACAATTTAGTGAGGGGGGACAAGGACCCCCAGAAAATCGCAAATTATCTGAGGAAGTTGCTGCGTATGGGTGTCCCCTCAGGAAAATAATGGACCGGCAGACCAGGCCCGTCAATATTTAATTCAAGACCACAGGGGTCTCTTGGCGGCGACATCACTGCGAACACAGACCTGTGCAATTCAGTTTCACGCGAGCAGCTGAAACAAACAGGTTCAAGTCATCTGTCGGCCCTCGGTGTAATTCTGTGCTAGGGGCCTCGAAACGGTCTGTACTTGTGGCTGTATGCTACCAAAGAGTCCTACAACGGAGGAGGTGCACGGACGGAAACCGGAAAGAACGTGCCTTCCTTTTCCCTCTCTGGTTCTTTCTCTCTGTTCCTTTTGTCTCCAGGGTCCCAGAGCTACCCTGGACATAGTCTGCTGCCCTCTTTCTTAGAGTCCCATTCTCAGCTCTTTTTAGCTCTGCGAGACTAGGCCTCACTTTCTTTCTAAACTCTTCCTTGAGGTCAGCCTGAAATCCCCAGGCCACTTTGGGGGACTGTTAGCAATCCATTCCCACTTGGGGCTGAGGGCATGGGAAAGATTACCCAGAAGCCCAGGACGGTGGAAGGGGGGAACGGCGGCTCTTTCCTTTATTCCCACCTGAGCTGACTGTCAACTTTGTCTCCCCCTCTCTCTTTCTCCAGCCCTAGAACACACCCCTGGGAAGCTTGGGGCATCGCCAGGTGCTCAGGCTCCCAGGTTCTCTCCACCTCGCGGGGGCTCCCAGGCCCCTGAATGGCCATTTGCACCACCCGTCCGGTTTAGCGCCTAACTTGAGTTTACCTGCTCTTTGACCCCTTGAAATCCCTCGCTCCTTTCGAGCCCAGCGGGGCAGAAAGCACAAGCTAGAACTCCCCTTGGCTTATAATCACATCCCCCCCAACACAGAGGCAAACACCAGGCAGCTTGCTAGGGTTCACCCCTGGCTAAAAAAAAATAGTACGCCCTGACCTGCTAGACCAGGACGGTGGGACACAGGAGGGCAGGGAGGGGGCCTGACTCCAGTTCTCCAAGCGCATCCATCATTTGGAGGCGACAGCCAGGCTAACATCTCGTGCAGTGGTCCCCCCTTCTCGCCCCTCACCCTCCAGCCTCCTCGGTAAAACCCAGAAAACATCTTGTCCTTTCATCATAATTAAAGTGCTGTCAGTAAAAATGGCACAGCTGATTTTTGCTGCTGTTGAAACGACCCTCTCCATTCCTTTCCCCCTCTTCTCTCATTTGCTAAAGTGGTCTTTCTCTGCCTGAAATCAGGCCCTTCGGTGACGGTAATTGTAGCTCGAAGCAGAGTTTTAAGCAGAATCCTAACCTCGGGAGGGTTCGGGAAGAAATCGAGGTTTGATGCCGGCATCTGTCTGCGGTTTTACGCCGCCAAGCCATCGTAGCAGGCGGCACGGTTGCATTTGCGGCCGCTACCTCTGGTCTTTGGACCTGTGCAAGGTTTCCTGATGATAAGGCATCGTCAGGGTACACAATTGAGAAAAATCTGGAGGCTGAATCGCCACATTGACTTATCTTGGGGAATGGAGGAAAGCTATCTGGAAGGAATTAAGCAGGTTCTGGACCTGGGAAGATAAAATCCAAACGCCTTCCGTGCTCAGAAGGAAAAGCATGGCTGCGCTTTGAAATATCATCCCCGGCCTGCGTGCTGCTGTGTTCGAAAGAGAGCTAGAACTCACATGCATAATCAAGCGCCAGCCTCCTAAGCCGAGTGTCCCCAAGCCACACCTGGTGACTCGGCTGTTTGTGAGGAGGGCTGAGGCCTTTAGGGTTAGGGGTTCTCAGGTCCTGACAGTGGCGTCTCCTCTCATTTTTGTGAAAATGTCCCTCTAAGTCCTTGTTAGCCATCACAGAACTTTATGCAAAGAACATTTCAGGTGGGGAACGCCTCAACCTTAAAAGGCAAAGGACACTGAGCTCTGCCTTTGGGAAGCATGACATACATTCAAGAACATATTATGCAAGGAATTCATAATATTCACCTCAGCCTTCAACAACATCCATCTTAAAGAAACTCACATGTCAGGAGCTTTCAAAATTAGCTTGATTTCCTTTCCCTAAATATCATGCATTTTGGAAAGACCCCTCTTAAATTACACAGGGAACTTCACTGGCAGGATTATGGGTTTCTAGAAGGGAATGCTGATATCTGGCATGTAGTGATCTGGGCCTCCCTCCTCGGCTGCCAGCACCCCTGAGAAGGGAAGGTGTGGGATCCCATAGCCCTGCGCCGGCTTTCTCCGGCTCTAAGCAGGATAGCCAGGGGCTGTTTCCAGGATAGGCAAACAGCAAGACTGCTTTCCCCATTTGCTTATTTGTTGTCCTGGCCTCCTGTCTCCTTGCTCTTTCTACCCCACTTTTCTTTCTCTCTCTTTTAAAGAAAGAAAAGTGGCAGAGCTTATCTTTATTGACCTGAGCCGGGACAGGGCATGTGCCCCGAAGGCTATGTTCTCTAAAGATGACGTGCGTGGAGCCCCACAGCTGAGAGTGTGTCTCTTCCAGCTTTGTGGCCTCCTGGAGCTATTTATTAAATTACAAATGTCAAACCAGTAAATTATTTAATTAATTAAAAAACCGCACATGTCCCTTAAGAGCAGCCCCCTAAGCCTTTGCCCACTAATGGGACACAGCCACCTACAGGGAGGGAAGGAGGCCTGGGCCCAATGGCCGGAGACCCTGCGTGGGATCAACTGCTTCCTGAAATTCTGAACCTTGGCTTCCATATCTCTTTCAAATAATTTCTCTTAAAATGGTTAAAGCTTTCAATGTATCCCAAGAGAATGGTCTGGATTCAGGACAGGGGCGTCAGGCTGGACGTGGGAAGGTAATTGGTAATCTATGGCTCCCATGAGGCAAGATCCGGCAACACCTAACTAACTCATTCTCAGAAGCAGTCACTCTTTTAAAGTGACTCGGGCAGGGTCTGGTTTTCCCAGGGAGGTGGAAAGAGAGGCAGATTTGGGGCTGGCGAACAGGCTTCGGTTTATGTCCTGAAATTGGGTTTTCACCCTCATCGATTTCTGTGTGCTTCACATGTGCATAGTATCAAAGTGCCACGAACTAGAAGAAACCAGAACTTAATACGTCCCTAAATCTGAATTTGACTCCCTGTCATCTGGAGGTCCCTCCGGTTTAGTCATTTATACAAAAGAACTTGCCTTGCTTTATATCTAATATAAAAAAGAATTAACCCGTATCCATCCATCCATCCATCCATCCACACAGACAAATATTTTAATATATATATAAAGATCACACATGGTGGCTGAGCACTGCAGGAGAATTACCTGTAGTAATTCATTACCAAGGGTAATGAATAGAAGAAATGAAAAGTATCTGGGAAAGCAAAGTTGGAAAAATTCTGAAAACTGAAAGTATGTTTTTCTTTCTACAAAGACTGGGAATTAATTATACTCCTTGAATATAGACTATTTCTGTCTACTTAGATAATAGAAAAAAGAGACACGCAGTTCAGAATCTAAGATGGAGGGCAGCCGGGGAGGTAAGATGGAGGCTGAGGCTGAGGTAAATACTTTCTGCAGTACATCAGCACCTCTGGCTGCAGATGACGAACACTTTCCCATTCCAACCTCAGAACACTAATTCTCGACACAGGCAGAAGATTCTAGGTTGAGGTGGAAGAATTTGGTCCTGCCCCAGAAGAGAATTTTCAGTCCTGGAACATCCCACAAGGCAGAGTTTTTAGCTCCTGACAGAGCAGAAACAAGAGAAGGGAGCTGGCTAAAGGAAATTCTCAGCCCCACCCTGGGCCAGGCCTTTGGGGCTCCTTCTGCAAGCAAGCCCTGTCCCCCTCAACTTGGCCAGTAACTCTGAAGACACCTTGTTCAATATTGCACCTGACAAGCCATCAACACCAAGTCCACCTGTGCCTAGAGAAGGCTCGCCCACTGCTGTTGGCATGTACACTGTCAGCCCTGGGCTGGCGTGGAATTCTGAATGGTTATGCCTGTCAAACGTCTAGATACTACTGTTGTTTTACCCAAGCAGATTGTTCTGGGGTTTCTGCAGTTTAATTATCAGTACTCATAATAATTTTATGTGAGCAAGTGATTTGGTTTGTTCCTCTCAACCGGGTTGGAGAACTCTAAAGTTTTTTTGAATTTTGTTTTTTTTGTTTAACAATTCAGTCTCCATCTCTTCTTAGCTGTTCTACCTCTATTTCCCAATTAAGCATTGCTCACTATTGTTAATAGTGAGGTTGCTCACTATTGTTAACTTCCTGAGTTGTTTTTATGCTGTCGTAAGATGGTCAGACCATCAGGGGGTTCCAGCAATGTCTTACAGCTTTGTCTTCCCCATGGGGAAGGGTACATACATCTTAGGCACTCAACACATATACATTGAATGAATGAATGAATAAAGAAAATGCCCAAAGCAGGGCAAACTCACCGACCCAGCAAGGATTCATTCTTTGGAGAGGCTTGGCAGACACATGTGCAGATACTGGAAGCTAAAGAGGGCTACTAGAAGGGCAAGATGGAAATAAGGCTATTTCAAGGAACAAGTTAACCCAAATATTAGGAAATAACTCATCAATACAGAAAAATGGATACATGTTCACCAAGGATAAATCAGGAGTCCATGCTTTTACCAGGTTTTGCCAGCTTACTCACGAGGGAAACCTCAGATCTGCCAATAGTCAACAATTTGAAAAATCAATTTGTGACAACTGTTTTCATTTTGGCACTGAGATGGACTTACTGTGTTCCTAAATCAGGTGTCATCTTATGTTAAATTTCCATTAAACACATCCCACCATCTTTAGATTTTCCTGAAGCACATCATCCCCAACCCTAACAATTCCTAAATTCACAGAAGGCCCATTTTATAAACATATTTGTGTCAAGCTCCTTTCCCTGGCCATGAGAACAGCAATTATTTCCCTCCCCCCCCCCCCCCCCACTGGCCCCTACTTGGCCATTTTGCCTGCAAATTTAGCTCAAATCAATTAGTAGCACATTTCTAACTCTTGGCGCTTTGGAAGAGTGTGAACTTGCCCTGGCGGGAAGAGGCTAAACGAGAGAAGGAAGTGACGTGGGGTCAGCCTAGGGAGCCGCGTCGCCTCTGTGGGCTTTTTTTTTTTTTAAGCAAAAACTTGGGAGAATGGGTCTATCACAACAGATGAGGGGACGATTTTTATTTTATTTTTTTCACTTGAGTTAATTAATGAATAAAACACAGGAAACAGAGGGGCAGAGGCTGGAGGTCTGCTCCAGCCTGAGGTTTCTACAGCCTGAAAGATTCGCATCTGGGTGTGATTTTGTTCTTAGTTCCCTTGCCCCCAGCACAGAACAAAGGCTTTCTGCAGAATCTTTCCCTTTTTCTTTCCTACTAAATAGAATTGTCTTCTCTCTCTAATGAAAGTACCCAAGAGAGTGAAACCTGCAAAAGAGGGAGAAGAATTAAGGAGGGAGGAGAGAGGGAGAAGGGAAGGATGGAGGGAGAAGGGAAGGATGGAGGGAGGAGGGAGGGAAGGAAGGAAGGAAGGAAGGAAGGAGGGGGGAGGGGGAAGAAGGGAAGGAGGGAGGGAAGGAAGGAAGGAGAGAGGGAAGCAAGGAAAGAAGGAAGGGAAGGAGGAAGGAGGGAAGGAAAAGGGAGGGAAAAAAGAAAGAGGGGTGGAAGGAGGGATTGGAGGCTGACTCACACTGGCTGGCTGGGACCTAAATCGTCAAGGGCATCAACCTATAAAAGCCTAAGGATTTCCTAATCATCTGAGATGTATGCTCTATGTGCAGAGTGCTTGCTTTCAGCTTTAGGACTTGTTTGGGATAATGAGTTGAATCAAAGTACACATGATGATCAGATTTTTTTCAGAACAAAAAAGTCCGATTTGTGCCAGATTCCTTAAAACAAAATAAGTAAATGGGCTAAGACATGTGAGAACACTTGGAAAAGCAGATTGTGCCAGGAGGGGGGCTTTTAGCAATAATCTAAAAAAAAAAAAAAAAGTTCAACAGTCACTCTAGGATCAGGAGAAGAACTTTCCAGAAAGCAAAAAGGCCCGGTTCTGGGCAAGAAAACAAGGGCCTAAGCTGAGAGCTATAGGGGAGGGCTGGAAGGGTCAGGGGGGTGACCCTAGCCCAGACAACACCCCCAGCCTCCCAGCCCCTGGGGGACAGAGCTGGGGCGGGGGAGGTGGATGCAGTGGGGAGGACCCCCTCCCAAGGAGAGCCCGTCCGGCCCCTTGGGGAACCGCTGGCCACCTCTCAGCCTGCTGGCAGCAGGCCCAGGCTGCTCTCCACCCTCGGCCAGGTGCAGCTTAACCCTCCCTTCCTTTCCCGACTGGAAGTTCCTAGCGGGCAGGGACCCCAGATGGCGCTTAGAGCTAAATTTAGTGAAAGCTACTTTTATTTATTTATTTCTCCCTCTCTCACTTAAAAAAAAAAAAACCTGTGTAAGTTCCGATTTCCTTAGCTCTTTCCTTCCTTTTATATTTTCTTTTCTCTCTCTCTCTTTACAAGAAGGAACTGGTTAAGGGTAAGAGTTTTAACTTCTGAGGAAATTCACAAGGACCTGGGGATTTCAAAAGTGCAGAAGGAAAAACAAAGGGAAGGAGCTGAGATTCTTTTTCCCCTTTTCCCACCTCAGCAAAAGGGCCCAGCAAGGAAAAGGGGGGTGAAAAGACACAGTGGGGACACGGAAACCTCTCAGGGAGTGTTGGGAGCGAAATACAAAACCGCTTGCACGCCACGGTTAACAGGTGCTTTGAAAATGTCCAAACATCTGGGTAGAGAGCAGGAGGAGACGAGGAGAAATGAAATCAGGGCAGGATGAGGGCGGGTGGCAAGATTTCCCTCGATACTGCATGTCATTTTAACACTAGCTACCACTTCTGGAGGTGAAGGGGAGAGGAGCCCGGGCGGGGGAGAGCTCTCGGGGGGTCCAGGGCCTGAGGGCAGGGGCGGCTCGGCTCCCAGGGGCGACACTGCACCCTAAGAGGGGCCACTGAAAGTGTGTGCCAAAGAGCCCACCACCCACGCCCGGCACAGACAGGCCAGAGACCCGGCGGTTTTCCTTCCCGCATCTTCTGGGGAGAGTTCCCGCCATCCCGCTCGAGCGCCATTCCGCGCTCTCTGCTGACATCTGGTGGGGGAGGAGCCTCACGGCCCCGAAAAGCAGTTAGAAAAGGGGGTGCCCGCCTGCCCCCCGGCTCCTCAGAAAGGAGCCGCCCCGCAGGGCCCCGGCCACTGCCGAGACGACGGGCTGCGGGCCGCGGGCACGGCGGGGCGGGCGCGAGGAAACCTCTTCGAGAACCCCGGGAACGCCGGCCTGAGAGAGGGGAATGTCGTGGTGAAGTGAACTCCAAAAACTTGTTTTTCCTTTTTAATGGAAGGCCGGGGGGGATTTCTTGCCTTCCGTTAATGTTTTTTATTCCGTTCCTTTGACTTTTCGGCTTTAAAAGACCGAGGGAGAGAAAGTGCCTAGGAGGGAGGGGCGGGGGGGAGGCGCCCCTGCCCCGGGCGCCGCAGGCCCTGCTCGCCAGCCGCCCGCGCCAGGCCCTCGGCACCCACGGCCCCGGGGACGGGGGGCGCGGCGAGGGCCCCGGGGCCGGGGGGCGCGGAGCGGGGCGCCTGTGCCCGGGGCCTCGGGACGGCCCGCCGGGCCCCGCTTCCCCTCGCCCGGAAACTGGGCCGAAAGAAGCCAGAGGTGACCTTCTCCGGGCTGGGGTTCGGTCTGACACCAAGGTGGCCCATCCTCAGGAGGCTAAAGAGCCTCGATGAACAGGCGATGCCCCTCAGTTCCTATGGGTGGGGGGCAGTGTGGGTAAGGGGGTGTGGAGGACAGGAAAACAGGAAAACTAGACCCTGAAAAACCCAGTGATGGCTCTCAGGAATGAAAAGACAGTAAGAATTCTCCCTCACTGGTGCCTCCTGGCAGTAAAAAGGCACTGAGCCTCTACCCTAAGTCCCATCCCTCACCTCCCTGCATCTGTACCTATTGTCTAAAATGCTAACTCCTCCAGGAAGGCTCTCTGGATTTCCCTGGTGGACACTGGACATCTGTCCACCTCTGAATATCTTTCCTTGTCCTTGACCGGGCTGGCAATGAAGGCTCCGCCCATCTTTGCTATCCTGGCTTCCCGCAAAGATTTCCCAGTGATGGGCACCTAGAACTTAACGATTTAACAAAGGATAAAAGACGCCCTAGAAGTTGATTTCCTGTACAGTCTGTCATCTTGAAACAGACACTTGAAAGAGGTGTGTGTGTGAGATACCTGTCGGAACTTTTTATAAATGAGAATTTAAAATGTTTTAAAGTGAGAAGGACACCCCTGTCATTTTTCAGATGACGTAAGCAGGGACCCAGGAGATAAAGTGATTTGCCCAAGGTCTCAGACCCAGTTCCTGGCAGGCCCAGGGCACGTGGGCTGTGGGTTTGGAGGTCAGTGTGATAATGTGCTTTCCTGCTCTCCTAAGGTCTACAGAGCTACTACTTAAAAGTGACAGTCTTTGTCCTCAGATGTCAATTGCTCAACTGAAAAACCTTTAAAAAAAATATCCCCAGGTCTTGGTGGGAGTGGGAGGCTGTGTCCCTGGGTTGGAGACTTAAGCGGGAGGAAGTGGATTTCTGCCTCAGGTACAAGTGCATTTTTAAAAGCCAAGCTCTCAATACTAAAAGCAGAGCGCCATCTGGCAGCAGCTCTGAGCACACTGGTTTTATTTTTTTGTCTCCATTTCCCATCCCTGAATAATTTGGTATTCTCATTTCTTTCCCTAAAAAGAAAAGAAAAAAAGTATTTTCTACTCAGAAAACCCCCCAAAATAAGAATCCTTACTTTAAAAAAAAATCTCAGAAGAGAGAAGGGGGAAAAAAAGGAAAGCAAGAAATAAATTAGAGAACTTTTTAGGAGGTTGATTCAGAGGCCCCATTTCTGAGTTGGGGAAAAGTGGGAAGGGGGAAGGGGGGAGCCCCTTTTCTCATCTAAGGCAGCCTTAATGGTCTTGGTTCTGGCTCCTTCCTCCCTGACCTCCAACTTTACTTCCTGGCAGAATGAAAGTGAGTTGCCCAATTTCAAGCCGGCTTTGACCTCTGAAGTCAGGCCTCTGGGGAATCAAGGCTTTAAGGTTCAGGGGGTAGGGGGGTCGAGGGGGGTGGGGGTGGGTGGGGAGGAAAGAGAAGAAAAGCCTGTACGGCCTGCCAATGTAAGGCTTAGGCCAAGATATCTGCAAAGGTCTTGCATTTGTTCCCCCCACAACCTTGGGTCACTGTCTGCTCTATGGAAAGTTGAGCACAGAGATGCCTGCTAGCCTTGTCTGAAACAACTCATGGAATTTAAATCCCCCAGGCTGCTTACGGCCAGGTCCCAGGGCTACTCAGCAGAATCACCACAAAATGGAGCACTGACAACAGTTTCAAGAATCAACTTTTGTCTTTTCTGGGTATCACTTGGCAAATTCATGGACTCCTTGAATTGAGCACTAGAATCAAACAAGTTCAAGGGATGGGAACCCCTAACTTCTAGGCCAGTGCTCTCCCTCTACCATCCTAGGACCCTCTAGCGATGCCCAGGCTCCTCTCCCTGACCTCACCCCTCCCAAAACACCTCCTCCTTCAGAGGAACATGGGAAGCCAGTGGAGTAATCACACATTGCCACACTGCCCTAGGAGAGTTCCAGAACCTCTGGAGTTCCACCTGGCAAATTTCCAGACTCCCACTTGGAAAGCGAGGCCTGTTTTGAGTGTCCATCTTAAAACCCACCCTGGCCATTTGTTCTGCAAAACAAAAATAGCTAATATGCTTCCCTTTTAGCAGCGAAACAGAAATGAAATCACATAAACTGCCTAATTATAAATAGCTAGAGGTTTTCTAGCAGTCCAATTTCTAAAAATTTTCTCCTAACGCCTGGCATTTGTTTTGTTTTTGGGTTTGCCTGAGTCTTCTAAGCATTTCCTTGGAAAGACGTTGCACTTGGTCCCAGGCAAAAAGTCAAGATCAACATTCAAAAAACATGCCCTGGTTAATTTTCAGGCTCCTGCAGTAAGGAGGTATTATAGTTAGGGGGCGCTCCACTTGGCTGAACTTGGAACATTTAAAGCTAGTCTCCAGGAGTTTATAGTTCAAATGATATTTTTAATTTTATAAACCAGATATGTAATTTATCCAACTACCAATCTACTTCCCACCCCTTCTATCAATCCTAATAGTTTAGCTTCTAAATGCAAATACACGCCTGGAGTGGGCAGCTGTTGCCTCACTCCCCACCCCTACTCCGCCTTAGCAATTAACCTAAAGGCCCCTCTAAGAAAACAAATTTATTTTAAAAAATCAAACCCCTGATGAATCTGTAAGATCCAAAAGCTCTACTGAAAGATCAGATGGGGGCAAAAACAGAAATGTTTAATAGTACAGCAATAAAGTCCCCTCCCGTCCTGGTTTCTTGGGAGACAGGCTGATTAGATGCAGGTTCAGGGCTTGGACCACTCTCTCTAAATAAAATCATAGTTCAGTCTGCTATTCTTATTCCAAGACATCCTGCTCAAAGAATCTGCCCTAGGGCTGGGGGAGGAGGAGTCAACAATTTTCTCCAATACCAAGGGCAGACCCCTGACCTGGAAATAGCCTCAGGTTGTTATTTCTATTGACAAAAGGATGTTTTCTTTCTCAAAGGGCTTGTTTTACCTTTCCATTATTCTGAGGCCTTCCTCGTGTAACTTCCCCTTTAGAAGCAGCAGCTCCAGAGGGCTGCGGGCCTGCGATTCAGGTGCCCCAGCAAACCCGCTAGACGTGGGGAAGGCTCCGTAAGCATTTTGGGGGACACATGTTACCCCAGAGGCAGCATACGGCAAGCCTCATTCCCACAAGGCGGAGTGAATTTAGTGCACACCCGACAGTGGGAGAATCCCCGGCCTGCTCCCAAGGTCCCTAAAGAACCCCTAAGTGGTAAGGGTTTTTTTTTAAGGATTAAATACCCTCGAGTCCTGATGTAGCCTGGCTCATTGATAAGCTACCGACAGACCTGGTTAATCCAAGTCTCATACCAAGTCATTATTGTAATTTCTGGGAATGATTCCCTTTTCGATTCTATTTTAAGTTCATCTGTGCCACCTTTCTTTACAGAAACTTCTGGAACTCACCTCTACTTAAGAATTCAGAATCTCCAAAGTTGGTATGAACCTTTCCGACTGGCTACCAGCAACTGAAGCTGATGACTTTTTCTCGGAAGGTAACGTTTTTTTAGGTAGTCAAGTTATGTCTCAAATGAGCTCTACCTTCCCCAGGTTTAAATATTGATAATGTTAGAGAGTTGTTCTCAACTGGGAGCAGTTTTGCCCTCCAGGGGACATTTGAAAATGTCTGGAAATATTTTTGGTTGTCCTGACTTGGGGGAGGGGGATGGGGGTGGCTGCTACTGGCGTGGGGTGGGTAGAGATCGGGGATGCTGCTAGACATCCAGCACGCACAGCTCAGCCCCCCACGACAAAGCGTCAGTGGAGCTGCTGTTGCAAACCCTCTGTTACGCAGAGCCGCTCTAAATGCTCCTTAAATTCCAGCATACAGCCAACAGGGGGAAGTAACAGCTTAAAAATAAAGAGCTGGATTTGACACAAGCTTTGGAGCCGGTTTAAAACAGGGCTCTGTACTGGGAGGCGGATGCAGGGATGTGCAGCAGGCCCCTTCCTCATTTTTGTCCTCACTTTTAACACTTTCTTCTAGCCTTAAGTCAACTCCCCATCTAGTGGTCACCTGACCTATCAGCTCACCTGCGGCATCTCCAGGCCCTCTAAAGTCAGGTGTGAGAAAATTCATATTTGGGGGAAAAGCAGGTGGAAGGATCCCTGAATGATGAACATAATTTTATCGAAAAGTTAATCCAGCCTCTTGGAGGCCTAGCAGAGCTATACATAGAGTGGCTATAGGGAATTAAGATGGACATTTGCTAAGAGTTCAGAAGCCATCCCAGGACATTAAAAAAAAAGAAAAGAAAAAGAAATATATATGAAGGGGCGGATTACAAAGAAGGTTTGAATATTAAAGAGGACCCCAAAGGGCTGCTATTTAAATCCTTTAGACACTAGGAGTTACTTTATATAACCATGGATAAGAAAATGGCATCTATTTAAAAGGATTTATTCAAGTGGTCCCAGCAATTTAAATACCCGTTTACTTCTAAATAATGCCATCTATTCTCGACAGTTGTTTCTTTCTCGGGTTTATAGCTAAAGACACTGAGGTCTAGACTTCTGAGTCCCCGCCCCCGGGAGTCTGGAAGGACACTAGCCAAAGGACCCTTGTTCCTGCTTCCTCTGGCTGCAGCCTTCTTGGGCCCTGAGCTGTATTGTAATAACTGGATTCCAATTTTATATATCATCATAAGCATTATTCTTTTGTTTCAAAAAATCCCATAGCTTTCAACTTACCTCCATGCAGCATCCCTGAAAAAAAAACACCTTCATGGTAATATGTACATTAGCCATCGGTTTGATGAAAGGCAAAATTGTTCAAATAAGGAAGAGGAGAGAGGCAGTGAGGTCTTTTGATTGACAGAGAGGGGCAAAAGCTGGATAAATTTCCTTCTTCGGTGTCCCAAGGAAGGAAATAGAAATCGATGCTCACTTAGTGGAGACAGCTTGTGGAAGCTTGACTATGCTACGCCTTAGAAAGTGGGATGAGAGATTTTCCTCTGTTATCAACTCATTAGAGGAAATTTAAAGTACTGACGCTGTCCCACACACATAATGTGTGCGACAGTATCTGAGACACTGAATGACTCATGATAAAAATCGGGACTGGATCACAATGTATAATACCTCTCTACTCTCCCAAAATTGAATCATTAAAAAACATGTAGCAAGATCCAACACTCAAGTTCTGTGGGCAGATCTCAACGAGTCAAAATACTCATGAATTCTCCCGAGGTTTAAAAAATTACTCTGCAATGCAATTTGGGATTTTACCTCTACGCAAGTACAACAGAAGTACGCTCCCTTAATTTTCATTGCAGTCACAGGTAAGTTGCCTAACAGTCTTCCCTTATCACTGTTCCCAGTTGTTACAAGTGTAAAACTGTGCCCAAAATTCTACTTCGAAAGGTGTGTGTGTCCTGTGATCAAGCTGTTTGTCAGAGACCAGAGCACCCTATGTCTTAGTGAAGCACATGGTGACGAATGATAATTACAAGTCAAACAGGAGGATTTCAGGTCTTTCCCTACCTCTTTCTCCAAGGGCTCCTGGTCTTCCATTCCCACCGGCTGGCCTGCTTCACCATCTGGCTGTACGGAGGGAAACTAAAGACATTTTTTTTTCTTTGCATGTATAATAACCACAGAACAATCCCTACCAAGCCATAGTACCGGACTGATTTGTAGGGGAAATAAAAAGAGAGGAAGGTGGGGGAGTGGGGAAGTGGAGGGTGGGGGGGGAAGGGCATGGAGAGGCAGGGGGGATAGGTGACAATTCTTTGGGACAAGTAAGACAGAGTTACCCCCCATCTTCTCTCCCTGGCATGCTGCTTTCAGGACAGTGACTTCACACAATTGTAAATTTGGCAAGATGCCTTTTGTCTACTGCTTGGGTTGATCTTCCTTTATAAAATGTGTACAAAGAGTGTCCTCAGAAATGCAGAGATAGAGCAGGTGCCTAAGACTTTTAGAGTGTTGAAGTTAACAGGTTCAAGAATATGGAAATTAGAAAAGTAAAAAAACAAGAAAAAAGGCCAAAAAACCCAACCTACCTCACTTGGAGCAGGGAGTGAAAAGACTAAGAGAAAATGTAAATTTCTAATAATAGTTAACATTTATTGGATCCTTATGTGCCAGGCAATGGGTCGAGAATTCCCCTTACTTGGCTTCTCTCACTTAATTTCTAGAATTTAACCTCATCACTCATCTCTGAGGCTCTTTTTAGAGGAATTAAGAAAAACTAAGTCTCTTCCTCTGGTTCCTCCTGAAATGCCCTTCTCTCCCTTCCTTGGGCAGAGGTTCCTGGCCGCCCACCCCACCCCCACCAGTGCGGATCTGGGGCTTCCCGCTGGTCTGAAGTTTTATAAAGGCCTCTTGGGGCCTTCAGCCGGACTCCCAAGCAGACTCTGCTCACTTGCCTCGTGCTCCCTGAAGAGAGCCCATCTGCAGCCAGGGGTGCCGCCGGCCAGAACGGGAATCTGATGGAAGCAGTTCCGTCCCGGGGTCCCTGCTGGACCCAGGGGCCCCCAGGCTGGAGACAGTCAATCAGACCAACCGGCTCTCTCATCCCCTCAATTGGCCCTGCCCTTTCCATTTTGAAAATTGCTACTCTTGCTGAGAAACCTGATTTTAAAATGGGGCAGATGGCATGTTAATGTCACACTTCTTTGGGAAGCCTGCAAGGGCAAGGCTGGGTTGGGGAGACCTCCATCTTTGACACAGGTTCAAGGAGTCGGGAAAGGTAGGGAGCAGGTCCCATTCGCTATTTCCATGCCTGCCATGTATGAAAGCCACAGTTTTGCTGGGGGTGGGGAAAAAACGGTATATGGTGGGGAAATTTACTCTAAAAGCACAGAAAGAAGGTGGCTGGCATAGGGTATTTCAAATCTAGTCAAGCAGGTTGCCTTCTCTAAAAAAAAAGATTTACTTTTTGCTTAATATCAACCTTTCCACATAAAAGCCGAAGCTGATGTGAGGGTGGCTTCTAAATATGCACTGACTCTTTTACATAGGAATGAGCCCCGTACTACAATCAAGGAACACTTTCAAAAAAGAGTAATCACTGTGAAGAATATTGGGCAAGAGTAGTGTAATAAGACCACGAGATCAAAGCCGAGGGCCTGCTATACTCTAACACTAAAAATGTAGGGAGTTATGCACAAAAGCAATTATAAATATTTAGTGGAAACATGAGTACGGAGAAAAGCTTCAGATCCTGAGCTAAGGAAAACTACTAGAGGGTTTAAAAAAAGAAAATCTGCATAAAAAAGCACCCCAAATAAGACTGCAGTGTTGGCAGACAAGTTAAAGCAAATGTGGAAATTAAGTATCATTGCAGCAAGGACAGGTACCTCAGAAAAGGGGGACTCACGTGTCATGTTCACTCACTGGACATTTATGACAGGAGATCTGTTGGGGTTGGCTATATCACTCAGAAAGCAGCAGACTGACTGGAAATGACCAGACACCTGTCATTTCAGTAAGGGATTTTCAGAACACATAGGAAACTTATGGTAATCATACTTTACATTTAAATAATACTTTAAAGCTTATTATATATATTTTTGTAAGCATCATCTCACCTGAATTAGAAACTTGAGATTCACTTACCTTGTGATCTTTGAGCAAAAATCTCTAAAAATTCACCTCTGAGCTTTTGGGTTATTTGACTATGAAATGGAGTCCTACTTATAACGTTTTTATTGCCCAGGACAGTTTCAAAGAACAAATGTGACAAGATGAAAGGCTCTTAAGGATATAAAATAGAGTAAGATGTGTTATCATTATTACTGATGCCTAGTAACATTGAGGGCGAGGAAGCAAGACAGGATGGGATATGCAGAAGGGAGATGAATGCCAATTTTCTTTGCTTAATGCCGGCTTTCCATACCATGTGGGCAAATTATAAAAATTAACCCACCTGTATGTGGAAAATTTGAGGGAAATTTATGAAAAATTGGATTTTAAAAGGCAAGGTTGAATTTCAACCTTTGAAAAGCATGAAATACTACTGGGAGACAGTAATGGGAAAATATAAAAAGTCTCTTTTAATCCTAAAATGCTATGGCCTGATAAGCTGTGCCATTCCCACTGCATCAAACAGCTCAGTAGACTGCATTCTGAATATGGAAATATGCCTACATTAAAAAGAAAAGAAAAGAAAAGAAAAGAAAAAAAGGCTCTCCTAGAGGATGGGATATGATATATCACTGTTGCACTTGGTGGCATAAATAATCATACAGTTAATTGTGATTTACTGTGTAAAGTGTCACAGCAAAATGGTCATTATTATATACAACATTTGCCTGCACAACTTCAATAAGTGCAGCAGATACTGAAAAATTCTGATGTAACAGCCCCCTCTGATTCTTAAAGAACAGAGGGGAACCGTAAGGTTTTGGAAAACATGTTTAAGCCAACAAAATTATTGAAAAGGGCAACAGAAACATGGAACTAGTCTATTAGTAGATAATGTTAAGTAAGAAAAAGCAGGCTTCAACTCTAGCTATTCTAGAATTTTAACCATGTTATTGACTGGATCTATCTATCTTTTTTCTTTTCAAAATTGCCTGTAACATGGGTATACTGTTTGGGCAATAAAAATGGAAAGGATATATATACACTCACACATATATATACATTTTTAAAGCAACAGATGAATCTGCATGTTACAAATCAGGAACCCTATCAAGGGATGGTGTTTGATCTGCATTTTTAGTGGAAGGAATGTATAAGTTGGTTTATGTGTTGGGACTAGAGTTGGTAAAGTCTTGTCCTAAAGGTGAATAATATGTAGCTCCTCGCCCCCTCCCTAATCAGTAACTCAGACCTAGATGGGGTCTTCTCTGGTCACTCAGGCAAAATGAAGCCTGTCCAGAAACAGTAGCCTGGCCTGACAAATTGCTCTGCCATGGGATGTAACACTGGCCTTCTTAGTTCATACTCATGCTAGACATGGCCCGATGCTTACCAGCCTGGCTCCTGTGAACAAACACCTGTGAGTAAAGCCAGAGCAATGGTAAAGTGACCCCAGCAAATCTCCTCTTGTTAAGGTTAATTTTTCCCGTGGGGTACAAAATAGGGGGAAGCAGGGGAAACCCCTAATATTCTTAAGACCTGGCCCAGAGATAGTCAGTTTACTATAAGACTTAAGTTTGCATACTCTATAGTCTAAGCCTCTGGTCCCAATTTAAGTGGCCTGTGCTCTCCTCCTCTTCCCCCCCACCCCCCCCAATCCCCCCCAGAACAGAGGACCCAAGCCACGGAGCTAAATGAGGTGGAAAACCTTCATTTCATAAATGAGGCAACTGAGGCCTTAGCATGGGAAAAGGGGCTGCCAGTTAGAAGCCAGGGGTACACTGTCACATGGGTCTCCTGTCTGTGCCCAGTTGTACCCCCACCCCATTTCCATTACAGGTTTGCTTCCCAGAGCTCTGCTTAGAATATTGCTATGGGGCTGTTGGGACAAAATCAGTTGTCTGCAGGGAAACCAGTGCATTTTCATACAAGTTCTGTGACTTTAGTGCAGTTGAAACATCTGAAATTTAAACTAACTTCCTTCTATATGTTTTTTTGGGAAAATTATAAGGTCATTATTTCCCTTGGTGGGCAAAACTAAAATGACAGTCACACTTAAATATGGGATTCATGGGAGGAAGTATCACAACAGCATAGTTATGTCATTAATAAAAACCATCACACACTGTAAGACATTTAACAGGCAAATGTAGCACAGGCTTAGCAATCGTGATCCTGAAATCCCTTAAAGGTCTTAGAGAATAAAAGAAAGAAATTCAGATCGTGGCGCTTCATTTTAGGGATTTTTCATTTAAGCCACAGATTCAGACCCTTGCTAATTGCTGCTTTGATTAACTGTTAATTAATGTCCCAGATTTAAGAGGAAAGGAGATTTGGGAAGGGGAAGAGGAGAAATTGGGAAGGGTGGGGGAAATGGAGATGGGCAAAGGGAACTGGAGATGTGGAAGAGGGTCCTGTTTTGGGGTGAGGAAGGGAGTGCTGGGAGGTGCATACGAAGGGGGGGAGGGGAAGGGGAAGGGCCGCCTGAGGTACCCTTCTGGTTATTGCAACTTTAATCACAAGTCTTTTGAAACCTTTTTTGCTTTCAAAGCTGAGCAGCAAAGGACCTTACCTTTGAGCCCCTGTGGTCCCAGTGCTAGAAAAAATTGACATGAAAACACTGATATATTCCACAAGTCATATTCACTGTTTCACCACTTTGTCCACACAGGTAAAATATACTCGGAGCATTTATTTGAAAAGAGCATTTTATTTTCACTGCATTTCAAACACAAGGATGGCACTTCACTCCCAACACAGAACCCCTCTTTTTAAATCAAGCCCCTCCTGCTATATTCAGTGTAGAAATGTAAATGATTGGCTTACCTTGGGCTCTTCCTTGGGGGAAAAAAAAATCAAATTTTAAAAATCGCAGCCACACCCACCCCTTTGGCAGTAGCCCAGTGTGGTATTTTTTTTTTTTTTTTTAAGCTAGCCTCCCCGAGCCGATTAAGTAAAACCCCCGCGCCCGCCACCTCTCCCTACCCGCCGCCCAGCCCGCCACCGGCTGCGCTGAATGTGTGCAGAATGCCAAATCTATGGGCGCAGTTCTGGACGCCCCAGATACCTGTGTGTCTGGTTTTTCAACCGTAAAGGCGGGAGGGTTTGGCGAACGAACGAGAAGTGAGGAAAACGCTTAGCGCAAAGGGAAAGAGAGAGAAGCACACAGAGACGAGGTTAGGGAGGCCAGCCAGCAGCGGCCCCGCGCCCCGGGCCGGAGGCTCAGCAGCTTACCCAGCGGCCGCCACCGTCCCCGCCGCAGTTTCGCGCTGCAGAGCGCCAGCGTACAGGTACCACCAGAGTGGGCGAACACCGAAAGTTTTCACCGCGCCACGGCGCAAAACACAGAAAGCCAGTTCTCCAACACAAATACACAGTCGGCGGTAACTTGGGGGTTCCGGGCTGGGGAACTGGGGGACACTTGAGCTGATCATGCACAGGCGGCCACAGAATATGGATACCAACACATACCAGCCACAAGCTTTCCGAGTCCAAGCAGCTGTGCCAGGCGAGGCGGGGGCGCTCCTTTCCCAACGACCCGGGTCCACCACGGCCCCAACCAGCCTCACCCGGGAAGACCCCGGCCCCCTCCCCAGCATTTTCCTGGCTCACCTGAAGCCCCCGCCTGTCCTGCGGGCCCCCACCCCAAGGCTCCAGGGCAGCTTACAGTCGCTGGTGCTGGCTTGTCCAGCCGGAAACGACCCTCAATGTCGCTCTGCGCCACTTTTCTCCCTGGAGGGCACACACCTCGGCCACCCGGGCCCACCGAACCCCTGCCCGCTCCCGAGGTAAAGTTCGGGTCCCTTGCTGGAACTTCCCTGCAGGCTCTTCCTGCCTTTGCCCACACCCCCTCCTCGGCCACCGGACCCCGAGCCTCACGGGGCAGCCCTGCCTCCCCTTCCCAGGTCCCACCGGCGGCTCTGCTCCCGGGAGGGGAGCGTCCGCCGCATTACCTAGAAGCAGCAGGCGGTGCGTGCACATGTACCCCATCTTTTCAGCCTGGAGCTGCTTGTCGATGAGCTTGCTGCGTTTTTTCTCGGCGCGCTTCTGAGCCCGCTTCTCGAGTGCTTCTTTGCGCATCTGTCTGCGCTTCTCGGCCAGCGACACCTTCTTGACTTTGGGAGGCTTTGGAGCTTTGGGCCGGGGGCTGTCGGATCGGCCAAAGCAGCCTCCAAAGGCTTGGATGAGGAAGTTGCGGAGTAAGTTGCGCCGGGGCTTTCGGCGGCGGCGGCTCTTCCGGGGCTGCCCCCAGCGGCGGCCTCCGGAGGTCCCCTCTTCGGGGTCGTCTCTGCTGGAGGGGTACTCATCGCTGCTGATAGACTCTTGGTCGTCGCCGGGGTCGGGCCCGGGGCCCCGGCGGGAAGCCGAGCGACCAGGCTGCGGAGTAGGCGGGTCAGCAGCCTGAATCTCGGGGCTGGGGGGTCTAAGGTGCTGGAGCTTGAGCCTGCTGGATGCCCGGGTAGGGACGTCGGCTCGGGTGACCCGACCAGTAAGGGTGGCCCTGGCTGCAGGGGTGGCGGCAGTGGCCCTGGTGGCAGCAGCCGCCCGGGGGACAGGAGCGGCAGGGGCTGCAGGGGCGGCAGCGGCCCCGGCCCCGGCGTCCGGGGCGGCAGGGGGGTCCGGGGCGGCAGCGGCTTCGGCCCCGGGGTCAGCGGCGGCAGCGGCTTCGGCCCCGGGGTCCGGGGCGGCAGCGGCTTCGGCCCCGGGGTCAGCGGCGGCAGGGGCTCCGTCCCCGGCGTCGGGGGCTGCAGGGGCTCCGTCCCCGGCGTCGGGGGCTGCAGGGGCTCCGTCCCCGGCGTCGGGGGCTGCAGGGGCTCCGTCAGGGGCGTCAGGAGCTCGTTCCCCGGCGTCAGGGGCTCCATCCCCGGCATCAGGGGCTCCGTCCCCGGCAGCAGGGGCTGCAGGGGCTGCAGGGGCTCTCTCCCCGGCGCCAGGGGCTCGGTCCCCTGGAGAAGGGACTTTACCGCCCTCGGCGGGTGCAGTGGCTGAACCTCCTTCCATCTCAGCTGCTTCTCCCTCAACTGGGGGTCTCTCTGCCTCTGCTCGCTCCCTTTCAACTGGGGCTCGGGAGACCTCGATGGGCGGGCCGTCAAGCGCGATTGGGGGGCTGTCCATGTTGACGGGAGCGTCGTAGACCCCAACGGGGGCGCTGCCAATCTTGAGCTGGGGTCGGGCGATCTCCAACGGGGGGCTGTCGCCCGCGAAGTGAGGAAGAGGTCTGACAGCCTCTCGGGCTGGACTGTCGATGGCGCCCGGGACCCAGAAGGGGGGCGTGTTCGCGGTGGGAGTGAGGTGGACCGCACCCGGGACCGCGACTGCCGAAAACTGGTCGCCGGCGCTGCCGATCCCTGGGATGACTCGGGAGAGCCCAGGGGGTGGGCTGTCGCCCCCAGATTCTGCTCCCTCAAACCGAAATGGCATAGTCTCTTCAGGGGGAGGACTGGAATCTCCAGAGCCTGGGTTTGCAGGGCTGGGGGATCCAGGCTCCTTTGGGGAAGCGCTGGAGACCCCCAAACCTGGGCTGGACGGAGCGAGGGCTCCGAGTTGCAAGGGAGGTGGACTGCAGCCTCCCTGCTTAAACTCAAAGGACATAGCTTCCTCTGGTGGAGGGCTGTAGCCTCCCAGGCCTGCTCTGGCACCATCGAAGGCTTGAGGCTCCATGGCTGCTGGGCCGAAGGCCCCGAGGCTTGCACCGGCCCCAGCGAGGGCTCCAGGCTGCTCCAAGGTAGGCCAGAGGCCTCCCAAGCTGGGCTCCTCGGTCTGGAAGGGCATGGCTTCCTTGGGAGGTGGACTGTGGCCTCCACGAGCTCCAGCTTTCTCGAAGACCAGGCTGAGGCCCTGGGAAGAGGACCCGGAGACCTCCGGGGTTCCAAAGGCCTTGCCGTCTGTCTCGACGGCGACGGGCTTGCTGTTAGGCGGTTCGGTCTCCATCGCTTCGGCTGGGCTAGGCCCAGCACTGGGGGCAACTGCCCCTGGGGCCTCCAAAGGCGGCTGCTGGGGCTGCTCCCCGAAGTCAAGGGGGATATCGCGTTGTCCTGACATATTATTGCCGTCGAGGCGGTTGCGCAAGCCCATAACAGGGTGGCGGCCTTTTAAAATAATTTGGGGGCCCCTTAAGAGGGAGCACCCAACCAAACTAGGGTGAAAAAAATCAAAGTTCCAGTTAGAAAGTTCTCCAACCTCACTGTCCAACCTTGGTGAGGCCTCAAACCCTAGACCATTGCAGAGGCAACTCTACCGTTGCTGGTGGACCCTTGGTCCCTGCTTGGTCACTTTTTATCTACTCAAGCTGCTCCTTGTGTGTCCCCCCTCACCCCCCCGGCCTACCCTTTTCCCCTCCTCTCTCTTTCTCCCTCTGCTCCAGGCTAGCTCCGCCTGCTTGGATCTGAGGAGCGTGCCGATTCGGTTCGAAAATCGTCCGTAGTGCCCGCTCTCTGCCACCAGGGGACGCCGGCTCCTGGCGCCAGCAACCCCGGACTTTGGGTAAGGGGCTGATTAGCGAGCGCAGGCCTCGCAGGGACGTTTTGGTTCCTTCCACTCCTCTCCCTGACTGATTTGGAGTCTTTCTACTCGCTTCTCCCGGGGCCAGAGAGAAGGCGATCCGTGCGTTACGGGACACGTGACTGAAGACGTGGGTCCCGGGCAGCTTGAACGCAGGAGCTGAAACCCTCCCTCCCCGACCTGACTCTCCTCCTCAGGGAGGGGGGACTGCAGGAGGGTTTCTCACCCCAAGACACCCCTGAGCCGCAACCCCAGCCCCAGAAAGCCCCCAGTCCCGGGCCCCACGGCTCGGGCAGCTCCAAGCTTTGGGTACCTGGGAAGGGGGCGCGAGCGCATAGGGATGCGACAGGTGGTCGTGAGCCCACCGGAAGAAGGGTGGAGGGGAAGCGAGGGGCTGCCGAGTGATTGCAGGTGATTCTCAATCGCCGTAGGGCACTTTCCACCGCTCCTGCAGTTTTTCTTTGCTGCTTGCCTAGGCTGGCTTCCGTGAAGCATTTCCAAGTCCCCCCTCCCCGTTCTCTACAGTGGCCTAGAGCGGCGCGGGCAGGCGTCTTTCCCTTTTTCTGTACAGGGTGAGGCAAAGGAATAAGAGGGTCTTGGGAGCGCAATGCCAGGCAAAGCCCCCCAGGTGGCAGCGACGGCAGCACAGTTCCGGGGCACGCGGGGCGCACATGGGGACCTTTCAGAGTGCAGGTTGGGAGCTCCGCGGGTCCCTCCCTTCTGGGTTAGGGTTAAAGGCGATTGGGGTCGGCGTTTATGGCCGGTTTGGGGTGATTTCAGAGACTGGACCCCCCTGTGCGCGCTGACTCTAAAGGCACACATCTTGCCGCGGTGGCGCACAGTTCCCAACCTCCAAGGCTAACTGCAGGGTCGAACCAGTCTGTCTGGTCCCTCCGCGGCACCCTTTCATCCCCTCTCCTCTTACTATAGGTGTCCCAGGGCAGCCGCTTTACATTCCCAGTGCGTGAGCGCGCCGAGGCAGCACGAAGCCTGGCCACGAAACCACGGTCGCGGGGCTGCGCTATTGCTCAGAGGCAGCTGGGGTAAACACGCGGACCCGCCTGGGCTGGCGCAGCGCGTACACGCGCACCGCTCCGGGTCTGGGGTTCTGCGGAGAGATCTGATCCCCGGGAAAAAGTGCTACCCGCGGTGCAGGTAAAAACCTGCCTGCGGGTAGCACGAGCTGGCAAGCACCTGTAGGTGCTGGGCAGCTGGGCAGTGGCAGGTGGTCGCCTGGCCTGTGGACCCACGGGGGCAGGTGGCCGGATGACTGCTACGTCTGTGGACCGCTGGATCCACGAGCCGCCCGCGGGCGAACCACAGTACAATCCGACCCTGTTAAGTCGAGCGCGCCCCTCTGGCTTAGGAGTTACACCGCCACCGCGCATCAACGCCACCGCACCCCCGGGGCTAGGGGCTGCCCTGGGAGGGGGATCCCTGACAAAGTTAGACTCCTTAGTGAGGTTCGGGGCCCCTCCAGAGGCGCATCGCCTCCGCCCCCATGGATCTACACACTTCTAAATGCTAACCCTCAACTTTGGCTCAAACTTTGGCCAACTACCTCCAACGCACAACAGCTTAGCCATTTGGGAATCCACTGAATGGGCCAACTCAGTCCCCAAAGCCGACTCTTCCCCCTCCGACCCCAGCGCCGAGTCGGCCATTGGACTGGGGTCACGCCAATCAAGGCCTCCTGGCGAATGAACAGGGGGCATCCGACCGGAAACCGGATATGGGTGGGAGGTCCAATAGGGGGCGCCGCGTTGGAACACCCGAAGAGATTGTGCCGCCGGGGTGGTTTGGTGGCCGTTGGTGGGTGGGTGTATGGCGGCCAGGCCTGAGAGGCCACCAGGCCGGCTAGCGCCGTGGGGTCACTCTTCCTGACGCCACAAGTCACAAAGACTGGATGGGGTGGCCAGGGGCTCCAAGAGGCCTACCCTTGGGCTCATTGATGGCGGTGGGCGAATCTACCCAACAGAGAGGGCCGCCACTGGGGCGAGGTGAGGAGAAAGAAGATTTCCAGGGCCTGGAGGTAGAGGGTGAGGACCCTGAGGAGAGGGCTCGGTGCCTCGATGCAGAGCAGCAGCCCAGGAAGATAAGGGGATGAGGCCCCAGGGATGCTGATCCCCGCGAAAGTGGAAGGTCAGTAGACGCGGTTGAGCCTCAGGAGGAGCGCGACGCGACCCCGAAAGGGACGGGTTGCTCTCACCAAGCCTTGCAATCAGCCCACATCACTTGGGATGTAGGGCCGCGAGAGCTCTTTCACAAGCCACCATCCATCAAGGAATGGGTATGGGCCCTCTTTATTCAACTTTCCCGTGGGCACTTGGGACCTCTTTGTTAAACGTCCTTTTGGAACTCTTGGTTCTTTGACAGAGGGGCACATGCCAGGAAAGGGATAAAGGTAGGCAGGGACCAGCTTCCCATCCTAAAGGGAATAGCAGCATAAAAATGAAAGAAAGACTTACAGTTGGGGTTGGGGGTGGGGAATCTGGGAAGGCATGACGGAGGAAAGGGCGTTTCAGATGGGCCTCCGTGCAAGGATAGACGCCTTGGCTATGAATGGAAAGTGGGGTTTGGGAGCCAGCCTACCATGAACAAAAGATCCAATAGTAGGAAGCATGGGGCATGGCCGGGTAACAAAATGGGCCATCTGGGCTGGCTCTTGGAGGCGCAATGAGAGAAGGCAGGATGCCATGGAGTAGCAGGGCAAGTGCTTTTGTGGCTACTTTGGTAGGAAATGGAGAGGACATTGAAAGTTCTTTTTTGAACTGGTGATTTGAGCCAGGTCTTAGGAAGGATTGAAGCAGTGTGGAGGATGGCCCTGATGAAGAGAACAAAGGGGTGTGTGCATGCGCACGCGCAAAGGAAGCTGTGGCTGGTCGCGACCTCTCGAAACAAATCACGCACAGTGAAGGGAGCAAGATCCTCTGGAAGTCTATTCTCAGAGTGCACAAAAGGGGGTGGGGGTGGCAGGCAATGGCACCTGGCTGACTGGCCAAGAGTGCAATGCAGTGCTTAGTTTTAGACACTGCAGAGTTGAGGGGAGGATGGGCGGTCTGGATGGGCCTGTGATGCATGTTGTTCAGGAAGATGGGACTAAGTTTAAAAGAAGGGCACAGTCCATAAATTCAAATTGATGATCATCCTTATTGGGAGATGAAATCACTGGCTCAGAAAATATTCTCAAGGGGAGAAATACATTTGGTGATAGAAGCCTGAACAAAACCAATATTTGGCCCCTGGAGAGGGTAAAAAGGAGAGCACGGGAAGGCAGTGAAGGCTAAGAAGGGGCTGGAGGGGACACCCCAGAGGGAAGATGCTAGGAAGCAGTCACCATATGTAATCTAGAACCTGGTGTCTTTGGCCCCACCCTGCTGAAACTTGGGGTTGGGTGATTCTTTTGTTGTGGGACTATCCTGTACATTTAAGGAGACTTAGCAGCATCCCTGGCCTGTACGCACTAGATGCCAGTAGCATCCCCTTAGTTGCAGCAACCAGAATATCGCCAGATATTGCCAAATGTCCTCAGGGGCAAAATTGCCCCCAGTTAAGAACCACTGCTGCAGGATGAGAAAGGACAATAAGATTTGAATAGGAACCACCTTAAAGTGAAATTGAGAGCAGGGAGAATAAACCCTAGCACGCAACAACTCTGATGTTTCCCTTTTTGTTCACTTTTGTGTGTTTTTCTGTAGTGACTGGCTATCAGAAGTCAAAGCCCTCCCCTATTACTTGGGTGAGTGGGGTGAAGAACGAAAACTCTGCCACACATCAGTGCAGCTCAAGCAGAGACCCCGGAAGCATGGCTGGATGTTTGAGGAGCCAAGTAATCAGAAAGGTAGCCTGCTGGGACACGAGGCATGTGGTATGATAAGAGCTATGTGTGATCAGCTGGTGGGCTGGCTGGGGGCACCCAAACGGGTCTGGTAGTCCAGCGAGCCTGCTGCAGGCTGGCTCTAGACAGAAGCGCGACCTACACATACCAGTAGGGAGGTGGCCTCCTTCATTGGCAGCCCCCCATGTTGCCCTGGGGCTTCCCAAACTCCTCACTATAGCAGAAGTGCCTCCCTGACAGCATAAATTAGAATCAACAAGTGATTGTGTTTATACTTACATTTTGGGATTCTGATTCATTGCTGAAAACATAAGCTACATCCAAATTTTAAGTATCTGCCTGTATACTTTCTGAATTCATTCCTGTAGCCAAGGAAGAGAAAGCAAAGTAGAAGGTCCCCTGAGAAGGAAGAGTGGTGGGGAAGAGGGCAGGAGCACAAAGCAGGAAGACCCAGCTTTTTCAGCAGTCACTTTGCTTCCAGCCCACAGCTTTGAGGGCCGTTCACAGAAACCTTCTCTGGAGCCCACTTGTGGTTAGCTGACAGATTTCTTTCGAATGAGGAAAAGGGGGGATCTTTTCACCAGGTGTGGGGAAAATGCCAAAGGAGAAAGGAGAAAAGAGAGGAAAGGGAGTTCAGCCAACTGTTCAGTTTCTCGGCTGCGCAGTGGCAAATGTTTTCTGAATGCTGCCTGACCGCCGTAAGCTTTTGAAAGTATTAGGTAGTAATTGCTGTTCAGTGAGGACTGGCTGCCCCTGTCCCTTTACCTTGTAGCATCTCCTCTGCCAGCCTTGGCCGATGGAGGCAGCACTAGCCTGCTGCTTTCTGCAGAAGGCTCTGCGTGACCAGACTATCGCAGGCAAGTTCCAACTAAAGGAAAAACTGCCTCAAATGGCTGAGGCGAGACCCCAGGTGAGGAGCAGATGCAGGGCCCATATTAAAAACAGCCGAAACTGTATTTCTGAAAATACTTCATCTTCTCAAATGAACAAACCCCATGCTACAGCCACAAAGGCAGCGGACGCCCACCGTGATGTCAGCCCCCTTCCTTCAGCTCGCCAGCCCCTGCCAGCTGCCCCTTTTTTCAGAGTACCACCAGATTCTGCTTGGGTCCGGAATGACACTGTCAGTGTGGGACAGGGCATTATCTTCCCAGCTGCCTGAACTGGGGTGTGACTCCTTGTCCAGACTAGCTGATGCTATAGCAGAGAATTTACAGGGGACAAAGCGGCCATTCTAGAAAAGATGCACAGCACAGAGGCAGTGCTGTAGGAAGGGTACTGAAAGAGGGGCGGAAGTGGGGGCTGGCAGGGCAAGAGGGAATCCCGGAAGATAAATTTGGATTTAGTGCAAACTCTTTATTTAAAATTCTTGTAATTTATGATAGGAATTCCTGGCACCCCGGGGGCTTCTGGGCAACACTATTTGAATTTAAGGGGGATGGTATACTTCACCTTCTAGCACAACCTCAATTACCCAGAGCAAATTTTCCTAATGAAGTCTAATTGAAGACAGCAACATAAGCCAGGCACTCCGGAACCAGGTCTTGCCTGGGGGAGGAGAAATCTGTCTATTTTTCATCTGACTGTCAATCTCCCCCTTCCTTCTGCACCCCCTACCTCTCAAGTCAGAGCAGGAGCCTAGAAGTCCACTTTTTCCTCGGACCCAAATGCAAGGCTTTAGATTTGAACTAATTTATAGTCCTTAGGTTTTTTTTTTTTTAGGAGGTACCAGGGATTGAACCTGGGACCTCATACATGCAAAGCAGATGTTCAACCACTGAATTACACTGGCTCCAATTCCCTAGTTTGCTTTGTTTTGTTTTTTTTTTTTGTTGGGAGGCACCAGGGGTTGAAGCCAGGACTTTGTTCATGGGAGCAAGCGCCCAACCACTTGAGCTATATCCACTCCTGTTCCTTAGGTTTTTAATTGTCCCATTTGATTACAGTAACTGAAGTACTTGTTGGAAAATCTCACTGCCCCTCTGAAATGGAAATTTCTGGGCAAGGTATGTAAGAGACTCTTTGTTGGAAAGTGGCACTGAGGCTGGCTATCTGAGATTACATTAGGTGCTTCAAGGTACTGTGGCTACTAAAAATGCTCTTCCTCACACTGAGCTGAGGCCTGCCCCTGCTGCCCCCTAGCCCCCTCAGATTTGAAGACTGCCATTGAGTCTCCCCTAAGCCTTGTCTCTCTTCATATCTCTAAAATGGACTTGGTGGGGGGGGGCAGCCATCTCTTTGTTCCTTCCCAAGTATTCTCTTTTTGCCCCCATCTTCAATTTTTTTTCCTGTGGTCCTTCAAAACCTATTCCTTTCCTCTTCCTCACACCTTCTTGCTCTTGGCCTGCCTCTGTCCCATTCCTGTCCCCCACCTGCCTGCCTGTCCCCACGGCCTGGCTGGCCCTCCCTTTTCTGATAGCCAGTCCCCCTGTTCATGTGCACTGAGCCCACCCTAAAGTAAGCTGCGGGCTGTGTCCCCAGGTGAAGTTGGGCAGCAGGCAGGCGAGGTGTGGGCAGGGCTCCTCGCACGGGTCTTACCTCAGCCCAGCTGCATGAGCCCTGTCAACAGGTGGCTGCCCCTGTCCCGCAGACTCCTGGCCTTGGAGAAAGGAAGTCCCTGTTCCCTTAGCCACCAGAAGTGTAAATTAACTAGCTGGCATTCCTCCCTTCATAGGTACCACTGAGACATAAAAAAAAAGGAAAACAATTATCAGTGATTCACCTTATCTATAGCCTTGTAATAGTGGCTAAAAAAAAAAAAAAAGAGCTTACGTATAGAACAGAAATGAGATAATCACTTAATTTAACCAAAGCCAATTAAAAAAATTTTGTCTACTATTTTGCATTCTCAAACGGAGGGGTGGGGCAGGGCATGAGGCTGGGAGGGGTGGAAAACCTCAGCTATTATAAAGTCCTGCAATATATAAATAGATACACAGGTTATCCAGGGTATTAAGATTTCCTGGGGTGGGGAGCAGTGAAGAAAAAACCTAACTAGCTGCAAACCTCTGAGCCTAATCAGGACACTTAAAAGTTGGACCTAATAATCATATTCAACCCTTGTGGTCACTTAACCAGTGTCCCTTCCATCAGTCTGTTCTCCCAAGCAGTTAGCTCCTCCAAACTGCATCACTGCCCTTTGCCTGCTCCCACCACGAAAAGCTTGTTTCCAGACATGAAGATCAGAGAGAGAAAGTGGAAAAACAAACACATAAGGCAAACATTAAATATCTTCTCCAAAGGATGCCCAGTTTTTTTCTTAGTGGTAGGATGCTGTGGACCTCTTCATTCTCCAACCTGTCTTTTGAAACCATTTTTCCCAGCAATTCAAAAAGCAGATCTGATTAAAAAATCAATATCAGATTGACACAAAAGATTTCTTCCCAGCTGGTGCTTTTTATTTGATAACTTTTGCTGTTTTTTTCCTTCATTCATTAGTGTTAAAATCATCAATAGAGTCAAATTGGGCAACTCCAGGCTTCTTTTATCAACCTGTACACATTTGGAGCTGAGAGGGACAACAGAAAGTCTCAGTCAGCCACTTAATTTTCCATATGAAGGAACTGAGGCAGAGAGGTGCTAGACAGGACCAGAGGCCATCTGGCAGGATCGGGGTAGAGGCAGCCCAATGTTTCTCTACTGGATTCTGCGGCCTATCTCTGGGGTGTCAAGATTTTGGAAATGCAGTCATTAAGTAAAAACCCCACAGAGCAGGACAAGGAATTTCATCCTTCATTCTGGAACATGGGGATTAAAGATATAATTTGAGACTCTCATCCCGTTCGACAGGCAATTTTTCTGAGATGGGCAGCACTTGAGCTGACATGACATCACTGGCCTCTGGAAGCTTAATTTGATTTTAGTGATTTGTTTTTTCTTATAGGTCACCTTCCTGTTAAGAGACATGCTTTCTCCAACACTGGTTTCTGCTAAGTTTCCTCTCAACAGCATCTCTTTTCATAAAGATATATCTATATATCTTTATTTCATAATGATATCTCTATATATCATATTGATAAAAAAAATTCATGCAGATTAAGAAAAAAGAAAAAAAAGACCCTTATTCTTACTGATACTTATGTTTCAAGTATCCTCATTAAACTTTCTATCACAGCTGCTAAAAGTGAGGGTTAAAGAGTAAAGGACTGGTAAGTAATTCCAGGGAGGGAAAGTTTCCAGGGCAAAGTAACATTCCTTTAAAACCATGTCCAAACCTTAGAATTCCCAGTTCTTGAATTCCGATAAACATAGATTAAAAATGTTGTTTTCAAAAATTTTATGCCAGGTTGTTGGCTCCACACAAGATCTGAGCACTGCTGTATAATCCCCACATGAAAAACTCAGTTACAGGACCAGCTTTGTCCATACAAAAGCAAATGATTAATGGAGTAAAGGGAAAAAAGACTAAATATTGAGGCATACCGTAATATTTAGCCAGCTTTTATTCTCCTCCTTGACCCCCTCCCCCCAATGTGGAATATAATTGGCTGGTAATTCATGGATGCCTGTGGTCAACTCGGGTCTTTTGAGGAGCTCCCTGTGGGACTGACCCCACCTACGAGAAAAGGCCAGCAACCCCATTCAAATGCTAACCTCAGTTTAGCAGGGTGAGACAGAAGGGCCGGTTGGGAGACTCTAGTGAGTTGGGAATGCTTGGGGAACTTGCCAGAAAAGCCTTAGAAAAAGCCGGGCAGCTGAATGCCAGTGCCTCAGGCAGAGGGTTTGAAGATCTAAGCAGCAAAATTCCCTCTCCTGGAGGTGGGCCTGGGCTCTCTAGGGGATTCGGTGTATTCCTCTCTTCCTCAGTTGCCCTGTACAGTCCCTTAAAGGTTTTACCAACTTGGACCCAGGCCCTGCTTCCCAGTAGGAGGAGGAGGCAGTGGGAGGGGCGCTGGGGGTAACAGGTTTTCACAATTGGGCCATAATATGCATACCCTCTACTTGGATTCAGAGGTAATCTCTAGAAGAAAGGGAGTTTGGAAGGCAGCAGGCTGGATTTGTGTGTTTCTGGAAGGGCCCCCTCTCTCCACACCCACACTATATAGGGGAATTGACGCATCGCTTAGAGTGAAGAAAGCCAGATTGTGCAGGCTTTTATTTAAAACAGCCCAAGGTGGGGTGAGAGGTGTGGGTTAGTCACTGAGGGCTTTTTTTTTTTTTTTGGAAATTTTAAAACCTGTTTATTCACCCAGCAACAGGTAACATGCTAATTTCTCTAAAGGAAAAACCTAACTGCTGGAAACCAGTCCCAAAGACCACCCAGTCTCTGAAGCTAGATCCCACACTTAAAAACACACCAGAAAGTCCAACAAAAACCATTCCTTCTCTTGCCGTTCCTTGCAGACATTTTACTTGAACTCGGGCTGCTGAGACCTTCCCAGAGGAAAACAGAACACTTAGTGCTATAGAGAGGAGCGCGGCATCACTCTTTCCATGAAGCAGACACTTGAACCTCGGGAGCTCCATCGCACACTCTCTGCAGCCCCCTGGCATCGAGGCACTGCCACGCTGCCGAGGGAAGCCCCTTGCTAACAAATGGCCTTCTCGGTATTTTCTAGTGAAGACCAGCAGGCATCCAGCATCTTTAGCCGGCGCCACAGCCCAAGATAACGAAGTGGGGGGGACGCGGTGACGCCTTTCCTAGGGAAGGGGCGCAGCAAGGCAGACTGATCCTTTTAAAGTGTTTTCCTTCTAGTTGCATCCTCTTCCTAATTAGGAGTGTAAGCACCCAACCCCTCTTTCATTTCAAACTGTCAAAACGCTGCACTTTTCCCTGCAAGTCATCCTTATTAGATTCACTGTAAGCTGAGACGCGCGCACGAGCGCACCAAGACAAGACCAATTTCCAGATCGGGTGTGGTTTTGCACGTGTGTATTTCACTTATCAATCTTTTCCCCTAGGATTGGCGAGGGCGGCCCGCTGCCTGCGAGGAAGGCGCGTTACCTGATCGCCGCCGGTTTTCGTGTTTGGTCATCAGAGTACTTTCCCCTCCTGGTTACAGACTCCAAACTTTGCTCCACTGGAGCTGAAAATGGCTGGTGGCCGCTGCCTCCCTCCCCGAGGCCGCCTTAGCCGCCGGCTCCTGCCTCCTGCCCCCTCTTGGTCGCCCGCCCGAAGACTAGCGTCGGATCCAACATCTTTATTCGGCTCAGCGGGTGCCGGCCCAATTGGGGGACCAACCGTAGGGTGTCCCGACTGATCGACGCACCCTAGCCGGTACCTTGGTCCGCTGAACCTTTCGGCTCGCGCACGACCCCTCCGCGGCGTAAACCGCCGGGGACCTCTCCAGTCCGGCGGCACAAACCCCGCCGCCTGAGCAGTTGCGCCAAAAGCTTAGCTATGCCCCGCCGCCGCCAAGTCCGCGCCTCCCACCCCAGGAGCCCGCAGGGGATCCCCCTAAGTCCCCCGTACCTCGTCTGCCTGCCCTCCAAGCGCGCGGCTCTGCAGGAGCCCCCGGCGGGCGGCCGGGGCAGGTGTGCGCGCTCTTTGCAGAGGTCCCGGGCCCCGGGAGCGCCGGCAGGCGAGGCCGGGCTGGCACAGCCAGCAGGGGCGCGCCGCCGCGGGGGACCCCGGCGCCACGGTCCCGCCGTGGTCGGGACACGGGCACCGAGCTCCGAGCCTCCCGCTGGGCGCGACGCGCGGCTGCCCCAGGAGCCAGCGGCCTCCGGGGCTCACCCAATCCCCGCCTGAGTCCTTCCCGTACGTTGCAACAGTGTCGCTACGGCGCGGCCGCTCGCCCTTTGTGAAAGTTTGCGCGCGCATCTCCGAGCCAGGTTTCGGGCCGCGCGGAGGCTAACTCTTCGCGGTCTGTTCCTTCTAGGAGGGAAGAAAACGCATGAAACAAGTGACTTACCGGTGCATCCGGCGGTGCAGCGCGAAGCCCGGGGCGCGCCCAGCATTTGGGCGCCCGGGGCACCAGCTCCAGGTACCTCGAGCTGTTTCCAGCGGGGCACAAGTAGCGCCCCGCGGTCCAACAAGCCCGTGGCCACCCGAGCGCCCTGGGGGGAGATTCAGGGTACCCTCGCCACCGCACCCCGCACCCAAGCCCCTTCCCTCCCGGGCTGGCTGGCCCGCTCTCCTCCCGCCTCCCTCCCCTAGCTCTCCTTCTCACATCTTCCCACCGCTCGCACGCCGCCCTCGGGCTCCCCAGTTGAGCGGGGGACCACCAACCTGAATCAAAGAAAACAAGGAGAATCTGGACGGCGTCGTCCATTAGTGACGCCGGATGGGAATGGGCCCCTTCTTGGAAGGGGACTCCGGGGACTGGTCGCGGCGGGCGCGCTTCTTTGGCTTGCAGCGGCGCTGCTGCTGCTTCTCCTGCTTGGGCTCCTGGGGCTCTTCGGGGTCCTTCGGATCCTGGTCCTCAGGCGCGGGCTCCTCCCCCTTGGTGGGGCTCTGGGGCCCCTGAGTGCTGGGCTGCGCTCGGCTGGGGGAGGCGTCGGGGCTCCGCAACTTGAGAGCGTGCAGACGCTCGGTGAGAGACTGGCCGAAGGTGGGGCGCTTGGGCTCCACGGGGCCGCGCTCGTCCTCGGGCTCGGTCTCCGGCTCAGTGGCTGGGGCGGTTTCGAGCTCGGTCTCGGACTCGATTTCGGACTCGGTCTCGCTCTCGGTCTCGCTCTCGTAGTCGAACTCCTCCTCGTACTCGAGGCACTCGGGGAGGGACAGCTCAAGGTCGGCCTCTTCGTGCTCGTGGTCAGATTCGGGGGGCTCGGGGAACACCTGGGCGCTGGAGCGGTGGTGGGCGTTCAGGAAGCTCCGGCGCTGCTGGGCAGCCGCGCGCTGCTGGGCGCGGGCGTTGGAGGTGGCAAGGGCGCGGAGGAGCGCGATGGAGCAGGAGAGCCAGAGGAGCGCGGTGGCGGCCCGGCGGCCTATGGGGGGGCACAGGTCGTTGTAATTGTGGCGAGCTCGGCGCCACTGCTGAGCCCGGGACCTCCGATCCATCCTCTTAGGCGCACACCGAGAAGCCGACCTGCCCCCTGGCTCTGCAGAGGACGGCTCCGATGCGCATTGGCTGCCCCAGCCGAGGAAAGGTGCACCTCGCGAGGTGAGCAGCTGGGTCCGCAGGTTCCCAGCTCCACCTCGGTGTGAGGAGGGACAAGGAAAACCGCGACCTTCCCGGTCACTTGGGAACCTTCTAAAGCCCCGTGCCTTTGCCTGCCTCTGAGCAGAAAGAAGGGCTGGGGAAAAGCCTGTCTCCTCGGGGGCTCCTCTCGCTAAGTCTCAGACTCTGCAGTCTAAGACTTGGGAGAGGTCCCTCCGCTGCTCCTCTCGCCAGGGAGAGGAGAGGAGACTGAGGCGAGGAGGACGGCGCGGAGAGCTCTGTAAAGTTGCGCGCCCGGACTTCTGCCGGGCATGTGCAGTAGGAAGGCGGGGGCTGCTTGGTCGCGGGCTGCGCCGTGGCGCCGAGCCCGTGGCTCAGACCCTAGTGGGCCGGCAGGTGGCAGGAGGGAACCTTATTTGGAAAGATTTGGGTGAAGCGAGGGGTGGGAGACCTGGCGAGTGAGCCACAGGTTAGAGGATTTGGGCAGCCGGGCACGGGTCTGCAGGGCGTCCCAACTCCACCCCAGCCTGGCCAGGGTTATGGACAAAGCAGTACACCCCAGACCTTCAAGCTGCCATCGTCTGGGGGCTGAGGGGTGGGGGGTGGTGGTGGTGGTGGTGAGGGCTCAGTGGTGAGTACCCGTGATCCTGCCCCAGTTGAGGATGGTAACCTGGGCAGTCAACAATCATGAAACCACCTTTGGCAGCTCTGTTACCATAATTAGAGAAGTTTCCAAACGGTGCACACGCAGTCCACAACCAGTCTCACTTAATTACCTCATGGGCAAATAAGCATCTTCCTTAAGAAGCACTTGGCGGACAGCCATGAGCTCTAGCTGAGAACCCCGCCAACCAAACTTAGACCTTAATTAGCTGGAACGCCAGTTAAGGGAAGCCATTTCGCTGTCGCCGTGGTCCCCTCCACCTCCTCAGCCCGCCTCGGTGTTCGGTAGATCTTGCCGGCTCTCTCTTCCTTTGGAGAACTCAAGGGTGGTCAGTTGCAGAGGAAATCTCATTGGGGCCCTTATAGCTACTTCTTAGATTCTTTGATAGGTTTTCAGCAAAGTTAATTCATTCAACGGCTATTTACTGAGAGACAACTGGGAGCCAAGCCCCATCTCCATTCCATGTACAGAAGGTAGAGCAGTGAACAAAAAAAAACTGCATTAAGACATTGACCATGAGGTACAGCAGTGCTCAGAGATGTGTTCGCCACGTGCAGTGAATGTCTCATGATGATGGAGGAGGTTGTTGTTATGGGGGGAGGAATGGGGGGAGGGTTGTGGGGGGCATATGGGCACCTCATATTTTTTGAATGTAACAAAAAAATAAAGACAAAAAAAAAAGAATTTTAGGATTCATCTCTTAATCACAAGGTTAAATGACTAAGAATCCCTCCTTACAACCAACATGGTTTACTCTAGCTTGAATTCTCCATGAGAAAACTACTGGATCAGAGCATTATGGTCAGGGGTCAACCTGACACCGCTGCTCATGTTGTTGAACCCCAAACAGATGTGCTCCAGGACCTTCTGGAGATGGATCCTGCAGTAATCCTTGCTCAGGAAAGAATACTATTTCAGAAGCTCTTGCCTTCCATCTGTAACCTGAATGCAACTTTTGGGTCATGCATGCATGTCCTCACTCTTGCCATCACCCGCTGACATAGAGAATGCTCCCTTTGCCATAAGGACAAGTCCAAAGACAATACAACTCAGCCAAACCACCTTCCCAAAAGCCACAAGCACACTTGTCAGCTTGCTGGGCTTGGGGTACTCCATGTGGGCTTCTTTCCTATTTGTGCCAGGCCGAGGGAATGTAAAGAGGTTCCGCCTCTTAGACCTCTTCCCCTTTCCCTTTTGAGGTTTTCCCTCTTGGCTGACCAGATGGACACCAAAGCTAGTGTGACTCAGCCTGACCGACCTCGTCCTCATGCCCTGGCCGCCCTGCCCTCCAATGTGGGTGAAGATGGAGAGTCTGGTCAGTGCTTTTGATGTGGTGAGCTTGTTTCTGCGTCTTGGCTGTAGATGTTCTTGAATGTTCCTGACCTGGTTTCTTGGCTGTGACCATCTTGCAGCTCATGTTCTGCCAGTTAGATTGTAGCATTAAAATACTGATTCATCTAATAAGGTGGGATTGATTTGGTGAACCCCATAAAAGGACAAGCTCCCATATTCCAGTCATGCTATACTCCAACCCTCTGCCGGGAAATGAAAGGGTTTTATCACAAGCTCTTGGATGGCTCCAATCACTGTGTGGATATTATCAGAGGACGCTGGACCAGGGGTGTTTGGAGCTCTGTCTCCTCTCAAATTCTGACTTCTGGTCTCAGTGAAAACGGATGGGGGACTTTTTGAAGTGTCTGTTATGTAGACCCACCTGCTTTCTTTGGATTAGCACACGTCCCCGCCCTCCCCCCCTCCCCGCAGAAGTACAGAACATAAGGATGTCATTCAAGTGGATTTCAGGGCACAGTGGAAAGAAAACCGAGGAATATGTGGGTGCTGGTAAATGCCCTTTCAGTAGAAACTAATGCCAGCTGTCAGCAACAAGGTGGATTATGATCCTTTAGTGTACATAAGAAAGCACTTCGTTTTTCAGATGGAACGCTTTATGCCTATAGTGGGGATGGCAGCCCAGAGCCGATTCACTAATATAGATACACTGAGATTGCCTGCATTATTAAAAAATGTGCATTACATAATACATACTTTTGGACTAGATTCTGCATTAGTAATGCACTTTCTTTGCAAGATGCATTTTAATCAGCAAACGGACATTTAAGAAAGCACTGCATTGTAGAGCCCTAGTCATGGAGAGTTACAAATACATTTCAGTGTACATTCAGGCAGGCTCGGGAGGAACAGGGGAGCTTGCTGAAATACTGTTCCATCTCGCACTTAGTGCCGAGGTCGAGCAAATGGATCTGTGCAGAAAATGCTCTTTAAAATGCATTACGTGCATGACTTTAAAAAGTGCTTGCTGCAGAGTGAATTTCAAAAAGGAGCAAGTGGGTGATGAACGACCTGGGTTGTTACCAGGCTAAGGAACAAGGGGCCCTGTCTGCCTGCCGGTAAATAAAGTGTGGCCATACATTACCTTCGGGGCTCTGCCAGAGGGAGGCTCCTAAACCAGTTGGACAGGAAAGCAGAGTTTCCAGTTCATTACAGTATCATACAATAAGGGTTTTATTTGGATGAATTGTGAAGAAGATTGTCTTCAGGCCCTTAAAGGACTGTCATGTGGAACAGGCTTTCAGATTTATTTTACATGGCTCCAGAGGGCAAAATTAGAACCTATGGCAGGTTTCAGCTCGGCTCCAGGCAGAATATTCTAACAGTTAGGACTCTGTGATGGAGTGGCTGCCAGGAGGTTGTGAGCTCTTTGTCAGAAGAGGTGTTAAACGAAGGACAAGCACATGCTAGAGATGTTTTCCATGGACTAAGGGGCCAGGGAGAGCTGGAATGCGGTGACCGCCAGTGCTCTTTTCAGCTCAGGGTCTGGTTCCATAAAAGGCATCTGTGGGATGTGGGAGAGGGCCTTAGGGCTACATGGATGGGCATGGTGTTCTGACTTGGCTTCTATTTTGGAAGCGTTTGAAAGTGTGAGTGGAAGAAACGTCTGGGCTGCAGTTTCAAGACACGGGCAGACAGGTGTGCGGGGCTGGACCCAGCAGCCTGCTGGAGGACTTTCCCACCCAGCACAGGGCACCGAGGCCCTCTGCTCCACAACTAACTTCTTGAGGCACAGATATTAGCCAAGTCCCATCTATTAATTATATTGCTCCTCTTTGCCTTCCCTCCTGGAGCTGTCTCAGAAATTAAAAATGAAATTGACTGTTTAGCAGTAACACATCAAGTTGCTTCTGTCACCAAGACACTATTCTGGCATTGAGGGCAGATGGAAGTAATTGAGGGTGAACAACTCCTGTGACCCACCACAATGTGAAATGTCCCCAAATACTAAAACACTGACTGCCAGCGAGTGCAAAAGAGGAAGTTTCGTGCCAGATTGGTAAAACGGGGTTGGGAAATTCAGGAACCTCGATTAGAATCAGCAGTAGACTTCATCCCATGGCCTTCCGACAGAGGTTTAGTGTGGTCTAATTTTGAGTTTTTCAGAGTCTAAAAAAGGATTGTTTTTAATCTGCCTGTCCCCACTTGCCTAGCACGTGCAAAGCTGTGCTTGTTTCTCTGGGGTCGTCAAGGATAAATAGCCTGGGTCTGCAAAAGGCCAGCAGGCTGCTGTCATGGGCCTCATGGACACCAACACATTTTCCAAGATGGGGCATAAAATGAAAGGCTGTGCTGCTGGGAAGAGTGGGTGTAATTGCTCTTGAACATGTCTTTTGGACAATCATTGGAAAGGACTGTTTTTGGAGATGGAGAGCTTTTCAAACTTTCCTTTGGGTAGAAGAGTTCAGGGAGTTTGATGGGCTCCCCACCCCTCACTGTGGCAATCAGCCAGAAAGACTCAACCCCACTGAGAGTTTGGCATGGGCCCCTCCTGCCGCCCCCACCCTCCCCCAAAGGGGGCTGGATACAGTACAAAAGCATTTGGCTCATTTCTCTAGGGCTATTTTGCTGTTATTCAGACTGCACTGATATCAGTTGGCTCTCACCAGTAGAAATGGTGAAAACCCCGAGCTCCTGATTTTGTGATTTGGGGGGAATGCTAACTAGAGCTAACAGCAAACAATAGGGGGAAATAATCATCTTTTTGGCATGGCTGGATTCCATCGAGGCCATTGTCGAGAGTACAATACCGTATTTGTGCCGTTGGTTTTGAAAATGAGCTGGGACCAGGGATGCCCAGCCTTCCTGTGTGCACATTGTGAGGAGCTGTCTTCTTGGAGTTGCATTTCCTTTACCTTCACTTGGCCTTCTGGTGGGGTTCTGCCGCTGCCGTGGCACCTGCCTACCCACCTCTGCCAAGGGAGGGGCAGCTTCTACGCTCCTGGCCCAACAGGAAGGGCCTGAAAGGGCCCCCAGTGAGGCCAAGGGTGGCTGGGAGACAATGCTCCCCTTCTCTGCTTTACTCCCCCCACCCCACTTAGCTGTCATGGGGTCCCTGCCCTTCAGCCTCTGACCAGTCGCTTGCTTTGTATTGGGCACTGCCCTTGTCTGCTTCTTTCCCGCGGTCAGCTGAGACCCCAGCGCCCAAAGGTGCCCCGGGCCCAGATGGCCCTAGCCTCGGCTGTCCCTCTGTGCCCTGCCCGCCCACTCCTGCCGGGGGTCGGAAGCGCTGCTGATTGCCGAGGACCACTCAGCGGCAGGAGTGCACGCCAGCTCGTGGCCTTCTCGCTGCCCAGCGCTCGGTCATCCCACCGTTCCCTTCACCCACCCGGCCTTGACAGACAGCCTCCAAGTTGTTTTCCTCTCATCTATCTGCCGAGGTTCTGACTCAGCCCTTCAGACCTGGGGGAGGGAGCGCGGCTCGGGGCGGGGGCGCCTCCGCGGTGCTGCGGTTCAGGCACACGCTCGGCGAAACCCTTGCAGCGTGAGCTCTTCAAAATATGATTAGACCAATTTTCCACGTCTAGGCACTGAGGCTCGGGCAGATTGGGACTATTTCTATGTGTGCAGAGTGAAGTGGAGAATTGAGGCAATTATCTTCAGGCAAATGAATCTGGGCTCTGTAATCAGTCCACCCAGATAACTGGGGGAAACCGGCCTCATGCGGCAGCCTGCGTTGAGTGACGCGGCTTCTGGGGTATTCGCGCTTACTTTCCAGGGGCTTTGTTTTTCCGCCTAGGCGCCCGGGCAGCTGTTAGGGCCTGAGGGCTCCCCCCTGCTTCCCGGCAGGTGTGGGGAGTGGAGCCGGGGCCACGGGGGCGCAGGGGAGGCGCGGGGGGAGGGGCGCAGGGGGTCGCGGGGGGGCGCGGGGGGGGCGCACGAAGGGCGCCGCCGCTGACCTCGCCTCTGCCGCCCTTGCAGGCCGGCGCGGCCTCCATCCAGACGTTTCTTTCCACCCCTTCTTCCCGTCCCCGAGAATCCTGAGGTGCTGGGTCAGATGGCGCTATGAGGTGACCAGGTGCCCTTCAGGCCTGCTGACAGGACTCCTCACGGGGCCGTGGGGAGGAACTTGCACAATAAACAAAACCTCAGGAAGCTGGGAGGTTGGCGGGTCAGGTCTGACTGACACCAGAAAACGAAAATGACTTCCGGAAATGACTTCCGGACCCCCCCACCCCTGCCCATTGTTTTGGCCCCAAATCGCTCTAAGTCCGGAGTCCTTCCATGTGTTGGTCTAGAATTTCCCTCCCGTTAGAACAGCTTTCACTTCCCCTCCCAGCTCTAAGCTGGAGGAGAGGGGAAAGCAGAGCAGAGAGAAGACACCTCGAGCGCCGCCGCCCAGGTCGCGTTTGCGTTGAGGCCAGCGAGGAGTTGGGACCCATAAGGCCTTTGAGCGCTACATCGGCCTAGAAAGCTGCCCCAGCCAGGGGGCCGGGGTGTGGCGGGGTGGCCGCGCTGGGCAGGGCCTCTGGAGGAGGGCGAGCGAGGGTGCTCGCCCGCCTCCCCTCCTGCCAGCCAGCAGCGCGCTCACACTCAGGCTCACACTCAGGCTCACCACTGGGGGAACAGTGCGGACCCAAAGGCCCAGCTGCGCTTTTGACCACAAGCCCTCTAGGACTTGAAATGAACCTTGAACAATATATAGGAATTAGGGAAGTTGTTTTTTTAACACTGTCAGGAAATTTTTGCTTTTTTACTGCTTGTCACTATGCATATTTCTGATATTAATTAGTTAAAATAAAAAATAAAAAAACCTAACACCTCCTGTCCACAATTGAAATAATAAGGTAAGAAACATCTGTCTGTCCTCAGGGTATTGTGGCATAATGTGGATTTATGTATTTTTAAAATTTTTAGTGATAGCTGGTTTATTCCTGTCCAGTCTTGGCCAGTCCCTTAAATGGTGACACTGTCCCCAGGTTGCACTGTGATTGGTTCCCAGCTTCCCCACTTGTGGTTTTAGACTACTACATCTGAAGACCTGCTGGGGCAAGTGCCATACTGTCTTGGAATTCTGATAGTTTTGCCTATTTATTCTTCTGTATGAATTTAAGAGCCATTTTTATCAAGTTCTATAATGACCTTGGTGATATTTTGACTAGAATTGCATTCCATCTATAAATTAAGTTGAGAAATATTGTTGTCTTTTCTGCATTTAGTCTCAAGCCAGAAATATGGTTGCTCTCTTCATTTATTTGAGCTACTTTTAATTTCTGCTGTTAAGGATTTGTGTCTTCTTTATATAATTCTAATATATCCTATCTGAAGTTATTTCCCCAGTATTGGATATTTTTGTTGCTGCTGTGAATGGGCTCCCCTTTTTTCATTATATTTTCAAGCTGTTTATTATATGTTTATAGGGATGATATTGATTTTGTGCATTTTTCCCATTTTCTGCTACTTTTGGAATTGGCTGGTTTGTGAGGGAACCTGGGCTGTTCAAGCAAACACTCACTGAGTGTTTCTCAAGGATTTTGTAGATGGGATTCCTGCGTGGGAGAGTTGAACTAAATCAATGACTTCCAGATGACAATCCACAGTGAAATCAGGAAAATAATGATGATGTAGTTTTTCATGGGGTTTAATTTATTCAGGGAAGGGACTATTCGTGATTTTGTGGCTTTATAAACTTGCTACCTTTTACTATTTCAATGTCATTTATCTTTATGTCGACAGCAGATGGTAATGAGGATTTTTGTTTTTAAGAAGTTAGAGTTAAAATCCTCACCCGCCCCCGTCCCCCAAGACAGCGCCCTTGTCTGTTTGCTTGTTTTTGCTCGTTCCTTTCCTTTAGGAGGCACCAGGATCTGAACCTGTACCTCCCGTGTGGGAGGCAGGCGCTCACTGCTTGAGCCACATCCGCTCCCCTTAAAATTTTTTTGTTTCTTTTTTTTTTTTAATGGCTTTCCTTAGCAGACTGGAAAAAAAATTGGCCACCTCATGTTGGTACTCCACATTTCTTTTAAAATGTAAGCGTTGTTTGGAATTTCAAAATCTAGGACTTTATTGTTTTAATACTTTCAATTGTGGGCTTTTAAAAAATTTAAGCTAATTTTTGGTTTAATCTTTTGGATTCTTGTTAATCATGCCACCTAGTTAGTGATCCTTTTATTTCTTTCATTTTTCTCTAATTTGTTCATCCTTAATTTGTGCCATGCTGCATTCCCCATACATGTGTGAGAGAGAAAAAACTTTATTACTGTATTAAAGTAAAGGGATGAAATGTAGGTACCTCATTTTGCTTCTGTTTTTAAAGGGATTTTATCTAATGTCTTTCCTCACATAGTAATTAGGTGGATTTTTAAAGGTGTCAGAATGGTCCTGTGAGAGGGACTCGGCGGGAAGCCCGGGGTGCGAGGCTCCTGAGAAGCTTGACTTCAGAGCCAGGCAGGCCTGGGTGGAAATCTTGCCTCCCTCTGCTCCATAACAGACCAGTGACTTGGCTGGTCTGGCCTCTGTCTTCTCAGCTGCAAAAGAGGCGGCAGTACCTGCCTTCCAGGGCTGCAGAGGTGGTCACCTGAGAACGGGTAGAGAAGGTACCCAGCAGTGGTCAGTAGTAAGTAGATAGCAAGCCGGTAGCTGAGTTGGTGATGGCTGTCAGTAGTGGTAGCAGTGACGATGACAACTGTTAAGGTGGTGGCGGTGATGGCGATGGTAAAGGCCAAGAGGTGGGTGAGCAATGTTACAAGAGCCTAAAATAAAATTGGAGATGCCAATCAAGTTGTTGTTTTTCTGTATGGATTTCCAGTTATCTCTTAGTGACCTCTTGATGGAAGGTCTTAGAAGCAAGAAGAGTTTGAGCTGCAAAGAGGCACTGGGTACCACTGTGGATCCTGCCCTCTGCTAGGCACCGGAAATGTGATGGTGAGCTAAGCCTGTCTCCCACTCCAGGTGCATTCGGGGGGATCTGGAAATGAGTCATCAAATTGAGGAGGGTTTCGTGAGGACCTGAGCTAAGGGCACTGTAGGAAAGAAACATGTTTTTTTGTTTTTCAGAACGTGCAGCAGAGAAGCTGCCCTAGATTTGAGCATGTCAGGGAAGACTCCTGCGAGGGAATGATCTGTGCGCACTTGAGCTTGTTGCCACAGGGTTGGTGCTGCTCCAAGAAGAGGAATAGCGCGTTCGCGGGCCCCCTGCTGGAAAGAGCTGTGTGCAGAAGAGCAGCTGACAGGACGGGCAGAGCTGGGGTCCCCAGAGAGATGAGTCCTGAGAGGTGGCAGGGGCTGCCATGAAGGACCTGGCAGGCCTGGCAAGAGGAAATGCACTCTTCTGTTGTCTTAAAATGTCTCTAGAACAACGGGAAGCCATAGTTCTGCTGGCCAGGACATGCCATAATCAAGCTGTCTTTTTTGAAGAGCTTCCTGCCCACTGAGTTGGGGGAATGGATTTTGGAAAGGAAGCTGGAGATGATAGTACCTCTGTCTAGGGAGGTGGTTGCTTCTAGAGATGCAGAAAATTGGCGACAGTGAGAGTGGCTCCAAGAGTTATTTAGGCGGTCAGACGGACAAGGCTTGGTGGAGCGTGGATACAGGGAATTGGCTGTGCCAAGGGTGGCACCCAGATGGAAGTAGATGGCATTGGATCCTTTCCCTGAGCTAGAGAAAGGCAGAAAGTGGTCCAGGTGCAGGGTGGGAGGAGACCCCAAGTAGTCCTTGACATGTTGAGTTGGAGGTGCCTTTGGGCTGCCCACGAGGAGGTGTCCAGCAGGCAGAAGGTGTTATGGGCCCAGAGCTCCACAGAGAAGGCTGCAGTGGGGACGTAAAGCACCTAGTGCCAGGGAGCGTGCAAGAGAGGAGCACCCTAAGCCGGCATTTCCAACTAGAGTCCTTGGGGACAGAAGTCATTCCAGAGCTGGAAGAGATTGAGGGCATCGAGTCTTCATCCCTTCACTTTACAAGAAAAGAAACTAAGGCTTGGAGAGACTGGTAGGACCTGCTAGTTAGTGGTAAACCAGCTCTCAGACCTTTTTTTTTTTTAATCCTGAATCCTAGTTCAGTCTCTTTCTCACTACACCAAGTGGAAAATCTTTCTGTGGTGGTGGAACATGAGCCAAGAGCTCAGATGTCAACCCCCTTGATAGCAGATCTATTTTTTGGTCATCATCCAGATGGACAGTTCACAGCTTCACATTCTTTTCTTGATCACTTTAGAACTGAGATTCCACAGCTTCCTTATTTAAGATAGAGCAGAGCAAGAGCTGGCTATAAGCGGTTTGGATGCTAGAAATAGAACCATACCATGCCCTTAACAGTCACACCTGGCAAAGCCCGCACGGCAGCCGGGAAGGGCTTGGCCAGGATTAAGGCCAATATAATTTGGCGATACTCTCTTCTTTTGCTGGTTATTCCAAAACACAGGCAACTCCAAAAGCACTAGTTATTACATAAAGCTAGCCCACCCCGATGCTCTAGCTTAGACAGTTCCATTTTCCTCAAGACTCCTTGTTCAAGAGGTCAACCATGTGAAACTTAGGACATGGGAGCAGCCTCTCCCCAGCCATTACTTTTTAAATTTATTTTTAATTGCACATGTAATAGATGAATTTCATGTATTATATAATTAAAATATATACACACAAAAGAAAGCTAAGACTAAAGCCCACTTGGGTGGCCCTCCACCAACTCTAGTCTCCATATTCCACCACTCGGGTCCCCAGAGGTAGCCAGCTTGTTCAAGTGGCTGATTTCCATAGAAAACGTCTTTTTTTTAAAACACAAGTAGGGACCTATCACTTTGCAGCTCTTTCACTCAACAGCATATCTTGGAGACCCATGTTGGTTCGTGTGAGATCTGCCTCCTTCTGTTTAACTGCCACCCTGTCATCTGTGGTCTGAAGAGAGGACAGTCGTCAGTCCCTTCCCTACCGACATGAATTTAGGTCATTTCCACTCTGTTCCAACGACACACAGCCCTGTATGTCGCTCCTGGTACATACCTCCGTGGGCACGTTTGCAAGCGTTTCGCTAGGGTTGACTAGCAAGCAGTGGAGTAGGTAGTAGGTGAACACAGCACTTCGGCTAAACTGCCCTTCAAAGAAGGCCATGCATGTGACCCTGCTGTTAGCATGCGCCAATTTGTTCTCTAGCCTCTATTTTTTTTTAAGGTGTTATTTATTTATTTATTAAAGATTTATTTCTCTACCCTCTCTCCCCCCACCCCATATGTCTGCTCTCTGTGTCCATTCACTGCGTTCTTCTGTGTCCACTTGCTTTCTCGGTGGCACCGGGAATACTATGTCTCTTTTTTTTTGCTGTGTCATCTTGCTGCATCAGCTCTCTGTGTGTGCGGTGCCACTCCTGAGCACGCTGCACTTTTTTTGCTCAGGGCAGCTCTCCTCGCGGGGCGCACTCCTTGCGCATGGGGCTCCCCTACGCGGGGGACACCCCTGCGTGGCAGGGCACTCCTCGTGTGTATCAGTACTGCGCGTGGGCCAGCTCACCACACAGGTCAGGAGGCCCTGGGTTTGAACCCTGGGCCTCCCATATGGTAGGCAGATGCTCTATCCGTTGAGCCACATCCGCTTCCCTCTATCCTCTATTGAAACACCACGACCAGCCCTTCCGACCAAGGGAGCTCTGGTGCTAACCACGTGTCCTGACCCACCGTGAGCTGGGAGAGAGGGCTGGGGTCTGCTCTCCTGCTCTGCTTGTGGCGCTGGCATCTGTGGAACCCATGACCTTAGCGTCGTTGCCCTTTTCTCTCACCAGTCAAGAAAAAAAGTTGAACTTTAGTGAAATGTATTTCAGAAATTTGCCACCAAGAGAGGTTGAGGGAACACCTAACTGGAAGAAGAGATGGGAAGAGAGAGGCTCCATGTACTCCAGGCCTCTGTCTGGTTTCTTTCAGTTCTTCATGAAGGTGACTGAACTCTCTTAGAAACAAAATAGTGCAAACTGCCAGTGACGACGACCATTCGAGAGGTCTTTGCAGTGCTCTGATGGTAAGTTGGCCATGTGTGTCTTCCCCTCATCGTTTCATCATTTTAAACCCAAATGTTAGCCCTCTCCTCCTCTCAGGTGTAGACAGTTTATATTAGGAGTGGCCACAATCTAAAGAAGGTTCTCCGGGCATTTGTCCCCGCCCCCCCCCACCTTGCTCATGATGGGTTAGCCATGGTGTCTGACCAGGCTAATTTGTCATCCGGCCTGGATATCTGCAACCATGAGAGGCAGTGCTCCTACCTGGCGGGGTTGCTGAAACGGCAGGGCTAGGCGGTGTTTCCTTATTTATTATTAATAACAATGCTATCGATACTATTTGTAATTATAACTGTATAATTATGAAGAATTGAATATATAACTGTTTATACATGATTATTCATTAAATATATAATTATAACTATGCAAATTAGATGGAAATAACATAATTGTAAAGGATTCTTTAATTAATACTCTGTAGCACATTTAAAAGAAAAGTAACTTCCCATCTCCAGCTCTTTGGAACGCTGACTTCGGTTCTGCGATGGAGATCGCTGGTTAAATCGGGTAAACGATTCGCCTGGAAAGTGGTCTGTCTTTCCTCCTGGCGTCAGTGCCGAAAGATAAGGAAAAGCGCTGTCTCGGGAGAAAGGAAAGGGCAGCCTTTCCTAGGGGCCCCTCACGGTGAGCACTGCCCCTGGTTTTTGGGGGCTCCCCTCGGCAGTGGGGCCTGGGCTCCTCCCACACCCCCTCATCCCTGCAGCTGCTCAGCGCAGGCCCTGCGGGGCACGCAGCTGCCAGCTTCCCCCGGAGCCTAGCTCGGCCAACATGGCTGACCAGGGCTGTTGGCCTGGGGGGTAGCGAAGGAATTTAAAAAAATCACCCTCCCTTAAAAATATCAAGGGCACCTTTGCGGAAACTTTAGTTATTCGCATACCCCCGCTTCTTGAGTTGTGCGGCGCCCCATACCTGGCTGTGCTGAACCGCTTCCTTTTCTTACTCTTTTTTTTCTACATAAGCGTGTTTGTTTTTAAAAGGGAAATCATACCACTGCTAGACAAAAGATGACCAATATTACTTGGTTTCTGTTTCACTGTTTTAAAAAGTGCACATGAATGTAAATGCCTAATATTTACCACCAAAGGGACAGATCAGATTTTGATCCCAGTGTCTAGCTTTGCCATTCTTAGCCGAAGGGTGGTGGCAAGTATCTGGTTCCAACCAGCTGAAACCCTGTTGAGTTTCAACAGGAATAAATTACTTCGGGCATATTTTCTTTCTTTCTTTCCCTGACATTTGCCTTCTAATAATAAATCGACAGATGTAGTTGTCTTGATCTGCCTTTACCATGACATTTGCTGACACTTGTTTATGTTTGCAGCGCAGCCAAGGAGCAGCCTTATCAGTGTAGAGTTTAACCCGTGCCCTTGGCCTCAGTGGTGCACTGTCCCACGTAACAGAGAGCATGAGCTAAGACACTTTCTGACTTCCTGCCAGCACGTGCCGAAGCCCTGTTCTGGCCAGGAGGAAACTGGAGGAACTGATCCCTCACCTCTTGGAGCCATGTCCGTTGAAAACTTAACTTTATAAAGGTCAGCAAGCAAAGCCAAGCCCATAGGTACGTGAGGAAGCTGAAGTGTTTAAGGCAAGGACAGGAGCATGCGGGGGTCCGTGTTTGGAACCCCTGGTGGGGCAGGCAGGCCCGGGGAGAGGACGTGCTGAATAGAGGAGGTAGGCCTGGCTCTTCGGGAGTGGAGTAGAGGGTCATGGGGCTTCGTGCGAGTGTTTTAAAATCATAAATGACAAAAGAAGCGTGTGGTCAGACTGCCTCCATGGGTCAGTGGCCTGGGACAGTTTAAACAAACCCACCGCCTCAGGGACCAGGTCCTGCTGTGCTGCTACCGACGGCCCAGGGCATCACTCCCCACTCCTCGTTGTACAGATCAAGAGGTGCCAGGCAGGTCCTGGCCTATCGTAGGCCCTCAGTAAGTACTGACTGGCCATTTTTCTCATGTGCATTTTTTAAAAACCTCTTACGGAAATTTCCAGGCACACCAAGGCAGGACTAGTCCAAGGACCCTGCGGTGCAGCTTCAGTCGCCATCAGCTTCTGCTGCTCATGTTCTTCTGTCACCCCCACCACTTCTCTGGGATATTTTAAAGCACATCCTAGAAATCATGTCATGGCACTTCGCCCCTAGTGTTTTTTGGCCATTGGATTTGAGGCTCAGTAGCACCTAACCACCCACACTTCCTGGGGTTCTTCTGGGGATATGTTTAAGTCATCTCCTTTTTCCAAACCCTTCTCTCCCAAAGAGAGCACATCAGGGTACTTGGGCCTACTCTCCCCTTCTCTTCCCAGTGAGGTCTTAATTCATTTCACCACTATTTACTTGGTCACAGCTTTGGGCCAGGAGCTGTGCTAGACCCTGGGAAGAGAAGCTGAGAAGAGGAGAGAGGCCTAGGCCCGGCCCCCTGCCGCGGCAGTCAGCCGGGTGACCCGAGAGCTTTCACTCAGCTGCAGGCTGAGGACCTTGTGAGGGGGTAGACCCTAACTCCCGTGAGCCCCAGGCATCTCCGAAAGCCATCAGCCATCTTTGGACCCATCGCCCCAAACTGATCATTGCAGCTTCCCCCATTTCCCAAAGTGAAGCAGGTGCATTTTTTGGTAGGCAGCAACCAGGCAGATCTCAGCGCTGCTCTTTCTAAAAGAATGCACATTTGGAGTGGACAGGGCCCCAAGGAGTGTGCTATCAGTTGTCACCGTCGAGTGGAAAGATCTGACGGGGGCCAGCTGCTGGGCCTCTTTGCCACTATATTAATAGTAGGCCCATGAGGCCGGCGGGTGGGGGGCCGGGGGCGAGGGGAAGGACAGCTGGGCGGATGGCACACCACGCTTCAGGCATGTGCTCTCTGCTCATGGGCGCGTGGATGGCCTGCGCCCCACCCTGCTGCTCAAGAGCCCCCTGAGCCTGTGCCCGTCTTCTCCTTGTAGGGTCAGGAATGGGCGCGAGCTGACAACACATTGACAGAGGAGCCAAATTAAGGCTGGCGTGACTGGAGTAGAGGGCTGCAAGGGCCCCAGTGTCCTTCGGTCAGCTTACGCTTTTACTGGAAGCACAGGCGCACAGGGGCCAGAGAGGCGGTGGTATTTAAGCAGCTGGGGGTATTGGGTTCTATATGCCAGGGTTGAACAGATATTTTTAAATGTCATGGGCCAAATGGAAACTCAGTTGGCAGCAGGATGGAGGGGCAGGGGGATTTGGAGGACGTTTGGAGTCGTATCTGGATATGGTCAGGATCGCTGGGTAGGATTAGTGCCCAGGGATGAAGTCCAACCTGTGAAGTACAAGTGGAAAGAGAGGGTGGTGGGAAGGGTCATCTGCCTTAGTGGCAGGCGCCAGGGGCAGGCGGCAAAGAGGAGGTAGGTGAGCGATCTTAGCAGGTGCTAGGGACAGGGGCAGATGGAAGTGGACAGAAGTACCACTGACAGGGCTGGACAGCCCAGGCCTAGCCTCCAGCTCAGAGGCCTGGGTGGCAGGGGGAGGCCTGTGGTTAAGATCCCTGGTTGGCACCAAACAGGACTGAGCACCAACCTCAGTGCCCACTTCCCACCCACTAGAAAAAACCTCATTTGTCAGCTAAGGCCCAGTGTCCTCCCAGCTGTTGGGCTCAGGGTGTCCAGGGAAGGTTAAGCGAGACAAGGAACATCTAACATAGAAAAGAGTCACTAAATGGTAGCCGCCGTGATGACCAGTGAACGTTTGTTTTTAAAACACCGCTATTATAGGAGAGAGGTTGCAAACTGCCCACCCAGGCCCCGGCCCACAAAGAGACATGTTTTGTTTCAGCTGTACAGAATATTTTCTTTTCTATCTGGATTACGAGAGCTGCCAACATTTAGAAATTGGGAGATATCACAAGAAACTCTGGATATTCAACTTCTCTTGGCCTTTCAGAAGCTCTGGCCAGCTGGGGCCCGCGGACTGCCCCGGTAGGTGAGGGGCGGCTGCCCCCTGTTGGTGGGCAGCAAACCCGCCACCGCGCCTGCTAGGCACCTGGCCCCTTCACTCAGCTCTGAGTCGGGCCTGGCCTTGGGAGGCATTTGCACTTGTTCTCTCTGCTATAAAGTGGAGCTATTATTATCGTAGAAGGAATGAGGGTCATCAGAATTAGGCAGAGGCCCAGCAACTGGAATGCTGGCTGGGCCCTCCTTGACTTTGCCGTGACATTGGTCTGGACACCCTGAGCTCATGGATGAGCACTGCGTGGCCCAGCTGGGGAAGGGGGAGGCAGAGGGAAGGAGACAGTGAGCTTTCCCCAGCCTCAGCCAGCCCAGGGTGCTGGGGTGGCTGACTGCCTTCCTTCCTGGGGCCCCTTAGTAACATGGACAGAAACTCAGCCGGGATAGGGCAGTCTCCGTGGGGACACCCACATCTATGTCTGCTGGGCCTCCCGTGGCCTCGGTGGGGGGGTTGCTTTGGAAGGCTTCAGGGAGGCCAGGGGCCCATCTGAAACCCAGGCGTCGGTTTCCAGCACGAGTACAGGAATGGGGGAGAGGGGCTGTGGTGGGGCAGAGCCTCTGGGAGCCCTAAGTGGGGGGGGTGTTAGACAGCCCCGGAGTTAATTCTTATTCCTATTCAGAATTTCTGCCTCTTCCTCTGCAGCTCAGCATGTGCTCTGGCTTGTGCTGTCCCTTGGGAAGAACCTTTGGCAGCAGTGACTGGGCGGAGGCCTCCATGCCTCAGGGCCGCCTGCGTGAAGGCCTGGGAGGTCCCCTTCCTCTTTTGAAGAGATGAGAACCATTTGCTGTGGGCATCAGGGAGAACATCTGGACGAGCTTTTCACACACAGCCCCCCTCAGAGTCAGTCCCCTGGGCAAAGAGGCACCCTTCCACCTCCTGATGTGCTCATTCGCTCTTATTCCTTGTGTCTCTGGTAATGAAATACATTAATTCGTTTAGTCTTCACCCTACGGAGAAACCGAGGCACACACAGATCAGCTGGAGTGTGGCAGAACCTGGATTTGAACTCGGCTTTTGGGTTCCAAAGTCACCTTCCAAACCGCTGCCCTCTCAGGCTTCTGAGGAGATGAGGGCGCAGGTATCCCCAGGTGGTGGTTGGGCCCAGTTGGGAGCCCGCCGTGTAGCAATGCAGGGAGAAAGCACTAGAAAAAGCAGGAAGGCAGCGGGCTGCAGGAAGTGGGCTGGGGAGAGCTGTGGTGGACAAGGAGGTAGGAACTTGCTGTATTGTGCTCTTCCAAGGGCAGTGAGAAGCACTGATGGGTCCTAGCAGGGGGTGCCATGGTCAGAACGTGCGTTTCTCAGGTTCCCTCTGGCTGCTGGACGGAGAAGGGGTTATTGAAGCAAGAGGAGCAGCAGGAGGCCGGTTGGTCCAGGTGAGGGGTGTTCCCATGCGGGCAGCAGGAGGTGCATTTGGGATATGGGGGAGGTGGGCAGGACTTGCTGATGGAGGCGTGCAGGTGTGAAGAGGGAGAGGGGAAGGGCTGAGAGGTGACTCTAATTGGATTGGGGACTTGAGCTCTTGGGGAGCTGGGGTCTGCCTGAGGTGGTAGAGTGTAGGAGAGACATTTTCTCTGGGGCCTCTTCCTTGACAGTGTGGAGAAGGGTCCCTGGTACTTCTGGAATCTTCCTCCGTCACTCGGGTCTCAGCCTATAGTCAGAGCTGGTTCTTCACTGCCTGGAGAACGACACAGCTCCATGTGGCAGCTGAGAGCACTGTCCTGGGGGTGGGTGGGGAGGTGTCCCCGGCGGAGGTGGGGGGCGTGGTCACGTTTAGAGCAGGCTGTGAAAGGCTCTGGAGAGACCAGCTGGGCAGAGCGCCCCGTTCGCTGACGGCCAGCGCTGGCAGCATGTGGCCCTCTAAGGGACCCCTCCCTGCCTGGTGCGCGCACTTCTGGACAGATGAACTCATCTGCATCCTCTGGACATCTCAGTGGAGTAGGTGGGGTGTTGCTGCTTTTCCCGTTTTATTTTGCCAGTGAGGTAATGGGACCCAGAGAGAGAGCAGCGCCTCAGGCCACTTCTCCAGTCCCAGGCAGGGTGCAGCGGGTGGCTGGTACTCCCTGGTGCACCGTGCAGGGCTCCCCTGGGGTTCCTGGGGCCCCAGCTGGAGCCCAGCCATTGTCCGACGTTGACTGGGTGGTTGGCAGTCCAGAGCCTCAAGTGGTGGTGCCCAGTGCCCAAGCCCCTCACCACTAGGTGGCGCAGCCACAGTGATGTGCTGACTGACGGGGCCTTGGCGGTGGGGGTGCAGGTTTATATCCCCTCCTTTGCCCTGGGCCACCTCTTGTTTCAGGTAACCCCTTCCCAGGTGTCTAATTTGCTGTGTCATCACAGTATGTCCTTTAACATTGTGGGCCTGGATTTCATTTGTCCCTAATAAAGATTGGGGCCAGAGATAAATGAATTTCCACCAGGTCTGTCACTTCGTGGTGACCTGAAGCACTAAGCCAGTCCCCTCCCTGTTCCTTTTGTTCTCCTCTCCCTGGCCCTGCTGCACAGGATCATGGGGCCATCTCCTTGCCCTGGCCAGGCAGGCAGGATTTCAGAGAAGACTTCCCTAAGCGCGACTTCTGCTCGGTTCTTGCCTGGCTGAGCTCCCTGAAGAGGAGTCTGGCCAGGCGATTGACCCAGGTTCACCCAAGAAGGCCTTGAGGACTGGGCCTTCAAACCCTTCTTGCAAACAGTGTGCTTGCCTTCCTCAGGAAAGGGGCCACGTTTTCCACACCATGACTGCTTTCCTCTTAAATCAATACCACACAGCACCGTAAAGACTGCACATACATCTAAGTGCTATGGCTGGCTGCTTTGGCCATTGGAAGAAAGACACCGCACTGAAGGCCATGTCATCTCAGTGTGACTTTGGGGTGTTGCCCTCTGTGTGTGTGTCTGTCTAGTTTATATACCCCTCCACCGCCTCTTCCTACTCGAAGCCTTCCTGCCTTCTGAGTGCCTGTGGAGCCTTCAGTAGCTCAGTATCATCTTTGAAGTTCTACCTCTACGTGGTACAGCTGAGCGTCATCCACACCAACTCCTCGATTTGAAATTTGTCATGCTTCGGGCTCTTCTGGGTGGAAGTTTAATCATTTCTCTCTGGAGGTGTGGTTTGCTAACAAGTCTATTTTCATGGACCAGCCCCAGGGTAAGAACTGGTCTTCATCTCCATGAGAAGCCAGCTGCTCATAAGCGTTTCTGTATAATTTTATCTGCACGTGCCAATTAGAGTTGCACAGATCTAGTTTTGTGTAAACTAGGTTTATTTACGTACTTTGAAGTCACAGCTGGGCTTCTTTGAAATGGCTTGATTAATTCATATTGATGACCCCATCACCCCAAAGCCACCTTTGAACTGAGAGGATTTATTGTACCAGTTTACCACCAAGCCATGTCATGTTGGGTGATAGGTGGGAAACTCAAAACCATCTGTTGTTAAAAAAATAAAAAATAAAAAAAATAACAACAGAACAGTCATAGAGCCATACACTTTGTACTGCTGCATAATCAATGCACCTGTTGAGCGCAGTGACTCGGTTGAGGTGGCCGTGGGTCCATGCACCCACCCCTCGGGCAGTAGGGCCAGGCAGTGGCCTTCCTCCCCCCGGGAGAAACACGAAACAGCAGCATGGTCCCCAGGCCCGGGAGCACAGCTGCTCTTCCCCACCCGCCCGCATTGTCTTCTCCCCGAAGATGGCGACCTCCAGCTCGGCTGAGTTCATGGGTTCTCACTGGTTCTTTATGCCACAGCGGACATTCTGGGGCAGAATGTCCAGACTCATGCTCACGATGCCCATTGGCCAGTCCTGCCAGCCTCAGCCCTTCAAAATCGGTTATATTGACCTGACTGTAGGGTCACCTGACTGTAGGGTCAGCACTGGGGACATCAGAGAAGAAACTCGGACCTGGGATGGAAGCCGGGCCCTCCTCCCAGCTCTATCTCCGCCACCACGAAGAACTAGCCTGTTGCTTTGCTCAGGAATGAAGCGGAAGCTCCTTGATTTGCAGCTTTGTTCAGGACTGGGCAGGGTTTTCTGTCATTGCAACACTTGAGGTGGGCAGTCGTTCGTGGACTGCCCGGCCCTCCCAGGGCTGCACACAGAAGGGCATTGTGAGCCCGACCCCGCCACTCGAGTCAAGGCGGCAGTCGGGGCCTTCAGAGGAGAGCCTTCGGAAGATGGAATGTCGAGGACGGCTGTCAGCGCGTATGACCGAGGCCGAGCTGTGAGGCAGCTCTTTCCACAGTGCCCCGAGCCTGCTGCCAAGGCCCCCGACAGCGCGTTCAAGAGCCATTGCTTCCAAGTCAGCCATGCTGCCATGCGCTGCCAGGGTGCTGCCAGGGCACCCAGGCCGCTGAGGGCAGGCTTCGAGCGCCCCGGGGCCAGGAGGTCCACGAGGAGGTCTGGAAGACTCGGAGTTGAAAGGGCGACGGCCAGTGTCTGGGGCATATACATTGTTTGTCTGGGGTCCTCCAAAGGCCCCTGATGGGGCTGGGCAGGGGTGGGGCGTACTGTGGCAGGAGAGAGGGCGGTGAGAGGTCCCAGGTCAAATGTACCAAGTTGGGGAGGAGGCACTCTGGGCATGGCCTTCTGCAGGAGATGACGATGAAGAGAAGGACCCTTCCGGAGGGCCCCCCTCAACCCTGTTGTGCTTGATTCAGAGGGTTGGGTGGAGGCTTTCCTGAAGGGCTCTGAGAAGTCGCTGCCTCTGGCCAGGTGGGCAGACCTGAGGCAGAGGGGCATCGGCAGGAGGGGCAGGTCAGCCCTGCCCAGTGCCCTCACTCACGGCCTCGCTCCCTGCGTGGTGGCCGGGGGTGTCGAGGGAGAACCAGACCGTGTCGTTCCTCTGCTGCAAACCTCCAGAGGCTGCCCATGACCCTTTGAAATATGGAGCCCTCCCAACCTTGGCCTTCAAGGACCCCCTTGGTCCCACAGGCCTTTCATGTGCCCAGGCTGCGTGCCTGCTCCTTAGGGTCCCCCTCCTTCCCACTCACCCTGGCTGGCCCTTCCTACCCCACCTGCTGCTTCCTCAGGGAAGCCCCCTGCCTGCACACCCCTGGTTTTCTTGATCTCTTGGCTGGATGACTTCTTTTTTGCCCACCTCTTCTAGACTGGGAGTTCCAGTGGGCAAGCACCATCGCTGCCTTATTACGCTCTCTAGGTGTTCTCCCTGCTTGGTGCACAGTAGGTGGGTGCTTAATAAACAGGTGTAGAATGAGTGGATGATGTCTTCCTCTTTTATTCAAGCTTCATATTGCCTAGTTCAGTGCTGGCTAGAGTCGTTGCTCACTTGACTTTCTCAGTGTGCTGCTCAGGGTTGCTGCTCTGGGGACCCCTCTGGAAACCTGACACCCTCGGCCACCACCCTGGACCCAGTCAGGTGCCCTCTGTACTTCTCATTATAGCTTGGTCTTTTCCTTCACAGCATTCATCACAGCATGGAATTACCTACTTATTTTCTTAATGCCCGTCACCCCCACTAGTAAACCTCCAAAGGGCAGGGGGTGTCTTTCTCATATAATTAGTACAGGGAGGGCACTCACGTAATTGCCACATGGTTGGGTGGATGGGTGGGTGGATGGATGGATGGGTGTGTGGGTGGATGGATGGGTGGGTGGGTGGGGGAGTGGGTGGATGGGCGGATGGATAGATGGATGGAGGATGGATGGATGGTCGAATGGATGGATGGATGGAGGGTGGGTGGTGGGCATGGAGGTGGGTGGGTATGTAGATAGTCAGGGGGAACAGAAAGATTCAAAGACACTCCAGGACCTGAAAAAGGCAACTAAGTGTTGCCAAAGTGAAGTGGCTTCCTTCCAACAGATGACGCCTAGAGGGAGCACCTGGGCAGGGGGAGGGGAGGGTGGGTAAGACGCCTGGAGCTGGTCCTGAGCCCAGCAAGGCTAAGACACCTTCACATTTCAGCAAAACGAGCCCCTTGGGAACCTGGTGAAGGGCCAGTCCCTGCCCACCCCGGGGCTGCACACGTGCATGCACGCTCTAGGCGGGCTTCCAGGAATGCTGAGGCCTTGCTCTGGGCTGGGCTGGGGCTGGCAGGGAGCCGCGTGGTGCCCAGCCCTGCAGGAAGGGGCCAGGCCCCGGGGGCTCTGTTCTGGAAGTGTGCCATTGGAAGTGCTTGTGAGCCCCGGGCTCGGGGAGGTGGCTGGACAGGAAACCGCTGCCCTTCCCCTCAGTCTGGGCCCCATGAATTATGTCAGCCAGGCTTGGGTGGCTCCCCCCAAATCAAGGTCCCAGGCAGGCCTTGGGCGCATGGGGTAAGGGGGCCAAGGGCACTGCCTCCAGCCAAGAAATGAGAGCTAAGAGTGAGGCTCTGTCAGCATCCAACACAGCAGTAGCAGGAAAGGGCCAGGAGGCTTTGGGCTCTGCTCAGTCTTTGTGGGCAGTGAGGATGGGGTACCGAGGACACAGGAGCCTCCCTGCTCCATTCTGCAGTGAGACCAACAACCTGGTCTCCCCCTTTCTGTGTGATCCTTCCCACTCTGCCTCCCGCTCTGGGGGAGGGGTTGGGGGGGCGTGCTTGGTGCAGCTCTCGGTGGGCTTGGGATTTTGGTGGTGAAGTGCTGTACCCACCGTGGCCCTCTGCTCCCCTCTCCTTCCTCCCAGCTCTTGCCCCTCTGGCCCATCCTTCCTGGAGGTCCCATGTGCCCTGGCCTCCTAGGTGCCTGCCAACCTGCTCCCATCCCATCGGTGCCTCCTGGCCTCAAGTGCACACATTACAGCCAGGCAGTAATGGAAGGGCCACCCTGCCCCCATCCTGCCCCCTTCACATACCCAGCCCGGGGCGGGGGGCCTGTCTGCCCCATAGCCAACTCCCTCTCCTGTCCACCATGTCACTGCTCAAAGCTCCAGTGTTTCCTCGAGGCCCAGCCTCTCTCGCTGCCCGCCCCCCAGCCCTGCTCCCAGCTTTGCCTTGCCTGTAATAACTCACTCATACCTCTCACCTGTATCCCCATATCTCCCGTCTCAGGAAGACGCGTGACTGGCCTTCCCAAGGCTGACCTTCCTTCTGATGGCTTCCGCCCCACTCCTGTCTCCCTTTCTCACTCTCCATTGATTCAGCAAAGCTGTACTGAGCGTCTGCTATGTACCAGACTCTGAGTTGGTGATCTGGGTTCCTCCATGCACAAAACAGGCAAGAATCCCTGCCGGGGAGTTTCTTTTCCACTGGGGAAAAGAACAGAAACAAGGAAGCAAATTACATTATTGATAGAAAGTGCCAAGTTCACTGGGAAAATGGATGAGGGTCAGGGGTGGGCGTGGAAAGAGAGGCAGAGGCCTCCCTCCACAGAGGTTCCCTTCCGTCGGCGTCTGTGTACACCAGCACCCCAGCCTCTACACAATGGGCCAGGTACCTCGCTATGGGGGCTCACCAGTGCCTAGCAGAGTGTTGAGCAGCTCCCCTGGCTTCCCTACCATGAGATGCCAGTAGCACCCACTTTTCATGCCCTGTCGTGTCAACCAAAAACCTCTCCAGACATTGCCAGATGTCCCCTGGGTTTCTACAAACCACCCTTGGTTGAGGACCACTGGTGTGCAATTACCTTTCACAAATTTTAACTTGACCTCCCTGGCTAAATATATATTTAGCACATCACCCTTTGACTTCTTTAAACAGTAGATATTACTGATTTGGGGCAGCTGAAATGTAAAGAAAATTCTGGCAATGGGAGGATTTTTGCTTCCATAGTGGCTCCAGTAAGGTGGGCCTCCCCTGAACCTGCACCCTGCCCTTCTCCCTGGGTTCTTCCTCACGGCTATCATCCCCCATCCTAGGCTTCCCTCGGCCCACCGCCCCCTCCTTTCCTTAACCTCCAAAATTCCAGACAGATGGTGTCCACTTGGAAACTTTTCTCAACCATCTGGGGGAGATAGGGCAGGAAGGAGGATCTGTCAGGTGGTGAGCCAAGGGTGGGGCTTCAGAGGCAGCTGAGGTTTCACGCTCAGTCCTTCAGGTGGGGAGGCAGTCAGGAGAAAGCAACAGGAGGAGTGAGAGAGGACCTTGAGGGCCTGGAGGGCCAGACACTGTTCTAGGCCTGGGAACACAAATAATCAACATGAGGGGTCATGTGGCATTGGGTTCGTCGGCATCAGTGCAAGCTCATGCGTAGCGTAGCAGAGACACCAATATACAGATGGAGGAATAATGGCTGAAGTGTGTATATACAGGTACTTCCCAGTTCTGTCTGCCTGGAGGTCCTGGAAGCAGTGACACCAGTAGCAACAAGCACCCTCAGCACCCAGATCTTGGTTTCTAAATACCATTCTCCAATGAAAGGAACCAGGATGCCTTGGGAAAAGTAGCTAATTTGGGGACTGGTGCCAGGTATATACAAGATGAGTCTTGGGCATTCTATAGTCCCAGAAAATAAGGAAATGTACAAAAAACACAAAACTTTAGGGGTATAGCAAAGGGACACAGGAGTCCTCCAAAAGAGCACCCAGTGACCAAACTGGAACAACCTTGAGCAACAAAATGAAGCAGGACCGGATTATAACTCAGAGTGTGAATGAGTCCATACTGATACAAATAACTGAAGAAATCAATAAATGGTGGGAGAAGAGACAAATTTATGACATAGAAGAATTGCATCAAAAACAAAGTCCAAGGAGCGGCCACATGCCTGAGAAGACATACGATTAGATATGACGTGGGCTCTGGATAGGGTCATGGGATGGAATGGACACGAGGGAAAACCAAGGCCTGTGAATGCAGGATGGATGCTCGTTCATGGCGAGGTCCAGTGTGGGTCCATCAGTCGAGTCAAATCTCCCTGCGAGTGCAGCCTGGCCTCAAAAGGTCACACAGCCAAGGTCAGGCCGGGGGTCTCCTGGCTAAGCTCAGACCCTCCACCTGCCCCTGGGCCCCTCCCTGTGACAGCTGATTCTGTGGCCCACGTGGCCGGGGTGTCCAGCTGTTCATTTCTAATGCCTTCCCTGAGGTCGCTGCAAAGCCATTTTGTAGGTGGAATTAGTAGCTCTTCTTTGTCAAATATACGTTGAGGACTTCCCCCTCAGGCGTGTGGCTGGCCTTAAAAGCAAAGGCCGGAGGCTTCCCGGAAGAAGGAATTCTTCTCGGAAGAGACTCTGCCCTCTGCCCCTGCCTGAGCTTGAGGCCTCACAGGCCGTCTAGCCTCTGAGCTGCCCCCAGACACAGACCTGCCACCCCCCACGACCCTGGGAGCTGAGCCCTCATCATCAGCCCCTTTCTAGGCACTTGGACCCTCACCGCTGGCCCCTGTGCTCTGGTGACCTCTGACAGAGACACTTCCTGTCCTTACCTTTCTCTCCTCAATGTGTGCTGGCTTTGGAGGCTGCTTCCTGAATGCAGAGGGGGTGGGGAGGACAGAGCCCGCGAGCCTCAGGGCCCCAGGAGGGCTCGCCGAGGAGAAGAGCTGCCTCCAGCCGGAGCTTCCGGGGAATTCCTGGTGCTTCTCTAGGGTTCACACTGAGCTTGCCCTATTCTGGGTCTCCCCCACTCCCCCGGAGAGCCAGGCATAGGCTTGGCGGAGGTCGGAGCAGCCTCCGTGGAACCCGATGGTACTGGAGACACCCCAGCCCCACTCCAGGCCGCTGGTGAATGAACCGGCCCCCCTGGGGACCTACCTGGGGGCCTGCTGAGTCCACCTCCCACCTCTGGGTCTCTGAGCTACAAAGCCATCCTGCAAGAAGGGGCAGGGATGGGAGGCTGGGGCCGCCAGCCTTCCTCCCCTCTCCCCCCATCCCCATCTCTCCATCTCTCTCCCTCTCCTTCCCTCCTTTTCCTTACCCCTCTCCCCACCCCAGCTCTGGCTGGAGACCTCTGGAAGTTTCCAGCCCAGTGGGGGAGAGAGAGCACATTTAGGAAGGCAAAACTGCAAATTGTTCTCCAAGGGAGCAGGGAAGGTCCGGGGGCTGGCTGCTGGGACTGGCAGGGAGCAGGGAGCAGGTTAGGCTTCTCGGGGCAGGTGTTGCTTGCCCAGGTTGAACGAGGAAGAGTTTGCTTGGTCAAGGGAGAGGGGAGGTGGAGGCTCCAGGCCATGGGAGGAGAAAGCCCTGCTCCCGGGGAGGGGGCAGTGCGGGGGCTCAAGATGGGGTGGGGGGCAGAGCTTCATCCCGCAGACCCGGAGTCTGTCCGGACCAGGCCTTCCTCTTCTTGGCGATGGTCTCTACAATTTGAAGAAAACCCAGAGCACTCTCTTGGAGGAAAGAGATCCAGGGAAGGCCCCGTCTGCCCCAAAGTATCTCCTCCATGTGCCCCCAAAATTCTTCACTTTCTTAGCAGGCAGGATGTTGTAATCGGTGGTGAATTTGGCCAGTGCCACCCCTGGGAAAAGAAGAACGTGCCTGCCCAGGCCTTTGCAGTCGCCTGCGAACAGGGGCCACCTGTTCCTTCGCACCTGGCTATGATGCCGGCCCAGGGCAAGGTGGTCCACGCGGCCAGGTGGGAGCAGGGCACAGCCTGCTGGCTGGAGGGGCCACGATGGGCGGCCTGGTGCCGCAGGCAGCCCGAGGGGTGCGGGGCTGGGGTGGGGGCGGCTGAAAGGGCCCCCCCCCTGCTCAGCTCTGCTGTGGACCAGCCTCCTGGGCAGAGTCCCAGAAAGGGCTGGAAGAGGCCCAGAAGCCCAGGGTGCCCCCAGTGTGACGACCTCGTCCCTGCGGCAAGTCCCCGCCCATTCCTGCTAAGTCCCGCCCAGGTTGCCAAGAGGCACGTGCACCTCCTGCCACACATAGCCTCATTCTCAGCCCTGGGGAGACACAGGGGACGCAAGATCACTCTGAGCCTGCCCTTGTGGAGTTTACCGCCCAAGCCTGAGACAGACCCTACTGCAGAATAGCAGAGTGACCAGACGAATCAGGGCGGGCTTCCTGGAAGAGGTGGCCTCTGAGTGGAAACTCAAAGGATGAGAAAGAGGTAGGTAAGTGGCAAGGCAGAAAGAAAGCACCCACGAGGAGGGAGCGGCACATGGGAAGGCCCAGGGGAGAAGCCCGGGGGCCCCCTGGAAGCCTGCGGTGTTGTGTGGAGGTGGGAGGACGGGAGAGCTGGGGCTGCAGGCACGGGTGGGGCCACCTGCAGCTCCCCTCCCTCCTCTTGGGTTTCCCCAGGCAGGGAAGAGCCACTGAAGTGGCACACAGCGCAGGTTGCCTTGGGGACAGTTCCTTCTTAAGCCTGTCCCTGGAGGCCAGGGGCGGCTGCTGCAGGCGTCCCCGCCAGAGCCATGGCACCTGGAGGCCAGGGGCGGCTGCTGCAGGCAGTGATGAGTTTGGGGTGTCCTGGATCTTTGCACCCCGTTTGTTAAACCAGGGAGCTGAGGGGCTCCGGGCCAAGTCCCCAGCCTCGCTCAGAATCCCCCCGAAACGGTGAGGCCGAGTGTGCTGCAGCCCCGAGGGGCCCGGCCCCTCACCCGCCCTCCGCCCCGGCTTCGGGGTCCCCAGGCCTGACACGCAGCCCCTGCCCTGGCCCTTGGCCGAGCGCGCAGCTGACCTCCCTGCGGCCCACGCCCCCTCCCGCAGAGCGCCCTCTCTGAGGGTGACTCACCAGAATTAGGGCTCATTTGCTTTTTAGTCTAAGTTAAGCCTCACAATGTTTCTCCGCGCTGGGCGGACGCTGGCTCCCTGGGAAGGGGCCGCGTGGTCACTCAAGCCCGGCCGCGCTGAGTCATCGCTCCTCCCGGGGGCGGGCTGGTGGCAGCCCACCTGGGCCACCAGGCAGGGGGCTTCCCGGAGGCAACTCCACCGTCCACAGCGGGGCAGTGGTCCTGGGCCCCAGACTAGGAGGAGGGAGGCAGCAGAGAGCAGGTGCACATGGACACCGGGGTGGAAAGTGAAAAACAACAACAAACACTTTTAAAAAGAGGGCAGGGTCCCCCTCCTTCCTGCCAAGTGGCAGCTGAGGGGGCTTGTGGTGTGCGGGACAAGGCGGTGCCGACATGAGCAGAGGGGCGGCTCCCAGCCCTCAGGATCAGGCCGTGCAGCCTGATGGGAGAGGGCGACTAGAATAAGCGCTGCAGCACACGGCCTGCCCCAGGAAGCGATGCCCGGCTAAGGTCTGTGGATGGCGGGGCGCGCACCAGGCGAAGGGGGCGTGAGCAAAGGTCCTGTGGCCGGGGGCCTGGGGAGCAGGTGGGACCCGAGGAAGGCCAGGTGGCTCGAGTGGACAGCAAAGTGGTGAGTGGGCAGCGGGGACCACATCTGCCAGGCTTTGTGGGTCTCTAAGAATTAGAGAATTGGCCTCAGAGCCAGTGATGTCGAGGACAAAAATCAGATTATCATTTCACAGATGAGGCCACAGAGTCCAGAGAGGGAAAGGAAGGGCCGCAGACCCAGGGCCTGGCTTCACCCCGGACGCCGGCGAGCACACGGACACTGCCGTGGTGGGAGGGGGCCGCGAGGCTGCCAGCCCCCTCCTTTTCACAAGTTCTTAAACCATAGTTTGCTTTTAAAACCTCCAACACAGAGAAACCTGCATTGTGAATCATCAACCCTAATTTCCCCCACCACAGAATAAACCAATTTGCTAAACCTCCAACGGATCGCACACATTTGTCTTTTTGTCTTTTTTGTGTGTTTGTTTTCTTAATATCCGAAGCTCCAAAGAAACCAAAGTTTACACGAAAAGGAAAAAAAAACCTAGCATGCTTATCTGTTTTCCAACTGAATTGAATTAAAAAACAAAGCCCACCAACAGACGCGCACGACGCTCTGCTCACGAAGCGCCCGCGTGTCTCGGGTCTGGTGTGAGTCACCCCGGCGCCCGCTCAGCCCGCCCTCCTCCCCGCTGGCCTGCAGCCCCCCTCGCAGCAGCACAGGGCCGGCACACAGAGGGCCGGTGTCCCCACCGCCAGCGCTGGCCTCCTGCCTGGCACGTGGTGCTGCAGGGACAGGCCGGACGACCCGCAAACAGAGGTCCCCTCAGCGCCCCCAGTTTGCAGACGTGGAAACGGAGGCTCTGAGAGGTTGAGCAAAGCCTTCCCTTGATCCCCCAACTCTGACTCGGAGAACCAAAGGCCACAAAAGGCACATATTGGCTCTTTTCTGTCTCCCCAAACATTGCGTTTACACAAAACAGTAGGCCCACGATGCTGTGCCCGGCAGGGGGTCACAACTGGACTGATTTTGTCCCCCAGGGGACTTCTGGCAATGTCCGAGGACATTTTCCCTTGTCACAACTTTAAGAGCTGGCATCTGAAGGGTGGAGGCGGGGGTGCTGCACAGGACACCCCCACTCAGAGAACTGAGCGTCCAAAATGTTAAGAGGCCCGTGGCTGAGGTAAAACGTGTGCCTCCCCACGCGCAGAGAAAGAGCTGGAAAGATAAGTGCTGAAATGGCGACGTTTATTTATCTCCTGGTGAAAAGATTTGGGTAATTCTTTTATTTTTCTTCCTTATGTTTTTCCGTACTGTTTGAACTTTAAAAACAAAACAAAACAATGTGTATGCATCATTTTTATAATCAGAAGAAAAGCTGTTTCCATTTTGTAAAAATAAAAAAGCGATTCAGGACTTATCAATTCTGATCCAGTTCTCTCCCTAACGAGCTGTCAGGAACAGCTCTCCGGAAAATATGTCTATCTGGAAAGTGAGGAGAGCAATCCTTCTTGCGTGATATTAGAGGAACATAAAGGAACCTTGTCCTAGAAAAGCTCTCAGAGCTCGGAGGAGAATCTGGAGCTACTGCTGCTCCCCTATAGTCTCCCTCTGGGGGGACTGTGGACGTTTGCGCAGCAAGGAGGCTTAGGCGATGGGCCTCTTGGGGTCCCCGGGGGCCGGCCGCCTCCTGCTCTCGGGGCACGAGGATCGGCCTCAGCAGGGGGCAGGGCACGCTTGCTGCGGCCACGCTGTGACACCTCGGCTGGATGGTCCTCTGCTGGGGGCGTCGTGGGCCCTGCGGGGCGCTCAGCCGCATCCCTGGCCCCTGCCCACTCGAGGCCAGCAGCAACCCGCCCCCCCAGCAGTCGTGACAACCCAAAATGTCTCCAGACACGGACAAAAGCCTCGTGGGGCCCAGCAGTGTCCCTGGTTCGGACATGCCTGGTGTTTTAATGAGAGGATTTCAGAGCCGAGCCAGGCTCCATTAGCGCCCGAGCCAGGCTGCCGCGTCGCTGCTTCTGAGTCACGGCCCCCCGCTCAGGCCTGACCCGGGAGCCCCCGCGTCCTTCCACAAGCCCCATAAGACCGTCCTGGGCCCTGGCAAGGCTCCCGGGCCAGGAGGCAGGGCGGCAGCCTGGAGGTGACAGCAGCCCGCACACGGATGGACCGGGGCAGGCCCGTAAATGCCACCGCAGTCACGCTGCCTGTGCACGCCAGCACCCAAATCAGAGCCCGGAGATGAACTTTAAATCGAGCAAGATAAATTCAGTACCTCACCTCCCTCTCTCTTTCTAAAAAAAATTCCATAATTCACTGTGAGAACCCAGTCTCAGGGTGTGTGGCTCTAATTTAATTACCTTTTTCTCTTTTTCTTTTTTTTTTTTATCCTAAAGACTGAGGCCCGGAGAGGCATTTGCTTGAAATGGAAAAAATGAACAGCAACTCTTTCTGTGCTCATGTCCCCTGATCTTGACTTCCTGGCCGTAGGGCTGGGGGCTTGCTAAAGCCCTGCTCAGTGGCATCCTAAGATGCAGGCTCACTGTCCTCTCCTGTCCTTGGCAGGGCACACAAGGATAAATATAGGGGCTTATTCAGGGCAGAGAGGCTGGTAGTGGCAACAGACTGGAAACAACCTAGCGAACCACCAGGCAGGACAGGTTAAATTAATGCCATCCTCCCCTTGCAATGCAATTACCAGGGAGCTCTAGAAAAGGAACCTGGAGGCCTGTTGAACAGCGAGGGGAGACACGTTGTTGCATTGTTAAAGCAAGGGGCAGAACGATGTTTACACCGCACTGCCTTCTGTGTGTATGAAAAGAGGAGCGAGACTAGGGGGGGGGGGGGGGGGACGCTCGGCTTGAACATGCCTGGGGTGTCTCTGGGCGGGGGCGGGGCGAGAGGACGGCAGGGCCCACTGCCTGCTCGTTTGTACATTTTGATTTTTGAACCAGAAATAAATGTCCAGGAACACATGTGTAACATTTTTAAAAGCCATAACACTCACCATGCTATTTTGTTATAAGAAACGGGTCATGGGAAAGGGATGATGGAATCATAGGAAAGAAACTCAAGGATGCTGCTTTACAGAAATCTGTGCCCCTTCAGATCTCAGAATTTTTCATTCCACAGCTGTTTTCCAAGAATCCTTTCCTTTTCTAATATATGGTGATACTTTGGTATCTTCCAAGTTACCACCCAGCTCTCAACACCCTCTAGTCATTGGACAAAACTTACTCTGAAGCTCTTCTCCCCGCAGCCCCCCGTTTCCCAATGGTGATGATTTTGGTTGACGGGTGAATGATCATTTGCTAATAAGCATGCATTTATTCTTATGAGTATTTCCCATTTGTGGCAAGTGATACAGATTTTCCCATTCACTATGGTAAAATTTCTTTTACAAATCATTTGTTTAAACAAAGAAAGAGCAAAACAGTATTAAGGAAATAATAGTGCTCACTGAGCCCACAGATGTGCAAAAATCTCAGAGGGGCCCCCCTGGGGCTGAAGCCTGGGGTGCACAGCTTCCTGCGGCCCCCTCCCCTCTCCCCGCACACGCAATGTGCTCAAGAAAAGAGGAAAAGCCAGGTGTTGGCAGCGAGCTGTCAATTGCTCTGCCGCGCAGTGAGTCCAGGCGTCCTGTTCCAGGCAATCACGTGGGTGGGGAGACGGGCTCTCCAAAGTACGCCGTGCCCCTTTGGCTGATCTGTCCACCTCTGTGCAGCCAGCATGACCTTTGTTTTCCATTCCATTTTAGAACTCATTTTCCGTTCCATTTTAGAAGTATTGTCCATCCTGTGATGTCGATTATGCCTTAAGTGCTACCAATCCTGAGCTAGCAAAGGAGGCCTTAATGAGCTCAAGGTTTGGCTGGATCACCACTTGCCTGCAGCCCATTCTCAGGGCTATTCAGACAGCTAGTTCCCGAGAAGGATCCCAGGATGAGGCACCCCGTCAGAAGATCAAAGTTCTAAGAGCTGGTGAGCAGACCAGCTGGTGACGCTGTGTTTCAAGCACTTGTGGTGATGCAAGTGCTGTGCGACTTCAGTTGTGGAAATACACCGGGGGGAAGGGCCTTCTGGTGGAGAAGAGCATAATGCTTTCTCCTAACTGGGACAAAGAGAATTCCTACCGCACTGGCTGAGCGTGAGCTGGGTGGCCACTGCTGCAGAGAGATAGCCTCTCCCATTCCCTCCCAAACCTCCAAAGCACCTGTTGGTTGGAAGCTGGTTTCAGCAGGCTCTTTACCACCACCACTTTCGCTCCTTTTTTCCTGCTAGGAAGCCCAGTTCACCCTCCCTTCCAACTTCCCTTGAGGCTGTGGACCTCGAACCTGAGAAAGGCAAGCTCCTGGGGACTAGAGTCTCCAGCTGGTCTGGGGAGAAGTTTCTGGAAGACCAAGAGTCTGCCATCTTCTCGAGGCTTGGGGACAATCCTGAAAATGGTGCTGGAGACCACTAGAGGTAGAACAGACTTTGCTACAGCTTTCCTACGGACAATAAAAAACAGCCCAAATGGATTAACATGGCTTGCCTGCTGACTTCACTGAGACTGAGCAGCTATCATCTCCCTTGATCTTAGGAGGAAAGCGCTGGTGGGATCCCTATTGCAGGTAGTCAAGCGGAGGCCCCGAGAAGTTGGGTGACTCACCCAAGGTCCCATAGGCAGAGAGCATTAGGGGTGGGATTAAAATTCAGGCCGGGTGCCCCCATAGGGGCGTGATGGGGAGAGGGCCCAAACCAACGCAGGGACAGGAAACCACAGGGGAGGCACCCACAGTGTCCGCAGAACCCCAAACCGGCACATACCGCTCAGCCCAACGAGAGCATCTGCGGGGCAGGCTCATCTACTTTTTTTTTTTTTTTTAAGAAACTTTATTGTGGTAACACATCTATACCATAAAGTTTATTATTTTAAATATTTTTAAGTGTGCAGTGCAGTGGCATTAATTCCATTCACTGTGTCGTGCAACCACCACCATCATCCACTACCAGAATTTTTTCATCACCCCAAACAGAAACTCCGGAGCCTTTAAACAAGAACTCCCAATTTTCCCTGCCCCCATCCCCGGTAACCTGCAATCTATCTATTAATTTGCTTATTCCAGATATTTCTATAAGCAAGATTGTAAAATGTTTGCCTTTCTGTGGCTGGCTCATTTCACTGACCAGGAAGTCTTTCCAGGTTGTAGCGTGCATCAGCACTTCACTGCCTTCATGTCTGAACGATAGTCCATGGTACGTATGGGCCACGTTTTGTTTATCCATTTGTCTGTTGGACGCTTGGGTTGTTTCCATCTCTAGGCCTGGCGAATAACGCTGCTGCAGACACTGGCTCGCAAGTGTCTGTTCAAGTCCTTGTTTTCAGTTCTTGTGAGTATATACCTAGGAGGAGAATTGCCAGGTCAAATAGTAAATCTATGTTTAATTTTTTGAGGAAACGCCAAATGGTTTTCCTTAGTTTTTCACCATTTCACATTCCCACCAGCAACACACAAGGGTTCCAATTTCTTTACATCTGCACCAACACTTATTTTTTGTTTTTATAATTGTGGTCATCCTGATGGATGTCAAATGGTAGCTCATGGTGGTTTTGATTTGCATTTCCCTAATGGCTAATGATGTTGACCATCTTTTCATGGGCTTTTTGGCCATTTATATATCCTCTTTGGAGAAATGTCTAGTCAAGTCCTCTGCCCAATTTTTAACTGAGTCTTTTGCCTTTTTGTTATTGAGTTCTTTATATATTATGGATATTAGACTCTTATCAATACCTGATTTGTAACTACCTTTGGTGTTGTTGCTTTAGCATCCTCACTTTTGAGTCAGTAGCACCTCCCGTGCCACATCTGGCATCGCGGATCTGGTTGGAAAATGGTGGGTGCCTACTTCCACTCTGCTCCAGACAGGTCCACTACTCACCCTCTCATAGTAGAGTCAGCTATTGGGAATTTCATGTCTTTTCACCCTGCAGGTTCTATGGGGATGGGGCTTTCTTTTGTTCCCTGCTGAAGTCAAATAACTAGCATGGTGCCTGGCACACAGTAGGTGCTCGGTAAATGTGGACTGAATGGATAAACATAGCCACATCAGAGCCCAGCATACCAGCTCCCCAGGCCACCCCAGAGGAGCTAAACTGGGCTCATGACCTGGCAGACTCGACGGGTCCCGGTGCCTCCCGGGGCCTCGGGAACCCTCTCATGCATGTTTCCTCACACAAGACGATGGCCATGCTGACCCAGGCCCAAGTGCTGCTGCCTGGTGACTCTGAGGCCGTGGGGAGGGGCTGAAGGGAGGGGTCAGAGGCCAGCCTCCCCAGGCCCCTCCTGCATGTGCCCCGAAGACGAGGCCGGTGTCCGCGAGGCTGTGGCCCCGACGGTCCAGCGTGGGACGATGCCGTTCCCTACACTCGTCTTTAACGAAGGTTGCAGGTGAATGCAACTAATTAGAAAGTAATTATCCAGGCTCCCGATGCTGAGAGTTCTGTGCTAACCAACATGTGGCAAAGGGGAGGGGTGGCCGGAAGAAGTGGCCACTCTGGAGCTTTCCTGAACTTGGTCTTTCTGGTTCCAGAAAGTTCTCCGGTGCGGGCGATTCGAAGCCCGGCGCAGGACCTGCATCTCAGCCTGTCTTGGAAACTGCCCACACCCCACCCCTCCTTGAACCCTAAATGGAGACAGAGTGGAAAGAAGTGAACCCGGGATCAATGCTGGAGCCTCCGGGCTGAATTAGAGCAGGGCGATCTGGAAGGGATCGATTCTTTCCACCCATCAAGCACTTTAGGGTAAGGCTTGGATCCCCCCTTCTCCCAGAATCCCCTCCTGTGGCTGTTGAAAAGGGCTTGGTGGGGGAGGCCGTGAAGAGAAAGGGCAGGCAGGCGCCGCTGCGCAGCCCAGGGCCCGCCCCGCGCCGCCCGCGGGCTGTCGGGCTGGAGGACGGGGCCATGGCCGTGGAGGGCGCCGCCGGGACCCTCGTCTGGGTTCTGCTGCCGTGTGGCTTGCTCTCAGGTGAGGTCACCCCATTGTTTTCGGGAGAAGGGTCATCCTACCAGCCGACAGGGGCCCACCCAAGGCTTTCAACAGCCGCAACCCTTGAGTCGCCTTCTATTGTTTGCTGCGAACCGTGGTGGGTTTTGATAAGGCTGCAAGGGGAGATAAAGCCCATGTCTTGATAGGCTGTCATCGGTCCCTCCCGGGTCCCGGCCACCGCCCGGTTTCCTGGAGCCAGGACAGCCGTGGACCCCAAGAACCATCCGCCCCTGGTGGCCGCGCTCCCCCCGTCTCCAGGGACTGGGGGAGCAGCGAGATTGCAGGCGCAGGTTGTCTGACAGACCCCGTGTCCATTGCTCGTGCATCTAATTTGCGACTGAGCCTTTGCTGCGCAAGAGGAGGATCCATCTTCTCGTTGCTCACACTTAATTCCGGCCTTCGGGTTCAGCCCCGGGTCTACGAATTGCCCTTGGAAAGCAGCAGCAAAGTTGACTTGCCTACGTGAGGCTTTTCCTCTCACTGCGGCCAGGGCAGCAGGGGGCCTGGTCTGGGGGCCTGGCCTTGGGCGAAGCTCTGTTACAGGAGCCTGTACGAATGCAGGTTCCCAGGGGCTGCCCCAGACCTGCCCCAGGTTCTGAGGGGGCCAGGCATCTGTATTTTATTAACGCCTCTCCCCCCACCCCTCCAGCCAGCCTTGGAGACGCTGGTCTAGGGATAATTCCAAGTGGAATGATTCGGGCGAGTTGAGGTTGAGTGAGAGCAACAACCCGATTTGCATGGCGGGGAGAGGCGGCGGGGGAGGCTCACGCTAAGGTTCCCACTACCTTGAGACTGGTTCTCAAACAACTTGAGGCTGTAATTATACATGCAAAATGAAGCTAAAATTTCAGAGAATTATCTGGAGAATTCAAGTCAGAAAAAGCACGTTCCTCTGAAATACCTAGATAATTAAAGAAAAAAATATATTCATTGCATAAATTGCTCATTAATTCACTCCTCTGTGGGGGCGCAGAGCTTAAAAGCAGGCGGTTTGATTAATCCAAGCAATATTAAAGCCTCAAGATGCTTTTTTTTTTTTTTGCTCTGTGCCTGGAACTCTATATTTCCTTCCTCTAAAAAATCATAAATAAAGTTGTCCTTTTGCGAAAATGCATTGCAGATTTGACTTGGCAAAATGAGCCCTATAGTTGGTAGAATCAATTTGGGTGCGCTTTGCCTCTTTTAAGTACACATTTTGAAATCAGATGCATTCTTTCCAGTTCACTCGAAATACTAATTTTTCCCCCTCCACATCTCAAAGGTACATTGTGTGTGGCTGAACGAGTAACGCCAGCACAATAGCCCTTCAGGAAGACGGAGGAGGGACGGGATCCCAATCAGGGGCAAAGCCAGGGACATGGTTAATATCAAAGATGGGCAGATGATTGGGGAAAAGAATCTATAGAATTATTTATTTCCTTAAAAAAAAAACAACCTGAAAATTCAAAAACCGCTTGGAAAGAACAAGAGTCTAATCCTGCCAGGGTGATTTCCCGAGACCCCCTTGCTGACCTCGGGGCACACGGCCTTCCCCCCACTTCTGCTCCTTCCTTCATCCCCACTGTGGGTGCCCACCTGACCTTTGCCCAGCTCCCTTCTTTCCCTCCTTCAGCTGTTTTACTCAGGTACAGTGTGTTGTCAGCCGTCTACCTCGCCCTCCTGCTTCTCACTCCGCTCTTCTGCAGCCCTGCGGCCCGTTCCGTGGCAGGTAGGCAAGCCCACATGGGACGCCTCTTTCGGGTGGCCTGGGGCAGTGGGCAGAGGCAGGCCCCGGACTTGCCTTCTTACATCTGCTGGCTGGAACCGGAGAGCGTTTGCTTGGTATCTTCCCTGGGATGGCGATTAAACCCCTTCCAACGCCTTGTTTTACAAAGCCCGTGCGTGAGCATTAACATGCTGCTACACTGTTCTTACCCACTCATTTAAGGTCAAGTGTCCAGATTTGGGATTTTATAGACGAGTTAAAAAAAAAAGCTAGTGGGGGAGATGACCACTTTTTATTTCAGCAAGAAAGGTCATACAGAAAGCAGCCACCTTCTAAGTCCACATCTCTTTAAAGGAAATCTGGGAGCTCCCTGAGAGCAGCAGCGATAAGGCCCGAATTCCAGGGCGGAGCCCGGGGGGCGTGTCCTCCTGAGGGTTTGTCGGGTGCCTCCCCTGCCGCAGCCCACCTTCCAGGCACCGAGGGGGGAGCGAGCTCCGGGCCCCCGCCTCGAGGACCACCTGGTGGAGAGCTCCCTCTGCCGCCCCCACCGGACTCACCGCGGGGGGAGTGGGGCGGCTCCGTCAGCCGGTCTGGGCAAGCGAGGGGGCCCCGGCCACCAGGAGGTCTTGCTCTGCTTGGCCCCCCAGCTGAGAAGGCGCACGCGTTCCCCAGGCCACCACCGGCCACGCCATCGGGGCAGCCAGGCGTGGTTCTCCCGGAAGCAGACCGCTTGGGGACACATGCTGGAGGAAGCACAGCAGGTGGCCTGCTTCACCTCTCCCCCTGAAGACCCCCAGAGAGCCACCGGCCCCAGTGGTGACGCATCAGCCAGGACCGCGCGGGGGCCGAGGGCATGGAGCCTCTGATCATCCCCCCCGCACCTCTCTTCCAGGAAGCACCAGGCACTTCCTGCGAGTCGTGGGGTACACCGGGGTGCTCTTCCTCCTTCTGCAAGGGGCGCTTCAGCTCGCCTTCGGCTCCGTGCCGCCCGACGGTAAAGCCGGCTCCCCATGCGGGCCTCGGGTGGCCGAGGGCTGGCAGGTGGAGGACTGTGCCCGGGCAGCCCCCGTTCTCTGCACGGCGCTGCTGTCTTAGAGCCCTGGAGGCGCCCAGGCCTCCTGCGGATGCCACGGGCCACCCCTTCTCTTTAAAAGGATCGCCTGGGCTGTGGCGCTGATGGAGAGCGGGGAGCGCAGGGCAGTCATGGGGAGAGCCAGTGGGTGCCACCACCTTTCCCGGTGGCCGAGGCTTTGTAAAATGCTTGTGGACCAGGGCGGGAGCCCACGGCCCACGGCCGAGCCCGGCCTGCCAGCTAAGAAGAGAATTCACGTTTTTAAATGTTTGGGGAAAAATAATCGAAATGAGAACAATGCCTTTCTTCACACACGAAAATTATTTCGAAAAACTGAAATTTGAACTCCCCACAACGTCTTATTGGAACACAGTCGCACCCATTTATTTATGAATTACCTGTGGCTGCATTCATGCTACAGTGGCAGAGTTGAGTAGCTGTGACAGGGTCTGTGTGGCCACCAATATTTACTGTCCAGGGCTTTACAGGAACAGTGTTCTGATCCCTGGTCTAAACCCATGATGGGTTTTCAGAAAGTTCCGTGACTTCCTTGGAATTGTTTGCAAAATGGACACTGTGTCCTTTTTTTGCAGGGAGGTCTGCGGTTTCCTTCAGGTTCTCAGGGATACCCAGGTCCCCAGATCATAGGGCTGCCAGATTTAGGCAAATACAAAACACCCATTTGAACTTCAAATAGACAGCTAATAACTTTTTAGTGTAAGTATATCCCAAATATTTCACAGGACCCACTTACACTAAAAAAAAATCCATGGTTTATCTGAAATTTGAAGGTAGCCAGGTGTCCTGTATTTTATCCTCAATCTGATCACAAAAGTATGAACAACTGGCTCCTCAGTGTCTTCTTCTCGTGGCCCCCACCCACACCCCCCGAGCAGCCCTCGAAAGGGGCATGGCCCCCTCTCCCGCCCCCCAGTGTTTATTTCCCCACATGGGGCTCTAGCAAGGAGCACGAGGGACATGTGCTTGTCTTTACCTAAATTAATTTTAATTATTTTATGGCAGGGGCTCTTTTCTGACTACAGTGAAAACTCCTGTCATTATAAAGTATTAAATCCTGAGCCGATGCCTCTCTCTCTCTAACCGGATAATGTATGAAGAGGAGGTACTCTGTGATGCAGATCTGGCTGGGGGTACCGCAGGCTCCCCTGAGCCGCCTGCGATGGATTTGCCCAGTGTCCCTCCCCACCCAGGCCTCTGCTAACAAGTGATGTCATTCTAAGTACATTTGCTTTGCTCCTTTTTCCGTGAAATGATAGATGGTGGGCATCTTTCCACATCATACATTTAGCCTTCCCCCGTTCTTTTTAACTGCTGTCTGCTCTGCACTTGATGGATGAGCCGTCCTTAGGTATTGCCCGCGGTGGCCCTGACCGTAAGCCGGCGTGGCAGTCCCTTTCTCTGGACTCCCTCTGGTGAGATGAATGGAGGAAAGCTGATATTGTTTTAATTCCTTTTCTTTTTATCAACGTAATTCACGTGCATGTTTTGAAATGCCGAAGAGTTCTGAAAGTCCACGTTGAAAAGTGCCTGAGTCCCTCTCACCAGAGGCCCTGCCCTCCGCGCGTTCACCTGCGTGCTTCTACGGCTATTTCTTGGCCCATCCATTTTGGACCTTGGCCACCGAACCCCTTCCTGGTGACGATGATTTGGGCCCAGGTGCCCACTCCTCGCCGGGAGGCTCTTTGCCCCGTGTCCTCAGGGTCCCTTGGCACCCTTCTCTGTGGGCTCTGGCCCTGGCACCCAGCACAGTGCTGGCCCTGGGTGATCCCTTGGGGAAGCGGGCCAGGCAGAGGACGGGTGCTGGGGAGGCCTGGGAGGGGCAGGGGGCGGAGGGGGCTCCTTGCCCCACAGCTAACATCTCCCACCCCCCCTGCTCGCCCTCTACCACCTGCCCACTCCGCACTCGCGCCAGTAACCCCACGAGGGGCCCAGCTGAGCCACGGTCTCCCCCGCAGGTGCGGCCTGGGAGCAGGTGCTCGAGCATTTTGGGATCGTCAGGTAAGGGTGGCTCGGGGAGCCAGCTGTGCCGTGGACAGCGCGACCCTCGGTGGGTGGCCATGGGCTGAACTCAGACCTGTCGGTTCCTGCTCTGGGGAAGCTTCCGTGTGCCCAGACCCGAGCTGGGTGCTGCGGGGGCACGCAGCAGGACAAGACGGGATCCTCCCCGGTGGGGAGCTGATGCTGGCTAGGAAGCGGGCCCACACCTGCGGGGCACAGGGGACCAAGACAGCGGCTCAGCCCAGGGAGGCGTGGACTTGCCAGGTGGGCTCAGGAGAGGGGCTCACCTTGGGGACATGAATCAAGCAGCCGCTCTGCGCCCTCGCGGCCTCCACCCCCAACGCCCCACCTCCATCCCTCGGCCAGTCTCATCACAGCCTTCGAGACGAGGGAGAAGGATGGAGGAGACAGCTGTTAGCGGAGAGCCAGGGTTTCACCCCCCCGGCGCACCCCAGAAGCCACACTCTTAAGAGCGGGCTGTCGTTTCACTAGTTAGTGGAAAATGCTGGCTGTTGGTCATGCTGGTTTACCCGTGTCACCCCGCACACTGGAGGAGGGAGGCTCTCTCTTATCCCCACTTTACAGACGGGGAAACCGAGGCTCAGGGACAGCAGGTGGTGAGTGAATGCCTCCGTGCAGGTGTGACAGCAGGTGGGCCTTCTGGGAGATGGCGAGGACAGTGGAACGCAAAGGCAGCTGTTTTTGCACCAGAGCTGGACAGGGCGAACCAGTTTCCGGGAGGACACCCCAAACACGTGGGCAGCTGCTAGTTGCAGCGCGGGGGAGCGAGGGCTGGCCTCCTCCAGGAAGCCCACTGGCATTGCGTTGCCCTCCCCTCAGGTTCAGTCGGGTGGACGCTGGGAACATTGTGCGCCTGCTGGCTCCAGATGTTGGGGTGGCCCTTGTGGCCCTTGTCATCGCCAGGCGGAGTGACAGGCTGCTGCGGTCTCCTGGGACCGCAGCATCATCTTCTTCCAACATCGCAAGCCATGAGGAGCAGGAGGCGGATGGAGAGTGGGACTCTGAGGACTACATCCCCAGCTCCTGCTGGGAGGACAGTGCTGAGAAGGGCGAGGCGCCCAAGGGCCTGTTCCAGGACTTTGTTCTAAAAGCCACGGCCTTGGCTTGCGGCTGGAAAACCTCCCTGGAGCCTTTCTTCTCCAGCGCAGGGAAGGTTCTGGTGACGCTGCTCCTGGGCTTGGCAGGTACCGTGACGGGCCCGGTGGGGGGCCCAGGGGGCAGACAGACACGGCGCCAGGCTGGGGATCCTCAAGGGACAGAGGCTGGTGGCGGGGGGCGGCAGGGGGAGCCGGGGTTCCTGCTGAGGACGGGGCGGGGCACTCCCTGGAGCAGAAGCGCTGCGCTGGCTCGTGCAGAGGACTCTCCTGCTCCAGGGACAGAGCCCGGACGCCCTTTTCCACCAGATGGAAATTCGCTCTGTTGCTATCTGGAGGGAGGGGCCAGGAGCTCCTGGACAGGGCTGGGGTCACCCCAAGGAAAGCCACGTCCGCAGGGCCGCCCTGGCCCGGGTCCCAGGGCACGCTGCCTCCCTTGGGATACGGCTGTGCCCGGGGATCCGGGCCCCGGCGCAGTCCGCGCAGGCCACCTGCAGAGCCCGCTTTCGGGGGCTGGTCTCGGAGGGCACGGTCGTGGGGCCCGGGGCAGGCGGGGCCAGTGACGTGGACAGGGCCCTCTCCGCAGGGATGCTCTCCCCCTCTGTGACCTCGGCCGTGTACTTCGGGGCCTTCCTGGGCCTGGGCTCCTGGTGGGCGTGCCGACGGGCTCTCAGCGCCCTGGCCTTCAGCGCGCTCTGCGTCTTCATGGCCATCTTCACCGCCGGCCACCTGGGGAGCCTCTACCTCTACCAGCTTCCTTTCTTCCAGGACCTCGTGCCCCCCGACGACCTCTACGCCAGGTAACGGCCTCCACCACCTGTCCCCCCCACCCACGGACAGAAAGGAGGGCTCGGCCTCGCCTGGTGGGGACCTGCCCTTGCGGAGGCGGGTCTGCGTTACCCTCTCCCCAGAGAAGACTGGGTCAGGCCCGCAAGGCCGGCTCCTGCCCATGTCTGCTTTGACCGCCGGAGCGAGTTGGGGAGCTCCAGTCCTCCCCCAAACCGAGAGTCAGCCCAGGGCCAGCTCAGGAGGGGCCAGGGGTGGGCGGGAAGTGCAGCCCCCAAGTCTAGGGACTGTGCCTGTAACCACAGGCCCCTGCTTCTGTTTTTGACTACCTGCTTTCATTCATTCCTTCCTTCCTTCATTCATTCATTCACTCAGCAAACTCAGTAAATCCTCTCTGTGGCAGGCCCTGGCCCAGGACCGACCCAGCCTGGGACCTTGTTGGGGTTTTCCCCATACACATGGGCCCCTCAGAAGGGAAAGTGGGCACCAGTCGGGGCTTTGTTGTGTGCCGGGCCCTGGGGACACGACCATCCCCCAGCAAGAGGGGCTCGCGGTCAGATGGGGAGATGGCCAAGGAACTGGCCACGTGCCGAGAGCCTTAACAAGGGCAGCGCCCCGAGGCAGCCTGGGGGCGAGTTAGGGAAGCAGGGGGTGGCATGGGGGTGGGGAGCCCCCGGCGCGTCTGTGCCCTGTCCCCCGTAAGTCTAGCCATCCTCCTCCAGTCAAAGGGCTGGCTGGGGGCAGAGAAGGCTAAGGCGAAGCGCTGCCTGGAAGGGGCCTGGCCGCGGGCACCCGCACAGCGCCTGGTGACTCCCGGCCGGCCCTGCCCGCAGGCTGCTGGGGATGTCGGCGCTCGTCAGGACCACCCGCACGGAGCCCGGCAAGCTTCACCTGCACCCAGGCCTCAGCTGGCCCGAGATCGCCAGCCCTCTGGTTCTGCTCCTGTCCTACTACACGCTGGTCTTCCTGCTGCGCCAGGGGGCCCGGGAGCCTGCGGTAAGCTTTCCCCTGAGAACTGGCACTGCTTGTCCACCTGCCCCGTCTCCCCCAAGGAGGAAAGCAAGTTGATGGACAACTTCTCACTAAAGTGTGAGTGACTGATAGTTACTTGCTAGGTTTCTCCTCCCACGGTACTACACGGACTGGGTGTGCTGGGTTAGAGTGGGAGAGGAGGACATTAAGGAGATGTGATTGTCCCTTAGAATGACCGAAAGGTTGTAATGTGGTTGAGGGAGCCAACTTCTCTCCACTCAGTTCCAGGGAAGGAAGCCGGAAGGTGTAAGTTATTAACACAAAGAGGTGTGTTTCAGCTTAACGTGAGAAAGAACTCCAGAAAAACTACAGCTGCCATGATGGAGGCTGAGGTGACTGAGCACTCACCCCACGCCCAGCCCTGCGCACGCAGCACTCTAGTTTGTTACCCTGTGACATCTTCCCAAAAACGCGGCGGGGCTTTGCCAGCTCTGATTCACTGCGGGGCAGAAGCCCTGGGGCCAGGTGGGGCTGCCGGGCAGGCTGCTTGAAATGATATGAAATCTCCATCCAGATCAAGTATTTGCCTTGAAAATTTAGTGTCCAAATCGAGATACGCCACAGGCGCAGACAGAAGCCAGACTTTGAAGACTTGCCATGTAAAGGATGACAGTGATTTTAAAATATTGATTACATGATGAAAGAGTACTATTCTGGATGCTTTAAATACTCACACGTGGCTCATAGCTTGCCCCGATGATGGCGAATAGCCCCTCTCGGAAGGACCGAGCAGAGCTGTGATTTGGTGGAAGGAAGTCTACTCGATGGCCCAGCGACCTGGATTTTGAGGGCCAGGCGGCCTCCACTGAAAACATCCTGTGCTGTACTCCTTATAAATTAGTTCCTGACAGAAGGCGTCTTTGCTATCAAGCAGTCTCGTGGGCGGGGAGGGGGGGTCTCAGCAGAATGCTGAGGATTTGAAATCTGTGTTCTCCCCCAGAAATGGGAAGTGACGGAGGAGCTCCCTGGAAGGTTGCCAAGCAGAGGTGAAGAGCTGGAGCTGTGCTCTGTGCCTTGGGCCTCGGGCAGCGAGGAGGACCAAGTAAGAACCCCACCCGTGGGCGTGCGTGTCCACGGGGCACGGCAACCCACCCACTTCCTTTTAAAAATGACTCCACAGTAATAGCAACAAGAAGTATGTTTATCAAGAATTTTCTGTGTTAGCTCCAACGTTAAAGGCTTTACATTATCATCATCTTCATTTTATAGCTGAGGAAACTGAGGCAGGAGGGGAAGTCATCTGCTCAAGTTATACCAGTATCAAGTGGCGGGGGGGATTTTGGACCCAGGTGGTATGACATCAGAGCTTCTGCTCTTGGCAGCATCGTCTGGTGTCTCCTGCAAGCGGAAGGTGCAAAGGCCAAGGGGCCTGCTGTAAAAAGGTGTCCCAAAGTTGAGCTAAGACAAACCCCCGAGAAAATTCCAAGCTTGGCTAGGCGAGATGGCACCGGCGGGCAGCACACCCGGAGATCTGCACATGCCCAGCCTGCGCCTGCCCTCAGCCAGCCCTCAGAAACGTTTGCCTAATGAATGAGGCTTTCCCTGGGGAGCTGAGCCAGGAGCCAGCTTCTTGGCAGGGCAAAGTTGACACCGCGCATCATTCATTGTCTTGCCTAGCCAACGTCTGCTGGAATAGCGAAGTGGCAGGCATGGGGCCAGCTCACAAATGCACCCAAAGGACCAGCCAGTGGGCGTTACTCACTCTGCAGATGAGGGCTTGGGGTGCCGAGAAGCAACCAACTTGCCCAAGGTCACAAACTCAGCATGCCCGAGTTCCGGTCCATCTTGGAAAAAACAGTCTGTAAGAGGAACTGCCCAAACCACCGGCCCCAGGGTCATTACCACCAGCTGGACTTGGTCATGAAGCCCAGCCTCTGTGTTGAGTCTGCGTCTGTGCATAGCCCCATGGCAACCCCGAGTGTCCTGGTCCAAAGGAACCTGGGACGAATTTGTAATAAGTGAAAAAGGGATTCTAAACAGCCAGCTGTGTTCCCTAAGCGAGAGCAAGCTGCAAGCCCACCGCTTCTCGACACCGCCTTCCAGAGTTCATCTGCTCAGTCCACTGCCACGGACCTATCCGTGTGTGTCTCTGTAATAAGTTCTGAGCCACCCTGCAATCGTGGGCAAATACCTGGCATGCCGGCTTCCTCAATTCTTTAATCTCTCCCCACCATGTCCTGTCACGGTGCTCTGGACACAGGACGTACTGAGTACCCACTTGTTAACAGCTTGTTCAGTTTTTAATTGTGCAGATAGCTCTAGGAGGAGAGGAAACAGAAGGATGTAATTAATATACCGTAGATGAACTCTACTAATTTCTTCCCCCACGAGGCCTGGAGAGGATACAACTGCCTTAAACCTGTCTCGTAGTGCCGCCCAAGAACGAAAAAGTTCAAAAATAGAATCTGCTGGATTAGTTTACCAAAAAAAAAAAAGAGATACGCCTGGCTGTCCATGACTCGAATCCTCCTCCCAGATGTTTTCTTTCGGCATAGACGCCCCCTTACTTTCAAGGGTATCCAAGAGGACACGGACCAGGGCCCCTCCCCCGCACGATGGCCATCCTCCCCCAGCTGTGAGGCCTTTCGCATTTCATCCAGATAGGAGCCTTACTGTGTGATCCTCAGATGAGCCGTGCACCCTGCTTTCCTGTCCAGCTGGTTTAGGAGCCCCCTTCCGGCAGAGCCCCGAGGGTGATACATGGCCACACTTTATTTACCGGCAGGCAGGCAGGGCCCCTTGTTCCTCAGCCTGGTAACAACCCAGGTCGTTCATCACTGGCTCGCTCCTTTTTGAAATTCACTGAGCAGCAGGCGTCTCTTTAAACTCCTGCACGTAATGCATTTTAAAGAGCGTTCTCTGCACAGTTCCATTTGCCCGACCTCGGCTCCGAGCGCGAGATGGAATGGAGTTTCGACTTGCACCCCCGCAGCCTGTTTGGAATGTGACTGTGCACCAAGGGGGGCTGGGAAAGGAGGCTGTCATTCAACTCCGGGGTTGAGTGACGGTTCAGTGCAGCCTGTGAGCAGAGGCCGTGGAGGCTACAGGCAGGGTTCACGTCCTCCAGAAGGTCCCATCCGGGCACGGCGCTAAGACCTGTGTGGCAACAAGCAGAGGGCAGGGCAGTGAGAGGCAGAGCTGGACCCACTTGGTCTCAGAAGGTGGTCGCTGGGTGTCTCTGGGACCCCCTCTGCTGTTTCAATTAGAGCTGGCAGGCTTCTTGGAGGATGGGGCATTGGCATTTGGCTTGAAGGATGGGTTGGGACTCTGTAAGTGGAGGTGATGGTAGAAGGTGCTGCCCTGGCTGGGGAAATTGCCTGGGGAAAGTATACACTTGGTGTGACATAAATGGCTCTCGGCTTAGAAGGAGCACGGGGGGACCTGGGGGAATGAGCCTGGGTGTCCAGGGGCCCCTCACACCTCATGTGCCCCCAGCAGGTGAGTGGTCTCTGCCTCCACGAATGGCTTCTCCATCCACCCGAGTTTTGCCAGCAAGTGCTCTCCTTCCCCATCCGTCCATATCCAATTTCCCATAAGCACCTTTTGTGTTGTCAGCATCTCCGGAATCTTTGCTCCCGGCTGCCACCCGAGCGCTTGCTGTCCCCTCTCCCCTGGGACCTCTGCATTGCCCCCCACTGTCTGCCCAGGTACCCTTGTTTGCTTTGGTCTCTTCTCTCCAGAGCAGCTAGAGACAAGCTTTCCAGTAAATGGAACTGGTCCCTCTTCTGCCTTAAGCCTTCCATGGCTCCCCACTGCTCTTCCAGACCCCAGCCGGCCTCTCCCGTCGACCACCTGGTCATGCTGCTCCTTGACCTCCAGCCCCTCTGGCCTCCTTCCTCGAACCTTTCCTCTCAGGGCATCAACCTCACGGCCGACCTGTGCCCAGGCCCTTTCTTCCCCTCCTCTCTCAGTTGCGTTCGCCCCCATTTCCTCCCTTCAGCCCAGGCCTCTCTCCCCGCTGGAAGCCCCCCAGGTCGGCTGCCCCTTCCAGGCGCAGCGGGCGCCAAGCCCCTCTGTCACGGCTCGGGTCACAGCCGCCACGGCACACTTGGCTCTGCTCCCAGGCTCTGCAGAGCAGCGCCGGGGTCGCGTGCTCAGACCTGGTCTTGAAGGGGGGGCGCGCAAGACCTCGGGGTGGCCCGGGATTCCCAACACGGCCGCTGGGACGGAGGAGAAGCCCCGGGTGCAGCTGAGGGTGGGGTCGGTGGTGGTGGGGAAGGGACGGCAGGAGGCAGACATCCTCCACGATGCTTCTGGAACCACAGTGAAGAACCGGGGAGGCAGGGGTCCACAGAGTGGTCACCACGCCGTCGCTGCCAAGATCAAGTTCAAGGGGCACAGGCAGCCGAGGTCTGAAGCAGGCGTTTTCTGAACCACAACTCCGACAAAAGCCAGACCCCCACGTCCCTCAAAGCTTCAGGCGGCTTTCATATGGGTCGTCTCCAGGGGAGAGCAGGCGCCTGGGAAGGCGGCGAGGCCTGCTGAGCAGCCCCCCTTTCTTTGCCAGGGGACGCCCTTCTCAAGCGGGAGCTGGCAAGAGCTGCCCCTTCTGCACCGCCAGGAGCACCGGGGGCAGTGCTCAGGCGTGGACTCGCCTGCCTTTCCTGTGCCAGGAAAAAGAGAGACAGTCCCAGGTAAGAGCCCCGAGAGAGGGGCTGGCCCAGAGGAGTGACGGCAGCCCCCTTTCCCATCTCCCCATCCCCGGGCTGGGAATGAGGGGAGATTCCGTGCGGCAGGGACACACGCTCTCCCACGCTGCCTTATTTGGTGCGACAGCAGTTTCTGTGTATCGTCTCTCTCCGCTACATTCTAAGTTCTCAGAGGACCGAGCTCGCGCTCCATGTCTCTAACGGTCCTGCCATGCTGGGCATACAGAAGGCGCCTAATAATGGCTTCCAAAATGACTGCATTTCAGTGGACCGCTTAGAGGGAATTCCTAAACTTGCACTGTGCCCTTCAGCTGGGACTTCTGTCTTAGTTGTTTATTCTGGAAATATCTACTGAGAACCTACCAATTGCCAGCCCCTGTGCACGGCCCTAGACCATAGCCCCTCGCAGCCACCATAGCAGACAAATGCACCGGGGGGCCCAAACTAGACCCTCGGGCGAGACTCAGGGATACAAGTTTTGTTCCAAAGGTGAGGGTGAGGGGTGGCAGAGCTGAGTCTGGGTGAGGTTTCTCTTGTCAAGCCACGGCACGGTCTGCAGCTGCACTTGGGGAGCTGGCCCCTCCAAGTGCCCAGGACAGAGCCTTCTCGAGGTGCCAAGATGCCCATTTTCCTGCTGCAGTTGCCTGGGCGGGAGGAGCTGCGTGCTGGAGCTGCAATCTGACTGTGCACTTGGCTTGCAGGACCGGCCACCAGCCCCCCGGACTCAGGGGCCAACGGCTCGACGCCCAGCAGCGTCTCGGCCCTGGGCCACCTGGCCATGCGGCACAGCTACGTCCCGGCGCTGATTGCCATGATGGTGAGCCTCCTTCCCGGGCAGGTGCGGGGAGGGAGGACGTCCTCCTCAGAGGCCGGGCCGTGGGGAAGGGCTTCCCAGGAGAGGCCGGCTGTCGTGGAGGCAGGGGCATGGGGGGGCTCTAAGGGAGGCGGACTGGGAGGCTGGGGTGTCCCGGCACCTCAGAGCTCAGAGTCAGGGAAACCCCGCACGGCCTCGTTCGTCACCCACTGCCCCTCAGGCAGACGCTGAGCCCCGGGTGGCCTGGGCGGCCTCCCTGGCCTGCAGGGAAGGGCAGAGGCCCTTCCATTATGTGCCCGACTCGGGCCGAACTTGGGGTTCATCTTTTAAGGGGGGAGGAAGGAAGTTCTGGGGGGCAGCCTTGCTCAGACTCAAGCTTATTGAGGCTGCGAACGACAATAACAAAAAAGCAAGCAAGTTCGTGTTTATTGTACCAACTCCCAACTTCTCCCCTTCAGAGTGGACACCAGCCACTTTGAGGAGGGGGCTTGGGGCACAGCCTGCCTGGACCTTAGTCCCATGGCCCCGGGGAGCCCCCGGGCCTCTCGCGTAAGGAGCGAGTGCATTTTGGGCCCCACCACTCGGCAGGATGACCTTGAGGGGCGGGAGGCCTGCAGCCCTCTGATGGAAAGAACCCGCAGCTCCCCCTGCTTTCACGTCCGTCCGTCAGGGAGGGCCTGGCAGGGGCAGAGGGGAGGAGGGCCGGGCCAGAAGCCTGCGTGCCATCTTCCAAGAGGGCGTGCTCCGGAGCCAGCTGTGCCTTCTGCTCGTCTCGGCCGCTTTCATCTCCACAAGGGAGAAAAGGGCCCTTCGAGGGAGCGGGCCACTGGCCAGGTGACTCCGCAGGTGGTTGGGTCTTGGTGCCTGGGCTGTCACGTGCTGGGCCGTGACTCCTCACGTTGGCCTTTGAGATCGGGGAGAGGGGCCGGGACCCTCGGCTGCAAGGGCCACAAGCCGGAGCCCACCGGTGACCCTGCCCAGGGTGGCGACGTGGAGACCAAATGCTGTGCCCCCGAGCCCTTGACCCCCAAGTGGGTGGGGGTGGCCAGGCGGGTGTGGATGGTGCCCTGGCTGCCCTAGTTTCGGGGCCAGGGCTCCTGGGGGGGGCAGTGGCTGGGGGAAGTCAGCCAGGAGGCCAAACCGGAAATGCAGCCCTGGAGGGCCCCGGAGCGCCTGGTGCCCGGGTGGAGTGGGAGCCGGTGTGCTCTGTGCCGCAGGCCTGGAGTGTCACCCACGCCAGCTGGCTGAGCTTCGTGCTGCTGCTCTGGGCCTGTGTCGTCTGGATGGCCCGGGACTGCCGCCGCCTGGCCCTGCTCGGCGCGCCCTGCCTGGTCCTCTACGCCAACCTCCTGCTCCTGCTCGCCTTCGCCGCGGGGCTGCGCGCGTCCCGGGAGGAGCTGTTTCCGGGTGTCCCCGGCTGGCTCCTGGCCGACCTGGACCTCCGGCCCTACGCCCAGCCTTCTCTCCACCTGGGCGCCAAGGTGGGCCACGTCCGCCCGCGTTCTGAGCTGGGGTGGGCCCCGGAGGAGGGGGTGTCGGAAGGGAGGGGCCGGGGGCCAAGCGGGCGGGCGGAGGGGGGTTGTCCGTTCCAGCAAAGACACCGACGCGGGCTAGGGACGGGGGTGGAGCGCGGGAGCACGCCTTCGCTCAGGGCTCTCGTCCTCCTCTGCAAGACAGAGGGGTGGGGGGCCACTCCAACATCCGGGAAGGGTGTGAGGAGCAGGCCACCGGCGACACCCCTACCCGTGGAGCAGCCGGGCCTCATGCGCCAGACACTGGGGTCCTCTAAAGGAAACAAGCAGGCGCGCCACTTCCAGCCGCAGTGACAAGACGGAAACCGTGATTTATATCCCACCGGGGCTGCGGATAAGCAATAAAGTCATCGTTTGCTTTCCACTGCAGAGTTTTTATGCATTTTTCTTCTGGCTGCTGCTGCGGCAGCAGGTCACGGAGAGGCAGATGTCGGCAGAGGCGAAGGAAGAGGCTTGGGGAGGAGAAACGGGGGAGGCCAGCGACGAGGCCCCTGCTCTACCTGCCTCCAGTCCTGGTAGCCTCGTTGGCCCCTACGTTTCTGTTCTCTAGTTCACTCTTTGTCCCGGGAACCCCAGAATCTCAGAACGAGGTTCAGGAAGTGCCCCTGCGCCCAGGCCCCTGGCCTGCCTTCAGCTGAGCCCTCTGGTAGTTCTCAGAGGACGGGAAGCTCGGGCAGGGCCCCAGGACAGCCCCTCGCCCCGTGAGGTGCCCAGGGTGGAAGCAGGGACTCGCCTGGCCCGTGAGCCTGGCGTTCCCTGGCAAAGGGCAGGGTCTGCGCTGAAAGGAGAGCGGCCGGAGCCCAGGCGGCAGGGCTGTGGCAGGGGTCGTTGGAGGAGGCCTCCTGGCACCCCTCGGCTTTCGTCCACCTGCTCACTCACACGTTTCCTCCTAAATCCAATGTCCCTCCAGGGACCGCTCCTGGCCATTGGGTGGGGCCAAGAGGCGGCATTGAAAGAGGACGTCCCGGAGCCGCCACCTGGCTCCTCCAGTCTCCCTCGCTGTGGCTCCCGTCGGCTCCCCGGTGGCAGGGGAGCCCCTCCTAGCTGTCCCGCTCCCACCTGCGGGGCCTCGGCCCCTTTAGGAGCTAGAGAGGAGGTGGGGGGCACCAAGACCCGTCTGCGGGCAGCGAGCCGCGCTGACTCTCCTGTCCCCACAGGGCAGGCGAGGCCCGCTAGCGTCCTGGTGGACATCCTGGGCCCCTTCCTCAAGGGACTCCTGGTCAAGTACTGGATCTTCGTCTGTGGGGCCATGTTTTTTGTGGTCGCCTTCCATGGCAAGGTGGTGGTGTACAAGATCATCTACATCTTTCTCTTCCTGACCTGGGTGGCTTTGTACAAGGTACATCTCCTGCTGGCTGACCCCGCCCCTCCTGCTGGCTGGCCCCGCCCCTCCTGCTGGTTGGCCCCGCCCCTCCTGCTGGCTGGCCCCGCCCCTCCTGCTGATTGGCCCCGCCCCTCCTGCTGGCTGGCCCCACCCCACCGCCTGCACCTGGCCCCGCCCCCACCCCCGCAGGTGAGCCTCTGGCCCTGCCCCTGGCCTGGTGCTGGAGGAGGCCAGGTCGTCCCCGCCTGGAGGGGACCCGGCTCCTCACACGTACCGCTGCTCCGCTGAGCATCCGACCCCAAGTCAGGCAGAAGCCACGGGACCACGTCGGGCCCAGGGCACCCTTTGCTGACCACAGCCACCGAGCAAGGGTGGGGAAGGAGCATGCAGCTACAGCCCCCGGGCTGGGTCTTGATTTAACTCCCTGCAACCTTGGGCCCTCCGCCCGACCCACCCACTGTGATCAGACTGCCAGCCCCCCGTGTACATGCTTGGGAAAAGAGAGGAGTCCCCCGGATCTTGCTTTTCTGGCTAGCAGGGGAGCGGGCACCCAGGGACCCCAGCAGGAGTCCAGATAACCCAAAGCTGGCCCGCTGGGCTAGAGCAAATGGGGTGTGTGGGAACAGAGGGCAGATGGATTTCCGGGGTCCCTGGGATTGCTGGATGCACACACTTGGCCAGAGCCCGGCCATTTGTTGGCGTCCACCTGCTATGCTTCCCCAAGTAGCTTTTTGCAGACAACTTAGCTGAAGGCAAGGACCCCCGACCCATTCCAGTGTCTCATAAACACTGGCTTAGACTGCGGTTCAAACACAACCTCAGAGCTCCAGCTGACAAAGATTTCTATCAGAAAATAAGATTTTGCACCCGGGCGGTCTTACCTCTGAACTCTCAGTCGACCACTCTGAGTCATGCCAGCTTGGCCCTGGGCATTTCTTTCCTAAGCCAAGAACCAGTCATCAGGGGCCATGTCTGAATTGCAGCTACACTACACCGCGTGGAGAAGGACCCTGCGGTGTTTTTGGGTGGCCGTGGTCTTCTACTCCATGGTGGTTCTTACGGCTGTCTACACTTACCAGTTTCACACCATATCTGGATTTTTCAACCAAACGCTGGGACTGTCTAAAGAGGGGTAAGAACTTGTGGGTGTTAGCCGCTGTAGTTGAATTTTCTGTGAGAATTCATGGGCTGAAGCTGCACCAGGGCCGTGCATCCTGGGGGAAAGCTCGTAGAGGAAATCAAGCAGCCACTCACTGGGGCCTGGGTTTGCTGAAGGAGAACCTTACGTCTGCCCTGTATAACCTGGGGACCAGGAAGGCCCGTCTTCTTAGGCCAGGGGCGAGTGTGCTGGGAAGGGGCTCTTCTAGACGGTTCTGCCCACTTTCTGGGAGCCTCTGCCAAGTTTCCTGCTCTTCAAGGTCCACGGAAATGCCTCTTCCAGATACCACTGGTTTCAAGGTCAGAGCTGTAAAGTTCAAGGAAAGGGAAGTATGTCACGGGGACCTATCGAGACTTTGTTACGTATTGCCATTGCTCTGTTGGGGTCCCCGGAGCCCAGGGACCTCACACCCCACAGTGTTCTCACTCCCCACCCTGCCTTTGTCCTCCTCTCCCCCTGCCCCTCCAGCCCCCCATTTCAGCTGCAAGTCTGGAGTTTATACTGAAAGCGTACGTCTTAGGCGGCTACTCTCAATGGGAGGAACGGGTTCTTTGGGAATTCTGGGCTTTCTCAGGCCAGATGGGAACTCTGGGCCCAAAGGAGCTCTGTCTGAACCCATGGGATTTGCCTGTGGACCCGGCACCAGTGTCTCTTATGGTCTAGAGGCAGGAGCTCAGAGACCATTTGGTTAACTAGAGAAAGGATGATGGGGCCCCTTGGGGCAGGTGTCTTTGACAGGCGGGACCCAGGTGGGGGTCTGTTTCTCCACCTGAAAAGCTCTCTCTCCTTTCTCTGCTGAAGGTTACATGATATGGGCCTGGAGCAGTTTGATACGACAGAGTTGTTTGCTAAGGTTCTGCTGCCCGCCGCCTTTCTGCTGGCATGCATCCTTCAACTTCATTACTTTAATGAAGACTTTCTGAAGACCACCAGCCTGCATAATATTCCCATTAAACAGAAAGGCACAGCTGACAGGTACTGTCGTCCCCGGGGTGGCATTTGGAGATTCTGCTAATAGACTCCGAGATGGGCTCAGCTCAGGAGATTGGAATTAGATTTACTTTCCATTTGCTGAGTCATCCATTTGTTGGTGTTCTTTGGAAGTTGGTGGGGAAAGTTAGAGCTGTGCGCGTCTCTGCAGGGTTAGCGGATAGGAGAGGGACTTTTATTTCCTACCAGGTGCCTCCCTTTACAGAAATGTGTGCATGCTCTGTTGAGCTGGCACTTTGTTTTTGCTGGGAGTCTGTTTAATGATTGTCTCAAACGCAGAGCACTCATTTATTGGATGTCCTCTATGCCTAAGGATTTGTTTGATTTTAGCTTTTACCATTCTGTACTTTAACTAAATTAAGGAGCTGGCTGTGAAACTTGGCTTTTAAAGGTTTTTTAATTTTCAGACTGAGTCACTAATACGTTAGAGTATTTCGCAGAATTCTTATTTTAAAAGGTGATATTTTGCCAGAGCAATTCATTTTCTTACTAAGAAAAATTAAGCAGAAGGCGGCAGTCTCCTTAAAGCCCAAATCTGTTTTTCTGATCAAACTGTACAACCCTCTAAGCACTTGGCATGAAAAAGTACACAAAATACCACAGTTTGATTCTTTTTCTCCCTGGGGGCTGTAAGATACTCTTTCTTTCTTTTTCTTCTTTTTTTTCGGTCAGCATGGTGTGGGTTTGTGTTTGGATTTTACCCTGCCTTGTTTCTATCCAAGGGGAGGATACAAGTGTTCTTTTCTTTCGAATTTTTATTTAGTTCTTTTCTTTTCTTTTTTTGAATGTTCTTAAGAGAAGGGAGAAGGGCAGTGATGAGATCTGGGTCTCTGGGCGGTTGGGAAGCCACGCTGACGAGCGGGCGGTCTGAAATGACGTGCGCGGAAGCATCTAATGCAAGATGGGTCCCTGCTGTAGAGGAAGGAGAGAACTTGGGAGAAACATTCTCTTCTGAGCCACTGGGCCCTTGTGGGTCAACTTGGGTGGAGGGAACCGGTGATGGTTTTCGGAGGCACACCCCTGATCTTGACGGTGCCCAGTTGCCGCTGTGGCCTTAGGTGGACACCAGCGCCGGCTGTCTTTCCAGCGTAAATGCTCTGTGAACGTACCTCTGGGCAGCACGAGGCTGGAGACCTCTAGGCCTCTTCTGTCAGGCGGGGGGCCTCTCCCCGTCTTTAAGGTGCCTTCTGCAAGGAGGGTTTGCCTCCGGATGCCTCAGCCTGTGTTCCGTGTACAGAGTTGGCCTCCCCTGCTTGGGTACCGTGTCCCTGTGCATTCAGGAGTGCTAATCTCATTCTTTCCCACGCTCCGGCAAGAATGAATGGCCATTGCCACAAAGGATGGCGTGTCTCAGCAGCGTAATGCTATGTCACCGTTAAAAAGGGTGAGGCAGCTGGACATACACCAGTATGAATGAGCACTGAGCTAAATGGCCAAGTGAAAAAATAAAGAGGCAGAACACGTGGCCAGAATGGGCTACCATTTGTTTAAGAAAAAGGATATAGATGCATATAGGTACAAAGCATATCTCTGGATGACTGTGGAAGAAACCCGTACTGTACGGGAGACAGAGGTGGGAGCTGGGGAGGAGAGACACGTTTCACTGAGCACCCTTTTCTTCCTTTTGAATTATTTTTTCACTATGTGCAGGCATTATCTAGTCAATATGATAAATGAATAAAACATTTAAATATCTATTAAGGAGTTTGTTATTTAAAATAAATCTAATGGAAAATGAATACTTTATTAACAGAAGAGTTTCTTTTTTTCTCAGGCTTGAGGTTACACTTTGGAAACTTCGCAAGAGGTAAGAGCTAAATAGTGAAGAAAAATGCATTTTTCTGGTTGGATTTCTGGAGTCCATTGTGCCCTGAGAATACAAGAAAACTTAAGCAAAATTCCCAACACTGCTGATGGCCCAGATCACACTGTTTTTGTTTTTGTTTTTCTTTCTTTTTTTTTTTTTTTGTTTAAGATTTATTTATTTCTCTCCCCTCCTCCCCCAGTTGTCTGGACTCTGTGTCCATTCACTGTGTGTTGGCTTCTATCCTTACCAGCGGCACTGGGAATCTGTGTTTATTTTTGTTGAGTCATCTTGTTGTGTCAGCTCTCCCTGTGGGCAGCGCCATTCCTGTGCTTTCTTTAGCGCTGGGTGGCTCTCCTTACAGGGTGCACTCCTTGTGCATGGGGCTCCTCTACGCGGGGACACCCCTACAGTGGCACCACCCTCCTCGCGCGCATCAGCACTGTGCATGGGCCAGCTCCACACGGGTCAAGGAGGCCCGGGATTTGAACTGCGGACCTCCCATGTGGTAGACGGACGCCCTAACCACTGGGCCAAGTCTGCTTCCCTTGTTTTTGTTTTTCATGACACAGTCCATGGCTCTGGCTGCCCCTACCTGTAGTTACTAAGGGCTGGGACCCATTTCACACATGGGCTTTGATGCAAACAGGCCAGCAAGTTGATACTCCACTCCCTGTGTTCAAACTCCTAAGAGGACTCTGCCTTTGGATTTTAGTCTAGGACCCAACAGGGAAGAGGAGGCAACTCAGGACTCTGTGGACAAAGCAAGCAGTGTTGCAGAGGAGCCCTGGAAGCAGGAGGATGGGAAGCTGGGGTGGAAGACACCAGCAGGTCGGAGATGCCGCTTTCCCCAAGAAGTCCTGTTCGGGTGGTTGTTGTCTAGGGTTGTTCTCTAGCATTACCATAAATCCTGGGTGTTTAGGCAAACAGTTGACTCATTTTTTAAAAAGCCAAACAAAGACCATTTGAGATGGTTGAGCTGATTCAACACAACCTCAGCATGCTCTCCTCGCTTTTTATTTCAGGAGACATGCAAAGAAGGTTGTGAAGTGGCCGGGCTGCCTCATTCCCCGAGCTCCCTGGCTGCTCTCCCCTGAGCAGCCGTGCTTTTATTCCCTCGCCAGATGGGGTGCCAGTTCACGTTAGCTGGACCTAAGGATTCAGGGTCTCACCACACTTCTGATAGTGGCTGGGTTGACAGTTGCCACTGTGATTTCAATTACAACAGAGTTTGACAATTATGAGTGACAGAGACTTCTGGAGTCAGGCTGGCTTCCCTGGGGAGCCCACTGCTCATGCTAACAAGGGATCTGCAAGCCTCTCATTCGGCTTGTAGGTGACCTGGCATCTTCTGAGTCCTTAATACTGGATCATCTCTTGCATTTGACCAAATTATCTTCTTCTCAACAATTAAGAACAGCAAATGTAGAAAGACTTTTTTTGGTTGGTGGTTAAACTTCCCTCGGGCAGTTGGATTGCTTTTTGATTCACTTGTGCCTCCATGGTTGAGCATTTAGACAGTGTCTTTTAAGTGCCATGACTGCTAAGAATGGAGGAGATGAAGAGAAATCCTTTGTGTCTTTCCCTTCAAGGAGCTCCAAACTAGAGCAGGGTTGGCAAACCGCGTCCTCCGGGCCACGTCTGGTGCCCCTATTTGGTCCATTTAAGTGTTGTTTTGTGTTCCAATGGTAGAACCCACATGGCCCGCAAAGGCTAAAATACCGACTCTCTAACCCTGTACTCAAACAGCCTGCTGGCTGCTGGATTTCGGGGTGTGATGAGAACTTTATTTTGCCAGAGGACGATGCAGATGATGGAGCAGAGGGGTGGGACGGGAGGGACTTACTCTAGGCACTTAGTGCAATTGGGAAACAACGCTCTTAAAGAACAAATCAACCATTTCCGAGTCTTCTCTGTTTTGTCCTGATTTCCTAAATCCAGGGTTTTAAAATTTCATGTCATTTCAAATAAGAAACTAGACCCCGCATGGTTGCCAGGTGCAGTTGAAAACTTGCTTTTCCCCTCAGTGGAGGAAGTGAGCAGTTGGGATCTGGCCATCGACAGGCTGGCTGCTGGCTTTCTGAAGCTTCTAGGAATGGTTAACGGAACTCAAGCATTTCTGTGGCGCTTTCTGGAGATACACATCCTGAAAATTGTGTCCGCCGCCGTCGTTTGGCTCACACTGCAGGAGGTCAGTGGCCATTCAGGAGGGCCGTGCGCTGGCTCGTGGTGGAGACTTAGCCTCAGATTTGAGAATGTCTCCCCTTTCTTTTAGTGCCATGCTGGCCTCTTAGCAAAGGTCCAGCGTGTGCATTCTTAATTCCGATTCTCTGATTTTGAAATGCTCCCATCACAGGCAGCTGGGCTTTGCAATCCACAAACTTCCACGCTTGCCTTCCAGGTCTCCTTGATGAACGTGCTGTTTTACATCTCCTGGGTGGCCTCCCAGCCCTACTCTAGATTACGCCTGTGCACATCCCACCTCTCCACCGTGTGGGCGTGCGTGATAGTGATCTGCAAAATGCTGTACCAGCTCAGATGTGTCGTACCCTCTGCTTACTCTTCAAACTGCTCGGAGGTGAGTACTTCCAGGGGAAGCTTCTCCCCACAGCATGGGCTGCTCCCTGGGGGCACAGCGCTGTCTCCACCTCCCTCGCGCCTGCCTCGGGGGAGTCTCCTCAAACAAGAGTAGGCGCACGAGTCATTGCAACACACGTGGCCTGAAAGCACATGTGATCTGAAAATGGCAAGTGTGGTTCTTGCCATTTTTTAAAAAAGATTTATTTATTTTTATTTATTTATCTTCCCCTCCCCCCCACTGTCTGCTCTCTGTGTCCTTTCGCTGTGTGTTCTCCTGTGTCCACTTGGATTCTTGTCAGTGGCACCGGGAATCTGTGTCTCTTTTTTGTTGCGTCATCTTGCTGTATCAGCTCTCCAGGTGTGCAGCGCCACTCCTGGGTGGGTTGCACTTTCTTCTCACAGGGCAGCACTCCTTATGGGGCGTACTCCTTGCACATGGGGCTCCCCTGCGTGGCAGGGCTCTCCTTGAGCACTTCAGCACTGCGCGTGGGCCAGCTCACCACACAGGTCAGGAGGCCCCGGGTTTGAACCCTGGACCTCCCATGTGGTAGGCGGACTCTCTATCCATTGAGCCAAATCCGCTTCTCTCTTGCCGTTTTAAAGATGAGAAACTGAGGCACATAGAAAGGGGCAGGAAGGAAGGTCTATGATTCCACTTTGCACGGTACAGTGAGTTGTTCACTCGTTGTTCATCGAACAAACGTTCATGGAGGGCCTGCCCAGTGCAGGGGTGCAGGGAGACGAGCAGGCGAGATCCCATCCTCCTGGAGCTGATGTTCCGGAGGGACGGACAGACACGGGCAAGCCACCAGCCCCCTGCGATTGCAGCCGAGCGAGTGGAGCATCAGGGGGCGGCCAGGCAGGGGGCCTCTGTGAGGTCTCTGAGCAGGGTCACCGGTGCAGTAAGGGCCGGGCCCAGCTGCCCTGGATGGAGAGGGGCACCCTCCTGGGGCAGGCCCCACCCCGGGACAGAGCTGGGTGGGGGGGCTGGCGTTGAGCCTGAGCTCTCGGGGCCCCCCGCTAGCCTTTCTCGCCCATGGCCTCTTGACGTGCCTGCGAGGGAGCAGGGGGAAGATGGAGCCTTGGCTCGGGGGTGCAGGCAGGGGTTGGATGGGGATGCAGGGGACATAGGAAGCCCTTGGCTGGGGCCAGGCGTGGGCGCGGCACGTGCGTGGGGGGCGGGGACTCGGGTGGTGCCAGCGCAACGAGGGGCCGGGTTCTGGGAGGGGAGCAGGAGCCCCGGGCCCCTCTGCAGCTCCTGCCTACCCGGGTAATCTGAGGCCTGGTGAGCCCCAGGGGCCCCAGGACTGTAGGAGAGGGAGAGGCAGTTGCGTTTCTGAGAGGAGCACCCCGTACTGGGGGCTCTGCTTTCAGCCGGGGGCAGGAAACACACCAGCTTGGAAGAATCATGGAGCTAGAGGAAGCTTCTGATGCAGATGGGGAAACTGAGGCTGCGCAGGGCCTGGGGGCCTGACTGGGGCTCGGCTGTGGGATGGGGCCACCACCACGTACCCCGGCTCCTTCCTGCCCCCCTCAAGGTGCAGTCGAGAAACAGAACGCGTCCCCTGGCCACGCTCGCGCGAGAATCGGTCCTCTACCTCCGGCCCGTGGACCCGGCAGAGTGGCTCGGGTCACTGAGGAAGTGCGACGGCCAAGTGCTGCCCTGTCTCAAGGTAGGCGTGGAGGAATGGCCCGTGATTAGCGAGCGCAGACAAATGGGGGTGTCTGAGAAACGCAAACCGCCGGCATCCGTGCGCCAGGGAGGACTGAAGGAGATGAAGCGCCCGGCTCGGGGCCTGGCAGCGCCAGGCACCTGCTCAGCGAGCGCAGCACCCCTTCCCTTCCTGGGGAAGGTTGCATTAAGTAATTGCTTCAGTGGCCAAGTTATATATTACCGAGAATGAACCTGGCTCGAACTTATCATTCACTTTTACTGTTTTGCCTAGAGAGGTTTCCGCGGCAGCTTGGGAAGCCAGAAATGAATAAGGAGAGAGGTGACATTAAAGGCAGGCTGTTAGCGGAAGTGAAAATTAAACAACTCAGCCAAAATCGAAGGCCCGGAGTGCCTTGCCTGTGCGAGCGGGAGATTGATGGCTCCCTTCTGGAGCCCGCTCCACGGGGGGTGCAGGAGCTGCCTGCTGTGAGCCTCCCTCTTCTGCCCAGCTGTGTGGCTTATGGGGGTTCTCAGGCCTGTTTTCAGAGGGGAAAAGTGAGGTGCAGGACAGTGCAATTGCTTGGCCAAGGTCGCACAGAGAAGGACCAGCGGGGCGGGGAGGAGACCCCATCCCAGGCTCCCACGCGGCGCGTGGGACATCGCTCTCCCCAGGTCACACCTGGAGAGTGCGAGGCAGAAGAGAAGGCCCCAGCCCGGGGCCGGCAGGACAGGGGGTGGTGGCAGCCTGCGCCCAGCTCAGGTCAGTCAAGTGTCCCGGGCCTCAGGTCCAGAAGCAAATCAAAGGAGGCCCCAGCAGCCACTGACCAGTGTGAGGCGCAGAGGCCACCAGCCCGAAGTCTGGTGCGAGGGACTGGGTGGAGGATGACTCGAGCAGCTGGAGTCTGTGCCCAGGACCCGTTCCCCGCCTCCCCCACGGGGCCCACTGCCCGCTCACAAAGCCGCACTCCAGCCCCGGGGCGGGGGGCCTGCTGTGACCAGGACTCGGGTACGGGCCTCAGTCACTCGTCCTCGGGCCTCAGTCACTCGTCCACGGTCACGACAGTGCTGGCCCGGCGCTGTGGTCTGGGCTTGTGACAAGAACTGCGCAGACCGTGGGGCCGTCAGCCCGTGACCGCGTCGGCCGAGCCCTGGAAGGCCAGGTGAGAAATAAGCTGTGTTCCACGCGCGCGGCTAAGAGGGCGGAGGAGCAGAACCCGTCTTCCAGCAAGTTACCCGAGAAGATGGACACTTAGGTTTTGGGGCGCTGCACAGGGCAAAGTCTCTGCTCTCCTGTGTCAACATGGGCTGCTCTCCACCACTTATTTCCTTGGGGTTCTGGTGCTTGGGTGTTCCTGGGAGCTGTTTTATTTAAAGAAGTCTTGGGTGCCACTGCTTACTGCACAACTTCAGACCTTGCACCAAGAAGCTCATGGAAAAGGACGAGCCAGCCCCATCCTCCAACAGAAGTCCTATTCAGTCCGCGTCCCCTAATTTGCTGGGAAGATGCGCAGGAGGTCTTCACCCCGAGAACAGAGCCTCTCTGTGAGGCCTGCAAACGGCGGGGACAGTCCAAGGGCATCTGTGGAGGAGAGGGGCGGCACGGGCCGTCTGGGAGCAGCGCAGCCCTCCCTCTTCATCTCAGATAATTAGTGAGTCTCTTGCAAGTGCCCCCAGCTGAAGTGCACAAAGCATCCTTATGGCAGAATATGATCTAATAAGGTAATCCTTTTCACTTCCCTGTCATATAATCAATGGCGAAAGCACAGCATAGGGATAACCAACAATTAGGCTTTCGCTGCGTCTCCCCCCATCGCTCATCCGCAAACACCCTCGATCAACGCCACCCCCAAATCGGAGCCTGCACACTCCGTCAGTCAGGTCTCCCCAGGTGCACGTGGGACCTCGCTGCCCTGATGCCCTGAGGTCCTGGCATAAATACACCGCCCCCCTCCCCGAACACTAAGGGTGATTTTTAAATGCACACATCATGCAGCAAAATGGATGTGGGCATCAAGAGCTGGCGGCCGGGAAGCAGCCGTGGCCCCAGACCGTGTGTGCTGGCCCGGCCATCCTGCTAGGGACTCGGGTCGACCAGCCGACTCAGCGAACTCATTACGGGTGGCTTTTTATTCTCAGCTTGTCAAGAGTCATAACCACGTGAAGTGTTCTCCGCCTAGATCAATCGGGAAATCAATACCTTGGTATTTGGGGGACGTGTCTCTTATGGGAAGAAATGAGAGGAGCTGTGGGGGACGCTCTCAGGACGTTAGTCAGCCCCCCTGACAGCCGGAGTTTGGAGGCAGCTGCTCTTCTTCCCAAGAGCTGCTGCTGAAACAAGCACCTGCTGTTGGATCTGGCCGGCGGGCGGGGGTGGCAAATGGGTCTGAGCGCCCACCCCACAGTGTCGTTGGAGGATCAGGGAGGGAGAGCGAGGCCCTGGCCGGACGGGCCTTCCGCCCCCGCCGTGCCGACTCGAGGTTTGCTTTGTGCGGCAGAGCCAGCTCGTCATCTTGGCCCTCGTGACCTTGGAGGTGACTGTGCGCCGGCGCCAGACGTTCCACCGGCTCCAGAACGGGCTCCCGGAGCCCCCGGGGAGCAGCATCACGGCCGCCGTCACGCGGGGACACCTCGACGCCAGGCTGCTGAGCGCCCTGCAGTACTTCGTCAACTACGGGTTTTACAAATTTGGGCTTGAGGTGATGCCCCTGCACTCCCCTTCCCCTGCCCACTGTGGTCTCCAGTATGGGAATGTCAAGCAAATATTAATAGAAAATGAGAGAATGACATCCTAAGCCCTGGATAGCCCTCATCCAGCCTCCAAAATGACCAGTTCTTAGCCACTCTTTTTTCATCAATGTTCCCACCCACTCTCCTGCCAATGGGTTATCTTGAAGGATGGGTCAGAGATTGTGAATATGTCTTTATAGATCTCAAAAAGATACAGACTCTTCAAAAAGCACAAGACCCTACCCTCATCACACTTAAAAAATGAGCAGTTCTCCAATATCACATATCCCATCTGGGTTAGTTTTTTCTGACTGGCTCATAACTTAAAAAAAGAAAAGTGTTCAAAATTTGGAATCCAAATGAGGTCCCCACGTTGCAATTGGTTAATTTATTCTGAAGTCTCTTGGTTTCTCTCTTTTTTTTAAAAAAAATACTTATTTTATTTATTTCTCACCCACCCTTGTTTGCAATCACTGTGTCTGTTCATTGTGTGCTCTTGGGGTCTCCCATATGGGAGGGAGGCACCTAATCACTTGAGCCAACTCTGCTCCCTGCTTTGTTGTATCTCTCATCATGTTTTCCTCCTTGTGTCTCTTGTGTCATCTTGTTGTGTCAGCTTACCACACCAGCCTGTCACATCAGCTAGCTGTCTTGCTCATTTTCTTTAGGAGGCATTGGAAACCAAATCCAGGTCCTCCCATGTGGTAGGCAGGAGCTCAGTCACTTGAGCCACATCCACTTCCCCTGAAGTTTTATTTATTTATTTATTTATTTATTTATTTATTTATTTATTTATTTATTTATTTATTTCTACCCCCTCCCTCCATTGTCTGCTCTCTGTGTCCATTCGCTGTGTGTTCTTCTGTGTCTGCTTGTATTCTCATTAGATGGCTCCGGGAACCAATCCTGGGACCTTCCAGAGTGGGAGAGAGACAATCATTCTCTCGCACCGCCTCAGCTCCTTGGTGTGCTGTGTCTCTCATTATCTCTCCTCTGTGTCTCTTTTCGTTGCGCCGTCTTGCTGTGCCAGCTCTCTGCCTGGGCCAACACTCTTGTGTGGCGTAGCACTCCTGCACAGGGCAGCACTCCGTGTGGGCCAGCTTGCTTTCACCAAGAGACCACGTGGTATATGGGAGACCAATTGCCTGAGCCACTTCCACGTCCCTGAAGTCTCTTAAGCTATAGATCCTCTCCCTCTTCCTGCAATCTGTTGAAGGAATCCGATCAAGTGCTGTAGAATGTTGCCCAGTCTAGAGCTTGCTGGTTGCATCCCCATAGTGTCGTTTAAAGTGGTGATGTGCTGGTTCTTTCATTTCTTCTTTATTTATTAACTGAAAGACTTCTATAAAGGGAAACTTCCCCTATTGACTAGTCAATGCCTCAGAAACAAAGTTCTTTTATACCCTCACACAAGACGAGGTAAATGCTTGCTTTTTCTTCCCTTTATTTAACAGTTTTAAACATAGTGAGTTGGCTCCCTGGGGTGCTCCCAAGGTGGCCACTGAGTTTTCAGTTTCATTCAGGGGCGGCCATCACCCCATCGATGCGCAGACTGTCCCGTCTTTGGCCTGTGGGAGTCCCTGCCCATCACTGCCTGCGTCTTTTTTTTTTTTTCCAGCAATTTTAAAAATTGTCTTTTCTTTTTTTTAAAGGTAGATAGATCACACAAAATGTTACATTAAAAAATATGAGGTTCCCATATACCCCACTCCCCACCCCACGCCACTCCTTCCGCATCAACAACCTCTTTCATCAGTGTGGCACTGATGTATTTGATGAATACATCTTGGGGCATTGCTGCACTGCATGGATTATAGTTTACATTGTAGTTCACACTCCCCCCCCAGTCCATTCAGTGGGTTATGGGAGGAGATATAATGTCCAGCATCTGTCCCTGCAATATCATTCAGGACAACTCCAAGTCCCGAAAACGCCCCCACATCACATCTCTTCTTCCCACTCCCTGCCCTCAGCAACTCCAGTGGCCAGTGTCTCCACATCAATGATATAATTTCTTCCATTACTAGAGTCACAATAATTCTATAGTAGAATACCAGTAAGTCCACTCTAATCCATATTTTATTCCTCCATCCTGAGGACCCTGGATGGTGATGCCCATTCTACCTCTCAATTGAGAGGGGGCTTAGCTCCCCTCATCACTGCAATAGGTGTGGCCCTGTATGTACAGTAGCAAGGTAGTCTCCTCCATTCCTTCCTCAGTGTCTACATCCTTTTTTCTAAAAAAAAATTTATTATGTCTTCAGAAAAGGTTTAGGTCACAGGGAAGTCCCATACACAGCAGAGGGGACTCCCATCTCCCCACATCCAATCCCTTTCCCCCTTGCCTAGCCATGATCCCTTCACATGGGGATGCCGCACTTGCCGCAGCTGACGTACAGATCTTGAAACACAGCTAACTGCCTGGGTCTTTTTAACCAGCCTCTGCCCGTGCCTCCCTTTATTTTTAAATCTCAGATCAACCGAGATCTGAGGGCGCTACCACCCTCACCACAGAGCGCCACGCTGCTGACTCGAGATTGACAGATGCTAAATTGCATCTCGTTATTTATCCAACTTGCTAATACATCAAATGGCCGTAATGAAGGTCTGGTCTATGGACAACTTGGTAAAGGGGATTAAACAACAACATGCAAACACGCGCAACCCCCACACCCCCAAATCCCCACAGCCTTCTTGCCCCAGGGACCGAGATGCCATCCTCGGTCCCTGGTGGTTGCTCTGTGGAAGTTCACCGAGATTTGTCTGCCATCTTTCACCCTGCGTCTCAGCTCTGCTTCGTGGCTGCGCTCGCCACCATAGGGCAGCGGATGGATGTCTACTCCTTCATCCATGCCATCGGACTGATGTATCTGCTGAGTCTTCGGCGGAGAAAAGCAATTGCCGAGGTCTGGCCCAGATACTGTGGCTTTCTCGTCAGCCTTATGATCCTGCAGTATTTCCTGTGCCTCGGGCTCCCGCCTGCTTTCTGCAAAGGTAAGCCGAGCAACCTGCCCACCCACCTGTCTCTCCGAGGGAAATGCTGAGTTCCGGCAAATGCTGGCCTTGCTGTGGACGCGTGGGAGGTCCTTTGGCGAGGGAACAGGGTTCCTGTGTCTCAACTTCTTTACACAGGTCGTTCCTGCATGAAGCAATGCTAGGACCCCGGGAATGATTTGGTCCAACACCTGGGTCACCTTGTTTTGGGAATAATCAGCCCCTACAGACACACTTCGAATCCCCACCAAGCCAACCCAGGCTTGCCTTGAGAGGGAAAGTTGGCCCAACGCTGCTTTAAAATGAAAAAAGAGAGGAAGAGAGCAGGACAGAGAAGAGGGAGGCCACCGGCTCCTTGTGTGTGCTCTTGGCTTCACAAGCATTTCCCGTTTCTTCTCCTCGTAGGCTAAGCCAGGAATCAGCAGCCCCATTTCACAGATGAGGAAGCCGAGGCTGCCGAGGCCGGAGCAGCAGCTGTGTGCTCGGGCCTGGCCTTTTGCTAGCACTTGAGTGAGCTTAAGCAGCTCCCAGAGGTGCAGCCTCCAGCTTTCACCGCCGGCGTCGGGGCCTGGGGCTGTGGGGTCTCAGAGTACAGACTCAGTGGCCTCGCCCTGAGTGGACCTGTGTCCCAGTTGTAGGTGCTGTCGTCCCAGCACACACAGCCCTCCCACCTGCCGATGGCTTCCCCCAGCACAGCTCCACTGCTTCATGCACTCTCCCTGCCTTCTACCGTCCATTCCATGTTTTTCCTCTTTTGCCCCTGTCTCGTGCCTCCCGTTACCCTTCCCTCTTTCCTTTCTGTGCCTTCTTCCCCCATTACCCTTCCCTCTTTCTGTGCCCCCTCCCTCGGCACTCTTTCCAGGCCTCTTCCTTCTGCTTCTTTTCCTTTCCTCTTCCTTGTGTGCTTCTCTCTTTTCTCCTTGTTTCTCTCCTCTTACTTCCTTTCTCTTTCCTTCCTGTCTTCCCTTCCTTCTCTTTGGAGAACTCTTGGTGGGCAGGCCTCCCCCCTCCCCTCCCCTCCTCTCCCCAGGCTGATGCTGAAGCCTTTTGCCCCCTCCCCCCGTGGTCTCCCTCCTCCCTGCAGCCTCGCCCAGCCCCTGACTCCCTGCTCTTCCAGCTCACAAGGCCTAACAGACCCCCTCGTTGAGCTCTGGCCAGGGCAGTCCTCCCAGTGAGCCCCCCAAATGCCAGGAAGCAGGGACAATTATGGTTCCCAGATGAGCCAGTTGTCAGTATTTCGAGGCAGTTCCCTGCATCCTCTCAACTTGTTAAAAAAGTCCTTCTCTTGACCCTGAAATCATATCCGACATCTTAGTCATTCCATATAATTTGAAAGAAGCATTAATAGAACATAGACTCAATGATCTTTAGAAAAATAATGAAGACAAAAAGAAAATTGCTCCTTCCTTTACAGATTACCCATGGAGAACCACGAGTACAGAAATACATTCAAATCTCATTAAGTGGTTGTATCTCCCAGATTTTGCCAAGAAGCCGGATGCCAATTTGTTATTCTGTGAGTACTGAGGCTGTCTGAGTGCCTCTTCACTTCTGGAACCTTAGATTGGACCGGCCGCTGGGAACTCAGGACATGCCAAGTGGCATTTTAGTCTTCCTTCTTTGCCAGTTGTCTTTCTGCTATTTCTCCATTTCATCTTCTTGTAATCACCAGACGGTACTCAGCGAAGAAATATAGTTACCAGGTTCCAAGGTCTCCATCTAATTAAAAAACGCCTGTGTTGGAGAGAATTTTAATTCATAAGCATTATTCTGATTGGGAGTAGAGGTTAGGACTTTCAATAGATGATTTAAAATGCAGAGATTTAGCTAGTTGCCAAATAAAAAGTGGATGGCCAATTTACAAATGAGATTTCCAAATGTTGCCTCAAAAAACGGCCTTCCAAAACTTGGATTGTGAAAGTTAGCATTTCCCCATCCAAAAATGAGTGCTCTCTCTGTGTACTTTTAGGGGTTTATCCTTCTAGGTTATTTATAGAAAATATCCATTTTTCTTGAAAACAGGCTCATTTGTATCCAAGATGGTGTCACTGAGCTGTGGTCAAAATTCACATCCAGTTCTTACCTTTTCCCTGAATTCTTTTGCAAGCAAAATCCGTTTATTATTCATTCAGCAAAAGCTGGTGACCCCACTCTGTGTGCCCAGAGCCTGGCAACGTGGCGGTGGGAAGTTAGGCCACGTCCTGCCTTGTCGGGGTCCACGTCCCCCCCAGCGGAGGCTTTCACTCAGGTGGGAGAGGGAAGAGAACATCGCCTTAGAGCCAGGCTCCGTTCAGGTTCCATGTGGCTCTCGAGTCACACTCGGAGCAGGACGAGGGGTGCGGATGTAGCCCAGGTCCTTGGTGGCTCCTGGAAACTCCCAGGGGTGTCGCTGTACCCCATTCCTCCCCGAGGTGAGCGTGACAAGAGCTGTGTGAGGACGGGCAGGCGGCCTGCTCCTCACTGGTCCGAGAGCGCTGCCTTGCCTGGTGCACCCCATGGGGAAGGTGCCATGGGAGGCTGACGTCGGGGGTACCAGGGACGATGGGACGGGGAGGCCGTTGCCGAGAGCGGCGGCCCCTTCCTTGTCTTTGCAGACGACTTCCTGCTTCTCCTCGCGGCCTCCTTGCAGGGGCAAGTATTTGTCGACGAGAACAGCGCCTCGGTGAGAATGCGGGCGGGGGACAACCTGGAGATCAGCAGAGACCTGCGGCCGGAGGACCTGGCCCAGCTCAGCCCAGGCCCCGGCTTCATTTTCTGCCAGTAAGAACCGGGGTCCTGCTGTGGGGGCCGTGGGGCGGGAGGCCCTCATCCCCTCTCGTCGCTGTGCTTCTTTTGGAGAAGACATTTCTGTGACTTTCCTTTTTAACTTTCGCACATAGTTTTAAGTGGAGTTATGATTTACATGCCGTGAAATGTTCAGATCTTAATTGTCACATTCCATCCATTGTGATGGAATCTTTTCAAGACACAGAACATTTCCCTCACCCCAGAAATTTCCCTCGTTCCTCTTCTCTGTCTTTTCTTCCCCCAAGCAAGCACTTCCCCCAACTTCTATCATCGTAGGTCAGTTTTACCTATTTTAAAAATTTCTCTAAGTGGAATCATACAGTAGGTTAGTTTTTGGTGTCCAGCTTCTTGCACTTGGCATAACATTTTCGAGGTTCTTCCATTTTGTAGTATCAGTAGGTCATTCCTTTTTATTGCCCGAGTAGTATGCCGTAGTGTGAATATTGCACATTTTGATCATCCGTTTTGTGAATTGATGATCTTTTGGGTTGTTTCTCTTTAGAGCTAATTTGAATAAAACTGCCAGGATATTTTTGCACAGGGTTTCTGTGGACATATTTTTCATTCTCCTGTCTTCTTCCTAGGAGAGGAGTTACTGGGTTATGGGATAAAGGCATGTCTAGTATTTTAAGAAACCGCAAGACCGATTTCCAAAGTAGTTGTGCCATCTCCTGTGACTCCCCCAATGCCTCCCTCCCTAGCCATGTAGCATCTGTTGATTGGGCTCTGCCATATGCCAGTTACACCTTCATGCATTGAAAAATAGTTTTGAACATCTACTAGGTGCCGGGCTTTGTTCAAGGTGTTCAAAATTCAGTAGTAAAAAAAAAAAAAAAGGACAGAAACTCTTGCCCTTATCCCAACAGACTTTTTTTGTTTGGTAGAAATTGACAAACGAATGTGGAAATGTAAAAGACCTAGAATATACCAACCCATTTTGAAAAAGAACAAAGTTGGAGGACTCATATTACCTGGTTTCAAGATTTACTATAAAGTAATCATGATGGTATGTGGCATTGGTGAAAGGATAGACACCTAGATCAATGGAATGATACTTCAGAAAGGATACTCTTTTCAACAAATGGTGCTGGAACAGTTAACACACACACACACACACACAACCCCAAACTCCCAAACCCCACAAACCTTGATCCATGCCTCACACCATATACAAAAGTCAACTTGCTATAGGTTGTTGACCTTAACGTAAAACTTAAATCTTCTTTTAAAAAACACTGAAGAAACTCTTTGTGATCTTGAGTTAAAGAAAAATTCCTTAGGTAAGACACAAAAAGCACAAGCCATGAAAGGAAAGTGCTGAAACGCTGGAGTTCAAAATAAAAGCACTCTGATCTGTAAAAGACACTATTCAGTTTTTGAAAAGAAAAGACAGACTAGGAGAAAATATTTACAAATACATCCATTAAAAAGTAGATAAAGAACTTTCATAGCTCAATAAAAAGAAAACAAAAAAAAAGGAAAAAGATTTGAATAGATAATCAAAAAAGAGACATGGATGGCAAATAAGCAAGCACATTTCAAAAGATGCTCGACATCATGTAGTCACTAGGGAAATGCAAATTAAAGATGAAAATGATGTATGATGACATACCTATTAGAGTGCTAAAATTAAAGCCACCACGAAATCCTCCCAAGACCACGTTCTGGGAAACATGCAGAGCTACAGGAGCTCTCGTGCATTGCTGGTGGGAATGCAACACGGCAGAGTCACACTGGAAAAGAGTTTGGCAGTTTCTTCTGAAGTTCAGTGTACACTTGCCATATGAGTCAGCAATTCTCCTAGATATTCTCCTGAGTGAAATGGAAACTTAGGTTCACACAAAAACCTGTGCATGCAGCTTTATTCATAACCACCCAAAACTGGAAACAACCCAGATCTCTGTAAACTGGTGAATGGATAAATTATGGTGCACCCAAGCAATGGAATACGACTCATCAAGGAAAAGGTGGGGATTCCTGAGCGCTCTCAAAAGCGCTATGGTGAGTGATGACGCCAGAAGTGACAGGTGACATACTTCATGATTTCATTTATACAATATTTTAGAAAAGGCTAAACCAACCAAAGGGACAGAAGTCAGGCCAGGGGCTGCCTCATGGGTGGGGGAGGGAACTGGCTGCGGAGGGGCCCGGAGAACTCAGGGGCTGATGCAACATTCTTTATCTTGCTTGCGGTGGTGGTTACAGGACCAGGCATTTGTCGAAACCCCTAGAACAGCACACCTCAAAGCGGGGTGGGTTACTGTGGGTAAACGATGCCTCAGGAAACACGGCTTTAAAGAGAAAACCTGCCTCCTTGGAGCGTTCCGGCCGGCGGGCCTCATTCTGGGGGCCTCTGCTGACGCACTCCTCTGCTGGCCTCTGCGTTCTGTTTCTTTGTATTTTAAGATGGCCTGGGGGAGATAGTTTTGTGTCCATCTGTCCCGTGACCTGCTCCTTGCTTTGTACTTCCCTCTTCACTCTCCCAGGTCCTACCTGGACATGGCGAAAGTTGCTGTTTTTCGGTATCACTTCTGGCTTGTGCTTGGCCTGGTTTTCCTCGCGGGAACAGTGCGGATTCACGTCTTCGGGGCTGGGTACCTGGTGGCCTTCGGTTACTTCCTGGGGCGTGGACGCCGCCTCCTCTCCAAGCCCGTGAAGTTCGCCCTCCGCCCCTGGGACCGCCTGATCGCCTACTCGGTGTCGGTGGTTGCTCTGAAGACTCTCCTGTCGGTACGGCGCAGCCCTTCCCAGGCTGCTCTTTGTTTTTCTAGCCTGGCTGTCCTAATACCCTCAAAAAGGGACTGCCAAAACCAACAGGGATCCTAAGAGAGCTTTTTCAAAGGTGTGTTTACTTACTAACGTTGGAAAAATAGACCAGGAGCCTCAATCTGTCACGCGAGGCAGCCTGCTCTTTTTGGAGTAGCTTTTGATGTGGAAGAGCTCCGAATGTAAAGAAAATGGAGAGGAAAAGAGGAGGAAGTGTAGGAGAAAGAGTGCTTTATGGACTGGCTAATACCTAGTGACCAGCGCCCAGTCAAGCTGGGTCTGCTCGCTGCACTAGAACAAGCCCTGCTAGGGGCGGATTTCAGGGCACAGTCACGCTTGACTGATACAGATCGAGGTAGGTGAAGCCAGCAGTTTGAAGGTTAGAGAATTCATGGGTGGGAGAGCTGGAAGGGGCAGCAGGAGATCATTTGGTCCCTCTACTACCCCCCCCCCATGTGTCTTGGCAAGACACGTTACAAGTGAAGGCAGAGCCCAAGGAGCAGCAGCTGGTCTGGAGAACACCGACCCCCGGTGCTGGGCTGTGTCTGGGCCTCTGTGCCCCCCACCCCATCTTCCAACTCAGCTGCGCATTACATCTCCACTCAGCATGATGGAGCTGCTCTTTGGCGGTTCTCAAGTCTCGGGTCATCACTCAGAGAGCGTCCTTGTGGGGCTGAAACTGCCGAGTGATTGCCTGCCGGAGAGCTGGCTTTTCCTGGAATGGTGACATTCCCACGACTAATTTATCTTGCTGCATCTCCAAGGACCGAGGTGCCGCAGCACCCTTAGTGCAATACATCTTAGCACTTCATCCTCCTAATGGCCAGCAGGTCCTTCTTTAGAGAAAACACGGATTTGAGAAAGGGAAGGAGTCTTCGGAGATGACGCAGGCACTTGGCCGATGAGAGCATCGCGAAGGAGAGGAGCGCAATGACGCACTCTTGGCCACTCGATTTCTTCTACTTGGTCCTTATCAATGCAGCAGAGTCTTCCCATGGCCTCTTGGTTAAGGCCTCGTCATCTTCGCAGCAGAAACGTCATTAGACTCTTTTGGCCAAATACCCAAATGCTGCCCTTCTGGGTGGGAGTACACTTGAGGGTCCAATGAAAGGCACAAATGAAAGACGGCTGTGGCGAGGCTGAGCTGGGGGTGGGGGCACACTGCTGTCAGAGAGAATGGCGAGTCTTCCCAGCATCTCCTCTGCTCCTAGGTTGGTGCGTGTGTGTACCTGGGGACCCTGCTGGAGACCCACTGCTGGCTTGTCCACAGCTTTGGCATGTACTGCACAGTGGAAGGCTATCAGCTAGGTAAGCGCCACCCCCCCCCCCCCCCGCCCTGGGCTCCCATACACCACCGGTGGGGCCCCAGGGACACCGACACTCAGAAGGGTTGAAAGAGTAGTACAAAGGTCCCTAGCACAAGGCATGCCCCACGCTGGGTTAGCAGTTGTTTATTCTGCCATCTTGGCTTTATCTATATTTGTGTGTATATAATGGCTATGGACATAAGAATTTTTGCAAAATCGTTGGAAAGTTACAAACACCAAGGCATGCTCTTGTACGACCCCAAAATTATCAGCACACCTTAAAGAAGATGGACTCAAATTCCCTGATGTTACCTGATGCCTAGCTGACTTTCCAGTGGCCCCAGGTGTTCCAAAATTGCCAATGTTTTCTGAAACCAAGATCCAATCAGTGTTCATGGATTGCATTTGATTGTTTGGCCAGACCACTCTCTGAAAGGACATGGAGAAAAGCCAAAGTGGGGAGACATCCGTTCTCTCAGGGGAAAACAAAAAGGAGTGAGTGGGGATGACAGCAAAGGCTCTGCCTTCAGATCAAAGCTGTGTCGAGGGCGGCTGTGCCCGGCAGTCGGTGGCCTCTGGACTTTGGAGACATTCCCGCTCGGTGCCAAAGTGCCCCAGCAGGGTTTGCAAAACCCCGGCCACTGATACCCCGGGATTCTGGCCTATTTAGAGAGGGAGGTGCCCCGGTTCTGCCCGACCACAGCTGGAACTGGCTCCCTTTTGTGAATGAAGGCACCGGGAAGCCGTATGTCATTGAACTCCTGCCTCTGAGTGGCATCTTGGGCTCGGCCCCTCACTCTCTCTCTCTTAGTTTGTCAAGAAAACACGTGTCCAGACAGATCTCTCATCTTTCACAGACAAGCCAGGGTTGGGTCTAGTGCTGTGGCCGTGGGGACTGGGTCTCTGCACATCACAGCAGGCTGCGGAGGTGGGCACGCGGGTCACCTGCTCAGCCCGGGCAGTTTATCCCCGAGGGAGGCCTCGAGCTTTCTGCACGAGTCACCGCGGGGGCCCGGGAGGGGTGGGGAAGAGCTCCAGCGAGGGGGCCGCGCAGATGGAGGAGCAGAGGGAAGTAGGTACCCCCGCCCTGACCCCCCCGCCCCCCTACAAAATCCGCCATTTTGGTAGTATGGCGAGAGGGAGGAGGGATAAATGGAAGAGTCCAAAAGGAAGCAGAGCAGCCTGCCCAAACCAGACCTTCCCTTCTGCAGGGGGCCCTCCCAGGCTGGGTGACTGGCTCCCAGTCTCTGGTTTCTTGTCTTCCGTGCAGCCCTCCCCGAGGACGTGCCCTGTGAGCCCCCACAACACGAGGCAGGGATCCTCTGGGATGCCGTGTGCTTCACCTTTCTGCTAATCCAGCGGCGCATCTTCCTGAGCTATTACCACCTGTACGTGGTAGCTGATCTGAAGGCCACCGAAGCCTTGGCCTCCAGGTACTGGGACACCTAGGGATAAGGACATCCAAGTGTAGGGCTCAATTGGGCACAGGGAACCTTTAGTCAAAGGATCATAAGACTTCAGAAATCTCAAAAATCTCAGACCACCTCTTCCCTTGACAGAGGAGGAGCTGAGGCCCAGACTGGGCCACCTGCCTGGGGTTGCTCAGCTGACCAGAAGCAAGCAGGGTTGACTCAACTAGCCTCTCCTCTAAGTGCTCTTTTTGCCACATCCTACTTCCTCCCAAGTTGGGCTCTTGGCTCTGGTCAACTTCTTTGGGTCTCTAACTACACCAGGCTACCAAACCTTGGGAGATACTGACTTGTTAACACAGAGGAAGGGCAACGGGAGATGACTGGCTTCTCGTTTTGCCAGCCTTGGGCTACGGGTATCAGCCCACTGCAATGAGAGCCAAGGACAGCCCTGAGTCAACAGGGAAGCTAGTCAACTTCTATGTAGCGTCTGCAGGTCAACCCATGTCCCAGGGATTTGGGAACCTTTCTGAACAGTCCATTGAGCCCCAGGCTTTAAAATGTCTGCTTGACCAGTTTGCCTGACAGCCTCTTTGAGTGACAAATTCCTGTTCTGATACTAAAGTGATCGTCTAATGGCCCTGGGTTTGTTCTCTTTAACTGATGAGCAACTCCTTAGAGATCACGCAATGCAATGTAACACTGTGCCAAAGGGAAGGGACAGACACTATTTCAAAGGAATTACACCATCCATTTCAATAGTCCAGTCTTCAGATATACCTTTGATCCAAACAGTGGCCCCCGAACTCGATGGCTTCTCACCCAAAAACTTGCCTGAGGAGTCTTCAGGCAGACTGCAACAATGGAATCGTTTATTGCATGTCTGACCTTGATCTGTTGGACTAAACTTGGTCTCTATACTCTGAGGTTCATGCTCTTTGGAGGAAAAAAGGAGAAGGAGCCTTTGAGCAGCCAGGTAGACCTGTGCAGTTAGAGGAATGACTGATACAATTTTTCTCTGAATTTTAGCCCCCAAATTGGTAGTGACTTTTTATTAGCAGAATCCACGAAGATAGTACCTTGGCTAAAATAATTTTTAAAACTTATTTTTTGCACCAACAGGGGGGCTAAGTGGTTGGAGCTGTCTCTAAGCAAGGCATTGGAACACTGTGAAGAAGAGGAGAAAAAATCCAGGGTGTTCATCACGAGACAGTGAGTTGGCCGTTCCTTTCTTTTATTCCTGGAAGCGTATCCCTCCCCAAGGATCCATCACCTTCTATTTATGGATTCTTTCCTGGATAAGGCTTTCCCCCTTTTCTTTCTATGATTTTAAAATCTCACCTGGAGGAAGAGCCTGCCCCGGTCTTCAGAGTGTGGTGCATGGAGCTGTGAACGTGGATCAGGTGGTGGCTGCAGGTGGCAGCAACCGCAGGCTGGTTGTCTAACTGAGAGAACAAAGGCGGGCTCTGGGGTGCGATGGGAACACGGGGTCCCCCTGGCAGGAGCCATCACCCAGGGTGGTTCCTAGATGAAGGTGTAGTGTTTGAGGTCTTGACTGCTCAGATTCTCTGCTTTGGCCAAACCTGTTGTCACACATACAGGCCACATGCTTTCCTGGGTCTGGGGCTCAAGCTGTCCTTGCTTGGAGGGCCACCAGCATAGCCAAGGCCTTGGTCGCCCCTTCACTGGCCCGACCCCTGCAGGAGAGAACACACGCCCCCCCGTGGCACGCAGGAAGCTCTGAGTGTGCACGGGTGAACGTTTTTTAAGTTAATAGCTACGTTACTTTTTAAATGCACCTGAGGGGAAAATATCTAGAACGTGAGTGACTTCAAGAACGTCATTGCGTAAGATGAGGCTAAGTTTAAAGAGTGACTTGACTTACAACTCAACTTTAAAAATTAAACAATATTGGAGAACTTGCCGTGCGTGTGGTTGGCTGAAGTCGGTCAAATGCTGTTTTGTGGCCCGCGCGAGGCTGAGTTCACAACCCGCCTGAGCCTCACCTGCGCCTGTCCGCGGACGCCAGCGGGCCGCAGCTGCCGCGGCCGCCCTGCCTTCACCCTTGCGGCCCCGAGAACAGGACCTGGGCTGCTGGGAACAGGCTGTGGGTGAGACCCCTTAGAACGGAAACTTGGGAGCAGAAGTTTGGGCATCTCCCCCGCAACCTCGGTTCTAGGGACTTCAGCAAAGGCCCTGACGCGCCGAAGCCAACAAAACGGCGAAGGCGTTTTTGCTAGGGGAGGAGAAAATGGCTCTCTCCGTGTGTCTTCAATTGCCAGGATGGAGAAAATCAAAGCAAAGCAAAAGAAAATTGCCACTCTGCAGCCAGCCGGCAGGAGTGCCCAGGCCTTGGCCGCCAGCACCAGCCACCTGCCCGGAAGGGAAGCTGCGAGAGCGGCGGGTGTAAAAGGTGAGGCGGCAGGGCCACGGGCCCCAGGGGGTGGCCTGTCCCCAGGGGTCCTGAAACAGGGACATTAAACTGATCCCCGGGCCCCAGCCCCTCACCTCCACGTCACCCCAGGAGTCAGCAAGAAAACAGATTTCTCCCTTTGGCACTGGGAGGTACTGGAAGTGCCTTTTTGCCTGACGTGTCTGAAGAGTTCAGGTTTGGAATGGGGCTTTGGGCTGCAATTCCGAACGCAAACCAAAGTCTCTGAAAGGACCGTCCCCCATTTTTGCAAAATAAAAATACCCCTGGTCAGTAATTATTCGTTCTTCTCCGCCCTGGCTCTCTAGAAATTTGTAGTTGGCTTAAATGGCATGTTCTGCCTTTCTGCTTGGAGATTTTTTTTTATTTATTTATTTATTTATTTTTTAAAATTACATTATGAAAAATATGAGGTCCCATTCAACCCCACCGCCCCCGCCCCCCACTCCCCCCACAGCAACACTCTCTCCCATCATCATGACACATCCATTGCACCTGGTAAGTTCATCTCTGAGCATCACTGCACCCCATAGTCAATGGTCCACATCATAGCCCAGACTCTCTCACGTTCCATCCAGTGGGCCCTGGGGGGATCTATAATGTCCCGTAATTGTCCGTGAAGCACCACCCAGGACAACTCCACGTCCCGAAAACGCCTCCACATCTCATCTCTTCCTCCCGTTCCCCACACCCAGCAGCCACCATGGCTACCGTTCCCACACCCATTCCACATTTTCTCTGTGGACATTGGATTGGTTGTGTCCATTGCACATCTATGTCAAGTGAGGGCTTAGATTCCATATGGGTACTGGATGCACTCCTCCCGCTTCCAGTTGTAGATACTCTAGGCTCCATGTTGTGGTGGTTGACCTTCTTCAACTCCATGTTAGCTGAGTGGAGTAAGTCCAATAAATCAAAGTGTAGGAGCTGAAGTCTGTTGAGGCTCTGGGCCTGGGTGTTATATTATCAGTCCAGAGATTCGAATCCCCTACATATATCTTAAACCCAGCACCAACTACAATTCCAATAAAGTAGCATGCAAGTCTTGTGAAAAGAGATCCCCTCTGAGTCCAATTCCATCACGCAGAAACACCAGCTCCAAAGAAGGGCTATCTGTCATGGCAGTGAACCCCTTCTGCCATGAACATAGAACCCGTGGGTCTCTTTATCCCTCAAAAGAACCAATACCTGGGGTTGTATCTACCTTATCTGTCTCTTAGACTCTGTTCAGTTGTACATAGGGGTATTCCTTCTGACAACCTCCAGACTCTTTTTTAGAGACTCACAGCCTTATAATCTCATTTCTCCTTTCCATTTCCCCCTTACATTAGGTCAAACAGCTTCCCGAAGTCATGTCATTATATGTAGACAGGTATATTCTGCTGTTCCGCATTGAATCTTTAATTCAAGGTCATTTTCTAGTTGCTTCTTCAGCTGGTATGTGGTAGTGATCCCTCGGTGCCAGGGAGGCTCATCCCCGGGTGTCATGTCCCATGCTGGGGGGAATGCATTGCATCTACACGCTGAGTTTGGCTGTGAGAGTGGTGCTTGGAGATTTTTTAGGAAACATGACTTCTCCCCCAAAAGGCAGGTGGTTAAAGGAGAAAGGAGTTTCATTTCTTATTGGCCATGAAATAAAATCTCTTTTGAAAGTTGTTGCTTTTTAATGGGACTGGATTTTCTCTTTCCTTGAGTTGAACAAGTTGAAGAAAATGATGTCTTCCATTAGATATCAACCACTAAGATGGTGCCATCTTACCTGACAATTTCAGTGCAGGGTGAGATACATGGTTTAACCTCCCTAATTGGGGAGCAGGCTGTCAGAATTAGTGACAAGACTAAATTATGGTTCTGCTAAGAAAAGAGATTCCGTTGCTGTCCTTTCAAGCGCCCGAAACCCCTAGAACTGGTCTGCTGAGGTCCTGTGCTGTGCAGCCTCCTCGGGGCGTCTTCTTAAGGCCGAGAAACGACCAGCCCATCAGCCGAGGTGCTGACGTTCAAGCAGACTTGAACGCACTTGAAAACAGCATATTACTTTAAAGTGTCTGTGCATTTCCTTTTCAAATTTTATTTGCACTCTAATTCACCCAAACGAATTGCTGTCCAAGGTAGGGGGGATGGGGAGTTAATAAATGCCCAATTTCTCCAGCAGATGAGGCCAGGGAAAATTTTATTCAGCCTCTTTTTTCTGAAGGACCACAACCTTGTCCAGGGCGGCAGTGGCTGATGGATTTTGGGTTTTCTCTGTGTTCAGGTGACCTCAGCACAATGGAAAGTGAAGAAGAGAGAAAGTGGTGGCAGCCGTGGGTGAAGCACCCTTCCAGTAAGTGGGCTGTTGGAAGACTGTTCGCCCAGCTGCCTGGAGCAGCACCCTCCCGAAGCCCAAGTCCTGGGCCCACTTGGGCCAGGTGGCCGTCCTTGGGGTTCTCTGACATTGGCCCATTTGCTAGAAAACACCCAGCAAGGCCAGTGGCCAAGAGGCACACAGGTGGCCAAGAGGCACACAGGTGGCTCACACCCTCCCCACAGATCCACCCTGCCTCTTAGAAATGGAAAGCGGGTGCTTCGCTTTGTGTCGGCTGAGCAGGAGGGGCAACATGCTGTCATCACCATTACGATATGGGCACAGTGACCCTTAGCACCTGCAGCAGAGAGAGAGACCAAGGGCTAGAGATGCTGCGGCTGGCAAGGGGGTTGACAGTAAAGCAACACAATGGGAACCCACAGGGGTCTGATGTGAAATAGCAGTATGAAGGAGTAATTTATGCCTAGTTAGGAAAAAAGGGTAAGCCAGTTTTGACACTGCTCACTTCCGTTCTAGAACGTGCCAGATGGCAGGAAACCTCACGCACGTAATGACATGCCCGCTGGTTGGGCAATTCATGAAACATGTCTTGGGTGAGGCTTGGCTTGCTGTGAGCTCTCTGCAGAGGGGTACGTGCCCGTTTCATTTTGTGGATGTGTTTTCAAGTGATTACAGATGGCAGCTACAGCCTCTTCGAGACTGACAGTGAGGAAGAAGAGCCAAGAGAAGGAAATCCAGAAGAAATGGAAGACCATGGGCCAAAGCCCAAAACAGCTCTCCAGGTGACTTCTCTTGGAATGCCTGCAGCAGATGTGCATGGGGGGTTGTGTGGACACTAGGATTTGCCTTGGATGTTGCCAGGTCAGCAGAAAGAGGTGATGGTGGTGCCTTAGCCTGAGTGGACCCACACGCTGTAGGTCAGAATTTGTGGAACAAAAGACTTTAGCCAGGGTTTATTTGGAGGCTCCTGGGGGGCTTCTGAATATGAAGAGAACAACTGTTTTTTTACCAGACCCGCCATTGCAGGTGCTTGTGCTTGTTTCTGTGTGATCAGACTGTGACACTGTGACACTGACGTCCACCACCCTGCCAAGTATTCAGGAAAAGTGGTGGGATCACAGGAAGCCCTAATTTTGTCAACTCAAGGTGGTCAGCTAGTCTTCTTGGCATAAATTACTTCTATCACACACACACACACACAATGGAAAGCAGGGGGTACTTACCTGGATGTCTCTGTTGGGTATTTCAGGCAAAAGGAGTTTCAGGCATAAATTAGTTGAAGCAGCATTTTAGTCCCCTTCTCCACTGTGTGTGCCTCTTTCATTCTTATTATTTAGAGTTCTCCTTTTTTTTTTTTTTTAAGATTTATTTATCACCGCCCACCCCCATGCTTGCGCTCACTGTCTGCTCTCCGTGTCCATTCACTGTGTGTTGTTCTGTGTCTGCTTGTCTTCCCTTCTTGCCTCCTCTTTTGGAGGCACTGGGAATCAATCTTGGGACCTTCCGACATGGGAGAGAGGCACTCAATTGCTTGAGCCACCTCAGCTCCCTGGTTTGTTGTGTCTTTCACTGTCTCTCTTCTGTGTCTCTTTTTTGTTGCACCAGCTCTCTGCGCCACGTAGGTCAGCTCGCTTTTACCAGGAGGTCCCGGACACCGAACCCAGGACCCTCCATATGGTAGATGGGAACCCAATCACTTGAGCCACATCCACTTTCCTAGGGTTCTTCTTAAGTGTGTGTTTTAGTTGAAAGCAATTACTTGGCAAAATATTTAAGGAAAGAAAAGAACGCTTTATGTTAGCTACTATTGTCCACTCCTGTTTTGGGGGGGGTCCTATTTTTTTGTTTGTTTTTTCAGCAAAGCCATGACTACTTAAAACAGAGGCAAGAAAGGCTGTTGCCCCGTCTTAGCGTTTATACCAAGCAACACTGACTTTTCTGGGAATAAGTTGCGAGATCATCCAATGAAATTCTGTTTGGGTTTGACTTTGATGTTCTGATGTCTAGATGCAACTTTAAACATCTTTTAAATTCACCAACCACTCCTAAGAGCCTTTCTCTTCTAATAGGAAATTACTTGGAACAAATATGACATCGATTTTCCATCTCCCTTGATTAGTCTCATTTGGTCTGATTTTTATTATTTAAGGCTTACCGACAACGAGAATATACAGTTAGAGATGGTTCTAATTAGATCTGGTGACCTTTAAGAAAGAGAAGGAGGGTCTGGGCCCGACAATGTCTGAAACTGCCAAAGAACAGAGCAGGGATTTATGACTCCCTCCCCACAGCTCGTGTATGACGCCTGGACAAACAGCTCCAAGTCCGCCCTGAGGATGAGGAGGCAGGACGAAGGCTGGAAGGGGAGAGGCGCGCAGGAGGAAGACGGGGCACGGCGCCCCGGCGGAGGTACTGGCGAGGGCCGAGCGCAGTTTGAGTGGTAACTTCGATCAGCAGATGGTTGAAGCAGGAACGTTGGCCTCAGACGGTGCTGGCTCTTGACTCGGTCCATTAACAGCAAGTGGACTGTGTAGGAAAGATGAGGTCACGGGCACGCACAGGAAGCACGGGGCCGCTTTTATAAGCCCTCGTGAAGGGGGCGAAGTATGAAGGCGAGCCTCACGCGTCGACAATGGGCTAGCTGCTGAAGGGGCAACTTGTCAGTGGGCGCTGTTGGAGGGGTGCGCGCTTTCCCAGCCTGCTCTCCGGGACAGCTGTGGCTTTGGAAAGCCCCGGCCAGGCGCGGGGAGAGAGCAACACGCGGTCTGTCGCGGGTCCAATCTTCCCGGAGCGAGGCCTTCGCTGGAGCTCAGCCCTGGGCCCTGACAAATAGTAACCAGGAGCCAATACAAACTCGAAAGGCTTTACTCTTTAGACGGACCTGCTTTTCCTAGAGTCTGGAAAGAAGATCAGGTGATTCCACATTAATGCCTGTAGTGTACCAGGGACCCCAAAAATAGTGCCCACAAGCTTATGCAGGTTTGAGGTGGGCGGTGATTTCCACGCCCCGTCAACGCGCCGCCCTCAACGCACAGGCAGCCCTTTTGTGGTGGAGGGAACATTTATAGAAATGTACGTGGAAAACAGACAGAGCTTTCCAGTGGACGTCTACTTTATTTTTCTTTGGTGTGATTCAGGAGGCGAGAAGCTGGCAACGTGTGAGGCTGAAGTTGAGGCTGAAGCAGGGATTTCGGATGAGCTTGGTATGTAGGTGGTTCCTCCATATCTGAAACAGAAAAAAAAAAAACCCAAAAAACCTATAAAGGAGAAAATCTTATTGAATCAGAGCGGGTATTCTGACGAGCCACTCGGGGATGAAAACGGGGAGCTGTAGTTCAGGAGAAGACCCAGTTCTAAGTAAGACAAGGCTGGACTTTGTTTGGCATTCCTTCTAGAAGCAGAAGTTTTCAGGTGGGAGCCTAAAGCTCCAGGCCTCCTGGACCTGACATGGATTTTTCGTTTCTGGGAAGAGGTAGAGTTTAGGGCTCGGGTTGGCCCTGGTCCCATCAAAGGTCTCTCCCCCTCAAGCTCCATAGAGACTATCTATTCGGGCTTGGGGAAATGGGCACAGATCACACGTGCGGCAGTAACGACTCCCGGAGCTGGCATTTAGGAAGGGCTGACCGTGCAGTGCCAGGTGCAGTGGCCCTGACACCTGCAGCCCTTAAAGGTGGCGATGGGGACGTTAAGTAACTCGCCCGAGGTCCCTCAGCTGGAAGATGCCAAGCTGGGTTGTGAGCACGGCTGCCACGGCACCGAGCTGGTCCCAGGCCGGCTTCTCTTCCAGCTCTGCGGGGCATCCTTTCCCGGCAACTCCTTCACCTGTGACCTCAAATGATCATGGCTGCAGAGCCAGAGAGTGGAGGGTGGAGGGGGAGACCCACTGCCACCACCCCCTGGCTGCTGGGATTCGGAGCAGCTTGCTTAACCTGTCTGGACCCATTTCTCCACCCAAAAAAGTAGGATCGTGAATGAATGCAAATGAGAAGGCTGCTGGGAGGGTGAAGGAATCGGAACACCCCAGCACAGAGAGCAGAGAGCACACAAGGGGCTCCCGGGGCACTGGCCACCAAGCTCCCACCTCAGCGCCGTCACCCTCTCCTCATGTTGGGGACAACAGGGCCCTCCCAGTTCCACCCTGGTGTGCATCTGCCTGCCCCACAGTTCCCACTTCCACCAGGCACCATTGGACTGGGGGGATTTTTCTGAGCACAGAGCCTGCCCCCCAGCAGCCCTCAGTCCTTGTCTGATGGCACATGAACAGAGGCGCCGGCGGTTTCCGTGGCGGTTTCTCAGTTCTTGCTCGTTTGTCGCCCGGGCCAGTTTGGTTGAATCTCCAACGGTGGGAAAGGCCGCGAGGGCAGAGCGGGGGCCGCAGAGCCCAGGACTGCCCTTGCCCCCTCCCTGCAGAAAGCACCGCCCAGAGGCTCGTCACCATGGCCCGGCTCTCCTGGGTCTTGGGAGCCGTGCTGCTGGACGACGTCACCGAGGCCCTGGCGACGCTGAGCGGCGAGGCGGCCACCGTCGCAACGGCCCTGCGGGCTGAGCGGAGCGCGTGGTGGAGGGCCATCCGTCAGGCGAGTTTGGCACGCGGCCGCGATGGCTTTCTTTGATGCTAATGATTTCTTTTAATTATTCCATTCCCCCACCTTTGAAGGTCGCTCCACAAGCTGGCGGGCGATTTATGCCCGCGTTAGCTCCTGGCGACGGCCGGTGCGGGCCTCTGCCGCCCCCTCCCGTCTCCCGCCCCGCTGCCCTTCCCCGTCGGGTGTGCAGACCGGAGCCGCAGGGTCCCCTGGGCCCTGGCCTCCTGCGTCCCCGGCTCCCAGAGACCCCCCTTGGTGGCTCTCCCCTGCATCACCAGACGCAAATGGCAAAGGGTTGTGATCAGTCACTTTCCGGTCGTGGAAAGCAGACCTCGGAGTCTGGACCTCACCGGCTCGTTCCCCTCCTCATTGGCTTCCCTCCCTTCTCTCTCAATATCATGAAAATTCGAATATTCTCTGTAGGGGAGAGAGGCCAGCGCCAGGAGCATTCTGAGATCCTGCCGTTCCCCGCTGCGTGGCAGCCCCCAAGCACCCTCCGCCGAGGGGCCTCTGGCCAGCCCGGGGTCACCTGCGCCTCCGCAGCCAGTCCAGCGAGACGCCCGCCCGGCTGATGGAATGGACGAGGACAGGGCCACGGAGCCACAGAGTGGACACCCGCACGGCTCCAGCCCGGACTCCTGCAAGGGGGAGCGGGACGGCGTCCTGACAACTCAGCCCCAAGAAGCCCCTCTGCCCCCCGAGGGTCCCAGGTGAGGAGGGTACCCGGAAACCTCAGGCCGTCTTAAGGTCACAACAGCTCTGTGGGCCCAGGCCATCTGGAGGGCTGTAGAAGGGATCGCTTTGGCTAAAACCATGAAAATATCCTCCAAGTTGAATCTCAGTGGCCTCGGGCAGGGACAGAAAAACTTTTCTTCCACTGCAAAATCCAGCTTTTAGAGGAGATGGATGCGGTCTTGGCTGATGTTGATGGGGCCCCATTTTCCGTGTAATTTATGTGATTAGAACAGAAGCTGCAACTTTGTAAATGAGTCCCTCTAAGGAAGTCACCCCAGAGGGACAACAAAGCAGGTGCCCCTTGAATATCCGATGGGAGTGAGTGCGCAGGTGGGTACTGGGTGAGGAACCCAGGCCTGGAACCAGCCATCGCGTCACACGTGGCCGTCGTGCTTCTCAGGCAGTGCTGGTCCTACCCTGGGCACTGAGGGGCCCACGGCCTGGGGGACATGTGGGTACGGGTGGGCTCTTCCAATTGGGTGGGAACAATGGCATTCACTGAGCACCAACTCCCTGCTGGGCATGGTCTTGAGTGGGTTTGCATTCATTAACTCCTTAACCATCTCCATCGCCCTGGGAGGAAGGGAACCTTCTTATCCCGATTTCACCAAAGAGGAGGATAGACAGATGCGCTATGTCCCCTTGCCGCCATACTGCTGCCGAGTAGCTGTCATAGGCCCAGCCCCAAGCTAACCCTTCACCATCTGGCCGCGAGAGAAACTCTATCCGCCTGTCCGTTAGGCACCACTACAGAGTTCAAGTCTCAGAGTTGCTCTTTGCCTGGACCTGACCACTTCTTCTTGGCCATTCCTGAGGCTGCTGATCCAAGCTTGAGTCCTCTACCCTCAGCCTCCACTGCCCTACCACCCCATCCCAGCCCACGGCCTCATCTCTTCCAATCTAGAAGCCGCAGAGGATGGCAAACATCCCCATCGTTCCTTCTCCAAATCTGCCATCTTGACCCCTTCCTTCTGCCTCCAAGGGTTGGTGGTCTCCCACTTTGAAGTTTGACCCTCCTCTCCTGGTCTCAGCTCTCCCCTCTTCCCACTCCCCTCCCTGAGCTTTCGCCTTTCTGTGTAGGTTCTGTTTCCTAGCCACTTCCACCACCTCCATTCCTCCCATTGTCCCAGCAGGTTAGAGTCTTCCCCAGTCTCAGAAAGTCAGAGCTTCCTTCCCCTCTTTCCTACACCACCCAGCTTCTTGGAAGTGTGGAAGGACCATTTAAGTTTCAGGTCATTCCTTATTTCATCTGTCCCAGACTTTCATTGCAACTGTGCTGGTGAACAATGGCCAAGTACACTGTCCCCTTCAAATTTGATTCCGTTCAGCTCCTCTGCAAGCTTTCCAGCAGCTCCCTGCACCTGCCCGGATCTCTGCCCATCTCTACATCCCAAGCACCACCTTGTCTTGCTTCTTTCTTGGTTTGAACTTCAGGCCAGTATTTCTACCTGCTCAGGTGCTCTCTCTCACCTTGGGAAAACCAGCTCATGACAAGCCCTCACCTCATGAGCTGGCTCTCTTGTCTATTCCCAGCACTGTCTTTGCCAGGGAAGATTCTTGTTCCTAATCTTATTGGAAATCTTCACAGCCCATCCAGTTCCTGGTAGAGCATCCCTGGAGTTGTCATTAGCACCTTTCTTTTCCTTTCCCATCACATCCAGGTGAGTACTAGATCCTGTCGACATTATTTTGAAAAGGTCTCTGGATTCCATCTCCATCTCTCTGAGCCTGGGCCTGCTCCCATTGCCTTGGACCAGACCTTGGTTATTTCTCATCTGGTCTATCAGTAAATCCACTCTGCTGCCAGGCTCTCCTCAGTCTAATGCACTCTTTGCATTGGCTGCAATTTGTCCCAAACTTGCCCTTGCCACACCCCATCCCCAACCGCCCCCCTTCACCTGTCAATGGCTTTTCCGTCTTCTGCAGAATGAAATTCAAACCCTCAGCCTGGCTTGTGAAGCCCTTTGATGGGCTTTCTGTCCCCGAGCTCCGTGATCTTTAAATGCTCCGTGCCTTTGCATGACCAAGTTTGGGCCTGGAGCCCCCCATTCTCCAGCCTTCACTTCCTGGAGGAGCTTCCACTCATCCTTCAAGACCCACCGTTGGCTGGCTGCCCTCCTGTGGCTGTGAGCTCCGCGAGGGCAGGGGTCCTGCTTCACTCATGTGTCTCTCAGGTCTAGTTCAAGGTCTGGAGCATGGCAGGTTTGCAGTGTCCATTAGCAGACTTGTTAATGAATTCAGTCTTCACTGATGACGTAGGAATAAATCTCAGAGCATCCCAAGTGATTGCAAATTCCAGATGAGAGGAGTCTGGAGTCAGAATTCATGAAGATTTTTTTTTTTTAGAATGGCCTTTGATGCAAATGTGATCGATTGGTCGTCAGAGGCTTTAAGAAATAATGTCTTTGAGGTCTAGGGAGGTCACAGAGATAGGGTAGTGCATGGTTGCTGCAGGCCGACCAGGAGGGGAAAGGCATGCACGGGCAGATGAGAAGGCCCCACCCCGGGGTAGGCAGCTGCCCGGAGGCACCAGCCTGGCCAGTCCGATGGCCCCTGGCTAGGTGCCAATCCTCCTGTTACCTACCTCCCATTCAGAGAATTCAAAAGATCAGCAACCCCAGTAGAAAAGCTCCTTTCAAGATCTTGCCAGCTAGGGATCGGTACCTTAAAAGGCAAGAATTATCTGTACCCCACGTTAGGGGCCAACACATTTTTGTTGCCGTTGTTCAACATGGTAGCCCAAATTGCTCTACTTGAGTTAGCGAGCTAAGCTAGGAGGTGTTACGCTCAGTACTCTAAGAAGCAAAGCAATTGGTTCTTTGAATTGGATTACTTGTTTGAAAATACTTTACTCGATAGAGGAATTGTGAGCAATCAGACTTTTTTTTCCAAATCCCTTATACATTTTTAAATGCATCTGGGGAATGCCTGTTAAATAGAAAGCCTTGCGGCTGTGTGCTCCAGGAAAGTGAAAAATTGCTCCCTGGGTAGAGTTGGGAAACATAAAAAAACATTTTGCCTTTTGGATTTTCTTAAGGCAAGGGCCTCATTTGCTCCGTCTGGGAATGTGACCTGTGGTCCCCAGACTTACGGCTGGGCCCCTTCCTCCCTCCAGGATGCCCTGGGACGATGAGCTGCAGCAGTCAGACAGGTTTTACGGCAGCCTGCCGCGCCTGGTGAAGCTGACCCTTGCCTTGTACCAGCTGGCCGCGTCCAAGTCGGAGGTGCTGTGCTACTTTGTGATCGTTCTGAACCACACGCTCTCGGCGTCGGTCCTCTCCATGGTTCTCCCCATCCTGTCTTTCTTGTGGGCCATGCTTTCAGTCCCCAGACCCTCACGACGATTTTGGATGGCAGCGATCTACTACACGGAGGTAGGCACCAGGGGGAGGCCCCTCGCAGACCCCAGCTCCAGCCAACAGACTGCCCCAAGTGACATCGGCTCTGCCCACCACCAACCCAACCACCCCACGTGCTATGACAATATCGTAAGGACTGTCATTAAGGTACTGACGTGGGGGCCAGGCCCAGCCAGTGGAACCACTAGCACTTCCCCCCCCTGCACTGATGCCTGTCCAAGATGCATTAGCTTGCAAGAGTCAAAGGAAGTGATGAATGGGTTCTCCTAAACAAAACTGACCGTGTCTCACACACGGTAGATCGGTGGTAAAGATTTGTGGACTTAGCCCAGCGGACTTTGGCAATGAACGTTTCTATTTTTTAATTTCATCTTGGACATAATTCACTACTAGCTCATTCTCTCTAGTCCTCTTTCCGAGTCAGACTCAACATTTGTAGGCTTAGAGATGACCTGTACATGAAATTAATTAGAGCAAAAGTTAAAGATTGATCATCAGACTGTTTCTCCCCATCAAATCATTTTTATAAGCCTGTCTGAATGGACTCTTTTCAAAAAAAAAATTAGAGAAGTAGGTTTACAGAAAAATTATGAAGAAAATACAGTTTTCCCTTATACCTATACCTCACACCCCAAATTCCCTGTTCTTAACTCTTTGTATTAGTGTGGTATCTATGTTACAATTGATGAAACAATATTATTATAATTATAGTATTAACTGTTATCCATAGTTTACATGAGGATTCACTGTTTGTGTTGTATAGTCCTTAGGTTTTTTACAATTTTTATTCTAGTAACATATACAACCTAAAACTTCCCCTTTTAGCCACATTCAAATGTATAATTCATTTGTGTTAATTACATTCACAATGCTGTACTACCATCACCACCATCCATTATCAAAATTTTCCATCACCCCAAACGGAAACTGTATCAGTTACACATTAACTCCCCTCCTCATTCTTTACCCCCACCCCGTCCTCTGGTAACCTATATTCTAGGTTTTGACTCTATGAATTAGCTTATTCAAATTATTTCATATCAGGGACAGTATACAATATTTGTCCTTTTGCGCCTGGCTTATTTTAGTCAACACGATGTCCTCAAGGTTCATCCAAGTTGTCGCATATATCAGAACTTCATTCCTTTTTATGGCCAAAAAATATTCCATTGCATGTATGTGCTACAATTTGTTTATCCATTCATCTGCTGATGGACCCTTGGGTTGCTTCAACCTTTTGGCTATTGTAGGTAGAGCCACAGTGAATACTGATTGCAAATTCTGTTCCAGTAGCTGCTTTCAATTCTTTTGGGTCTGCCTGGTAGTGAGATTATCATGTCATATGTTAATTCTATACTTAAGTTCCTGAGAAAGTGCCAGACTCTTTTCCACAGTGGCGGCACCATTTTTCATTCCCACCACCAACAAACAAGTGTTCCTATTTCTCCAACCTTATTATTTTCATTTTTTAAAAATAGTAGCCATTCTAGTGGGTTTTAAATGGTATTTTATTGTGGTTTTGATTTAGCATTTTCCTAATGGCCAAAGATGCTGAATATCTTTTCACAAGCTTTGTGGCCATTTGTATATCTTCTGTAAAGAAACGTCTGTTCAAATCTTTTGCCCATTTTTAAACTGAGTTAAAGTTTGTCTTTTTGTTGTTGCATTGTAGGATTTCTTTGTATATTCCTGATATTAAACCCTTATTGGCTATGTGGTTTCCAAATATTTTCTCCTTTTCCGCAGGTTGTATTTTTACTTTCATGATGAAGTCCTTTGATGTGCAAAAGTTTTAAATTTTGGATGAAGTCCTATTTATCTATTTTTTCTTTTGTTGCTTATGTTTTAAATGTAAAATCTAAGAAATCATTGCCTAACTCAAGGTCCTGAAGATGTTTCCCTATGTTTTCTTCTAGGAGTGTTATAGCTTTGTTCATATATTTAGGTCTTTGATCCATTTTGAGGTCATTTTTGCTAATGGTGTGAGGTAGGGGTCCACCTTCATTCTTTCGCATATGGATATTCAGTTCTCCCAGCACCATTTGTTTTTGAAGAGACTATTCTTTCCCAATTGAGTGGCCTTGGCACCCTTGTCAAAAATCATCTGGCCACGGATCTGTGGGCTTAAGTCTGAGCTCTCAAGTCAATTCCATTTGTTTATATCTCTGTCCTTGTGCCAGTGCCAAGTTGTTTTGATTACTATAGTTTTGTAATAAGTTTTAAAATTGGGATGTGTGAGTCCTCCAACTTTGTTCTTCTTTTTCAAGATGTTTTTGGCTATTAGAGGCCCCTTACCCTCCCACATAAATTTGATGATTGACTTTTCCATTTCTGAAAGAACATTGTTGGAATTTTGATTGGGATTGTGTTGAATCTGTAAATCACTTTGAGTAGAACTGACATCTTAGCAATATTTAGTCTTCTAATGCATGAATACAGAATGTCCTTCCATTCATTTAGGTCTTCTTTTATTTCTTTCAGCAATGCTTTATAGTTTTCTGTGTAGAAGTCTTTTACATCTTCAGTTAACTTTATTCCTAGATAGTTGATTATTTCAATTGCTATTGCAAATTGAATTTTTTAAAATTTCCTCTTCAGATTGTGTATTACTACTGTATAGAAACCCTATTGATTTTTGCCTGTTGACTTATTTCCCCACTGCTATGCTGAATTTGTTTATTATCTCTAGTAGCTTTGTTGTGGATTTCTCAGGATTGTCTATATATAGGAGCATGTCATCTGCAACTAGGGAGCATTTTTCTTCTTCCTTTCCAATTTGCATGCCTTTTATTTCTTTACCTTACCTGTTTGCTCTGGGTAGAACTTCCAGCACAATGTTGAAGAACAGCGGTGACAGGGGGCATGCTTGTCTTGTTCCTGATCTTAGAGAGAAAGCTTGTAGTCTTTCACCATTGAGTATGAAGTTAGCTGTGGGTTTTTCACTTATGACCTTTTTCATGTTGAGGAAGTTTTTTTCTATTCCTCATTTTTAAAGTTTTTATAAAGAAGGGGTGCTGGATTTTGTCAGATGTTTTTTTCTGAGCCAAATGAGATGCAGGCAGCATGTGGATGGCTAATGTTTTTTAGATCCATTCTGTCAGCCTCTATCTTTTGATTGGGGAGTTTAATCCATTCACAGTCAATTATATTATTGTAAATGTATTATTTACTTCCACCATTTTATTATTTGGCTTTTGTATTTCATATCTTATTTTCATCTGTCTTTTTACTCTTTTGTTATCCTCTCTGCTTTTCTTGCCTTTTATACTTTCCTCCACCTCTTGCTCCTTTCTTTTTCTCTTGGGCTGTAAGGATCCCTTTAATACTTTCTGAAAAGGTGGATTATTTTTTACAAACTCTCTTACTTTATTGTTAATTATTTGTTAATACTTTAAACTCACCTTCATATGTTTTTTCTTTTTTTCTTTTTCTTTTTTTGTTTCACCTTCATATTTGAAGGATCATTTTGCCAGATAAAGAATTCTCAGTTGTCAATTTTTCTCTTTCAGTATCTTAATTATATCATACCACCGTCTTTTAACCTCCATGGTTTCTGATGAGAAAGTCTCGTTAAGTCTTTTTGGGCATACATTGTATGTGATGATTTGCTTGTCCCTTGCTGCTCTCAGAATTTTCCTTTTATCTTTGATGTATGGCATTCTGAGTAGTATTGTCTTGCAGTTGTTCTATTTGGACTTATTCTGTTTGGGGATGCTTCCTGGGCATGTAAATTAATTTATTTCATGAGAGTTTGGAAATTTTCAGCCATTATTTTCTCAAATACTCTTTCTACCTCTTTCCCCTTCCCTTCTCTTCTCCTCTGGAACTCCTATGATACATATGTTTTTGTGCTAATATTATTATTCAACTCCCTGAGCCCCTGCTCAATTGTTTTCTTCCTTTCCTCTCTCTCTTCAATTTCAGCTATTCTATCTTCTATATAACTTATTCTTTCTTTATCATAAGTCTGCTGTTGTATAAATCTAATGTGTTTATCTCATCTATTGTATCTTTAATTCCTATAAGCTCTATTATTTTTCTATTCAGTTTTTCAAATTCTTCTTTTTTGCTCACTCAATGTCTTGCTCTCTTTATCTCTTTGGCCACAGTGTCTTTCAAGTCATTAATTTGATTTTGGAAATTTGTATGAATCTCGTTGATTAGTTGTCTAAAATCCTGTGTCTCCTCTGGGGCTTTGATATATTCCTTTTCTTGGGCCATTTCTTCCATTTTCTTAGTATGGCCTGTAATTTTTTTTGACTGAAGTTTAGGCATCTGATTATGATGGTGAATTTATGCTGATGCTCAATTTCTCTCTTGCATAGGAATTTAGTGTGTTACTGCTATTCATTGATTCTTAGTTCAGCCTGTTCTAGGCCTTTAGTTGCTGTTAGTTGCTCAAATCTGGGCCATGGACTCAGCAATGGGTTGCAGACCTGCTTCCAAAGGCCCTGGAAGTGAGCCTGTAAAGGTTGGAAAAATCCTCTCATTTATTTTTAATTTCTCACATGCACTTTCTTGGTCTCCCAGCAGATGGTTTTCTTCAGCAAACCTCGGCCCAAGTGTGTTCACTGCAACACTGAATAAGCAATGTGACAGAGGATCCAGCTTCAAGACTATTCAGAGCCTTGCAGATCAAAATTTCTTAGAAGTTTTTCTCCAGTCTTTGCTGGCAGCCCCTTCTCTTTTCCTGGGCAGGAAATAATTCCACTCCCCTCTGTGTCTTCAATAATCAGTTCCAGTCAGTAGGGAGGATTAAGAGGGTTGAATTTTTAATCCTGTGCTGGCTCCCAAAGCAAACAATGGTGTAGTCCCACCTGTCCTGGAAGGGCTCCTGGGACACAGCAGACCAAATTTGTTGCCCAAGAGCTGAATCAGCCTTAGGCTACATCCCTCTCTCCCATTTCCTGGGGAGCTGGGTCCCTGTGGCCCCCTCTGTCTGTAGCCACCAGCCCAAGACCATAGAATTCAAAATTGTCAGTAGCAGGGGGGAGGAAGGGCACCGCAGCTGCAGTTGCAGTGTCTACCCACAGTTGTTCCGTTGAGATTCTTGCCCTGTGTGCTCTCTCTTCTGGGTGGTGTTCAGCCTTCCCCTGGTGTCCTAAACCCTAGAACATTTTTTCCCCAGGCTCTTTCTGCCTGTCTTCTAGCTATTTTTCTGGGAGAGAAGAGAGTCCTGTGTCTTTCTAATCTGCCATCTTCCCAGAAGTCCCTCTATTTTCTATATCTATCCTACTATTATTAATCACCAATTTCTCCCTTCAAATCTGTCAACATCTACTTCATATACTTTGGGGTTCTGCAAATAGATGCATAATATTTATAATTGTTGTCTTCTTGATGAATTGACACCTTAATCATCTTTGTGTCTCATAACTGTTTTTGACTTAAAATCTGTTTTATCTGATATTGGTATAGCTACCCCAGCTCACTTTTGGTTACAGTTTGCATGGTATATATTTTTCCATCCTTTCACTTTCAGCCTACTTATGTCTTTGAATTTAAGATAAATTGGGTCATGATTTTTAAAAAATCCCTTACGCCATTCTCTGTCTTTTGACTGGAGAGTTTAATCCATTTGCACTTAAAGTAACTACTGATAATGCAGAATTTTTTCTCCCATTTTGTTAGTTGGTCTTTGTAAGTCATACCATTTGCATCCCTCAAGTCTCCCATTAATGCCTACTTTCATATTTATTTGATTTTTTTTTGCAGTGTATCATTTTAAATCCCTTTTCATTTCCTTCTGTACATATTTTTCTGATTTTGTGTGGGTGTGGTTACCATAGGTCTTAAACTTATTCTAAATCTATCACAATCACATTCAATTTTTTGCCAACTTAACTTGAATAACATATATATACACTGTTCCTATATACCTCTTTCCCCCACCCTTTGTTTTACTTGTCACAAATTATATCTTTATAAATTGTCTAAAACCACAGATTTATCATTACTTTTTATGCATCTGCATTTTAGAAACTGTAAGAGTAAAAAGTGAGTTACATACTAAAACCTAAAATAAAATAAATAGTACTGCATTTCTTATTGCCCATATGGTTCCATTTACCATTTTACTGTTTTTTTATGTTTTTTTTTTTTCACTGCTTCCATCCACTCTTTAGTGTCCTTTCTTTTAGTCTTACAAACTTCTTTTATAATTACTTGTAGGGCTGGTCTAGTCATGATGAACTCCCTCAGTTTTTGTTTTTCTGAGAATGTCTTAATCTCTCATTTTTGAAAGACAGTCTTGCCAGATATAAAATTCTCGGTTGGTAGTTGTTTTAATTTAGCGTTTTAAATATTTCATAACACTGCCTTCTTGCCTCCAGGGTTTCTGATGAAAAGTCAGGACTTAGTCTTATTAGGACTCCCTTGTACATAGCATGTTGCTTTTCTCTTGCAGCTTTTAGAACTGTCTCCTTGTTCTTGTTCAACAGTTTGATTACTATGTGTCTGGGCATGGTTCTCTTCAAGTTTATTCTTTTTGAATTCACTGGATTCTTGAATGTGCATATTCATGTCTTTCATTAAATTTGGAACGTTTTCTGTCATTTCTTTAAATATTCCTTCTGCCCCTTCCTTTCTTTCTTCTCCTTTTGGGAGTCCCATAGTACATATATCGGTATACTTAATGATGTTCCACAGTTCTCTTAGGTTCTGTTCTTTTCCTTTTTCTTTTTTTCTTTCTGCTCCTCAGCCTAAATCATTCCAATTATCTTGTCTCTGATTCACTGAGTCTTTTTTCCTGCCAGTTCAAATCTGCTGTTGAAACCCTCCTGGGAATTTTTCATTTCCGTTATTGTGATCTTCAATTCCAGTATTTATGTTTTGTTCCTGTTTAAAATTTCTGTCTCTTTTTTGAGATTCTCATATTGTTCATTCATTGATATATTATTTTTTAAAAGATTTATTTCTCACCCCTTCCCCCTGTTGTCTGCTTTCTGTGTCCATTTGCTGTGTGTTCTTCTGTGTTCATTTGTTTTCTTGTCAGGTGGCCCCAGGAAACCGTGTCGCTTTTTCTGTTGTGTCATCTTGCTGCGTCAGCTCTCCATGTGTGTGGCGCCACTCCTGGGTGGGCTGCACTTTTTTTGCTCAGGGCGGCTCTCCTTGCAGGGTGCACTCCTTGCACATGGGGCACCCTTACTTAGGGGACACCCCTGTGTGGCACGGTACTCCTTGTGCATTGCAGCACTGCGTGTGGGCCAGCTTACCACATGGATCAGGAGGCCTGGGTACCAAACCTGGACCTCCTATATGGTAGGAAGATGCTCTATCAATTGAGTCACAACTGCTTCCCCATTTGTTTCTAATATCCCCTAGTTCTTTCTCTGTGTTTTCCTTTATTTCTTTGGGCATTTTGAGAGTATGTTCAAAGTCTGATTTTCTTCATCGATAGTTTCTGGATTTTACCTTATTCCTCTGAAGGGGCCATCATTTCCTGTTTCTTTGTTTGTTTTGTAATCCTTTGTTGCACACTGTACATTTTAACATTTCGATGTGTTAATTCTGGGATTCAGTTGCTGATCTGTCTGTTCCTTAAGTTTGTATCCAGCTAGTGACATGATAGCTATTTCCTTGAGTGCCAGGAGCTAACAAAAACAAAGAAACCAATGCACAAGAACACCTTTCACTGTCTTTGCAATTTGGTTCTGTGTAGGCTTGTGCTTCTTCAGAGTTTTAGCCCTCCTCTCAAGAAGATCAGCCCAAGGCAAGTATGAAGAGCAGGGTCTTTTCCTTCTTTTCGGAGCCTGGGTCTTGTCCTGGACTTGTGCTTGCTAATGACCAGGAACTGGCTTTAAGAATTCCCCTGTTTACAGAAACTCAAATGCCCCCTTGACTCCCAGTGAAATAGACTTTCTCCTCCTCTTGTGTGTTCTATTGTATGACTTAAGGCAAATAATCCTTTTCCCCAGGCTGCTTTTACTTAACTGGATCTTACACTGCTTTAGCTGTTCACAGCTGCTTTTGCCTACAGGGCAAGTTCTTAGAAAGGGAGCTAGAGACCAGTTTTCTGGTTTAGTCATTCAGGTTAACAAATAGATTGGCCTGAAATTCAGGCACCCCAGTGTTGCATAGAGGTCACTCTGTTCCCTCCAGACCAGGGCCTAAGATCCACAGTGAGGGCACAGGTTGGCTCCACACTGCACCAAGGAGGGGTGGACAAGAGGCCAGCGAGGGTCCCATGCGCTTCTACCACTCCCCTGCTCCCCAAATGGCTCCCTTGTCTGTTTGCTCCTTGTTTTTGCTCATTGCCTGCTCATTGTTTTTGTTCACTGTCTGCTCACTGTTTTTACTCATTGTCTGCTTGGTTTTTTTTTAGGAGGCACCAGAAACCAAACCTGGGACCTCCCATGTGGGAGGCAGGATTCAACAACTGCTTGAGACACATCCACTCCCTGCTCGTTTTGTTTTTGCTCATTGTCTGCAGTTGTTTGTCTTCTTTCGGAGGCACCAGAAACTGAACCCAGGACCTCCCATTTGGAGTTAGGTGCTCAGCTGCTTGAGCCACATCTGCTCCCCTTGCCTACCTTTTTTTAAAATCCTCCCCCCCGCCTTGGGCTTGCTTGCTTTCTGCTCTCTGTGTCCATTTGCTGTGTGTCTGTATTTTTATTATTATTTATCCCTCCCCTTGCAGGTTGCTCGTTGTCTGCTCCCTGTGTCCATTCACTGTGTGCTCTTCTGTGTTTTTACTTGTCTCCATTTTTGTTGCATCATCTTGCTGAGTTGGCTCTCCATGGCACTTGCAGGCTGGGGCGGCACTCCGCGGTGCTTGCGGGCTGGCTGCTGTCTGTGGCACTGGCAGGTGAGCCTGCCTTCATAAGGAGGCCCCGGGACACAAACCCAGGGCCCCCCATATGGTAGACGGAGCCCAACTGATTGAGCCACAGCTGCTTTCCTCTCCTACCATTTTTTAAAGCTGTATTTCCTTGATTTGGCCCTCGCCCAGTTACTACAGCCTTTTAACTGTTTTCTGGATTTTGAGTAGGAGGGCTGGTACAGTTCAGTTTTCACTGGTTGTACAAAGACTGCATGGGAACAATACCTTGGAGTACCTTATGCCTCCATCTTGGTCGGCCAGAAGCCAACCCTGCTCTCAAGAGTTCTGGCCAGGGGGAGAGTGAAGCCTTCTGGACTCAGCCTCCTCCTTCAGAATAAATGACAGTAGCCCTGGGGGATGAGCAGTTCCCCTTGGCCCTGTCCAGGCTCCTTTTAACTTCTGGGCCTGTCGTTGTATGAGCTGTGAAGAAAGGTAGTGTTAAACAAACCAATAAGCACAACTCTAATAAATATTTTAACTGTCTGAAAACTGTGCTACGTTTTTCTGTATATAAGTAGATCATCCTAATTATAAATGAAACTGGTCTAATTTGATTAGTGCTTATATCTGAGTCCAATAAATTTGGACCCCCTGGTGAGTATTCCAATAAATTTGACTTTTGGTTAATAGCAGCTCATGCGTGAAGGGTTGACCTGCATAGCACTCAAGCTTCCATTTCCTCGGACATCTTCTTCCCATCAGACTCACCACAGCTCTGAGCAGACCTGGAAACTGGGCCAGCCTGGAGTCCACAAGGTCACCTGCCTCCATAGTCATTGACATTTCCTCCATTCTCGGAAAGGAAAATACTCTTTCACAGACACGTGACCTTCTCCAGTGCCCCTGGCAGACATGATTAATCTACCAGATCCTCTTTCCACACGTCGGAGCGTTCTTGACTCCCACTGAATCTGAGTTAGTTCTCAGGATAAAGCTTACCTGTCTTCTAGCCAGGTCCTGTCCCCATGGGCAGTACAGTTGTCCAGCAGCATGCCACTTGTAGTGTGCGGTGCTGTACAGAGAGAATCACAGTTCCCTGTGTCTAACTTGTCACCATCAAGTGAATAGTTTGGGGTCACAAAGTCATCCTGGGCTTTCAGCCGTGCTGAGACGGTTGTGGCTTCTGCACCGGTAAACCTGGACCTAGAGGACTGTTCTCTTTCCTGTTCTGACTAGCAAAGTATGTTCTTCTGCTGAAAGAGTCACAGGGGCCATGTCGGAAGGTGCCTTAGAGGCCACCTGGTCCCTCCCTCTAATTTTACAGACAAGGAAACCGTGACATCTTGGGCCAGGGCAGAATTTAAGATGAGACTGAAGTCTGGTCTCTTCCACACGCAGCTGCAGGACTTCCCACCTGCCAGTTCTGAGTCAGACGCTGCCAGTATCCTTGGCATCTATGAGACCACCAGATGGGAGGTGGCTGCGTGCCGTCCATCGGGGGGCTGGAGGCTCCTCGCCCCCTCCTCCCCCCACGCAGGGCTTCCTCGATAAGGGGCCACCTCTTGCAAACAGAAGCCTCACCAGCTGGGCCCTCGCCTCCGGGCATGGGGCTGCTTCTCTGGCAGAGGAGCCTGCTCTTTCAGAAGTTTGAGAAACGGAGGCAGCTCTCTCTCTGCCTGCCTGACGTTACGTCGTCACTCACTTGTCTTGGGATCACCACTCCTCTCCCCGATGCCTGGTGATCTATCAGCGTTTAAAGGATGGGAACTTTGGGTGACCTTTTCCTTTTGCCAAAGGAAACAAAGCCATTTTTGAGCATTTTCAGCATAAAAAGACAATCTCTTAAAATCACTACCCTGATGACTGGCCCGTGAGAGGTGCTTGCGAGAGCCATCTTAATCTGCCTGCCATGCATCAAATTGATTTAGCAGGCAACAAATGTCAGGAGATATTAGAAAGGGAGTAATAGCTCAAAGAAATTAAAAAAGGCTGAACAGCCTTCAGCGGTGTCAGATGGGCCCGGCTTATGGATTCATGATGGTTTCTAGTTTTTTATTTCCTTGTCATCTCTAGCCTCTGCCAAGGGCCAGAATGGTCCCGTACATTTGTGAAGCGCATTAGCATATCCGAGGCACTTAGCTGGGCTTGTTTCAGGGGTGTGTGTGTGTGTGTGTATGTCTCGTGTACGTGCACGTGTGCCTATGGGGGGTGGGGCTTGTCAGGCTGTTTGCAATGACTTTACCTCTCTCTTTTTCTTTCCCTTCTTTAGGCAACTGTTGTGGTCAAATATTTTTCACAGTTTGGATTCTTTCCCTGGACCACAAAGCAATACGCTGGCATCAACAGGGAAAAGCCATTTTCTCTGCCAAACATACTTGGGATCGAAAAGAAGGATGACTTTGCCCTCTGCGACCTTGTCCAGCTGCTGGTGCTGCTCTTCCACCGCTCCACCATGGAGGTACCTCCTGCCCCAGATCAGGGGCCCGGGGAGCGCAGTGGCAGGCTCCTGGAGGCATCATTTTCTAGTTCTTGGCACCTGTAGTTAAAGCGAGAGGTGGACTGGCCGAGGCCAGGGTAAGCGGCCCATGTCCCAGGCGAGGACACAGGGCCGCGGTGTGGGGAGCTCTCCCTCCCGGAGGGGCACTTTCACTGGGCCCCCACTCCCAGGCGCTCTCACCCTGTTCCCTGTTTTCGAGTGTGTTCCACGTTAAGGGAGGTTTTACTCCATTTGGTTTGGGGCTTTTGGGGTCCCTGGTAAACTCTCCTGTGGTCTGAGGGACACTCACCCCCCGGGCTCCCTTCAGTGGGGTCCCCGCTGTGGCCGGCCCCCGGGGAGCCGCTTCGTCCTGGCTGCGCATCTCCAGCTGCCCCGACCAGCCTCAGGCGCTCCTCGTTTCCTTCCCCTCCTCGCCTCGTCCCGCGCTGCAGGAGCTTCTCCCCGCCACCCTGGCTCGTCCTCCTGGAATCCTTTCTCACCCACTTCCTGCCAAAACCTTTTTTTTCACTCCTTGCCTCGCTCTCCTCCTGCTTCCGCCACGGAAGCCGAGGGCCAGAGCCTGCGATGGCCTCTGCGCCTCCTGCTTTCCGGGAAGCGTCCCCTGGCTGCCGGGTTTTTCCTTCCTCCTGCTCTCACGTGGGTCCCACGCCTGCAGTGACATGAGGCGCGCGGCCCGCCCGTCCTCCCGGCCTTGCGCGTTCGGTTCTGGAGTGGCCCCTGACCAACAGTTTTTCAAAGAAAACTGCTAGCACCTTTGCCCACCACCAGAAGCACCCATGTTTGGCTCGAGGGGGAGGGGGCCTGAGAGGAGGAGGCCCCCAAGCTGAGGCCCCGTGGCCGCCCCTCAGCGGGGCGTCGGGGCCTCGCTCTCCCCTGGCCGGGCCCCCCGCCCTCCCCCGTGGCGGTGGGCAGGAGCGTGTGCAGGGGAGGCCGGGGCTGAGGGTGGGCGCTGCCTCCCGAGGTCACTCCTCGCCCCCCACCCACCCCCCTCCAGGGCTTGGGGCTGTGGGACCCGCCAACGTCCGGCCAGGCTCGTTGCAAGAAGAAGAGCAGGAAGCCGAGAGGAGGCGCAGGCAGAGGAACCCCGGGCAGCGGCCACCTCGGGGGCCAGGCGGAGCGGGGCCACCACTCCCAGCAGCCCCCACTGCAGCCGTCAGCCCACCGCCGGGCCTCTGGGAGGGGAGCAAGGGGCGGAGGTAGGCTGCACCCACTTGGCCTGGGCCCCGGGGTCCCAAGTCTGGCTTGAGGACGAGCCACCGTTAGTCTCAAATGAGCACAGAGTCTGGGAATGTGTGGGCTCCTGGGGTCCCCCAATCCCTAGGGCTGGGGGGCTCTTGGGCCACTGTTCCTAGACCTATGTCACATTTCCCTGTCCCCCTGGTCCCCAGGCTGCCCTGCCTGCACCCCCCGCCCTCCAGACTTTTCTTCCTCCAGCCTGGGGTCCAGGCCGGGGCCTCAGGATCAGGGAAGGGGGCCGAGCAAGCCCGGACTTTGGCGGAAACCACGGGGCGCCGGTTCCCTCCCTCCCCGTCGAGATGTTGGGGTGGGGGGTGTAACCAGCCTTTGGTGGGGAGGAGGGCAGCTAAAATCGCTTCTGGAAGACAAGGTCAAGGGGGACGGCCTGTGATATCGTGTCTCACCACGGGGCCCCCAAGACCCAGGATCCAGGAAGAGATGGCGCCTGTTCAGGAAATGCCACTTCAGCCAAAACCAACTCAGCAGAAGGACGCTGAAGAAACAGCTGGAAAAAGCCCGGAAGCTGGTCATTCAGAGGTAATCAAGAGCCCTCATCCAGAGGCCATGGGAGAGGGGAGTCGAGGGGAAGTGGAGGAGGAGCCTGTCCCCTGCCTCACAGAGAAACTCCTGCTGCAGGTAGCCCTGGCGTGGACAAGAGGGGCCCGTGGCCACCAAGGAGCCAGGTGCGCCTGGGGCAGAAGAACGGGGGCCATGTATCATGGGGACGGGTGGAGCTAGCTGTGGGGGGCAACCCACCCGGGAAGAGGAGGACCCTAGACTTAGGTGTCTGTGACCACGAGAGTAACTGCACCCCCACTTCCCCTCACGCCCATCTGCCCAGAGGCCCCCAGGGGCCCAGGTTCATTCTGGCCTGCCTCCAGGGCTTTGCCGCTTCAGACTGGCCCCTCTCCTTCTGTCCATCTGTCCAACCTTCCATCTACCTCCCTTTGCTTCTGCCCAACCAGTCTTCCACCTTTCCATCCTTCCATGACTTCCTTCTTCCATCCTCTTTTTCTCCCTTCCTTCCATCCATCCATTTCTTACTCCAACCACCCTCCACTCATCCACCTCCCTACTTGTCCATCCACTTGCTCATCTGTAGAATCAGACAGGTATGTGGTGCTTTTGCATGACCAGTGCTGCTTCACATCTACTCCAACTCTCTATCCCATGGCCACCCATCGGGGCAGGTAGGCCAGAGCTCACCTTCTCCACGTGGCAGGTGGGGAGCCTGAGGCTCAGAAACAGAGACTTGCTTAGCATCAAACGGTGCAGGCTGAAGCCTGGAGCTTGGTCTGCTGCACCGAGCTCTGTCCCAGTTCTCTGTCCCTGGCTTTGCCTTCCAAGGAGACCCTCGAGAGTGAATGGCGAGGCCGAAAGGATGAGATTTGACCCGGAATGGCCTGTCCTAGGAGTAAGCGTTGTAGGATTGGGGGAGAAGCAGGGCACTCACTGGGCAGCAGGGTAACAACCCTCAGGGCTCTGGGCAATTCAGGGTTTTGGAAAACAAGTGTGTGTTGTCTTCAGCTTCCCTGCCGGTCAAAGCAAGGGGTCAGTGACAACATCCTTCCGGAGACTTTCCGCTGGAGCTGAGGGGGGCCCAGGTGGGAGGGTGGCCCCTGGCATCACCCTTCCCCCTGCAGGACCCTGGAGACCTTCCACTCCATCCGCCAGTTCTTCTACAACGTCACCCACCCGGAGGCCAGCCTGGTGTGCGACGTGTACACGGCCATCTTCCTGGTGGAGACGCTCAACTTTGCCATCATCCTCTTCGGGTTCTGGGCCTTTGGGGTAAGCGAGCTGGTCCTCGGCCTACTCGGCCCCCCCGGGGCTGCCGAGCTCAGCACTTGGGCTTTCCTGGGAATGCTGCCCAGGACTCTCCGCGTTTGTGGAACTGCGATTTCCCTCTGCGGTTGGGGGTGGGGGGGTGGCCATCAGCTATCCTTAATAACTGCGCAGATGACAGGCTGGGATTGTCCTTGGCTTTCTTAACAGCAGAGAGTGGTCCCCCTCCCTCTCTCTCTAGAATAGCAATTCCACTGATTCCATTACCGAAATGGCTACTGCCTTCCGTGCCCTGTCCAAGTGTGCTGTGTCGTTATTTTATTGCTTCTGCGAAAAGCTCCTACTAATTAAGGTGAAAGCTGGGATACAACCCGCGCTGCGGCTGTAGTTCAGTGGGCAGGACCTTCAGCGAGCTGCGGGGCCAGGCTCCTTCCGGGCTTCCTGGAAGCTGCTGCCTGCTCTGTGGCCCGTGCTGCCAGCTTCCCTTAATCAAGAAAGGGGGCCATCGGCCAGCCAGGCAGAGCGGGAAGGGGGCGCCCGTCCCTCCACCTCACCACAGCACCCTCCGCTCTGGGTGCCCAGAGAGGAGGAGGGGCAGTGAGCGTGCAGCAGACAGGGCCCCCCAGCCGCAGATCTGGAGGACGTCCTGCTCTGCGCCTCGTGTCCAAGGCTGGCCCCAGCCCTCAAGGGACTGGGAGCACAAGGGAGAAACGGGTCACTGCGGTCCAGGCAGAGGACGCTGTGTCCTGGGGCCGTGGGGCCAGTTGGCGCCATGCTGGGGGCAGGGAGGGAGGGTCAGGAAGGTGCTGGAAGCGGGAGACATCGGATCTAGGCCTTGAAGGTCAAGTCAGAGAGAGAGAGAGGATGCGCCTGGGACCCCCAAGGGCGCCCAGGGCAGGAGCAGGCCGGGGAGGGCCCCGTGGCGGGGGCTGCATCGTGTGGTCAGCAGCGCTGGCCGCTCCAGGCTGAGGACCGCGGGACCTCCTGGAGCCGCTGGGTGCTTGGGAAGGGCAGCGGGGCGCGGGGGCGCCCCTGGCCTGAGCCGCCTCTCGGCCTTGGTAGAAGCACACGGCCGTGGACCTGGCGGAGTCGCTGTCCGAGGACAAGGTGCCCGAAACCTTCCTGGCGATGGTGCTGCTGCAGTTCGGCACGATGCTGGTGGACCGGGCCCTGTACCTGCGCAGGACCCTGCGGGGCAAGTGCGCGCTGCAGGTCGTGCTCGTCCTGGGCACCCACTGCTGGCTCTTGGTCGCCCTGCCCAAGGCCACGGACAGGTATGGCCGCCTGGTCTCGGGCTCCTTCCTCCTCCCCACCCCCCAAAGAGAGCGAGAAGGTGCCCCCTCGGGGAGCGCCCGGCAGTGCCCATGGAGGGCAGAGGGCCGGGCGGGCAGCTAGCGGGGCCACCCTGAGGCTCTGAACACCCGCCCGAGGAGTGTTTCTCAGGCTCGTAGACCCTCTCGGCGGGGCGCCGGCAGGGGCACCCTGGCCCGCTGCACCGGGGCTGGCTCCCCACGAGACGGGCAGCAGCCGGGCCTGCGCTCCGAGACGTGCAGGGCCCGGGGGAGAAGCGATGGGGGCACGCGGGGGCCTCGGCCTGCCGCCCCTCCCCTGGCGCTCCCGGCCCTGATTTAGGGCAGCAGGGACACAAAGCCCGCTCACCCCCAGGGCCACCGCGGGGCTCGCCCTCACCCTCCCGGGAGGGGACACTGGCCGCAGCCGCGGGGCAGGGGCTCGTTGCTCTGGCTCTGCCAGGAAGCGAGGGGGGAGCCTGCCGAGGCCCCTCTGATTAGATGGGCTCCGGTGGCCCCGTGAAGAAGATTTAGGGATTATCTTCATAATAAATCAGCAGTCAGGCAGCAGGCGGCCCGGAAAGGGTCGAGATTTTAGCACCTGCAGCTGCGCCTTGGCTCCTTTGTCCAGACGAGAGGAGGGAATAATAAAATCTCGCCTTTTTCAGGAAAGCAGAGGGAGTCCAGGTGCCCCAGAGGCCACCTGCGAGGCAAATCATTTGGGCAAATGACTCCCCTCCCTCCCCTTCCCCCCTTCCCTCCTTCTAGGCCCCGTCTCCCTTCCCCCCTTCTTCCCTCCCTCCACCAACTGACGATTCTTCCTGAGACAATAACCCCAGTTTCCAACTCGCCTTTGATGAGCTCAAGGGGCCGCGTGGGCTCCCGAGGGTCCCGGCAGCTGCGCCCAGCAGCCCCCCACGCCCCGCGGGGACGAGGAGGCTGGCGCTCGGGCAGATCCGCTTTCCTCCGCCCTCGCAGGAGGTTTAACCTCAACCCGGTGGCCCAGCTCTGGTACCTGGTCAAGTGCATCTACTTCGGCCTGTCTGCCTACCAGATCAAGTGCGGCTACCCCCAGCGCATCCACGGCAACTTCTTGACCAAGAACTTCAACCTGTGCAACCTCGTCTTATTCAAGGGGTGAGCGAGGCGCCCGCCCCAGCCGGGGCTGGCCGAGGCCGCCAGGCGCCTGGAGGGATGCGGTCACAGCACGGGGCCCCCGTCCGAGCGATGTCCTGGGGTCCGAGCGCCAGGCGAGGGTGGCTGAGCCTGGGGGAGGGCGCGGAAGGACGCACGGGGGGGCCGGGCGGGCGGGCCGGGGGTGCACCAGGGCCCTGTGGCCTCCCGCGGCCCCAGGTTCCGCTTCGTGCCGTTCCTCCTGGAGCTGAGGGCTGTCATCGACTGGGTGTGGACGGACACCGCCCTCAGCCTGTCCAACTGGGTCTGCCTGGAGGACCTGTACGCCAACATCTTCATCATGAAATGCAGGCAGGAGTCTGAGAAGGTGGGTGTGATGGCAGCCCCAGCCGCTCACGAGGCCTGGGGTTGGGCAGCTTTCCCAGTCCCAAATCCTGTCCCTCTAGAGCAGGGAGATTCTTGCCCGGTGGGCCAGGAGCTGACCCAGCACCCTGGCCCTGGTCCTGGGTCCCTCAATAAGGGGCGCCTACCGTGCATCAAGTACCAGCCCCCCACGCTGAGACCTGGACCCGGTCCCCTCGGGAGTCCTCCCAGCCACTCAGTGAAGCAGGGATGACTTTCATCCCCATTTACAGATGAGGAAACAGAGGCTCAGAGTGGCCGGGTACCCAAGTTGGTCTCCCTGACCCCAGTGTAACCCCCCAAATTGACCACCTTCCCCCAACTCCTAAAGGCCATTGGCCTGAGGTCCAGGGAGCTGCAAGGGCTCCTGAGGGCCCCAGACAGCTGGGCAAGCAGCCCCTCCCGAGCCCCCATCTGGGCGGCCAAGACCACGGCCCCGAGCCGCCCGCCCGTCTTTGCAGAGGTACCCGCAGCGCCCGGGACAGAGGAAGAAGAGGGCTGTGAAGTACAGCGTCGGCGGCGTCCTCACGCTCGCCCTGGTGTCCCTGATGTGGTTCCCGCTCGTTTTCATGGCCCTGCTGAAGACAGTGGGCGGAGTGACCAACCCGCCCCTGGACGTGTCCGTCAGGGTCGCCGTCGACGGTTACGAGGTGGCTGGAGAGGAGGGGAAGGGGGACGCCTGGCCCTGGCGCCGCATTTGGCGGGGTGGGGGTGCCAGTGCCCGCTTCCCAGCCTGAAAACTCCGCTCCTCCCGCTGGCACCCTAGGTGAGCATTCAGAGCTCAGACCAGCCTCTGAGACTTTGCTCATGCTGTTCCTTCTCCCAGACATGCCCTTCCCCCTGCCAGTTTTGAAACTCATCTCTGCCAGCGTGCGGGCTTCTTTCCAACTCATTGTGTCCCAGAGAGGCCGGAAGCTTCTCGAGGGCAGGAAGCCATCTCCTTCACCTCTGCTTCCCCGTCTCCAGCACGCACCCCGCTTTCTGAAACGCACCCGTCCCTCTCCGCCCCAGACCCTGTTTTCGATGCGATCCCAGCAGCGGAACCTGGCCTCCTTCTCGGACGCAGCCTACGACCAGCTGATACAGCAGTACGCCCTCCACCCGGTGAGCCCGCCAAGCCCCGCGCCCGCTCCGGGCTGCCCTCGTCCTTCTCCCGGGCCCCTGCCGGCTATCGCAGCGGCCACCGACGAGGACAGGAGCGCCCTGACAGTTTCCCTCTTGCTCTCGTCGGCGTCTGCCCTCAGTCCGCCATGCAGTTCCTGGCCAACTACAGACCAGAGGACGTTGTTCTCGCCAGGATCAAAAGCCACTCGAGTCAGCTGTGGGGCATCAGCCCCGCCGACCGGGCGGCCATGGTCGAGGAGCTGGCGAACGCCACCCGCATCTGCGTCACCGTCTCCTGGACCATCCAGAGGTAATCTTGGTCGTTCAAATCCCCCTCTTGGCTTTTTAAAATTTTTTATGTGTCTTTTTTTTTTTTAAAGATACATAGATCACAAAAGATGTTACATTAAAATATAAGAGGTTCCCATATACCCCACCCCTCACCTCCCCACTCCTCCCACATCAACAACCTCTTTCATCATCGTGGCACATTCATTGTATTTGTGACTACACGTTGGCGCACTGCTGCATTGCCTGGTTTATAATTTACATGGTAGTTTACGCTCTCCCCCGGTCCATTCCGTGGGTTATGGCAGGATATGTAATCTCCTGCATCTGTCCCTGCAAAATCATTCAGGACAACGCCAAGTCCCGAAATGCCCCCACATCCCATCTCTTCTTCCCTCTCCCTGCCCTCAGCAACTCCCGTGGCCGCTGTCTCCTCATCAATGATATAATTTCTTCTATTGCTAGAGTCACAATAGTTCTATAGGAGAATATCAATAAATCCACCCCAGTCTATATTGTATTCCTCCATCCTGTGGGCCCTGGGACTGCGAGGTCCATCTCCCCCACTGATGGGAGCTCACACGTTAGAAAGGACTGTTTCAAAAATAACCGGAAGCCTCCTCTTTAAGGAGGCCCAGGGAGGCGCCTGACCGTGTGGTCCCTTCCAGCCTTCCTCTTCCCTCCTCCAGCGCCTGCCCTCTCCTCCTCGCCCTTCCTCCCTACCCTCCTCTCCTCTTCTTGTCTTTCCATCCTTTGCCAATCTTCTACCAGAGTTATTTTTTTAGCATTAATGTGTTATTTTTTTAGTATTAATTTGTTTTTATTTTATTGAATAACTGAGGAACATTGAGAAAAGTACCCACATCCTAAGCACGCAGCTTGATGAACATTCACGAACTGAACACACACATGCAGCCAGCACGCAGATCAAGAAACAAGAAAAGGGGTGTGAGACCAGCCCCTCGGAAGCCGCCCTTGTTTCTCCCCTTAATAGCCACCCCTGTTCCTGGGGTCCTCACTTCTAACGGCATAAATTACCTTTGCCTGATTTTTTGTTTGTTTGTTTTCATCAGTCACTGTGCTTTGTTTTGAGACAGAATACCAGAGCAGTTGTTTTATCTCTAATTATACGGATAGAAGGGACATGTTTTAAAGATGATCTTTCTAAGAGAAAAACTCTGTCGCTCTTCCCCCAAATGTTTTGGCATTGTGTTAATAGACTTTGTTTATTATCTCTTTGCTTTATGATCTATTTTGTTTTGTGGACTTTTTTGAGGGACAAATTTAGAACATTAAGTGGGGCATATGAGAGTGTCATGAGGTTGACCAAAGGTTGAACAATAGGTATATCATGATATCTTTTTCACTGAGGCAAAATGTGCAGGCAGTGAAATTCACAGATACGGGTAATTTGATGGGCTTAGACAAATGCAAATACCCGTGGGAGCACCACCACAATCAAAACAAGTGACATTTCTCCACTCCCACCTGATGCTTGCAGTCCCCACTCCTGCCACCACTGCTCAGAGCCTGATCACCATACAGCAGCCTTCTCTGCTCTTGAACTTTGTATACATGTCATGGGAACACAAGCACTCGTGTGTACAACATAATGTTTTCCAGGTTCAATTACATTGCTGCATGTATCGGTTGTTTATCCGTTTTTATGTTGAGTAGTATCCCATTGTATGAATATGTACTACAATTTATTCATTCTTCTACTAATAGACATTTGGGTGGTTCCAGTTTTTGTAGACGTGTGTTCTCTTTTCTCTTGAGTGAGCACCTAGGAGTGGAATGGTTTAGTGGTGGGGTGGTGGTACATCTCCAACTCTATTGTTTGTTTTCAAAGTTGTTATGGCTAATCTAGGTCCTTTGCATTTCCGTTTAAGTTTTAGAAACAATTTGTCAATTTCTACCAAAAAATCCTGTTGATATTTGGATTGAAATTGTGGTGAAAGTGTGGAAATCTCTAGTTCAATTTGGGAAGAACTGGCATCTTAACAGCATTGACTTTTGCAAGCGATGCACTTTTAGTTAAGTCTTTGATTTCTTTCCTCAGCATTTTGTAATGTTCTGCATATAGATCTCCACATCGTTTGTTAAGTTTATCCTAAGTATTTAATTTTCTTTGGAACAATTGTAAATGGCATTGTATTTTTAATTTTGGTTTCCATATGTTCATTGTTGGCATATAGAAAGGTGATTGTTAGTTTTTGTGTTTTGACCTTGTATCCTGTGATCTGGCTGAACTCACTCATTACTTTTAGGAGTTATTTGTTTTTAAGATTCTTTTAGATTTTCTGTGTAGTTAATCATGTCATCTGCAAATAAAGACTATTTTATTTTTCCTTTCCAAACTATATATCTTTTATATTTTTTCTTGCCTTATTGCAGTGGCTAGAGCTCCAATACTATGTTGAATAAGAGCAGTGAGAACAGCATATTAATCTCAATCTTAAGGGAAAAGTATCAGTCTTTCACCATTATTTATGATGTTAGTGAAGATTTTTGTAGTTGCTAGTTATTAGGTTAAGGAAGTTCCCTTCTGTTTCTAGTTTGCTGAGAGTTTTTATTGTGAATGGATGTTGAATTTTGTCAAAGGCCTTTTCTGCACCTGGCAAGATGGTCAGATGGTTTTTCTCTTCTAGTTTGTAGATAGGATGAATTCCACTAACTGATTTTTCTAATATTAAACCAGTCTTGAATTTCCAGGATAAACCCCACTTGGTCAGGAGGTATTAACATTTAGAAATATATATATATATATTTAATGAAATTGGATTCAATTTGTAAGTTTGGTGAGGATTTTTGCCTCTATGTTCATGAGAGATATTGTTTCATAGTTTTCTGTTCTTGTAATTTCTGTTTATCTGGTTCTGATCGCAGGGTAATGCTGGCCTCATAAACTGAGTTCCAAAATGTACATTCCTCTTCTATTTTCTGGAAGGGTCTATATAGAATTGGTACTATTTCTTTCTGAAATGTTTGGTCGAATCACCAGCAAAGCTGTGAGAGGTTTTAAAGTACAAATTCCATTTCTTCAACAGTAACAGAGCTATTCAGATGATCTATTCCTTCTCAAGTGAGCTTCTGTAATTTGTGTCTTTTAAGGAATTTGTCCATTTTATAAGTAATTGAATTTATTGACAAAGAGTTGTTCATAATATTCCTATATTATCCTTTTTTCCCTTATTTTATTATTTTTTGTCTTTATTTTTCTTTAATGTTACATTAAAAAAAATATGAGGTCCCCATATACCCCCCACCTCCCTCACCCCACTCCTCCCATAACAACAACCTCCTCCATCATCATGGGACATTCATTGCATTGGTGAATACATCTCTGAGCACTGCTGCACCACATTATAATTTACACTCTCCCCCAGTCCACCCAGTGGGCCATGGGAAGACATAAAATTGTCCAGTAACTGTCCCTGCAGTACCACCCAGGACAACTGCAAGTCTTGAAAATGCCCCCACATCACATCTCTTCTTCCCACTCCCTATCCTCAGCAGCTACCATGGCCACTTTTTCCACATCAATGCTACATTTTCTTTGATTACTAATCACAATAGTTCCAGAATAGAATATCAGTAAGTCCACTCTAATCCATACTCTATTCCTCCATTCTGTGGGCCCTGGGATGGTTGTGTCCACTCCACCTCTATATTGAGAGGGAGCTTAGATTCCACATGGATGCTGGATGCAATTCTCCTGCTTGCAGTTGTAGGCACCCTTGGCTCCCTGGTGTGGTGGTTGACCATCTTCACCTCCACGTTAGCTAAGTGGGGTAAGTCCAATAAACCAGAGGGCAGGAGTTGCAAGTCTGTTGAGGCTCAGGGCCTGACTATCACACGGACAGTCCAGAGATTCAGGTCCCCTGAGTATACACTAAACCCCAGCACCAACCACAGGTCCGGTAAAAGTAACAGGAGAGGCTTGTGAACAAAGATCACATCTGAGTCCAACTCCATCACACTCAGGAACGCAAACTCCAAAGTAGGGCCAACTGACATGGTTGTGAACTCCAGAGCCATCTGCCATGACCATAGAACCTGGGGGTCTCTGTAACCCTCAGAAGAACCAATACCTGGGGTTGTATCTTCTTTACCTGTCTCTGGGACTCTGCTCAGGTGTGCGTAAGGGCAACCCCTCTGATGACCTCCCAGCTCTTTTTTGGAGATTCATAGCATATAAACTCATTTGTCCTTTCCATTTCCCCCTTTTATTCAAGATCAAAAAGCATTTTTAACTCCTCATATTACATGTAGGCTGAGATCCTATATTATCCTTTTGATGTCTATAAGAGTTATAGTGATATTCCCTCTCTAGTTTCTGATATTGGTCATTTGTTTTTTCTTTCTCCCCCCGCCCCCTTAACAATCTGGCTAAACATTTGTAAATTTTATTAATATTCCCAAAGAAAACTTCTGTTTTTATTGATTTTTCTATGTTCTTTTTCTGTTTCCTCATTTACTATGGGTTTAATTTACCCTTTTTCTAGTTTCTTAAGGTGTGTGTTTAGTTCTTTATAATTTTCAAATATAAACATTTAATGCTTGAAATTTCTCTCTAAGGTTTAGCTGCATTCCACAAATTTTGGTATGTCATGTTTTCATTTTTATTGAGGTCAAACATGCTCTCCTTTCTCTCAGGATTTCTTCCTTAGCCTATGGGTTATTTAAAAGTAGAATCTTTAGTTTCCAAATATTTGGGTTTTTTTTTGAGATATCTTTTTTGCTATTGATTTCTAATTTAATTCCATTGTGACCAGAGAATATTCGTCATGTGATTTCTGTCCTTTTAAATTTGCAGAGAATTCTTAATGGCTCAGAATATGATCTATCTTGATGAATATTTCATGTGCCCTTGAAAAGAATGTGTATTCTGCTGTTCAACATTGTATTCAACACTGTTGTTGGTGGTCTTTTTCTGTGTCTTCTTTATCTTTAAAGCAGAGGGGAAGTCTGGTCCTTCTTAGGCCAGCATGGCTAGAAGCAGAGAGACGCACCAGAGTTTTACCAGTTTTGTTAAAATTTTCACAGAGCCAACTTTTGACTTTGTTCATTTCATCTGTTCTTTATTTCATTGAGTTCTGCTTTTATCTTTATTTCCTTTATTCTCTTCCCTAAGCTTTATTTGCTCTTCTTTTTCTGGCTTTTTAAAGGGGTAACTAACATGATCAATTTTTAAACCTGTATCTCTTTTCCAATATAAATCTAGATCTACAAACATCCCTCCAAGCAGTGCTTCGACTACATCGCACAAAGTTTTGATATATTGACTTTTCGTTATCACTCAGTTTGAAATATTTGTACATTTTCTTTGTGACTTCATCTTTGATCCATGTGTAATTTATAAGTGTGTTGTTTAATTTCCAAATATTTGGGAGAACTCCTAGGTATCTTTTTATTATTATTATTATTATTATTATTGCTCTCTAATATAATTCCATTGTGTTCAGAGAAGGAAAAGCTCTGTAAATTTTCAATCTTTTGGTATTTATTGAGACATATTATGGCCCAGTTTATGGTCTATCTTAATGCATATTCCATGTGCACTTGAAAGAATGCATATGGATAGCTGCTAGGTGTGGTGTTCTGATAAATATCAATAAGCAAATTTGGTTGACAATGTTCAAATCTTTGCATTTTTATTGATCTTTTTATTTTTATTTTTTTTATTTTTTTAAAGATTTATTTATTATTTAACCCCCCGCCCCCGGTTGTCTGTTCTCTGTGTCTATTTGCTGCATCTTGTTTCTTTGTCCGCTTCTGTTGTTGTCAGTGGCACGGGAAGTGTGGGCGGCGCCATTCCTGGGCAGGTTGCACTTTCTTTCTTGCTGGGCGGCTCTCCTCACGGGCGCACTCCTTGCACGTGGGACTCCCCTACGTGGGGGACACCCCTGCGTGGCGCAGCATTCCTTGCACGCATCAGCACTGCGCATGGGCCAGCTCCACATGGGTCAAGGAGGCCCGGGGTTTGAACCGCGGACCTCCTATGTGGTAGACGGACGCCCTAACCACTGGGCCAAGTCTGTTTCCCCGATCTTTTTAAATCTAGTTTTATTATCAGTTGCTCAGAGAGAGGTGTTAAAACCCTTCACCCCCTCAGCAGTTGATAGCATATGATTGGAATTTTCTATCCCTTTGGTTCTGTCAGTTTTACTTCCTGCATTTTGAATCTTTGGTATTAAATACGTGTGCATTTATGGCTCTGTCGTCCTGCTGATTTGAACCTTGTGTAGTTATGAATTTTTCCTTTTTAATCTCTGGTAATATTCCTATTCTTGTAGTCTCCTTGGTATTTTTATAACCGTACCAACTTAATTATGCTTACTGTTTGCAGCGTACATCTCCTTTTACCTTTTGCTTTCAACCCGTATCTTTATTTTTCACTGTTTCTTATAGATTACATTTAGTTGGATTTAAAATCTAGTTTGGCAATTTTTGCCTCTTAATTGGACGGTCTAGTCCATTTATATCTATTTTTAATTGTCATGTCTTTATCGACGTAAAATTTGTATACCATAAGATTGACCCATTTTAAGTACACATTCAATGACTTAAGTAAATTTATACAGTTGTGCAGCCATCAGCACATCCAGTTTTAGAACTCTTCCAGGATTATTTGTAGTCAATCCCTACTCCTGCTCCCTGCCTCTGGCATCTTTCTATATGGTTTTGCCATTTCCAGGAATTTTACATAAATGGAACCATGCAGTATGTAGCCTTTTTCCTGTGGCTTCTCTCATTTAGTATGCTTTGAGCTCCATCCATGTTGTAGCGTGTATCAGTAGTTTGCTTGCTTTTTATTGATGAATAGTATATCCATTCTCTTGTCAGTCATCCCAATAGGGTGTTTTGTGTGGTTTTTTTTTTTCATTTTAATTTTCTACTGTGCTCACAAGAAAATATATATAGCATGAAAGTTTCCATTTTAAGTGTACGGTTCTGTGGCATTGATTACATTAACATTCACCAAGTTGTGCTACCATCACCACCATCCATTACAAAAACTTTTTCATCATCCTAAATAGAAACTCTGTACCCCCCTCCAGTCCTTGGTAACCCATAATCTACTTTCTATGTCTTTGCTTTTTCTAGATATTTCATGTAAGTAGAATCCTTTTCATTTTAGTGTTATAAAAATTTTATTCTAATAACATATATTCAACCTAAAATTTCCTCTTTTAACCCAAGTCAAATATATAACTCATTGGTGTTACTCACACTGACAATGTTTTTCTGCTGTCACCACCATCCATTACCAAGTTTTCTATCAGCCCAAACAGAAATTCTGTACCAATTAAGCTTTAGCTCCCTATCCCAAACCTCAGACACCTGTATCCTAGTTTCTGACTTTGTGAATTGGCTTTTCTATTATTTCATGTCAGTGAGATCATACAATATTTGTCCTACTGTGCCTGGTTTATTTTATACAACATCATGTCTTTAAGATTCACCCATGTTGTCACATGTATCAGAACTCCATTCCTTTTCATGACTAATATTCCGTTGTATGTACATATCATATTTTGTTTATCCATTCATCTGTTGATAACACTTGTGAATAATGCATAGATAGTTGGATTGGAATTATCAACAGTTTTGTAATTATTGTGTTTAGACCATTTATATTTAATGCAATTATGGACATGGTTTGAATTAGGTCTACTATTTTAATAATAAGTGTCCCCTTGCTAATTCTTTTGATATCTGTAGTGGTATACCCTCTTTCATTTCTGATATTGGTAATTTGGTAATTTTTTTTTTTATCAGTATGCCTAGAGAGTTATTGACTTATTGATCTTTTCAAATAACTTACTTTTGGTTTCATTTATCTTCTCTATTTTTTTATTTTAAATTATTTTAGTTTCTGCTCTTATCTTTATTATTTCCTTATTTCCTTTCTTTGGATTTAATTTACTCTCCTTCTTTTAGTTTCTTAAGGTGAAGCTTGGATTATTTGTTTGATACTTCTCCAGGGTATATTTAGAGATGTGTTGTCTAATTTCCAGATATCTGTGGATTTTTCAGATATTTTCTGTTATTATCAGAGAATACACATTCTATAATATCAATTCTTTTAAATTTGTCACATTTTTTATGACCCAGAATATAGTTTATTTTGGTGAATGTTCCATGTGTACTTGTAAGGAATAAGTATTCTCCTGCTGTTGGCTGAGTGATCCAGAAATGTCAACTAGGTCAAGTGATTATGTCTAGGTTTTCTATGTCATTGCTGATTTTTTGTCTATTTATTCTATTGATTACTAAGAAAAAGTGTTGAAATCCCCAAATATAATTGTGGATTTGTCTGTCTTCTTTTGGTTCTATCAGTTTTGGTCTCTTGTATTATTGTGCTCTGTCTTTAGAGGCATACACATTTAGGATTATTTATTCTTTGTGAATTGACTCTTTTGCCACTGTGTAATGGCCTTGATTATGCCTGACAATTTTCTTTGTCTTGAAGGCTACCTTGCCTGATATTAATATGGCCACTTGATTTATTTTTTTTTAAAGATTTATTTATTTCTCTCCCCTTCCACCCCCCACCCCCGCAGTTGTCTGTTCTCTGTGTCTATTTGCTGCGTCGTCTTCTTCGTCCGCTTCTGTTGTTGTCAGCGGCACAGGAATCTGTGTTTCTATTTTGTTGCATCATCTTGTTATGTCAGCTCTCTGTGTGCGCGGCACCATTCCTGGGCAGGCTGCACTTTCTTTCGCACTGCGCGGCTCTCCTTACGGGGCGCACTCCTTGCGTGTGGGGCTCCCCTATGCGCGGGACACCCCTGTGTGGCAGGGCACTCCTTGCGCACATCAACACTGCACATGGGCCAGCTCCACACGGGTCAAGGAGGCCGGGGGTTTGAACCGTGGACCTCCCATGTGGTAGACAGACGCTCTAACAACTGGGTCAAGTCCAACACCTGATTTATTTATTAAAAATTTTTTTTTTATTAGAGAAGTTGTGAGTTTGCAAAACAATCATATGTAACATACAGGATTCTCATTCATCACCCCACTATCAATACCTTGCATTGTTGTGGAATATTTGTAACAAATGATGAAATAATATCAAAATATTACTACTAACTATAGTCCATCTTTTACATTTGGTGCATTTTCCCCACAAACCATCCTATTATTAATGCCATGTATTAGTAATATAACTTCTGCTTTATTTTGATTAATGTTTGCTTTGTATGTTTTTCCCATTCTTTTACTTTTAATTTATCAATATTAAGGGTTGGCAAATGTTTCACATAAAAGGCCAGATAGTAAATAATTTAGGCTTTCTGGGCCATGTACAGTCTCTCTCTCCTCCTCCTCTTCTTTTTCACAACCCCCTAAAAACATAAAAGCTGTTCTTTAAAACAGACCACAGGCTGTGTATGGCTGTATAATTTTATTTAAAGTACATTTTGTTATCAGCAGTATCTAATTGAGTTCTATTTTTCTCTTTAATCCAATGTGGCAATTTCAGTTTTGTAATTGCTGTGTTTAGACCATTTACACTTAATGCAATTACTGACATGGTTTGAGTCAGGTCTACCGTTTTATGATGTGTATGTCCTTTTGACCCCCTGTTTCCTTTTCTGCCTTCTTTTGAATTATTTGAATATTTCTTAGTATTTCATTTATTTTATTTATTGGCTTTGGGGCTCTATCTTTTTGTATTCCTTTTACAGTTGCTGTTCTAAAGATTATATACAGAGTTAACTTTTTTGCAGCCTATGAATAGTTAATATTTTCTCTCTGAATGTAAGATATAGAAGCCTTATAACCAGAGTTAATTTTACCTTTCTTCTCTAGGTTACAGTTGTCACATGTCTCTCATCTACACACATTGGTTTCTTTTCCCTGGCAATGTTAGAATATTTGCTTTTGATAGTTATTCACATTTTAAAGTATTTAAAAGGACAAGAACAGTCAATTATATTTAGCCAGATATTTTACCTTTTCTGTTGTTTTTCCTTCATTCATGAAGTTCCAAGTTTTATTTGGTTTCATTTCCCTTTTGTCTGGAGAAGATCCTTTATTTCTCTGGAAGCAGGTCTGCTGGTAAGGAATCCTTAGTGTTTTCCTTCATCTATGTCTTTGTTTTGCCTTCATTCTTGAATGATATTTTTGCACAATATAGAAATTGAGTTCACAGCTCTTTTGTTTCATATCTTTTTTTCTTTTTAAAGGTTCATTTTATTTATTTATTCCTGTCCACCCCCTCGTTGTTTGTACTTGATGTGTCTGTTTGTTGTGTGCTTGTCTTCTTTTTTAGGAAGCACTGAGAACCCAACCCAGAACCTCCCATGTGGGAGGGAGGCACCTAATCACTTGAGCCACCTCTGCTCCCTGCTTTGCTGTTTCTTCCATAATGTTTCCCTCCTTGTGTCTCTTGTTGCATCATCTTGTTGCATCAGCTCGCTATGCCAGCCCATCACGTCAGCTCACTGTCTGGCTCATCTTTTTTTTTTTTTTAAGATTTATTTATTTATTCCCCCCTTCCCTCACCGTTGTCTGCTCTCTGTGTCCATTCACTGTGTGTTCTTCTGTGTCTGCTTGTATTCTCATCAGGCAGCACCAAGGATCTGTGTCCCTTTTCGTTGTGTCATCTTGCTGCATTAGCTCTCTGTGTGTGGCACCTCTCCTGGGCGGGTTGTGGTTTTGCACAGAGTGGCTCTCCTTGTGCGGGGGGCATCCCTGTGTGGGCCGGCACTCCTTGAGCACAGCAGCACTGCATGTGGGCTACCTCACCACATAAGCCAGGAGGCTCTGGGTATCAAACCCTTGGACCTCCTATATGGTAGGCAGATGCTCTGTGTGTTGAGCCACATCCATTTCCCAGGCTCTTCTTCTTTAAGAGGCACCAGGAACCGAACCTGGGACCTCCAATGTGGAAGAGAGGCGCTCAATCACCTAAGCCACCTCAGCTCCCTGGTTTGTTGGGTCTCCAATTGTTTTTCCTCTTTGCATCTCTCTTGTTGAATCATCTTGTTGTGTCAGCTTGCCATGCCTGCCTACCATGCCAGCTCACCTTCTCCAGGAGGCACCAGGAACCAATCCCAGGACCTCCCATGTGGTAAGCGGAAGCCCTATCGCTTGAGCCACATCCACTTCCTGAGTGTTAGACTTTTTGATGTTACCCTGCAAGTCCAGCAGGCTCTCAGGTCTTCATATTGGGGTGTTGCTATTGATCAATCTCCAAGTTTGTCCTCTTTCCAGAGTCATCTCTATTCTGCTATTGAGCCTATCCAGAGAAAATTTCCTTCGCATACCTTGTTTCTTAGGTCTAAACTTTGGATTTGATCCCTTTTTAAATAAGCCTTTTGTTTGGGGAATAATTTTACATTTATAGAAAGATGCAAATATAATTCAGAGAGCCTCCGAATGGCCCACGCCCAGTTCCCAGGGTTCGCAGCCTCTGTTACCCTGTTGCCCAGAACATCAGTACCTATTAACTAACTCCAGGCCATATGCAGATTTCGTCAGCGATTATGCTGATGTCCTTTCGTGTTGTTTCAGGATTTAATCCAGTATGCCACATTGCATTTAGTGATTCTTTTTCAGTTTCTCTTTACTCAAAACTTCTCTTTTTCCTTTCACATCAAGAGGGTTCATCTTTCCCTCATGAATGTTATAACAGCTGCTTTTAGGTGTTTGCCTGATGATCTCAAAGTCTCATCATCTCACAGCTGTCATCTTTGGTTGTCCTTTCCTTTGAGACTTTTCTGGTTCTTGGTATGTCAGGGAGGGTTGGGTTTTATCCTGCATGAGTTGATCGTTTTTTATGCTGGAAGACTGGATGGGTCCTGTTTAAAGTTCACTGGAGAATGCCTGTTGTTTAAGCAGACAGGCCCTTGGGCAGGTTCAAAACCCAGGAGCGTCTCGCCTTCTGTGGACGGTTCCCTGGTCGGCTCCGTTGCCAGGGCTTCTGCTGGGCTGCGTGCCACGTCCCGGGCGCTCTACTCTGGGCTGTCTAGGACTTGAGTGGTGGCTTTTATGGAAGTTCAGGTCCCAAAGCCTTTGCCATGCTCCTGCCCTTCTGGAACACGAACTAGACGCAGGCTCGTGGGAGCGTTAAGTGGCCCCTCTGCTGCTTCTGGAGGGTTCTTTCCTGCCCCCTCGGTAGTTTCCGCAGGTGTGTGCAGCAGCACTCTGCTGAGCACTCGGGGGACCCTCTGTGCGTCTGGGGATTTCTCTCCCCCCCGGCCGCTCTTTCCAGTTCTCCACCCTGTGGGTCCTGCCGCTCGGCGCCCTGAATCCTGAACCCTTCTCTTCAGCTCAGAAAGCCCCCAGGCTCTGCTGGCGCCCTCGCTCCCTGCTCTGTCTCTGCAGACCCCTGCAGTCGCGCTTCCTTTCAGGGGCTGCTGTCTTGTGCTGCCTGTTTTCTGTGGCTGAAAACACTGTTTTGTATTGGCTCATCAGGGCTTTTGATTCCATTAAGGCAGTAGGTAAACCTAGTCCCATTAGTCCGTCGTGATGATGGACGTTGGACAAAGCTTTAAGGAGTTTAAACACACCTTTGCTTCTTTTCCTGCAGGATTCCCACCACCACTATGATTTTTATCCACTCTGGCAGCCCTCAATTCCATTCTCCCACACTCAAGCCAAGACTGCAGCTTTCTATTTGAATTCCAACTTGAGAAAAAAGCCACGTAACTGTGGCTCTCCCTCAGCATGCTTCCTTTCTTTCAAGGCTTAAATCCCCTTCAGTTTCTCACTGCTTGTTGTCATGCTCCAGTATCTCCAAATTGTTGTTTTTTTAGGTTTGTTACAATAGTTCTCTATGCAAGAGTCTTCCATCACCACAGCCACTCTGTTCTGAGCCTTGCAATCTCCTGCAAGGTGGATAGTGGCACCATTTTCTCCATTTTACAGACAAGGACTCTGAAGCTTGGGGAAACTAAGTCACCGGGGTGAGGTCACAAGGCTAGGAGATGGCAGAGGCAGGACCCCAAAGCCATGTCTTACCACGCACTGCAGGGCAACGGAAAGGTGGTGGGAGTGCCTCGGGGGGACGCCTTGGGAATTTCCCTCTTAGGGCGGATGCCTGGGAATCGTCCTGACGTAGCCCCAGAGGTGTCTGCTCTGCTGGCCCTGTCTTAGGGCCTTGGGCACTCGCTGGAACTTGAATTTCTGTCACCTGCAGCGGAGGGTACCTTGAGGAAGGGGACAGGCATCTGGTGAGCCGCAGACAGGGGCTTTGTTAGGAGTGTCAGTTCCATTGCGTTTCTTGTCTGCTTAAAACTCTTCAATGGCTCCCGTAGCTCTTGGAATAAAAGCTCAAGTCTCCTGTGGCTTCCAAAGCCAAGCTTGCCTCCCCAGCCCCGTGTCGCTCCCTTACGCCACAGTGCCCTCCTTCTGTTCCTCTAGCTTGTCGTGGCCGTCCCCACCCCAGGGCCTCTGCTCACGCTCTTGCATCTGCCTGGAACAAGCTCTCCCACTGCACCCTTGCCCTCCCAGCTCAAACTTCACTTCCTCCAGGGCCGCGTTCCCCAACTGACCTCCTCCCGAAACGAAAGTGTCCTTGTTGCCCCATGCACCCCACTTCACGGTGGTTGTCACAGCTTGGAGATGTCGTGTGCAGTGACTTGGTGAGAGCCATCTCTGCTCTCCGTGGTTTCCCTGGCATCTGACACGGTGTCCAGCATACAGAAGGAGCCTGATAAATGTTTGTTGAATGAAAGTGAACATGCGAGTGGAGCGAGGGATGCCCACCGGCTGCTAGTGTCCAGAGGCCCGGGGAGAGCCCCAGCGGCTGCCTGCAGGCCCAGTCCTGCTTCTGCGTGCCCCCGGTCCTGCCCCTGTGCCGGCGACTGCGGCTGAGGCTGCATGTGTGTAGCACGTCTCCTCGCCAGGAGTCACGGAAGGACACGGGGCAGTGTGGCTTCCCCAGCTCGGGAGGCGAGAACCGGCGGGCAGGACCCTCAGGCCACCACTCCCGAGGCTCACAACTGCGCGGCATGGTGGCTCGAAACTCTTCTTTTAGAAAATGACTTTGCGGTGCCCTCAGAAGCTTCTAGAAACATGTTTACAGGACAGTGGGTGGAGAAAATAAGTGCATAGCATTCAGATTTCGTCACCGCTCCCTTGTCCATGGAGGATACAGAGGATGGCTCCCACCATGGCAGCTGCCTGCGGCCCACCAGGGTCCCTCTGCTGCCACCGCGGGCACCTGCTGGGCCATTCTGCCCACTGTGAGAGGCGGGCCAGGGAACTCCTGGGTCCAGATGCAATTTCCCTTCTTTTTTAAAAAAAATATTTAGTTTTTATTTATTTATCTCCCCTCCCCTCCCGCTGTTGTCTGCTCTCTATGTCCGTTCGCTGTGTGTTCTTCTGCGTCCACTTGCATTATCCGGCGGCACTGGGAAACCGCGTCTCTTTTTTGTTGCATCATCTTGCTGTGTCAGCTCTCCAGGTGGGCAGCGCCACTCCTGGACGGGCCGTGCTTTTTTGCACAGGGCGGCTCTCCTTACGGGGCGCACTCCTTGCGCATGGGGCTCCCCTATGCGGGGGACACCCCTGCATGGCACGGCACTCCTTGCGTGTGGCAGCACTGCATATGGGCCAGCTCACCACACAGGTCAGGAGGTCCTGGGGTTTGAACCCTGGACCCTCTGTGTGGTCAGCAGACGCCCTATCAGTTGAACCACATCCACTTCCCTAATTTCCCTTTTTCAAGGAAATGAAACTCATGTCCAGAGCACCTGCCGTGCCTCGGCCTGGGTGCTAGTTGACTTCCCCAGCTCCCTCCTTCTCTTCTCTCAGAAGAGGAGTCGAGGCTCGGCGGGCCGGTGGGAGCTGGGCTCGGTGCTCCCACCAAAGCCTGCTGACCTCGGGTGCCACGCCCACCTCTAGGACCCAGGCTGTGAGCAGGACCCTCAGAGGGGAGGGCCAGACGTGGGTGCGACACTGAGGCACACGTGGCCACACGCCCAAACCCTCAGCTGGCCTGGCCTCATGCCCTTCTCCTTTGAGAAGGACTCCCTGGCAACCCCTCGGCCTGCCGAGGCTGCGCTGGTGGTTGGCAGGCAGGTGTGTCTGTCCTCTTGGGGACATCACAGCAGGTGACATTCGGGGTTGAGGAGCCACGCCGGGGAGGGCTCCTCTGCGGGCCCTTTGCTCCTGGCTGCTCGGGCGGGGAGCCCCTGGCCTGCACGGGCCTGCACGGAAGCCCTGGCCATTTGGCTTTCTTTGGTGGTGGCGGGGGGGCCGGGGCAGGCTCGGGCAAGGACTGGGGAAGGAAGCTGGCCCCGCGGCCCCGCCTCCGGCTGCGCTGGCTTCTCAGGGTTCTGCTTTGCTCCCCTGCAGGAACGTATCTCTGGTGAAGAATGTGGAAGCCTCAGGCGAGCACGCGGTGTGTTACCCAGGGAAGGAGCCGCGCGGCCAGCTGCTCCAGATGCTGGCGCACGCCACGAAGGAGCCCGTGTAGGTGCCCCTCCCCTGGCAGCGGAAGGGCTGATGGGGTCTGTGGGAGGAAGAGCAAAGCCTCCTCCACCAGACCAGCACAAGACGACGTGCAGGGAAGGCGCTTCAGGCCTCGCAGCTCTGAAGCCGGCTGAGTCGGGATTTGAACCCAGTTCTGCAGCTCCAAAGCCTGTGCCCCGCACAGAGGAGGCCGGAGGAAGTGTGGGGGGCGGGGTGTGCAGACTCATCAGCTTTGCAGGTGGGGACACTGAGGCCTGAGCCAGGGGCCACCCTAGCTCCCTGGGCGTTTGGCTCGCCGCGGGCCCCGGGAACTGGCTGTGGGGCTGGGCCCTCCTCGGCCCTGTCCGTCATTGGCCGACCTCCCTCCTCCATGAACCCACACGGGCACACCTGCCCCGGGCAGGGGCTGAAGGACAGGACGCTAGAGGCCGAGGGCTCGGGGCGGAATCCCTCAGCCCTGCCTGGGCTGGGATCCCAGCCCGCCCTCCTGTGAGCTGTTTGGTCCTGGGCACAGAGTTAGCTTTATTGGGCCTCAGCCTCTGCGTTTGCTAGATGGGAATAAAGTTGCAGCACCCACGCTGCGGGGTTGCCCATACGGGGCCAATCGCTTATGAAACGTGGCTGCTGGCAGCACCCGATACATGGGGCAGGAAAGAGGGTTGAGGTGCAACTGCCAGAGCTTATAGGCACGTGTGCCTCGCTCGCCCCAGCCCCTTGGTGCTGGGAACATGTCTTGTGTCCCCCCTTCATGCTAGACAAAATTGTCTCCAGCAGGGGTTGCATACAGGTGGCGTTTAATAAACTGCTTAATGAGGCTTCAGGCATCACCGCGTGAGATGCCACAGAACTCGGTCCACCGAACACGTGCGCTCTCAGCCAGCCAGCCTCGATGGCCCCGGGCACCCCTAAATCGATTTAGAGGTCGGGGGAGGAGGCCAAGGTGACAGTGAGTTACTTTTCGCAGCCAGGACGCCCGGGTTTCGGCTCGGCCCCTTTGGGCCCCAACGGTGCCAGTGGTGACTGTGAACAAGGCACCGCGCCTTTTAATTTTGGGGTTTTGTTTCTGTTTTCCTGCTTGAAGAACGCTCCCTGGCCTGATACCCAAAGCCCTGAAGATGACGGCGGGGGCGCAGGCGAAAATGGCCCATCAGCTCACTGTGGGTGAGCCCCTTGCAGCCCCGGACGGGGAGCCGCTCCCCCAGATGTGCAGCACCCCTGCTCCAGCCCGGCCCCCTCACCCCGAGGTCGAGTGGGGTGCACTAGGCCCCTGGGTCAAGGAGGGGAGCAAACACGCCAGCCCTCAGCGCTCTGGGGGCAGCCGCGGCCCTTTCCAGCCCCTTCCACGGGCCAGGAGGACACACCCTGCCCTGCCCGGGGGCCCCAATGGCCTGGGGTGAAGGAGCCCAGCCCGTGCCTTCCATGACCTGGCAGGTGTGCGTGTGTGCGCGTGCGCGTGTGTGTGTGTGCGCGCATGCGTGTGTGTGTGCGCGCGCGTGTGTGTGTGGGGGAGGTGGTACTTTTCCAAGGGTTTTTTTTTTAAGATTTATTTTATTTCTCTCCCCTTTCCCCCACCCCCGTCAGTTGTCTGCTCTCTGTGTCCATTCGCTGTGTGTTCCTCTGTGTCTGCTTATCTTCTTGTCAGTGGCACCGGGAATCTGTGTCTCATTTTATTGCATCATCTTGTTGTGTCAGCTCTCCGTGTGTGCAGCGCCACCCTGGGCAGGCTGCACTTTTTTCGCGCTGGGTGGCTCTCCTTACGGGGCGCACTCCTTGAGCGTGGGGCTCCCCTATGCGGGGGACACCCCTGCGTGGCACGGCACTCCTTGCATGCATCAGCGCTGTGCATGGGCCAGCTCCACACGGGTCAGGAGGCCCTGGGTTTGAACCGTGGACCTTCCATGTGGTAGGCGGGCACTCTAGCCATTGAGCCAAGTCCACTTCCCTCCGAGGGCTTTTAATACATTATCTCTTTGGAGGCTCATTTGTGCATATAAACAACTAACTTACTGAGGCCCAAAAGGAGAGGACGTCAGATGCAGCGTGCTTGCTGTATCGCAAACCCAAACAGCCTTTTGTTAAGGGACAGACAGACAGGAATGCTGAGCATCGATCCCCAGGAGTGTGGTCTGAACCCAGGCTCTGGCAGAGGCTCCTGCAGCAAATTCAAGTTGAAAAAAGTTACGGGGACGGCTGGGCCACAGACCTGTGTGCTCACAAGGGTCCCCTCCGGAGATGATGGGCTGGGGGCTGGGCAGGAAGGAGGGGCGCGTTGGGGGAACAAGGCCTGCAGGCCCCAGCTGTACTGGGCTCGGCGGGAGCGCCAGCCCTGGCCCGAGACACACAGAGGGCAGGGGCGCGGGCGGGAGGGTGTTCTAAGACCACCGAACGGCCTGCGGGCAGTCCCCGAATTGAAACCCAATTTCCTGTTTGAATGTGCTCTTTGAAACGTCTACTTCCCCCATATCTTTGGTGGCACAGAAAGGTACAAGGACACCCCAGAAAGCTTGGTGGACCTGGGGCAGGAGGGCTGGGAAGGGGGCGGAGGGGTCACGTCCACACGCAGTGGCCCACGGGGTCACACGCCACGAGCCAAGGCACGGCTGTGTTCACGCACACCCCAAGGCCACGCCCCGTGGCCTGCAGCCCCCTCTGTCCTCGGGAGCCTGGCTGGCTGGACGGGGCAGCAGGAGCTAGCTGGCGAGACGTTCTCCCTCTTCTCCCCGGGCCGGGGGTGTAAGCAACAGCACGGTCTCCCCCAGCGGCTGGGGGCGAGCCCGGGGTCGGGCTCGGGGAGGGGGTGGGGCAAGCAGCTGCTCCAGGGCCCAGGGTCGGCACCCCCCCTCCCCCGACGTGTTCTGCCAGGGGCTGGGCCCGGGACCCGCGCCCCGCCCTTCTTTATAGCTCTCCTGAGTCAGGTGACAATCCAATTGATCAAGTCATCACTTCCCTAAGCATGCATCACCGGCCTGTCACAGGCGGCTCCCCCCTTGGTCACCTTTCTTCAGGTCAGCACCGAGGCAGGTCGTTTGCAAACATCCCTTGGGGGCTGACGCTTGCCTTTCTCTTGGCTTCTCCTTCTTGGCTGACACAGACAGACGTGCCCTTCAGGGAAGAGGCACTTCTCCCAGTGCCCAGGCCCCGGATTGGCATCCCTCTCCCCAGGTTCGCTGACACCCCCCCTTCTCTCCCAGTCCACTCCCAGAGACCCCAGGACGTGGACCGGCTGGCTTTCTTCCGCAACGCCACGGTGCGGCTGCAGCGGCTGGGACCCCCCGACGCGGGCAGCCCGCCAGCTGAGTGGTGGATGGTCCAGGAGTGGCGGCCGGACTGCGACCAGCACCGGGGCTGCAGCCGGGACCTGGAGCTCGTGGTCTACAGCGACAAAGTCAGCCCCCCCAGCCTGGGGTTCCTGGCAGGCTACGGGTGAGGCTGCCCCCCTGCCCCTGGGAACCCACAGCCCAGCCTCGCCTCGGTTTCTCGTCCCGGGGACACGCTGGAGGCGCCCGTCCTCCCGAGCTGCCAGGCCCCGTCTGCCTTGGCTCACATGCCTGGGGGGAGCAGCTGCGTCCGCTCGGTCCCGGGTTCCAGCAAGCGCCCACCGACCCTCTCACCCAGGGGGTGCCGGTACCCCAGGAGAGCCGCCGAGCCTGCGCTGGTGGAAACTGCTTGCCCAGCGCCCCGGGCTGGGGCTCCCCTGCAGGCTCTGGGGGCCAAGGCCGCTGCTCCCGGGGCAGGGCTCTGACGCCCCCCGCCCGCCTTCCCCAGCATCGTCGGACTCTACGTGTCGGTGGTGATGGTGGTGGCCAAGTTCATCCGGGAGCACTTTCTGGGCATCTCGCGCTCCATCATGTTCGACGAGCTGCCCAGCGTGGACCGCGTGCTGCGGCTCTGCAGTGACATCTTCCTGGTGCGCGAGCTGGGCGAGCTGGAGCTGGAGCAGCAGCTCTTCGCCAAGCTCGTCTTCCTGTACCGCTCGCCGGAAACCATGATCAAGTGGACCCGCCAGCGCCCGGCGGACCCTGCCGGCCGGCCGCCCCCTGACCCTGTTGCCGGGGCTCCGGCAGGGCTGGGGGAAGCAGCCGCCGCCTCCTAGAGCCCTCCGCCCCTGCGATGGCAAGGCCTCCTGCTCACCCCGCGGCCACCCTGACGCCGGCGCGGGCCGGGCAGAGCCGGCAGCTGGCCCCCAGCTGCTCCGGCCCTGAGGCTGCCTTTGTGCCCACACAAGGGGCCTCAGTTCCTGCCCGGCTCCCTGGCCCGCATCCTGCATCCCCGCAGATGCCACCCTCGGTGATCTCCGCCGCCTCTGGGCATCTCGGGGAAGTGGGTGAGCCCCCCCCCCTCCAGTGCCATTAAGCAGACTAATGACCTGTGAAGGCTCCTGGCCACCCCCCACCCGGCCTTGTGACCGCGGTTAGGGCTGTTCGACTTGCCGGGCAGGGAGACCCCGGGAGCCCGTTCTCATGCACAGAGCAGGCAATTAATAAATATTTGCTTGGCACCAAGCCAGGAAGAGTCCCCTTGGTTTCCAGGGCTCTGGAGGGGACGTGGCGCCTCGGGACCGCTGGGCTGGGATGAGGTGGCCATGGGGCCTGCGGGCAGCCCTGGGGACTTGTGCCTCCAGCCTCTGCAGCCAGTTCTTGGTCCCCGGCAGGTGTGGGTAGCTGGGACCCCAAGACCCAGCAAAGAGGGCAGCTGCCTCCTTCCTGATTGGGACCCCAGGCGAGCCCCCCTGGGCAGAGGACGAGGGGCGGGTGGTGGGGACAGAGGCTGCTCCCACAATGTCACCCAGGCTCCCGGGGGCGGTGGGCCTGCCTCGCCTGCCCCACCCGGGCTGGGCTTCTGGGAAACGGGGGCCTCCTCGCTGTCCCTCGGGGAGCGAAGCGCCTGCTGACGTGCGCAACACGTGTCACAATCTGCTTGGAGGCCACCTTGGCAAAGCCAGCCTGCTCCGGGCCTGGGGCCGTGGGGACGGGAGCCCGGGTCCTTAGCCCTCCCCTCCAGGCTCCACGCTGGGGGCCAAGCGGCAAGGTTGACGGGCTGTCTCAGGCCCTTCCAGCTGCAGCCGTGGTTTGGGGAAAGCAGGGGACGGCCCATCACCCAGTTTCTACAACGGGGCGCTGGGAAGGAAGACGCAGAGGTGAGGGTGCAGTGCTGGACGGCTGCGTTTAATTCCACCTTGGGGAGCTCTGAGGGGCAGGATACGATTTCTCTCGCTCTTTACACTTGGGTCCGCAGAAATATGTCACCGCTGCCCCCTCGCCGTTCTTGTGCCACGAGGGCGGGGGGCCGGGGGCTAGGAGCTGTGCGCCGTGCGTTCTCGGCCCCGCGGGCGTCTGCAGTGCCCAGGGCTGGCGCGCAGCCTGCAGAAGCTGGCAGGGGGGCCCCGTGGGCGCCTCCAATAGAGGCAAGTCCCAGCCCTCTCCCAAAGCCTCTGCCCGCCCGTGGCTCCCGCCGAGCCTAAGCTGGCGTGTGGGATGTAAGAACAAGCTGTTGCCATCGTCGTGACAGTGAACAACAAAACCCAAACCCAAACCCATACTGCAGGTCTAATTTGTCAATTGCTTGAAATGAATCAGTGCAACGTGAGGTAAAGGGGCTCGTGTCCGGGGCCGCGGCGGGCCAGCGCTCACACGAGCCTGCGTCGCTTGGAGTCCCTCTCGGTGTCCCCCTCCTGCACACCCGCCTCGCAGCCCAGCGGGGACACCAGGTTCAGCAGAGGGTCCTCGGAGGCCCGGCCGAACAGCGCGAGCAGGAGGGCCACGCCGAAGCCCGTGGCGCGCTCACCCTATGGGCAGAGGGCAGGTGGGCCACTGGGCGGGCCTCCCAGAGCAGGGCAAGGGTGTCCCCCCGTCCATGCCCCCACCAAGGAGGTCCTGGAGGGCCAAGCCAGAGCCTCGGGCCTCCCCATGGAGTTCTGCCACCCTCAGGGCCAGGGCATGGGGGGTGGGCAGTGGCCGGGCCCTGCGTGACCCCCATCCCCCACTCCCAGCCCTCCTTGGCGTGGGGAGGGGTGAGTCCAAGGGTGGTGGGCCTCCTCCTGAGGACAGGCTGGCTGGCCAAGGACCGTACCCAGCAGCCACCCCATTACCGTGGAGGATGACACCAGGGTCAGGGGGGACCACAGCTGGCTGGAGGCAGGCAGTGACCCACGCACTGAAAGTTTCTGATGGGCTCAGCCTGCAGCTCCAGAGCTAGGGGGGCTCCAGCCAGCCAGACGGCGCAAGGGTGGGGGCCAGGCCAGGCTGGTGAGGGGGTGACGGGGTAAGAAGCAGGGCCAGACCGCGGCCCAACAAAGCGTCCCGACAAAGAGGAGGGGCCCGGGGACGCGGCCCAGGGCCTGACACTCACGGCGTGTACAGGTGCGGCGATGTCCAGATGCACCCAGACCCCGGGCCAGTCGAAGCCGATGTGGGAGGCGATGAAGAGGCCGGCACAGGAGCTCGGGCTGTTGTCCCGGTCCTGGGCAGACGGGCCGCTGGACAGTGACCCACGAAGGGGGCCCGTCGGGGCTGCTTCTGAGACATCGGGGGCTGCCTCCGCCTGCGCCCCACCGTGGGGCCCCCAGTGCTGCCCTCCCCAGCCCGCCACCACTTCCCCCTGGGGTGGGTGGAAGGCAGCTGGACTGTACCCAGAGGTCCTCTGGCCGGGCCAGGGGCCTGCCTTCAGCCCAGGGCCAGGGAAGGAGCAGGGGGCCGCCAGGCCACGCCAGCCACAGAGGCCGGTGGAGGGCACGCGGCCCCCTTGGGAAGCACCCTCCCAAGGGCCCCCTCCTGACACCCTGCTTCGCAGCAGGCCGGACGGGGCCCCTTCCCGCACTGGCCTCCCTGGTCCCGACCTACCGCCACCGAGTTCTTCATGTCGGCCACGGCAGAGGCGAGCTCGCCGAAGTGCAGCTCGGGGCAGTACACGAGCGGGTGCACCAGGTCCCCGCACTTGCGTCCCGCCGTCACGCAGGCCGCCTCCCACTCAGCGCTGTTGGTGAGCACCGCGGCATGGTACTTCCCTGTGGCGATGCCCTGGGAGGGCGACGGGCCAGTGGGAGGCAGGGCGGGGAGTGGGGTGATGGCCGGGACCACACAGGGGTATCAGCGCGGGAAAGGCACGAGGCAGGGGCAGAGAGACAAAGGAGTGAGAAGGGGAAGAGAAGGAAGAAAGGAGGGAGACCCGGCGAGCATCATATATCCAAGGTGAAGGTGGCCTCCTGCCTGGCCTCCCCCAGGGGACTGAGCTGCTCCAGAGGCCACAGGCTCCTCTCCAGGCTGCCCAGGCTGTGGAGACTGAGGGGCAGCAGCTCCCCCACCCCCAGCACACAGCCCTGCTTCTCCACTGGGAGAAATCCTGGAGCAGGGGCGGGGGCTGGGGTTCTCCCCGGGCTGAGCAGGGGGCACACCTGCGCTCCGGTCAGCGTGGCCATGTCCAGGATGATGTCAGCACCCAGGTCCTTGCAGGCATAGGACACGCCATCTGCCAGGACCAGCCTGCCCTCGGCGTCGGTGTTGTTGATTTCCACAGTCCTGGAGCAGTGGCAGAGACCCCAGCTCAGGCGCAGGGCTCTCTGGGGCACTGGGAGCAAGTCCCTAGCTGGGGAGACTCCACTTAGAGCCCCTGTCCCTGCAGCTCCAGAGGACTTTTCACAAGAGCCTGGAGCCTGATCCTCGAATCCCAACCCAACCCCCACTGGGATGGAGGGGTGCCCTGCTCCCCCTGCACCTCATAGAGCCGTGGACAGAAGCCAAGGCCACCACGTCAAATCCCTGCCCAGCCACTCGTGAGCTGCAAGGCAGGGCAGGCTGTGGGGCCACCCCAGCTCGGTCTCCCCATCGGGTGGACTGCAGCAGGGATGGTATGGAATGGGCTGGGGCGATGCCCAGAGGAGGAGCAGGTGATGGGGCGGCCTTCCCAGAGTTGACCAGTTCACAGGCCCCAGCGTGGGATGGGGTGGCAGCAGGCAGAGTCTCCTTGTCCTGATCCTGGGATATCGTCTTTTCCCCACTCCTCTAGCTGCCATCCTCTCACTGCTAAGAAGGAACGGTCTGCAGCTAACATCATGCTAAGTGGTGAAAGTCTGAAAGCTTTCCCCCAAGATCAGGACAAGGGAAGGATATCCACTCACTACTGCTATTCTGGAAGTTTTAGCCAGAGCAATTACACAAGAAAAAGAAATTTCCATCCAAATTGGAAAGGAAAAAGTAAAACTATCCTTATTTGTAGATGACATGATCCTATATACAGATAATCCTGAAGAATCTATAAGAAAGGTACCAGAACTAACAAATGAATTAAGCAAAGTGATGGGGTACAAGATCAATACACACAAAAAGTCAGTGGTGTGTCTATGCACCAGCAATGAGCAATCTGAAAAGGAAATCCAGAAAACAATTCTATTTGTAAGAGCAACTAAAAGACTAAAATATCTAGGAATGAACAACCCCCAAAGAAAATCAAGAAAACCCTATTTACAATAGCAACTAAAAAAATAAATATAGCAATAAATTTAAACAATATTGTAAAGGACTTGTATACAGAAAACTAAAAATCATTACAGAAAGAAATGAAAAACCTAATTAAATGGAAAGATATCCCATGTTCATGGATTAGAAGACACTACTGTTAAGAGGTCAATACTACCTGAAATTATTTATAGATCCGATGCAATCTCAATTAAAATTCCAACAGCCTCCTTTGCAGAGATTGAAAACCCAATGGTCAAATTCACGTGGAAGGGCAAGGGGCCCTGGATAGCCAAGACCATCTTGAAAACTGGAATAAGAACCAAGTCAGAAGGCTCACACTCCCTAATTTTGAAACTTACTACAAAGCCACAGTGATCATAACCACGTGGTACTGGCACAAGGACTGCAATGGATTTGAGAACTCAGAATTGAACCCTCACATCTATGGCCATGGACTTGTGACAAGGGAGCTAAGTCCACTCAGTGGAAAAAGAATAGTCTCTTCAGTGAATGGTGCTGGGACAACTGGATATCCCAAAGCAAAAAAATAAAAGTGGGCCCCTATTTCTCACCATATACAGAAATTAACTCAAAATGGATCAAAGATCTAAATATAAGAACCAAAACTATCAAACTCCTAGAAAAAAACATAGAACATATCCAGGATTTTGTATTAGAAAATGGATTCTTAGGCTTTACACCAAAAGCACGAGAAACAAAAGAAAAAAATAGATAAAGCGGACTTTTTCAAAATTAAAAACCTTTTTGCATCAAAGGAGACTACCAAGAAAGTAAACAAGGGAACAGATGTAGCTCAAGTGGTTGAGCGCCTGCTTCCCATGTACGAGGCCCCATGTTCAAGCCCTGGTTCCTCCTAAAAAAGAAAAAAAAAAAAAAGAATAAAAAGAAAATGGATAACCTATAAAATGTAAGCAATTATCTGGAAACCATACATCTGATAAGGGTTTACTATCTAGAATATATACAGAAATGCTACAAACAACCAATTAAAAAATGGACAAAGGACTTCTTGAACTGACATTTCTCCAGAGAAGATATGCAAGTAACCAATAAGCACATGAAAAGATATTCAGTGTCATCTGCCATTAGGGAAATGAGAATCAAAATCACAATGAGATACTAGCTCACACCCACTAAAATAGCTATGACTTAAAAAGAACCATGGAAAATAATGTGCTGACAAGTATGTTGAAGATAAGAACCCTCATACACTGTTGGTGGGAATATAAAATGGTGTAGAAGCTGGGAAAGTAATCAAAAAGTTAAACAATTACCATACAAGCCAGCTCTCCACTTCTAAGTATATATGCCAAATAACTGAAAGCAGAGACTTGGACAGATACTTAATACCTATATTCATAGCAGCATAATTTACTATAGCAAAAAGATGGAAGCAACCCAAGTGTCCATCAACAGATGAAAGGATAAACAAAATGTGATACATGCACACAACGGAATACTATTTAGCTGTAAAAAAAATGAAGTTCTGATACATGCTACTACATGGATGAACCTTGATGACATCATTTGGAGTGAAACAAGCCAGACACAGAAGGACAGATATTGTATAATTTCATTTACATGAAATAATGAGAATATGCAAATTCATGGGGACAGAAAATAGAGTGTAGGTTATGGGGGGAGGGGGGAAGGACTGGGGAGTTAATGCATAATGGGTGCAGAGGTTCTTTTTGGGGTGCTGAATGGAAAGTTTTGGTATAGGATGATGGTGAAAGTGATTAACGTCACTAAATCACGTGTCGCGAGCAGTGGAGATGGCAAGGTTTTGATTATCTGTATGTTCTCGTTATTGAGGAGAGAGAGAGAACAACTGAGGAGACCAAGACCAATACAACACCTGGACTAGACCTACCGGAGAGGAGAAAGGCTCAAAAGGACATATTGGGACAGATGAAAAAATTAGAATATGGATCTAAGCTTTAGGTGGATGTTAAATTTCTTGAACTTGAAGCTCTACTTAAGGTGGTTCCCTAAGCTGGGTGACCTTGCTCTCAGGAAAAGTGTCAGTGGAGCACCATGTCTGCAACCTGCTCTCGAATGTTAAGACAGAGAGATGGATAAATAAAAAACGATAAAACAAATGTGGCAAAATGCTAACAGGTGGTAAATGTGGTTATCTTGGCGGGGGTATTTGGCATTCTATGTATTGTTTTTGTGTAAATTTTGCAACTTTTCTGCAAGTTTCAAGTTAAAATGTTAAAAGAAAGAGAATGGTCCAAGGACAGAATCTCAGGGCCAGGAGGGTTCCCAAAAAGGAATCTTTTTTATTTTGGGGGGAAGGGTTCATTTCTGAAAGTATTTTTTCAAGAATGGCCAATGTTGAGTATGACCCTATCAAACAGTAATGTGCTGTACTTTAAAAGTATTTGAGTAAGCAAAAAATTACTTGTACTTGATCAACTAAATCATTATTTAATGTAATTTATAAAGGTGCCTAACAGTTTACCTTCTGTAATCAATGACTCTTGTCCCATTAAAAATTAGCATCATAGGAAAGTTGCCGAGATTTTAAAACTTGAAATAATTTAAAAACATTGTATTTTCCCATGTTCCTAGACTTCTGTACATAGTATTCCACCAAGAATAAAAATTTGGTAAGTCCTCACGTCTTACATTTAATGGATCAAAATATTCTCTTTCAAAAAAGAATATGAGAAAATTAAATGTTGTACTTACGTAACCTAAATAATGACTTTATTTGCCTTATATTATATATCTTATGTATCTAAGATATTATATATCTTATATATCTAAGAAGGAAATGATACATAAATACCCCTTTTTCCATTACTTCTTCCTATATACCCTCCCTTTTCCCTCTGTGCCCCTCCCATAACCTCTCGTCTGCTTTCTCTTGCAAGAGCAAGAGCATTGTCTGGTGGGGAGCCCAGCAGCTCATCCAGGGGACGTGGGCCCCTTGACGTGGGGTCACCTCCTTACCAAAGTTCCCGCCCCCTCCGGCACCCTCCTAGACCAAGCACCTGCCGGCTGGGGGTTCTGGGGGCTGCCCAGGGAAACCTGTTGCAGGGTGTCCTTCCAGAATCTGCCTCTGGCCTGGAAACTCTTTCCCCTGGGGCTGGGAGGGCAGGGCTTGCAGGTGGGGTTGTGAGACCCCCCGCCCTGTGCTTGGCTCAGGTGGGGAGTGACACAGCCCTGGCCTCGGGAAGGCGGAGGCCAAGGGCGCGAAGGGCGGGGCAGCGAGGGGGCGCCACCTTACTTTCCCGAGTACAGCAGGTGGATGTCGTCAGGCCTCGTGGCGCTGGGCCCCACCGCGTTCTCCGCCAAGCAAAACACGGCGTGGAGGTTATCTTTGAAACCCTGGCAAGAAAGAGGACAGAGGTGGGGGTTGGGGGGAGAGCAAGCACTGGGAGCTTGCTGACCCGACAGAGGGCCCCAGATGGACAGACAGAGCTGGGGCCTGGAGAGCACAGGCTGGGGGCCGGGAGGGGGACCGCACTCCGGCCACAGTCCTGGCTGTGAGCTCTGAAGGCCGAGGCTCACGCCGCGGGGTTCCCAGCCACCCCACAGAACCTCCCAGGGCCTCAGTTCCTGGCCCGCGGTGGCCAGCGGCCTCGCCGCACCAATGCCGTGGGCCCTGCGGCGCGCAGAGGGCAGGTGGCTGTGTGCGTGGGCACGGGGTATCAGAAGGCAAGGGTGGCGGGGGTTTTCTGAGGCCAGGCCCGGATGGAGATGGCGGCTGAGAAATGAGCACTGGAGGCCGAGGCAGCTCCTGCCCCACCGGGTCAACCCCGGGGAGGCCTCGCCCTGCCGCGGTCAAGTGAGCTGAGCTCGCCCAGCCCTGCCCTGGGCCTCCCGGAAGCCTGGCCCTGGACACGAGCCCTTGACCAAGACACAGCTCCCCCGGCCTGAGGCGGCTGTGCCCCCAGGGCTCTCATAAACCCACTAGGGACCTTCCTCTGCTCCTGGAGCCACAAGTGCGCAGCCCCCATCCAAAGTCAACTTCCGACAGCAGAGTGGGGAGAGGCCAGTGGCAGGGGCCGGAGCCACGGGCAGCTGTGAGCCCCGCTGCCCACCCACACCCCAAGGCCTGGACAGACAGCCTCACAGATGGCCGTGATCCCCAATGTCCAGTGTAGGAGAACCCCGCTTCCCTCCTGCAGGGCCAGTCACCGGGGCCCCCTGTCAGCTCCACGAGGGGCCCAAGGCTCTGCTCGTGCCTGCAGGCCCGGCCTGCAATGGGGACAAGGAAGACCCTCAGCCTCCTCCTTTCCCAGGGACCCCTGGTCCCTGACACCCAGTCAGCAGGTCCGTGTCCAGCCTCCCTGCCCGAGGCCTCCAGCAGTTCACGGCCCTGTGGGATGGGTGGCTGAGTACAGGGGAATCAACGACTGCGTGGTCCCTGGGATAACGGGTGACCCCCAGGGGCTCCAGGCACCTGAGGCCACAAAGGAGAGAGCCCTGGAAAGTCCCCCAGAGAGGGGGACTTGAATCCAGGGCCCAAAGGGACAGGGGAGATGGCCGGAGAGGAGGCAGGACATCTACAAGAAGGACAATGGTCAGGGGCGGAGGGCTTAGGACAGGGGTCCCCAAACCCAACGCGGTCAGGGTCCCTCCACTCTCCGGGGCCCGATGCCCAGCCTCTGAGCTGCAGCTGTACCTGGAGACCACCCCTGGCACATGTGGCTCAGGGCCAGGGTGCAGCCCTTGGGCACAGCCCCGGGTCTGTGCTGCTGGGTAACGGGGTACAGAGGCCTGGCCGAGACACGTGTCGCAGAGCTGGGCCTATGAGTTGCAGGGAGGTGGGCTCCCAGGGGCATTCTCCAAGATCCTGGGGACCCACCACTCTCAGAAGAAGGGGAAGCCTGATGTGGGGGCCCGGACAGGGGCTTTGGGGACAGCCTGGGTCCCCAATGCCAGGCCGAGGATCAGGCAGGGTCCTGCGGCTGGGTGTGCAGGACCCCCCAGGGCCCGGGGACCCCTGACACGGCTTGTCCTCAGGGTCTTGGGATGCTGGGGACCCCTCCTTTTAAAAAACCTTTAAACGTTTCAGCATGAAAATTTCAAAGTTACCAAAAAATTGGCGATATTAGTTGCAATTTCCAGATAGCCTTTACCCAGATTCCTTAAATGTTAGCTTCTGGCACAACTGAAGTGCAATGGTCAGAATGCGAGTCACGGAAAGAACGCTCTGGCCCACGCAGGCCGCGCTTCACGCCACCAGCCCTCTCCCGGAGGCCTCGGTCCCGCGGGAGCCCACCCAGCATCACGGCTGCTCTCCGGAGGCTTCTTTGGTCTGAGCCTGGCCCGTCTCCGCCCCCCAGGATGCTCTGGGTGACCCCACGACCACGCAGGCTGGGGGAGGGGTGTCGGCAGGACCCCGTGGCAGAGGCGGGTGCCGGGTCCCCACGCGTCCTGTCGGGAGGTGCTGTGTCGAGACCTGGCTTGGGGGTGCCTGCTGGGACCCCCCCCGACTTAAAGCTTCTGCAGTGGCTTCGCGGGGTCCTGCCGACCCCCCGAATTCAGCCTCTGCCGACCACTCTCACCTGAAGCAGTGCTTACTCTGCTGATGGCCGAGTGGTGATTTCACGTTTCCGCCCTTCCCTCCGCAGTTACTAACTAGAATTCCACGTGGACGCACCTGGGTTCTCTTCCCTCCCCCCTCACTTATTCATCAATGATTCACCCCCTCCCCCGGCCTGGGGGGTGGGCCGCGGCTTTGTTCCACGGGCTCTAACCCACCGCCGTCATTATGTACTTTGCGGCTCAAGCTGTGGCCCATTCCTTCTGGAGCGGCCCACGAGGCTAAGCAGGAAATGGGGGGGGCCTCCAGGCTGGAGCTCTTGTGGCGGGTGGGGGAGAGCTTTGTCTGGTGGGGGCCCAACCCTTCAAATCACATGGCCCTGACACCCCTGGGGGTGGAGGAGTCCCGGGGAGCCTGGGACCCCCCCGCGGGCCGGCAGGAGGCATCGCCTGGCAGTGGAGCGGCTTCCAGGGCCGGGGAGTCGGGCCTGGGTAGCCTGTGCACCTGCTGGGGCCTTCCCAGCCCATGGGGCCCGGCTGCTGGGGACGCTGAGGCTTGGCTGGAGCAAAGAGGGGGAGCGGGGGAAGAGCGGCCCGCCCCGGGACCCCTCCAGAGCCACTCCCCCACGGCACCCCTGCGAGCAGCAGCTGCTGCCTTCAGAGAACCACGAGAGCGTGTGGGCCGCGCACCCACGCTGGCGTCCCCCACCCCCAGCTCACCCACCGAGGAAGCCAGAGGCCAGGAGGGGGCAGGAAGGCCAGCTGTGGGGCCGCTGGCCGGCAGCCGGGCCGACATGCCGTGTGTCCAGTGGCTCATGGGAGGCCGGGCAGGTCCCTCTTTAGTCCCCACCGGCGAGGCAGCAGGGTGCCGTGGCTCCTCCTCCAGCCTCCCCGCAAGGTGGGCAGCTGCTCCCGGAAGGCCTGGGGTCTCGGGCCGGTGTTCGGCCCCACCCGGGCTCGGCCAAGTGCTGGGAATGCGGGCACCACCCTGCCCCCTCGGCCCCGCCGGCCCTGCGAGAAGAGGCTCCTGCCTCCGCCAGCCCTCAGCTCCTGCACCGAGGGCCCAGGTGCAACCCAGGCTGCCCGCGTGCCCTGCTCCCCTGGATCCCTGCTGCCCGTGCCACAGGCCAGCAGTCGACCCCCTTCACGGAAGGGAGCCAGGCTGGACTTCTGGCGGGTCCGCATTAGAAACCACTTGCCGAGATATTTTGGGGTCCGCTTTGCGTTGTAGAGTCGGCCTGGGTTTCCCAAGCAGCGGCCCCTGGCGCTAACTCAGCCTGAACAAGCACTTGACTCCCAGCTGCCCAGTCTTGGCCGCGTGCTGCCCCTTCCCACCTCCAGAGCCGGTGGCCCCCCGTGGGTGCTGCCCTGCGCAAAGACCCTGGTGGGACCGGCGCGTGGCTGCCATCGGTTCTTGGGGACCGGGGCCTCGAGGCCTGGAGAATGCGTGGGGGCCCTGCGCTGCCACAGCCATCCCTCTAGGCACACGGGAGCCTCCGGCAGGTGCCCCAAGGAACCTGCCACCTCCTTGTGCACAGAAGGAAACACAGTCACAGTCAGCTGGTCCCTTACCAGGAGCCCCCCCAAAGTCAATACCTGTTACTCCCTTAACTTAGGACTCCCCCAGAGTCACTGCCTCTTAGTTCCTTCCCTGGGGCTCCCCCTTGCTCAGGAATCTGGCCACGAGGTGCCTTCCCTCCTAACACAAGCCACCAGGCTCATCTCCAGAAGGGGCTCCCTGAGCCCCAGCACAACCTGGGAAGGGGCCTGCTGCCCCGTCAGGGGGCTCAGCGGACGCTGGCGTGCCGGGCATGGGGGCCTGGCCCTCTTGTGCCCCTGGATGCCTCAGCTCGGGGTCCATGGGTGATCCCCGGGCAGCCAGCCCCGGGCTCCGCGATCTGCCGCGGCTCACGGACACCAGCCCCTCCTGGGCCACCACGGCGAACGCCACACCTGAGCGAGAGTGGCGGCCAGCTGGGGCGGGCCTGCCCTTGGGGCCCCCATTCCCTGGTGGCTTGGGAAACCCAGGGGGCCACGGAGCCCAGCACTCGGCCGCACGAGGCAGCTCCTGTGGGGGGGAGCCCGGCATCCAGCTGCTGCCCCAGCCCCCGATGCTAGCCGGAGCCCCAGCGCGCCAGCTCCCGGGGCCTGCACGAAGGACGCGGTCGGGCCACGCGCCCACCAGCCCCGGGAGGCGTCTCCACGCCGCGCATGGACAGGCAGTTCTGGCCGCCGGCAAGGACTGATGTTTGACGTAAGGTCCAAGGATGGACAGCTCTGCTGACCAAGGCTCGAGGTTCCATTGAGCACCAAATGACTCTACGTCCTCACAGCAGCCGTGCACCCAGGTCGTGTGCCCAGTTGTGCCCCGTCCTGCCCGCTGCCGTCCCCGCGCCAGGCCATTGGTTCCTGGGCCCTTGTGCACAGCTGCCCCCAAGCACGTCCCCCACCCAGGGCCCTGCTGGCAGGCAGCGTTGCTTCCCCAGGCCGGGTGCAGCCCACCCAGCCTGCGCGCCCGGGCGTCCGCTGTAGCAGGGGCCACGGGAGGCCCGGCTCACAAGCCACTTGAAAGAGAGAAACCTGGGGCTATGGGCTCGCTGACCGGACCAGGGCTCAGCCCGTGGGTGCCACCTGTGCGTGGCCTTGGCTGCTTCCTCGACCGAGTGGAAGGTGCCACGAAGTGGTCAAGGGGTGCTGGGGTTCCGGGAGAGACGTGGCCTCTGCGTAAACAGGCCTAGAAGGCAGGGCGCCCTGGGACCCCTGTGGGAGCCCGAGGAGGGGGGTGTGGGAAGGGAGGGTGCTCGTGGCCCAGTGACCCCGGGGCCCGCTCGGGCTCTGCTCACCTGCTTGATGGCGGCTCGGAAGGCTCCCAGGATGGCTGCGGCGCCGCCACAGTCCCGCTTCATCCCGGGCATGGTGGTCTGGAAGGGACAGAGGGGCCGGGAGAGGGGTGAGCTACGTGGACGCCAAGCCCGACCGCGCTGTCCCTCCAGCCCCCCTGCACCCCGCCCGTGTCCCCCAGACCCCCCAGTGCCCGCGGAGCTCGTGAACCTCGACCTGTGGGAAGGGGCGCTCGCCAGCAGCAAGCGGGCGCCACGGCCAGGGCAGCGTGGGCCCCGGGGCTCGGAAGAGCTTGGGGCGTGACGACGTGAGGACGCCGCGAGGGCAGAGCTGAGCAGGGGGCGGCTCCGGGCCCGGGCCCCCCAGCACCCTGCCAGCCCCTCCCGGAGCGGCTCGAAGGCAGTGCCGCGGCGGGCCTGCTGGAGGAAAGCCCGCGAGCAGGCGCAGGCTGCAGCTACCGGCTCCCGCCCCCGCCCTTCCCGGGCCAGCCCCCTGGGGGGCTCCTGTCCCCGCCCCATGGGCCCCGCCACCTCCACTCAGGACCCCTCGGCCGCCCCTGCCTCCCACCCCGCTGCCTCGCAGGCAGCCCCGTTGGCCCCTGGCGCCCACCTCTCCTGGGCCAAGCGCGCGACGCGTCCACGGCCTGCAGCCGTCCCCAGGGACCCGCGCCCTGCCCGGGGGCTCTGGGCGGCGCTGGGAGGACTTCCTGGCCCGCTGCCCGCTGCCCCCAGAGCCGAGCCCGGACTTGCCCCCAGAGCCCCGCCCAGCTCAGGCCCCGCGGCACTCCGTCCAGCCAGCGGCCTCCGCCCTCGCAGCCCCTGGCCCCTCCGGCTCGCAGGCCAGCCTTGAGCCCCGCGGCCCGCTCCCCCGGCGCCGCCCGGGGGTCCCCTCCCCGCGCCCTCCGGCTGCCTGGGCCGTGTCCTCTGACTCCCGCGTCCACTCTCACATCTCCAGGGGGCCCCTGGGCCCCTGGGTGTGCCCGGGTGTCTCCATCGCCAATGTCCTCCCCGCCACCCCCAAGCCGCCTTCTGCTGCCGCCTCCCCCCGCCTCCGGGAGCTCAACCCCTGCCTCTCCTGGCCACCCCCGTGTCCTGCCCTCTGAAAACTTTCCCGGGGGCTCGCCTCTCCGCACTCCAGCCTCCCAGGGCCCGTGGCCAGGCCCCGCCCAGAGGAGAGCCCCCAGGACACTTCCCGGCGCGGGCCGCCCCGCCCGCCCCCACGAAAGCTCCTTGCGCTGGCAGCTGACCGGCTCAGCCATCTATCTGGCCGGTGGGGACAGCCTCCGTTTGGGGTGATGAGAAAGTTTTCCAAACAGCCGTGAGGCTGCACAGCATCTAACGTGGCTTAGGCCACTGAGTTGTGCACTTCAAAACGGCAAAAGGGACAAATTCTACGCTCTACATATTTTGCCACCTTAAAAAAAAAATAGCCTTCCCCATCCGGCCTCCGCTACTCCTTTGGCCTCGGCCCATCTGCTCAGGTGACAAGAACTCCACCCGGCACCACTGCCATGCTACTGACCCTGCAGGAGGACACCGGTCACCCCTGGGCACTGGGAGGGGCACCGCCCCTGCCCTTCCCACGGTTATGACAGGTCTACCCACCCAAAAGAGCCATTTGGAGGGACGCTGCCCACGCGGGTGTCCATGCTATTTTACAGAGCCTCGTTGAATGTGGTTACACGCTCATTGCATTTGCTGGCTTCCCAACGCTAACAAGTATTTTAAATTAACAGCAGGTCATCAGACAGAAGGGCCAGGGTGTGAAGTTTATCGAGTGGTTTCTGAACCCTGACCTCAGGACATAAGCCTCTAATTTTAGGGGAAAGTACTTCTAGAGCTAAGCTGAGCTGCTTTTACAATTAAACCTAGAGTGAAAATTCATGCGGCACTACAGAAAATCAGCCACCTCTTCTGACCTAATCTGCGAGAAAGCCCAGATTGGTTAATGGAAAAACAGGGCTCAGCTCTGGAATCAAACCGTTCACAAAATGGCCCTTGTAGAGTACGACTCGGGCGGCGTCCACCTGCCGCGGGGCCTCGCCGAGATGGCTCATTTGATTGCAGGAGGTTTTGCAAACACCCGCACCTCGTCACTATTTTATAAAGGAAGCTGCCTTTGTAGTGACAGGAAGTCACTACGTGCCCTTTCCACTGGGCTGACAATGGCACTTTGGGCACAAGCCACGGCGGGTGGAAGGCAGGGCCACAGCAGTGACCCCCATCGCTGCTGGCCGCCACTGCCCTCTCCTCCACGTACCCTCCCGTGAAGTAAGACAGTGCCAGCTGCACGTGCTCCTCCTCCCCAGCCACGGAGTATTCCTTAGTTCAGGCCTCCAGCCTTGAGCACGCGGCTCTTCCCGCGCCCTGCGTGATGCGACACCGTCTACCGGAGCGTGATGCCGGAGGGATTCGGTTGTGAGCGGGATGCGTCGCTCTTCACAAAACGCTACTTTTACTTGGATGACTGGCAGACAAATGATGGTCACTCAGACTTAGGTGTTTGGCAGACACTCTCAAAAAGGAACAAAGTAAGCCTGTCACTTTCAGGAAAACCACGGACAGTCTTTGTTGCCAATGACAAAATTTGAGCTACCAAGCAAAAATCACAGCTTCGGGACACTCGTAACCCTGCTGTGACGGCGTGCTAACACTCAATGTCCATTCCGACGAGATGGTGCTGACTCTGGTGAGTGTGGGTGTCTGACGTTAGGTGACGACATGTGTCAAACCTGGAAGCTCTGCAGGACTCTGTGAACCAGTATTTTCCAAGGACCCAGGCGTCACCCATCCATAGTGCAAGGGAGACCAGTGGATTGTAATGCAAGAGTGCAAATAGCCCCTGATCTGGTTCAGAGTCCACATTGTAACTAACCTTCAGGAAATGCCACTTGTCGAGTTTTGGTGTAGTATCAAAGAATAACAGCCGCAGTTATCTGAAAACACTTCCCCCTTTTTCAACTACACACATGCATGACGCCAGATCTTCGTGGTGTATTTCAACTAAAACAGCCAATCACAAGAGACTAAATGCAGAAGCAGCTGTGAGAGCCCAGCTGCCCTCCGTGAAGACACCAAAGAGATTTGCAAAAATGTGAAACAATGCCACTGTCCTCACTAAACTGGTTTTAAAAATACATTTATTTTTTTCATTCAAGCTATGTTATGTTATATGCAACGTGTTTCTATTACTATTCGTAAACAAATGAATAAATACCTTTGAAGTTCTCGGTTTTAGTCTCTAACGTAGTAAACACCAATAGATGCTATCCACATAAACAAAACCCCTCTGGGATCAGTACTTCTTAAGAGCACAATGGGATCCCAAGATTAAAATGTTTGGGGACCACCAGTCCACTCTGGTCCTGACTTGCCTTTGAGATCTTTGGAAACGGAGCTGCAGTTGGTTTTGCAAACTTGGGGGCTTCTTTGTGCAGGCAGTGCTTCTCGCAGAGGGACCGTTTCTGCCCTGTGTGCTTCTGTGGCAGCCCCCGGGGAGAAAGCCAGCTGTGCTGATGTTTTGTGTGGGGCAGCCCTCACAGGGGGTCTGTGAGCATCTTCTGGCCAGGGTCTGGATCTTTCCTGCTGGTGCCCCAGTGCCCAGACAAGCACCAGCTCAGGGCTCGACACCCAGGAAGAGCTTGGTAAAAGCCGGCCGCCTCATCACAAACGGATGTAGAGCATCTCCCAGTGCGGGGTGGGTGGGCTGGTGTAAGAGGTGAAGGCAGTGCAGTGCTGCCCTTGCCACGGCGCTGGGGCATTCCCGTATGCCGCGGGGTCTGCGGGCCGGTGTGTGCCCAGGAGGGGCCGAGGCGGCTGTCTCATTCTCAGAAGGTGACCCAGAGTCCAGGAAGATGCCCTACCCTGGGGCCAAGATGCACCCTCCTGCCCAGGTGCCCCTGCGGCCCGGCAAGAGGCGAACAGGCTGGCCCATGCCTCCCCCAGAGGCCTGGCACTGTGCCACCAGCAAAGGGGCTGACCCCCAGGAATCTCTGCTGCTCTCCCTGGCCCTCCAACTAGCCGAGGTCAGAAACAAGCCCCTGACCAAGGAGAGAATCCACGAATCTGCTGGTCAGAGCTCAGCAGCCTGCAGGGCGGCGGTGGGCATCAGGGCGGGACGGGGATCCTGCCAGCACGAGGTGCAGGTGATCGGGGCGCTGTCTGCAGAGAACATAAACCCAGTAATAAACCGACTAAAGGTCAGTCTGCTCTTCACCACCACGATGGGCCCGCATCTCTAAACAAGGTCAGCAGCGAAATGCAAAACACCTATTGTTGGTCGAAGTTTAAATAATTGCTGTGGCTCCTGCCGAGGTTTAAAATCCATCCATTTTTATTCCTTATCCTTGAAGGAGCACTGCTCTACAGGGATGGAAAGAACCACCAGTTACGCCGTTGGCCCACACACACGCAGACTCATCTGAGAACTAGCTCGTACAGTTGGGAATCGACGGGCTGTTTCCACAGGTCTGCGTGGACACGGTAGCCTCGGGTCAGACCAATGTCCGGCAGCTGTAAAGCTCAGCCCCGATCCTGAGTCCTTCGGTTCTGCCAAACGCTAGGACGATGTGGTGTCACGTTGAATTTCATTTTTACTCCAGAGACATTCGAAAGCCACAAAAACCGATCCCAAGGAACTACGGACATGGCCAGTACTATAATTTCTGGAATTTACCGTGAAATGGGGTTTTTATGAATCTCTGCCAAATGATCCTATTTTTGTATCTGTTGCTTCCTGTGAAAGAAGCTTTAACATTAAGATAAATTGATAGCACTCTTGGACCAACTCTGAGTGAGGACAGACTGACAAATCAGGCTCTTCAGTCTGTCTATTGGACATAAATATGTAAAGAAGGTAAATTTTGATGAAATTATACAAACTTGCAAAAGACTCGAAAACAGAAACATGCTACCATCTGGTACCACATCCAATACCAATATGGGTGCATAAGTTTTTTCCATTAAAAAAAATTACACTTATGTTATTTAGAAGTGAATGCATTAATAAGTTTTCCTTCTTTATACAGTAATATTTATTTTCTTTTTAATTTTTTTACAGGCATGATATATATATATATTGAATTCAATAAAAGAGAATTCACTATCTGTGTGTATGTGTTTTAACCATTACTATTATCAGTTTCATTTCCTGATCAGTCATGAAAAATTTCTATTTAGAGGAAAGAGGATGTTAAATCAATGATCATCCACTCCAGGTATCAAATATCCTAGTTACTCTGGAAGTACAAAAAGAGGCAGCATAATCCCCATTCTAAATAGCAAAGGAAACTCAGCTCAATGTCAGAGAGGCAAGAGGGAGCGGTGGGGCCTGTGGCCAACTGGAAAACACAGGTCATGCCCCTGGGGCAGCCTCCACTCAGATTCAGCCAAATGTTGCCAGATGGGATCGCAGGACCAATGTTACCAGATCTTCTGAGTTTACAGAAGGCCAGAAATCCAGTCTTTTATGAGAATTCTTCCTGTTTTCAAATGCCGGTAACTAATTCAAAAAAATTTTTAAAGCACCATTTGGGCCAAGAGGACACATCCGTGAGCCACCCGGGCTGCAAGTTTTCGACGTCTGCTCTGAATGCGCTTAGCTGCTCCCTCCCTTCTAAGGCCTTCTTTCTCTCTGGGATGGTGGACTGTCCTCTTCCAGATCTCCTGGAACATAAATTTCATACCTTTGGTCCTTCCCAGGGCCTCCCAGTCCTGCCCGGTCTTTGTCCCTTAGAGCCCAGCACAGGGCCTGGTGTACAGGAGCCGCTCCGTGGGGTGCCGGGAACGGAGGGAAGCTTTCCACAGCCTGGCCCCCTCCCCACGCCCTGCAGCCAGCACAGCCCTCGCCCAGAGCAGCCCCAGACCCTGCCCCCGAGTGTGCAGGACAGCAGGCTTCTCGGGGGCCGGCGGACGCACGCACAAGGGGCACGAGTGACCTGCCCTCCTGGGAAGGCTGGACCCCAGGACGGCCCCGGGACCATGTCTCAGCAAGGCTCCGTGGCAGCCGCACCCCCCCCCCCCCCCCGAAGCCGAGGCCGCCTCCTTCGGCGCGGGCTGGGGTGGACAAGACCTACGCGGGCTCTGGGCGGAAGCTCGCCCAGGCTGGGGGGCTGTGTGCGCCCCCTCGCCCTCGTCTCCTCCAGACAAACCCCCTTCCGCGAGCCTCCCTGGGCGCCTGGACTTTCTGTTTCCAGACTCCTGTGTCAAGCGTGGGCGCAGGAACCCGCGGCCGGCCCCAACTCACCTGCCTCCCAGGGGGGACGCGGCCTCCTCGACTCTTCCCGAACCCGCCTCCCCCGAGCCCCCGACCCGGACTCCCAGGAGCCCCGGGAGAAGCGGGCGGCCGGCGCGGCCCCTCACCTTCCCTTTGATGCTGAGACCCCCGGTGTCGTAGACGATGCCTTTGCCGACCCACGCGATGGTCTGGGTGGCGCCCTCGGGGGTGTGGCTGAGGACGGCCAGGGCGGGCGGGTGCAGCGCGGCTTTGCCCACGCCGTAGATCCCTAGGGCGAGAAGGACAGACGGGCCGGTTAGGCGAGGACGGGGAGGAGCGGGGACTCCCCGCAGTGCCCGGTGATTCTCCTGCAGAGGGGGGCTGGCTCCGCCTGGAGCTCTCGGCCGCTTGGGAGGGGAGAATGCCCGTTAGCCCCAGTGCTGCAACAGCGAACGAATTCTCTGCAAAGAAAACCCTCTGGGAGGGGAGAGAAAAAGTGCGAGTTTGCAGGAAGATCAGAACAGGATTGTGGAATGAAATGGTTTGGGGAAAAGACTTCAAGGCGGCCCCAGCCCACGCTGAGCCCCCTTTCCCTGCTCTCTTTGAACTCAGAAACTGCTCCATCCTTTTTCAAGCTTCTCCTACTTCTGAATCTCCATTGTCTCACTATTCGGTGTACATGTCCCATCTTTGTGAGAAAACCGTGACCTTTATGGGCCAAGACCGTGCCTCCAGCTCCCCAAGTAATTGAGCTGACAAATAATGGCAACCCCCCCCATAACAAGAGCCAGTAACACAGCCTGACAAACTCCTACTCATCCTGCAAAACCCACTGCCAATGTCACCGCCTGATGGACATGGCCTCTTCCTCCACTTGTAACTGGCTTATGTGTCTGCAGTGGGCAGCCTCTAAGTTGGCCCCCAAAGACCCCCACTTCTGTATATTCACATCCTTATGTAGCCCCCTCCCCTCGAGTGTGGTCAGGCTTGGTGACTCAGTTTTAACCCACAGAATATGGAAAAGGTGATGGGATGTCACTTCTGAGACTAGGTTTCAAAAAGGCCTGTGGCTTCTCCCGCTTGTTCATTCGCCCTCGTTCTCTCGCTCTGGTTCAGAGTCCTGGTTCTGCGGGCACCCAGGTGCCAGGGGGAGAGTGGCTTGCAGGGCGAGGAACCCGATGTCTCCAGCCCATGGCCAGCGAGGACCTGAGGCCCACCAGGCACCCCGCAAGTGAGCCTTCCCAGACACCGACTCTTGGGGTGACTGCAGCCTCGTGAGAGACCCCGAGCCCGAGGACCCAGCTGTGCTGCGCCTGGTTACTCACCCGCAGGCAGCATAAAATAACCGTGTGTGTGGCTTCCAGCCCCTGTGTCATGGCAGCCACAGAGGCCTGTCCCAGGGGCCCTCCCCGGCCAGTCTGAAAGTGCCTCGAGGAGGCCAAGGCACAGCGCCCATGGAGCAGGGGTGGGGGCAGTGGAGCTGGACAATCAGGGAAAGCCTCCCTGGGGAGGTGCCACTTGAGCCCAGACCTGCAGGAGAAGGCGGTGCTCACCCCGAGACTATCTTAGAGGCAAGGACTCCGGAGAGACCAACCCAGACGTGCCAAGGCCCCGAGGCAGGCCTGAACCTGCCTGAGAGGGACAGAAAGGCCCCGCTGAGCCTGGGCCCGGCATGTGCGGGGGCTACAGAGGCAGTAAGCGGGGAAGGACATGGATCCGGGGGCTTCGGGAATCGGAGCCACTGCCGTGCTTCTCCCCGAGATGGCCCACTTCGCAGGGGCTGGCCTGGGCTTGGACGGGCCGGTTCCTTTTCAGTCACAGGCAGGACACGTTTGGGACAAGGCCACGAAGCCCACGTCACGTCCCCGGCCCCCAACGCGCCCCCGATCACGCCTGGTGGCCCAGGCCTGCGGGACGTAGCCCCCAACCCACCTCCAAATCCTCGGGTCTTCAGCTCCTCGTCCCGGATGATGGTCGGGGCGATCCCCACGTCTTTCCCGACGTTCTTAATCTCCTGGGCGTTTCATGGAAAACACAACAGCACAAGGACGCGTGAGGACGGCCTAAACCGAGGCAGCGCCTCTCCAGGGGGGCCGGCTCCGGGCAGGGGGCCGCCGGTGCCGCGGGTGGGAGAGGAGGCGTGAGCCCGGGCTGCGCTGGGCTCGGCGGAGCTGGGAAGAGGCCTGCCCCACCCGTGCCTGTGCGGAGGCCTGCGGGTGGACCGCGGGACGTGCCCGTAGGCAGCCGCAGGCCCCGGGGCCGAGCGAGCAGCGTGGGGCTCAGGCTGCCCGTGCAATTCCCCCGGCTGTGTTTGGGGCCAGTGATGCCCTCCCCGGCCCCAGGTGGGCACGATGGGGCCACAGACCTCGAGGAAGGCATCTGTGTCCATCTCGTTGCAGGGCGTGTCCACGATCCGGGCTGCCAGCCGCACGCCTTCTGCGGCGTTGGTCAAGCACTGGAAAAGAGCAGAGAGCCACCGCTGGGCCCGGTGGAGGCACACGCTGCCCGGGGAGGGGGCCGGCAGGTGGGGGGGAGGGGGAGCAAGGCCCAGTAGCCCGCGTCCCACCAGGGCCCCAGTGCACGGGAACCTTGCAGCCGGCCACCGAGGACGCAGGGGCTGGGCCCGCCTGCCCGTGCCGGCCTCATCGCCCGGCTGCTGTCGCAGGCAGAAGGCCCTGGAGCCTGCCTCTGGGCACACGCCTGCCCTCTCCCCTCAGCCCCTCCCTTCCCTGCCCACCAAGATCCCAAGGGCCCTAAGAGGGGCTTCTCAAAGGCCAGAAAGTTCCAGAAGCTGTTCTAGATCCTCGCACCTGAGCAAAAGCCCCCCAAGCCTGGGGAGCCCCCTGGCATCCTCAGCCCATGGCGGGGGGGGGGTGTTTCTCGGTGGGGGACGGTGGCTGCCCCTGCCCCCTGCCCTTTGATGTCACACTGTTCTGGGAGCTCAGAGACCCTGGCTTCCTGGAGCTGGCCAGAGCGAGCGGGGGCCTGGTGAGGCCCCGCGCAGCACCCAGGGGGCCACTTCAGGGGCGGGCGCCGGCACGAGCGCGGATGTCACACCTCGCCCCTGAAACACTGCCCCGCACCCCCGCGGTTCTGCAAAGAACTCGGCCCGACTCCAGCCTGCCCCGGCCGCTCTTGGCCAGTCCACCGCCGCTGCCGCGTTCCTGCCCGTGACGCCTGGCTCCCAGCCGGCCCTGGTGGCAGCCCCCCCGGCCCACCTCGTCTTCCCGCCACCCACCCCCAAGCCTCAAGAAGGCCCGGGCGGGCCGCCTTCCCCAGCTCCCAGGCCAAAGGCGACCTTAGAGGAGAGAAGCAGCACGGGCTTGCGGGGCTGGTGGACAGCTTCACGTTTATCAGCGCTTTTCCCAGCTTCAGAATAGCAGGGAGGGCAGGCTCTGGGTCGATACCCGCCGGCCTCCGAACCCCTGCTCCGCGCCCCAGAGCCTCTGCCCGTCCCGAGTCATTAAACCCACGAGCCGCAAAGGAAGGGCGCCGGGGCCTGACAGCTCGGCGACGGGAGGTGCCCGTGGCCTCGTCACCTGTCGGCTGGCTCCCTCCAGGGCTGAGGGTCCCCACCTGGGCCAGCGCAGCGGGGCGCTGCTCCCACCACCGGCCCAGCCCGGGTGAGGGGCACAGAGGCCCACCGCGCCCTCCGTCTGGGAAGCACCGCGGTGCCTTCAGGGTTGTCTCCACCGAGGCCAAGAAGCTTCCCTGAGCAGGCTCGGGGGGCACACAACTCTCGCCTCCATCGAGGTGTTGAGAGAGCAGGAGGCCCCAGAGAAGGCAGGGGCCCCAAGCACCCCTCGGCCACACCAAGGTGACACGACGCAGGGAAGCGGGTTTGCCAGATCACACCTCGCTTCACCTATCGCAGAGAGACTCAGTCACTCGTTCCAGTGCCCACTGTGCACTGGGCACCGGGACACAGGCCAGGACGCCAGCAGTGGCCACCGGATTGCACCCGTGGTTCCACTCACAGGGAGAGGCGGGCACGGCGGGGTCCCAGGAGAGGGCAAGGCAGGGACGTCAAGACCTGGCTCGGGAGCCAAGAGGAGGGGCCGAGTGGGCAGAAAGAGCCCTGGGGGCAGAGGAGACAAATACAGGTCTCCCCAGGGGCATGGCAAAAGGCAATTACAGGACAGGAGGCTGCAGGCTAGGGCAGGGGGCTGTCCTGGGACCCAAGGAGTTCTCCCTGCGGCCAAGGGGCTTGGAGGGCGGAGAGAAGGAGCACCAGGCCCGGTTCTGCTCAAGTGGGGTCTGGAGGGGGGTGGGATGAGGCCACAGCCGGGGCAGGGGCCGCCCCAGGACGTCTACGCTGGAAACCACCTGCAGCCTCGCCCGCTCTGTGGGGGGGCTCTGGGGATCAAATGAAGCAGACGCGGAGCTGGTGAAGGGGAAGGCGTGCGAGCTTGCCTGGAGGAAAGGGGGGGCCAGCAGGAAAGGCCCAGACGAGCGGAGGTGACTTCTGGACTCAGGACCCCCGAGGGGGGGGGGCGGCAAAGGACAAGAGCCCTCAGGTCCCCCAGGGGAAGAGGGGGGGCGGCTCCCCAGACAGCCCTGCTGCTGCCCCGAGGGCATGGGTGTGACTTGCGGGCACCCACTTGCAAGGTGGACACTTCCACCGGCCCGTTGTCTTGTCCCATGAGGAAGAACTCCACGGCGACCGTCTTCTTCTCCGCGCACCGCCAAGCCCCGGAGCGGTGGGTGAAGAGCGGGAAGGCGCGGGCCAGCGCGCAGGCCGAGGCGAAGATGTCGGACCGCTCACAGACCATCTGCAGCACAGGGAGGGAAAGGCTGACGGGGCAAGAGGGGGAGACGGGGTGCGCCCCTCTGCCAGGCCTGGGAGCCCCCAGCTGGGTCAGAGGCCAAACGCTCACCCCCCACAGTGGCCAACACGGGACACAGGGGCACCTGGCCAAAGACCACCAGGGGCCTAAGACGGCCCACTAACCGGGAAGGAAAACGTGGCCCTTACGGGGCAGGAAGGATGGGCCCAGGAAATCGGGGTTTGGGTCTCCGATTCGCACCCAAACTGATCTTGGTCTCTCTGGACCTCGGTTTCCCTGCCTGTAAAGCAGAGGTGACATGTCTGTGGCCAGAGAGGTGCCATCCACCTCTGAGCTAAAATGGGCAACGGCGCCCTGCGGGAGGGCTTGGCGCTAGAGGGGACGGGCTCACTGCCCCCACTGCTGTCGGCACGACGGCCCTGGGGCGCAGAGGCCCCCAGGGCACGGCACTCACCAGTATGCACCGATGGGTCCCCGGGGGCAGGCAGGTCCGCACGAGCCGGGTGATGAAGGGCGCGGCCGAGGGGCTGTTGTGGCGGCTCACGCGGGAGGGCAGGGCAGCCACAGTGGCACAGTTCAGGTAGAGGGGACAGCTGTCCGTGGGGTTGGGGCTGAGTGTGGCCAGCGCGGCCTGCCAGAGCTGGGGGAGGAGGGAGAGACAGCGTGCCAGCACCTGCCTTCCCCCCAGGGCTGCGGCTTCCCCGCCGCACCCACTCGTGGTAATTCAGCGGTGCCCATCTTGCCAGGGCCGAGGGGCATCTCGGCTGGCACTCTTCCGCCTTTGTGGGGTTAGGCGGTGCGGGCCGGAAAGGTCGACTGGGGGGGCCTCTTTGCTTCCAGCACTTGGAAAACTCAACTCCACGGGACTTGGCCAGCTTCCAGGAAGGAGGCGGGGCCAGGTGTCCCTTAAGGAAAGGCAGGTCGCAAACCCACCGGAATTTCCAAAGGGCAGGGAGGAGGGCACAGCGGGGCAGACCTTGAGAGCCTGGGCCCCGTCTCCCCCAGGGCCCTCCACGTGGGAGGAGGCCTGCGCAGAGGCCGGCGGGCGTGCAGGCTCGGCGGGCCTCGCGGGAGGGGTGCGGGGGGGCCCTGCACGCGGCCTGCGGCCCCCGCCGGCCTTGCCGGCTTTTAGAAAGGAGGCGGCGGGCGCGGGGCGGGAGACGGCGGCGGGGTCAGCCCGGGGGTGGCAGGCGGGGCGGGCGCTCTGGGCCCGACCCCGGCCGCCCCTCGGGGTGTGCGGGCGCCGGCTGCGGGGCGCCCGGCTGCCCGGCGGGCCCGGGGCCGCGGGCGGGGCCTGCGCGGGCCGCCCGGGCCTCCCCGCCGCCGGGGCCGCGCCCGGGCCTCGGCCGCACGGGCCTCCTCTTCCGCCGGCGCGGGGAGGCGCATGGCGGCGGCGGGGCGGCCCGCTCACCTCCTCGGTGACCCGGGGCTGCAGCTTCCCGCGGACGTGGCTCCAGGGCACGCGGTGCAGGTGGTGCAGCTGCCCGAGCAGCAGGAGCGGCCGGCTCTGCGGGTCCGAGTCCCCGGCGCTCGCCAGGAACTGCAGCCCCACGTTCGCCATCTTCGCCGCCCCGGCCCCGCCGCTCCCGCTCCGGCTCCCGCTCCGGCCCGGGCTCGGCGCCGCCCCGGCCCTACCCGGCCGCCCGCGGCCCCGCCTCCCCCGCCGCTCCGGGCCGCTCCGGGCCGCTCGCGAGACGTGCAGGGCCCGCCCGGGGCGCGAGGGGGCGCGAGGGGGCGCCGGGGCCGGGAGGGCCGAGGGCCCGGGGCAGGCCCCGAGCAGGCCCGCGCCCCAACGGGCCGCCGCCCCCTCCGAGCAGGCCCCGCGCCCGCCCCGGCGCGCAGGAGCCTGCCCAGGCCCTTGGCAGACCCGAGTGGCCCCTGGCCTCTGTCCCGCCCCAGCAGGCCCGAAGCCGCTTCTGGCCCCACCCCAGTCGGCCTCTGAGAGGTCTCCCAGCCCTCGCCGCGCCCCAGGAGTGGGGCTTTCGGGTCCCTGGTCGTTCTTGAATCAGTGCCAGCTGCTGAATCCCACCAGGGCCAGGAGCTGGTCCCCAGGCCGCGGCGAGCACAGTGTCCGCAGTCCCTTCCGACCCCCTTCGGGGGTTCCTAGACGCTCATCAGGCCCCTGGATTCCAGAGGCCACAGGAATGGCGTTTTCCGGCCAGGTTACAGCTTCTGGGGCAGCCAATTGGAAATCCAGGCGCCCCCTTGTTGAGTGGCCCTTTTAACAACAGTCACCTGGCAGCAGTCCAAACAAGCTGCCCTCCCAGCCCCCCACTCCACCCACGAGGAGCTGAGAGAGTTGTGGGGTGCTTTTCGAGGCAGCCTTATTCGCCTTTGTCCCACCGTAGAGGGGACAGAAGGCCAGTTGGAGAGGGAGGCCTGGAGGGTGGAAGGGACCCCTGACCCGTGGAGGAGTGCCTCGTTGGTGGCTGGGGCACCTGGCAGGGTGGGGGGGATGGTGGAGCCACCTGGCCAGTGGGGGGTGGGGGAGGGGAGCACCTACCAGGGTCAGGGGATGTGGGGGGCCATGAACAGCCTAGAGCAGGAGCCAGGTGGCTGCTGCTAAGGATGTGTGCTGAGAGTCCGGCCTTCTGCTGAGATACAAGGTTGGGGACCAATGACCGAGATGGGCAGCTCTACCCAGGGGTCATTTAAATAAAAAAATCTGTTACCCCAAATTCCCCACATGCTGCCTGGTCGAGGGCCTTTGGCCAGAACTCCTCTCTCAGTTACCTCCAGCTAGTTCCGTTCGCCACTCCTCATTTTGAGTTTCCTCCTTGTTAACAACCTTAAAAAAAACCACCAGTAAGGACAAAGCCAGCCCCTAGCCTCCGGGCTGACTTCCTGGCCTGCCGTCCTCTCCCCTGGCTCGCTGCCCACCCACAGGCCATCTCTCAGCCTCCCGCCCCCCCCCCCCCCCACTGTCTCCCCATCACCTTGGTCCCTGGAACACTGCTCTAGATTCGCCCTGGCCAGCAAGCTGAGGGCGGGCCTTTTGTCTGTTTTCCTCCAGTGCCTGGCAAAGAGCAGTTGCTCCAAAAGTACTTGTTGAATAAGTGAAAGGAATTCCTTCCAAACGCTCAGCTTTCCTGACATAAAAGTCAACGCTAATTGGATCTTATTTTCTTCAAAAGATTTTACAACAGCTGAATGTTTTCACACATTTGTAAAGGGTACTGTTTCTGTTTGCAAATACATGGCAAAGCGGTGGTGCCTGGCAGTCTAGCTGAGGACTGCGACAGCCGGGCTGTCCTTTCTAGAGGGCCAGTGACTCAAGCCGTGCCCTGAAAGATGAGATAGGATGGGAAGGCATTCCAGGTGTGGAGAAGCACAGTCAAGAGTTAGTCCCGGGAGCTCTCAAACCAATGCGCTTAGAACGGGGGGGCCCGGGAGAACAGGGGAGAGGGGTGGCAGGACTGGGGAGCCTTGGGTTTAGGCTGTGGGCTTCTGTGAACTGCGGAGTGGGGAGCCCTTCTAGTTAGAATTCTTCTCTGTTTCAGAATTGACTGTATAACCACGGCAGCCCCCAGGAAATGATGAACAAGCTGATTGAACTCAACCACCATTTATTGAGCATTTATTATACACAAAGGAAGAGAAAATGTCAGAGGCTTGTTAGAAGCAGATATTCACAATTCTGGTTTCAAGCCACCCTTCAACTGAAGAATTCCAAACTAAACAGAACACTAAAGAATTATTCCACTTCGAATGACTGCCAATTTCCTCAAGATGGAGCTTGTGACAGATACAAATATATTCCAGGAAAGTACTTTTCCCTTCTCACTGCAGACTTTACAGACTTCAACATAAATAAGACAAGCAGCACTTTGTTTAGACAGATTTTTAGGAAGGCATTAACCCCCAGCTTAGTATATATTTCACTGTCAATGGAAAAGCCACCTCTAGTTAATTTTCTTTAAAAAAGGAAAGTTTAAGACAACTCACCAGACATTCAATGCAACCCAAGAAGTAACTTAGGCTCTTGATGGCTTGAAATGCATTCCACCCTCAACTGGGTGTTCAGACTTGACACAGGAGTTGAGGAAAAGATTAAAAACTTCTGGAAAAAATCAGAACAATGTTCCCAGGACTTACTAGAAGTTTTATTTGGTACAGCTCACACTCTAAGACACATTTTTGAGATCATGTCAGATGCCACGAGGTGCATGAAATGTGCACTTACATGTCAATTTCGTGCCAGAGTTCACCCATAAAAAAATGCCTCTTTAGACTCACCTGAACTCCATGATGTTCCCAGAGTCCATTCTGACAGGAGAAGACAGTCGTTTCCTTGGAAGGCTTGCTTCATGATTTCTGGTGTTTTCATTCACTCATACAACCAACTTTTATTCGATACCATTTCTGGATAGCCCCGGGCATGGTTCATCTTTGGGAACCATGTGTGTGTGCGCGTGTGTGTGTGCGCGCGCGTGTGCATGTGTGCATGTGTGTGTGTGTGTGTGGTGGCAAATACAGCAGTAACACCCAGTCAGTGGGAGAAGACTGAGCTAGGGAGGTCCCTCGACTCGGGCGGAGCACGTGAGTTGGGTTTAGGGAGGTAGAAGTGTGCCAGGGAATCTGGTTCCGACACGGGACTTGTTCCCACGAAGGGACAAAGTATTAAAGGGCCTGGCCTGTCCCTGTACCGTCAAAAGTTCACTAATTGGACAGAGCCGTGGAGTTTGGACTTGACCTCATGGGTAACGGAAAGGTAGGGCTCCTTCCTGGTTAGGGATGGACGGTGCTTCTCGCGTCCCGCTGAAGCAGAGGGAGACCTGGCCCCAGCGGTCCCCTGCGTGGCGTCGTCCTGGAGCCGCTGGCCTGGCAGCGAGCCCCGGCCGACACCTAGACGCGGATGCTTGCACGCCCCGCTTCCCCCGACCCTGCCTTGAGTTGCGTGTGTTTGCGTCTTGCCTCTCACCACGGCATCCCTGCCTGGACGTCAGTGGGAGCCTCACTTAAACATTTATAAATATTGCCCCTGGCACACACCACTAGCTTTTGCACTAAACGCTCCCTGAAGGAATGAGAAAGAACCAATTGCCGTGCAAAGCACCTTTCTCCGAAACTCGTATTTTGAAAAATTCATTAACCTACGGAAAAGTTGAAAGAATAGTGCAACCAACACTTGTATGCCTTCACCTGGCCCCATATACACATGGTTATTTCTGCACCCTTGAAAGTAAGTTGCATGAAAGCAGGAGGATTGCATCCAGCATCCATGTGGAATCTAAGCCCCCTCTTGACATAGATGTGGAGTGGACACAACCAAGCCAAGGTCCACAGGAAGGAGGAAGTAAGGATTAGAGTGGACTTACTGATATTCTATTCATGAACTATAGTGGTTAGTAATCGAGAAAATGTGGCATTGGTGTGGAGAAAGTGGCCATGGTGGCTGCTGGGTACAGGGAATGGGAGGAAGAGATGAGATGTGGAGGCATTTTTGGTACTTGGTGTTGTCCTGGGTGGTGCTGCAGGGACAATTACCGGACATTGTATGTCCTCCCATGGCCCACTGGATGGAACGTGGGAAAGTGTGGGCTATGATGTGGACCATTGACCATGAGGTGCAGCGATGCCCAGAGATGTACTCACCAAATGCAATGGATGTGTCATGATGATGGGGGAGAGTGTTGCTGTGGGGGGAGTGGTGGGGTGGGGGCGGTGGTGGTGAATGGGGACCACATATTTTTTGAATGTAATATTTTTTAAAAAATGAAGAAAAAAAAAAAGTAAGTTGCAGACACTGAGCCCTATACACCTCAGGGTGCATCTCCTAGGAGCAATCATGCAAGTCCACATGACCAAAATAATATCGATACTATTGTGATCACACCCGAGCAAAGTGAACAATGCAACATTATCACATATACTGTCCACATTGAAATTTCCTCAATTGTCCCAAAAGGGTCCTTTATGGATTGTTGTTTTTTTTCCCTCCTTCTTTAAATCCAGAATCCAAATAAGGATCGGCTTTGCATTTGGTTGCCAGGTCTCTTTGGTCTCCTGTAATACAAACAGTCCCAGCCTTTGTCTTTCATCACATCGATGTGTCTCATAGAAGGTCCCACAGTCTGGTTTCGTTGGAGCGTTTCCTTATGATTAGATCCGGGTTAAACTTTCTTGGCAAAAACGCATGCTGTGTGTTTCCCATTGGCGAGGTTGAGTCACTCGGGGTAAGCAGGGTCTGCCAGGCCTCTCCATGGTACAGGTGCGTTCCCTCCTGCATGACCTATAGCCATGTTCAAGTCCCCCTTCATAACCTGCAAAGTGACACTGAGACTGCCCGGATGTTGCTGCCCAATGACCTTTGTCCCAGTGGTGATGGCTGGAATCCACACTGGCTGGACGCTGGTGATTTTCTGGCTCTGGCGTTCCCTCTGCATTGTCAGTAAAGAGCTCTCCGCCTGCCCTCCCCAGGCTTCACCCCCCTCTGTAAGTATGTATGTTGCTTTCAGGACTGCCTCCCGAGTGTGCAGGAGGGCCAGCAGAAGCCCCCGCAGACTGGCTCCCGTGTCCTTGGAACACGAACCCCTCCGTGTTTGAGCACTTCTGTGCTTTCTGGAGCAAGACAATCCCCCGTCTAACTTTGTCCCTTCCCTGCTCCCAATCTGAAGTCTGCCATTTCTCCAAGGAAGACTGGTTCCTTTTGCGGGGGATGGTGGTGGTGGGGAATGGTTGTTTAGGGATCAAGATCTCTGGATTTAGAAACGCAGAGCTGGGTGGGGCAGGTGTACTCATTGCCCCCTGGATGTCTTTGCTTCTAGGTCCTTTTACAGGACAGGGGAGGATTTGGGTTTTTCTATCCTGAGTTCATACTGGCCCCTCCAATTCCAAGCCCCCACCACGGATTCCCCCTCACCTACCCCGATGCCACTTTCGTGTCTCCTCCTCCAATGAGAACCCCGGCTCCCGGTCACCCTAACAAATCCTCGTTTGTTCCTTCCCACAACACTCACCAAAGAGCCCCCAAGTCACATTAATAGCAGTCTTGACCCCAAGACCAATATACGAAGTTCAAGTTTTCTGTATTCTTTTTGTTCTTAGGATGTATCCCACTGACATATTAAAAATTGACTTGATTTTTTGGGTGTAGTTCATCGATGTGATACACATTCAAGTTCATCGTATTTGTATTCGGTTAGGATTTGCTCTTTTCCTTCTTTCTACCTTCTGTTTTTTGGCTATGTTATACATTTCTGTGGTTCAAAAGTCTAAATTCTGTTAAGAGGAATGCTCTAAGAAGTCTCCCACCCTTCCTGTCCCTCCCACCCCTTCCGCACTCACCCCCAGAGTAACCATTTTTATTAGGTTTTAGTTTATCTTTCCCATTTCTTTAAGATTATGTATATTCATAGATCTTACACAAGAGGTGGCATACTGCAGCTAACGTAATCTTTTGAACTTTGCTTGAAAAGCACATTTTGTCACCTCATGAAAAGTACTGTTTTTACTTTATCAGTGGAATGAGAGGATGAGTTCATAAAAATGTGCTAGCAGAACCATTTATTCACACCAAAAAGTGTTGTTTCTAACATCAGGTTTCAGGCCCTTTCGATCAGGGGAGGGGAGTGAACTAGCTGCTCTCTGAGGTTCCTCTCTAGCAACCTGAACTGCTCTCCCAGGAAGCGCCTGGGTAAAACAGTAATAACCCTTCACATCTTGGGAACTAAATTCCTATTTACTTTTGAACACTGGCAATATTATTTTTGTAGCTGCAAAAGTTTTCAAGGGCATATTGAAGACCTGGAGCCTTGGGGTGGGGAGGGTGGCTGTGGGAAGGAAGAGAGAAAATTAATGGATGGATTTAAGGAAACTCAACCTATGAAAATGGAGACTTACAGAAAAGCAAAATTAGGGTGTGTTTATTTTGATCAAGAAATCTTTTCTTTGGGAGGAACCTCCACTTATAGGATCTATTTAAATAGGATATTTCCCTAATGCAGTTAAAATGATTCAACCTGAAAAAAACCTGAGTTGCATTTTTTTCCAGAAACGCCCTTGTGTAGAGCAACATCTCTATCTGTAGTACCTAAATGCAGATTTTTTTCAAAAGTTAAAAAGAACCATAAATCTATGACCGAGAATTTTGGCTTGAGCAGTGTGAGGAAAGGGTGGAGGAAGGAAAAAATAACCAGAGATTGCTAGTTTCAAGGGCAGTGAGAAGAAAAGTCAGTAGTTTTTCCTCTTTTTAAATGTGGAAGTTTCTGTATTTCAGACTGGTTCGTAGTTATGGATGGAAAGTACTGGAATGCAGCAACCTCACAGTCCAACTCAGGTTGAAATGCTAGGCTTGCAGCAAGAGCACCTATTCCTTCCCAGTGATTGCATTCCACTCTGGTCCGTGGTCTTTCCTAACATCTTCACAAATTCAGTAATGCTTAAACATTACCTACAAGAACCATAAAAAGACATGTTGAAGTCTTTTTCTCAACACATTAGGGACTCGCAGTAAATATGCACTGTAAAGCACTGTTTTTAAACATGACATTCATTACAAGATAAACTTGGTAGTTCACGAAGAGTGGTCTCTACACCAAGGGGTCCCTTCAGTTTTCTTTAAATGAGAGGCTACTTTTTTCCATTTCCCAAAGGGAAAGGGAGGGGAGTGGAGCAATCACCAGTTGTCTGTTGGAAATCCGAGGGAGGGGAGGACAGGGATGGCAGGCAGCTTGGGGACAATCTGCTGGTGACTCTGCTAGCTCACTGCAGTGCAAAAACCCAAGTGGTATGCCTCCATGAGGCAGGGACGTGTGAGCTGAAGTTCTGTGGAAATTTAATTATTAGCATGAACTGAAGGTACTGTCATTGTTTAACTCATCCGACCTTTTAAATGGATAACCAACCTTGAGGCTTAATTGGATTTAAAAAAAATCAATTTCTAGCCATTGCACAGTGTTGAAATGAAGTGCTGCGTTCTCAGGCAAGTGTAAAATCAGGTTTGCTCAAGACTATTTTTTATTATTTACAACTTTAAAATGACATTATCCATCTTGGTAAACGTTTTATGTACACATATACCTTTTATAAACAACCACAAATACACATGTCCATACACCAAGTCATGTCACAAAAGAATCATTATTTTCTGTTCAGCAGCAAAGCAAGTGGATTCATCAGCAGCAATCGCCTCGCACCAATTACACGAAAAACTGAACTGGGGATAATGACATACCACTGTTTGCAAATCTCTCGTAGCCTCAGTCTGGTCTAATCTTTGTAATAAGAAAAAAATCCTTGAGGAAGCTTTTACCAATCACATCTTGACCATTAAATCTTTCTTGAAGAAGGTCATTTAATTTTATGGAAAGAAATGAACAATTAAAACGGCAGAAGCGGTAGCGCCGGTCTGGAGATCAGCCAGCTGACAATTCCCATCCCAGCCCTGCCTGGTACTACCTGTGTGGCCTTGGCAAGCCCTTCTGCGGTATCAATTTCCCCATCTGGGAGAAGGGGTGCTTAGCAGTGGGGGTTGGGGCGAGGCTCTCTCCCTAGCAGTTGATGAAAATGGAGGTTTATTATGGCGTCTGGGGTCAGAACGTAAAATTACCAAAAACATATGAGTGCCTTAGCACTTCCTCTGAGAGATCAAATGTTGTCAATCAGAGCCCTCTGCCTCCATTCTGACATCTACAAAATGAGAGGAAGAGTGACTAGCTGATGGCAGAATTTAGATGATTAGCTAAAAGCAATGAGAGTTAAGTTTACAAACAAAAATGCTAAACCCAGTTGTCTGGCCTAAAGAAGCCTAATTTAAAACTATATAGTGTTGGATGGCAGCTCATTTAAATGGTCCATTTTAGCCCGAAGGTGGAGCGGAAGTGGAGGGCCACACAATTCTCCTGAGCATTCAGGACGGTCCAGAAGAGCCAATTTGGACAACCGGACAAATGATTATTTTCTTTCACCTCAATTGACCAGATAATTGCACACAGGCCTCTGCCCTTTGACTCTTTGGAACGTCCCTTTGTAGAGTAAGAAAACCCAGCCACAGAGCAGACTGGCCGAATGACTTCCTTGAGGGGGGCGTGCAGCCGGGGACGAGATGCGAAGGGCACCTGGCCGAGCCCACTGGCCTGAGTCTTCAATTTGAAAGGCTCCCCTGGGAGCTGAGGTCTCCTTTGCAGACAGCCCCCGGACCCCATACCATCACTTTGAGGGGAGTTGCTTTTTCTCCATTTCAAAACAAAACTAAACAAAATGTCAGGCAAAAAGGTTACAGGTGGCATTTGGGAGACCAAGAGAATTTTTGAGAGAGAAAATCGGGAGACTTTAAGGGCTTTGATACCAACAGAGATAAGCAATTTCAGGTAGCATTTATACATGCACCCAGTGATAAGGTCTAAAATACAGCTAACAGCAAAAGGACCAGGTCTGCCTAAGTCTTAGAAGAAACAGAAGCTTACAGTAAGTAATAGATGAATTAGCACCACCAAGAAGCAGGAATTCTTTGTACTATCTTGTTCTCCCTACACCCAACTGAGTGAGAGCCTTTTTTGGAAAAGCTATTTCAGCTAGGTCTCTCCAGATGGGTTTTATATGTATTAATACGTGTGCATGTGCGTGTTTCAGGTACTGGGGCCGGGGACTGATCCTGGGACCTCATATGAGGGAAGCTGGCACTCAACCACTGAGCCGTATCAGTTTTCCGTATTTTTCCAGGAGGCATCTCAATGGCTTTCTGCTGAACAGGCTGCACCTGGGCTCGTGCTTGCGTGCACCAGGAGCGCCGCTGAAGGAGCGGCCACCAGAGACTCGCTACAAACATGACCCACGAGGTCACTGCTCATGAAACACAAGGGGTGTCCGACACCACCCCACAGAGCCTACACGCTCACGGGTGCTACACTGAGCGGCCCCCATCAGGGTGGGGGCTCCTTTACATTATCATAGTTGGCCAGAATGTTCTTGAAGCTTACGGCAAATGTCTGTCCTTTGAGGGTGGATTTGATCTCTGGACAGTCGTGCATGGCTGATGAGCAGGTTGAACGAGGTGAGAGCAAAATAGGAGGAGGGGCTTCTTCTGTGTTGTCCATCCCCGGACTCTGAGGATAATTAACTGCCCTAAGCAATAGCGGCATCTCAGGACTAAACACACAGCTTGCCGAAGATGACTGTGCGGAAGACAACTCCTATTTGTATGTATGCGTCTAGTTAAGAAACCCCACAGCCGTCGTGACCCACGGGGCGCCACAGGCAGGAGAGTTAAGGCTTCGCGGCCAGGAGCCGCCCCATCCTGAGAACCACAGGGCAGACACACTCGGGGAAAGTCTGATACCGCCTGCGCTCTGAGTTCACCTGGCAAGCTGTCAGTGGAAGAGGACAGCAAACTTCAGTCACGTAGCAATTCAAGGATCTCCCCAACCTGAGCCTGTATCTAAGAGTTAGCAAAATCCATGAGCTATGATTTAATGTGAAAATCCCCAAATGGTTCTTGGTATGCATATAAAGCATACATTTTCATAAGAAAAAGAATCATCTGGCTTTTCGGCAGTTTCCCTTTTTATATATGGGCTTAGCAAATACACTGGCCCCTTTGAAAGTATCCATTTGACAGACAGGACAGACAGACTCAGACACTGGGCAAAAGGCCTCAGGCACAAAACAAGGGGGCCTCAGCCTGGTGGCCACAGAACATGCCAAGCCCCCTCTTAATGCAGTGGACCCCATCGTGAAAATTAATACTAGGATGGCAGATGGCTTTTAATCTGCACGATCGCTTTATTGTACAAAAAGTTTCCAGGAACAGTAAATTAGTTTTCAAAAACGACAAAAAAAAAAAAAAGTCATTCTGGATAGAAGTGCTTCACTAATTGCTTTATTTAAGCATACAAGGAAAAAAGTCTTATCTGACCAATTAGGTTGGAAGGGTTTTATTACCTTTAAGAAGCCATTAGCTGGGATAAAACACTGAAAGCACTTGTGTCAAAACAAATAAATAATGCTCTCTCAATTAGAAGAGAAAGCGGTAAATCCGTTAAATTAGACATACATGCTTCCTCACCCAAGCCAGCCCACCCCAATTAACAAAGCGGGATGGGAGTTTGCAGGCACAATCTCGGGAAGATCAGCAGGTGCTCTGGAGACCAGCACCAAGAGCAGGCCTCTGTCTTTCTCCCCTCCGGGGCGGGCACCCAGGCCACCCCAGGGTGCGGGGACACGTGCGTCCAGAGGCTGAGCCGGGCCACCCAGGAGGGCTGAGAGGCCCACGACAATGGCTGCCAATCACCCTGAGGTACCAGGACACGATTATTATTAGTTTTCTTTTACTTCTCTGAGTGCACCTGATCTTTCCCCAAGTAAAGGCTCAACAGAAAAATACAGTGTTTTGAGGACCCCAATGAGCTGGGGGCTCTGGGGTCCGCTCCAGGCCATGCTTTGTCCCTTTGACACCCAGGGCTGTGGCAGCGGACAGCTGGGACTCTGGCTGGCATCGCACGGGTTTCAGTCAGAAAGAGAAATGGTTCCCCCATCCCTATATGTGATCCTTAAAATAATTTCTAATCAGATTCATGATTTTACTTAAGTGGGGTGGGGGTATAGAGGTGGACAGAAAGTAACCCCAATCACCCTGAAGAAAAAAAAAATGGTGCTCCTTTCTTCAAGGATCTGTTTCTTTTAAGGGTTTTTACTAAAACTCAGCAATTTGAGAAGCTTTAACAACAATCCAGTGTTGCCACTATAGACTGTCTTGGAGGAAAACCCCTAATTTGAACAGTCCCACTCCCAAGAGCAACCTTGAACTCTGAACACCTCAACCACCAGGATAAAACAATCAGGGCCTCAAGAGCACCTAAGGATCCTCTGAAGATCTGAAGATCTGTAGAAGACCACATGCCAGGGGTGACTGAGGAAGGGCTGGACTCCTCTCCTTTGAGCCTCTTTGCTACTAAGTAACTGTTGGTCAGGTAATACCATACTATTTCCTAAAATGCCAGGGTCACCTTTAGAGAGCTCTAAGGCCAAGTCAGTAGTAAGAAGCCAGCGGCTGCCTGGTGGCATCAACACCTTGGGAAGAGAAGCTGGCGGGGGGTTTGGGTGCAAAGCCCAGGATCTGTTTGGGCAATGTGAATCCTACCACACACTGGACACAAGTTTAAAACAACTTATATGTCAATTCTAGAAAGAAATTTCATGTGACTGGTCCAAATAAAACCTAACACATGCATGACATTATGCTCTTAAACTTTTTAGGAAAGACAGAGCAGTGGAAAGCCATCACGAGGCACACAGAGATCACCACGCCTCTACCGCTGGCTTGGGACCAAGGGAGATACAAGCCGTTTCCGGGTTCAGTTCTCAAATTTAGCATCACTTTCCACGTTCTTCTATAACTCCAGGAATAGAGCCGAGCACCCTACTGCTCAGAGGTAAGCAAACGGCCGTCCTCCGCGCTGATCCAACCCATGGCTCACATGTGCGAGGAGACGGCTTCTTAGTCGAGCCTCTCCTGACTGCTGGTGACACGCCTACTCTCTGGGTGCTGCTAAGCGGCCACAGGAGAGACAGTAAATCAAACCACGGGTGGAGTATTTTACTTTGAAATGGAGTGATGTTTAGTTAATAATTTGAGATCCACTAATCCTAAATGGGGTGACCCATTTAAAATGGCCTCTGTGTAAATTCACAGTTCATTAAATGGAGCCTGATTGGAGCAGGTTATTATGTAGTTAGTGAATAAATAATGAACTGCGCCAGGACCACTGGGGAATGGCCATGGGGACACACTGGCTGAGTCTGGTGATTTTCATGACACTGTCAAGCTTCCTTTTAATGTGAGCTTAGTTCAAACCACTAACTTAAAAAATTTAGGTGATTTTTTTAGAAACCCCTTTTGGTTTACAGTAGAAAACAGTGCAAAAATTTTAAATGAGAAATACACCATTTACAATTAATTTAAACTTATGAAGCTGTTTTAACTGGCCCATCTAAATGTGTTAATTAACATCAATGATGGTTTCTTATTTTTCACACTTTGTTACTCTGATCATTAAAGCAATGGAAAAGCTAAATTAAGTTAATGGGGAACGGATTATAAATTCAAGGACTCCTCAGTTTGTTTTCAACTGGAAAATATGTAGAGAAAAATGAAGAGGCATCCTTGCCTCTACTCATACATTTTTGGTACCAAATTTCTTAAAAACCAGATGGTTAAAAAAAAATTTCCCAAAAATTATTTGAATATGCTGCTTGGACATGATTGCTAAAAAAATAGCATATACACATATAATATTTAACAGCTTCTGTATGAGCCTATAAACTTGCAACTCATTTTCTTTTTTAAAAAAAATATATATAACTGATCACAGAACTCAATCTCTATTCTGCAGCAGTATCACCAGGTAGGTCCTCAAATTCTCAACTGTGAAGGGAAAAAGAAAGCCCTTCCCCTCACTGGAGGACGACTCGTGACAAGGCGTCCACGGCGACGTCCCGTGCCCAGACGCGTGTCCCTCGGGGTGGGGCCTCGGCAGGCAGCCGGCGGGGCACAGGCAGAGCACGCTCACCCGGAAATCCACTTAGCGAGACTTCACACCGACAAGCACCACAATGAGGACAATGATGATGACAAATAATATTAAAATCACAAGCATCTTCTGATTCTTCTTTTGATACTGTTCTGCCTGGAGAAAGAGGAGGAGGAAAAAGGTAGTAATTTTTCCAAAAATCCAAAATCAGGTCTTGTTTTTTGGTTTCAGGCACTGGTTCTGTCTGCACAGCAAATGACATCGCTGCTAGAGGCTACACAGTGATAATCCAGCCATCAATTCAAGCTCATTCGGGCAACGTGAAGCGAAGGCTCCATGATCCTGGAGCTTCTTGTTTAGGCTGGGTTGACCAGGGCGCTTGTTTGAAATTTCCCCGAGACTAAGGGTAGAAGGAAAAGTCAAAGAGGACAGAGCCAGATAGACCTGCTTCTCCCAGGTTTTGCTTCCACCAAATGTACGGATCTACACTTTCAGTAAAACCCTCTTCTTTCCGGACACAATTCTTTGGATGAATGTACCCCCTCCTCCACTATGAAATGAAATAATTGACTGAAGTCTCCAGAGCTATTATATATGGAACCGATGGCCCCAAAGAGAATTGTTTTCTGCCTCCTTTGCATTTGGGAAAGAGAAAAAAAAATCATCTTTGCAAATGAAAACTGACAGGTGTAGCCTGTGGATGTCATTGCAGAAAGAACCCACCTGTGCTAGGTTTGCCATACGCTACTGATGGCACAGAGTAAGGAACCCCAAAAGCACATCGTGGAGAAAACCCGAAACATCTCTTCATTCAAAAACATCACCCTGGAAGCTGAAGGGCAGCCTCACAGATGACAGCATGGCCTTCATGCAGGAAGATGCCAATGCCAGAGAGACACTGAGAAAGGAGAGCTGGAGAAAAAGACAAGGGGGAGGGTGTCTGCAACCACATCTGAGGGAGAGGAGGCCCCGTCCTTGCACAGACACCGTTGTTTCACAATGAAGCAGGAGAAGAGGCAGGGTGGAAATACCTATTAAGAATACCCAGCTCTCTTTTTTCTGCTTCCACATTCCCACCCAACCCTGTGAGCCATTGTTTCCTTTCCCAAGTGAGCCTGCCCACTCCCCCAGGAGGAGTCACTCATCATAGGGAGGAAGCATCAGGATGGCAGGTAAGACCACCTTGAGAGTGTGGTCTGAGTGAAGCAACTCCCCAGGCCTCAATCACTGTGGATGAACCAAATGCCAAGGCCACGGCCAGTGGTACAGCTGACATCAGTGTAATTTGAGTGTAAGACAGTGCAAGCTCACTTTTCTCCAAAACACGAGGAAAAAGTCAATACTAAATAGTATGCTTTAAAACCTCTCAAAATGATGTATAAAGTAGAACATAAAACAAAATTTTCAGTTCCCTCTAGATCTGTACACTCCTGCAGAGAAAGCTTTTCCTTTATCTGTGTTATATTCCAAAACATGTTTCACTAGTTTCTATTTAAGAAACTTCAAAAGCAAAGCATAATTCAGCAGCATATCAAAACCTGGTTATTACAGAGTAAGAACCTAAAGTTAGTTCTCACTCTTAGTATACAGGGCAATCTGAAGGCTTCCGAAGCCCCTGCACAGGCCTGGCAAGCCATCTCTCAACAGTGAGGCCCCAGAGCCTCGTTCCCACCCGGCACATGGCAGCAAGCACGTAGAAGAGACAGTCAAGCGTCTGTGCAAGGTCTGACTTTTTGCAAGCTGATACTATCGGATGGGCTATCTCTGCTATAGGATGCAACTGGCTTCAGAAAAATGATAGAGTAGTACATTAGTGAAAATCAGAAAAACGTTCATTCTGTGGCTAGAAACACCACTGGAAAGGGCCAGAATTGATTGTATTTATGAAGCATTATGATGTTCCTTTTCAAGAAAATAGGCACTCAGTTACATAGGAGACCCACTCAGCAGGTTAAGTATGCTTCCCATAACTGATTACAAGATTTCTAAGACACTTTCCATTTAGTTTAAAAAAGAAATTAACAAATATCATAAAAATATCCCTGAAATAGCCATCTTATCAAGAATCAAACAGCTAATGTTCTCACTTGATCAAACTTCTATTTTCTCAAGGTAAAACACAGATATGCTGTAGTAATTAAAAGGAAAAATCAGACTTTTATCTTCTCCAAAAGTATTCTTCTACCAGCAATTCATCAGAAAAATGTCACAAGAGAAGCCTAAGTCAGCAGTAAGCAGCAGACAGATTTTTCGACACATATTTAGGCAAATGCCCCTTCACTTGATTTCCTAAAACAGGAAGACTCAGAAAGAGGAACTGTTTTCTAGAAGGAAGAAAACTTCAATCCCTTTGGAATTTTCTGTCACAGAATATAATTCTCAGCAATCTCAGACTGAAGTGTGAGGTAAACCTGAAATCATTAACTGCAATGAAATGGCAACAACCCACACTGTTGGCTTTGAATAAAACAATATCATACATTTCCCTTACGCTTCTGTAATGTGAGTTGACAGTAAACAAGAGTGTTTAGAACTGTTGTGACAGAAGAGAATCCTCCTATGAATTCTTGGTATTTGATAACAGTTCCTGAAATTCTCAACTATTGAAATGATATGTCATTACCTTGTGAAGCTGTTTCAAGCCATCTTCGGTTTTGACACAGGACTGTTCAACGTTATAGTCAATTCGATCAAGGACTGTACCCTGAGTAATAAATGACAGTTACAGGCTATCAACAACCGCCCACTGGGAAAATGGAACTTCAAAAATGAGATATGCAGATTGCAGACATCATTATCCACAGGATTATCTGTTTTACTTAACGTTGTTGTAAAGGTACACAATGAAAGCTCTGGAATCCATCATGAAGCAGTATTAGGCCCACAATGGCAGAGTGCTGTGTTAGCTGCAATAAAGTCCAGCTCAAGAGAAAGAAATACTGACGAATTGAGGTTGCTTCTTAGGATTTAGCCACTATAGGAAATGACACATTTAGACTTATTGGGGCTTTAAAAAATATACGGTTCAGTGGAAATAGGCTCAGAGTGGTGAAGGGCTAGTTTTTGCACTCTTTTTGCTACTTAAACGCTTGGATTCAAGTAATCAGAGAATGCCAGTTTAGCTAAACCCAGTTACGATGAGATCTGCAAACTGTCACATCTATCTACGTGACCACAGGTCTGCATGGGTCAGGGCAAAGAACTTTAACCTCCAATCTATCATCTAAAAATTTAAAAACTGCCTTGAGGAGAATTTTTAATTGCATGATCTCTTGATTCGAACAGAAAGAAGGGACTGCTGGGTTGTATGGCAGAACAGGGCTCTTAATGGAAACATGTTGTGATAGAAGAGATAGAGGTTCATTGGGAACTGCTAGAGTAATTAGCGTAACTAGATCTTCCATAGCCTTAACGCTCCATTCTACAGCTGGTTTCGGGGGGGATCAGGACCCAAATCCCTGCTGGCAAGATAATAAAATACTCTAATCAGATTTTAACGGTGAACAAACAATTTAATTCTACTTGAAAGCTAGTGGCTCCAGTTGCCATTATACAATAACCTGCCAAAATCAGAACGGAAATCTTATATATTGCCAGAACCATTGCTGGGCTCAGTCAGAAACAACCAGGTCTCCAAAATAGGGTCCTCAGGCGAGTGAGTACTCATGGGTTACAGGTAAAGAATATTAGAACTTCTATCTACATTTTTTTTTTTAATGTAAAGAAAGGTTTACAGATATTTCTATAGGGACTGACGACTATATATATATATACACACACACACATATATATACATAAAATTTGTAAACATATACACTATAGGGCATAGGTTTAGGGTTTTTTTCCTGACATAAGTGTAGGCTCAAAGAAGTCTGGAGAAGGACTAGGCATCACAGCAGAAAAACCCACTACTAAGGATGAGGGAGCCCCTCACCTGTTCGACAATCATTACTCCCAGGTCCCTAAAGATCTCGTTCAGGTCAGAGATGGACTGGACAATCTGGCGGATCTCCCGCTCCCTCTCCTCCACCATCAGCGTGTTCTGCTCCACCAGCACTAACTGGTCATCTGTAAAACCCTAGCAAAAAAGGGCAGGATGTGTAGGTTAGATTTTTTTTCCCTTCAGGAATGCTATGATGTACCATTTTAAAGTAAATTTAAATAAAATTGATCCTGCAAATATTTCTATAAAATACAGAAACAACATTTTGTCATAAATAGGTACTACTGATTTTTCCCTAACAGGAAAGAGTCAAATTCCTATAACCAGCAATATTTAAAGTATCGTTGGCCTGGGCCAGCCCAATGAGGCAGATGTGGAGAGAATCCCACATCTGCAGCTACACAGGAGCACAGCAGCAAAACCACCCAGGGTAGCCCTGTGCTTCTCTAGGATTTTCCCAAGAAAGACACGTGCGGACTGTTTTCCAAAAGATGTTGGAGAGCAGCTGCCTTTGAAAAGGAAGAGATTATGACCCCACGACTATTTTGCAGTCTGCTACAGAAGCTACTGGATGGACATGCAGGGAAACAGTGCCGATACATTTGCACAGCCCAGAAGTTACAGGTCTGTGGAAAGAAAGAAACAGAAAGACGTGCAAATGTATAGCAGTAAATTTTGCAGCCCCTTCACGTACCCGATCATAAAGAGTATTATCGTCTCCATCATCCATTAGTGGTACTGATGTATCAAAAAAATGCTGGGATCTTTCCTCTCGATTCTTCATGCCTATCATAAATAGGAATTCACTTTACTCGAATATGTAAACCATCCTTGTTACTCTTCCACCATTAAAAAGGGGGAAATCTAGAGTAAAACTCAATAGTCAAAATGGAGAGATTCTTAGCAGCTTTAAAAGAAACCTATCTCCAGCGGAGATGGGGGAAGAGGCAAGGACTCTAAACACGCAAGTGAGTGCTTTGGTTATTCCAGTCCAGGCAAAGCCACCACTGCAAAGGTGTCCTCTTCATTTGATGCCAAGACAAAAATTACACATACAACCATCTGAGAACCTAGAAATGAAACAGTAATATTTAATCCAACTGCTGCTACAAAACATTTAAAAAAATCAATATTTCTCTTGAGAAGCACGTAGTAAGAATTCCAAATGGCCCTAATCAAATTTTAGAAGTAATAAAATTAAAATACAAATATGCCAGTTGTCATAGGGAGGGAAAACTGGGATGTTGAGGAGTATGTGGGGTGTTATTGATTATAGTGGCAAAAAAGCAAACTCAATTTCTGAGTAATTTGAATGGGGATGTAGCTGAAACTTGGCTCTGCACTACTGGGGAAGGAAAGGTAAGAGAAGCAAATCATTAGTTCTAGCAGAGGAAGTGTTCAAGTTACTCCCAGGAAAGGTTTTCAGGTACTTTCAAATAACTATAACTATACTTGTTACACAAATATGTGACTGTAAAGAAAAAAAAAATTTAACAACTATTTTTAACATTTATAATCAGGAAATCACCCGTTCCCAACACCTATGAAAACAGCAGGTTATTAAAATGTGCTAAATTGATTTTTCCAGTTCTTCAAGACTGACACAATAAACTTTGTTTTCTTAGAGATGAACTACTTTGGTGACCCTTCCCATAGCCTCAACCTGCACCAGGGGCTCAGGGGCTGGTCCTTCACCCCAGGCCACTCATTTTTATGGGTGCACAAGCCCAGGACACCTGGGCAGAGATATGCATGGGGGTGGAGGTCGGGGACAGGCATAGTAACCTTTGTTTGTATAAGGTGTGGGTGTACTCAAAAGCTAAAACTAGAAGGAACAGGACTACATGGAGAAAGAGTAACAAAAAAGGAAGAAGGAAAAAAAGAGTAGTTCCTCTGTACTAGCACTGGGATCTTGCATTATTCAAAATGCCTGTGACGGGCTGAGACACTCCCGCTACACCCCTGCCACTCACGTTTGAGATAGCCCGACTGAGCATGGCGGAAGCTGGTGGACAGCTCCTGCAGGGCCTGAGCCAGGGAAGTCACCACGTTGCGAAGGAGCCGCTCCTCCTGCTCGGAGCAGGTCCCGCGGGCCCGGCTGGTCAGTGCTTGCACCGCACGCTGGCCTCTGTGGAAGAGCTGGGAGAACAAGCCCACGGCTCACACCAAGCTGGGCGAGGAAAACCCTCTGCTAATGCTCCCAACTCCCAAGTCTGAATGCAAGAAGTAAAATGCTGTGTTCACCCAGGGCGGCAGAGAAGAGTAAGCTGAGGCTTAACTGGCACACGTGTTTTCAGGCCTTGGCACCGTGGAGCCCTAAATTACTTCATTCTTCTCCTTTAATTCCTACTGTGGCCCACGGCAGTGGGGATGACCATTACTCTTTCCCTTTGACCGAGGTGAAAGCCAGAGGCCAGGGATTAGAGGAGGATCAGGTCAAGGTTACATTGTTACCAACCAGGATTTAAACACCCCCAGGCTTTCCCACAGAACTACATTGCTTCCTCAGTTAATCAGCACCCGAAAGATTTAAACAAATGAAAACTGTAAACACCAGCGTTTAAACACACTAGTCATATACCTCCAAGACATTACACAGATAGGCTGGGAACTGGAGGGGTTCAGGGCCTCCTGAAGTCACTTTGTGAACCTCAAGTTGGGAATAGAAACTCCAGGAAGCTGACTTCCCATCAGATTTAGCATCGGGCCACTGTTACTCGATACAGCTTCACGCTGGCCTTTGAGAGGACCTCCAGAGGGCTGGAGGCAGGGGAATGCTGCCATTTTCCACCCTCACCTGAGTGATCTCTTGTGTGGTGATTTCAATGGCATGCTCTTCCTCACTGCTGTCATCCAGGGTGGGTCTGTTTAAATGCTTGTCGTGAAGGCTGGCTAATTCTTTCATCTTCTGTTTAATCCGGCCAACATCATACTGTATCTAGACACAAGTGAAAACACCAGGGCTCTGCTGAAGGCTGGCAGGTCTCTGTCAGCCTCGGAGACAGCCAGCTACACCCAGGCGAGAGAGGACGTTCTTCAGCAAACTGGCAGGCTTGCTGGTGCATGAGCACAGCTTTTAATTCAGGTTAACAGAAATTCAAATACCATTCCTCTTGGTTGTAGAGCTTTTCAGTTTCTCCCTACAATTCTGGCAGTCACTACCAAAGACCAAAGTCAAAATCACTCGCATACACACACATGCATGCATACAACCTTCTGCGGTACATAAAGAGAATAAACCTGAAGCTCAAGTATTTAAAGAGACATGCATTCAAGTTGAGCCAAATTAATTTTTATGGAAGATATATGAAAATATTATTAATGTCCACCAATACTTAAAAAAAAAATAACATGAAACTAACATTCAACTTACTCCATCCACTCCCTCCACCCATTTAGGAGGCAGCCGTTTTGTCACACCAATTGCTGCTTCTGGATCCGAGCTAATGCCTGACACCAGTGCCATACGGTCATCAGCAAGCTATAGAGAAACAAAGTGACACTGAAAACAGGCATTCAAATGAGTTCAAATGAGATAAGTATGCTCTATTCCCTTTTAAATATTGTTCCCTGAAAAGGTAGAAAAATGCAGGAGTAAAAGCACTTGCCTGATTATAAACTTGCTTTGGGGACTGCTACCATTTGGAACTGTTTCCCTATCTTTTCATGCACCAGTTCATAACTTCCTTGGACATACTTGTGAACATGAATTTGACTTGATCTGTCTATGGAAATGTAATGAAAAAGTCAGCAAAAGACCCCTGAAAGAAAGACCTTTTAGTACTAGCACTATGAGAGCAGAAAGTCATGGGTGGCAGCAGTTACTGTGATCAGACACAAGTGGGAAAAAAATACTGCACTGTAAAGCGAACTAAAACAAAACTTCCAACAGTATCAAGGTTTACTTCCATTCGCTTAGCTTACTCTGAAAATCAGGCTAATCCAGTTATCCTAGTGAGAAGACCATTAACGATGTGTCAGAATGTGTGAAAGAATGGCCTAACACGGTTAGCAACTTAGACACAATTTGGCAAAAGCAATCCTTAAAATCTCGATGCAATCTTACATTGTCATTTCTTTTCTTCAGGTAAATGTCCACTGGCAATGTTTTTGCTTATTTTCAAATGATAGCACTAGTTATTGTTTATTTTAACTCTGGAACACACTGCCTTAGAAAGCTTTTAGAATGGGAAGGAAATCATAGGTCGGGTTTGCTTGAGCTGCTCTCTTGCCTGAAGGCAGCAAACAGGTTACAAGGTTCTTGCGGTGCCCTCCGGAGCCAAGACTTCATAAATGCTGGTTTCAAATACCCAATTGATGATTAAGAAATAATGGAAAATGGTCTATAAAAGCCCTTTATAGGTAAGACTTTGTATACTTTCTAAATCACACTGTGGAAATGGGTGAAGAATTTGTATTGCTTTTCTTCCCTCCCTGCATTTATCTAAATTTATTTTTTCATTCATTCAGCAATTACTTGTTTGCTTTTCTAAAGATATAAGAAGACAAAGGTTAAAATTCCACACATGAAGGGTAAAAAATATCATATAAGGAAAAGCCTAAATCAAAAGACTTCCTCAAATAATAAGGCCTAAATACTAAACAAAGAGTTCATAGTAAAATTCCCAAAAGCAAGTCAGCACCTGGTACCCCCTTCCTCCTCTCTAGCCCAGGGCTGGGTCCTGCCCCTGCTCCCAGAATGCCTACGTGTCCCGTGGTGGCCATGACACTGACCCATAGAGGTCCTTACTGCCTGGCACAGCTCCAGTTCTTTTACACGCGGGCTGTCATCTAGCACTGCCCTGTCCAGACTCCAAGTCTGTGAAGGCCTCACACGTACCTGCTGCCACCTTTGACTTGTTTGTTTGTAAGAGTTAACTAAGAGGATCCGACTTCACTCCTCACAAAAACTAGGCGAGCTAGTAATGAGGACACTGGAACTCCAAAGAGTGAAGTAGCCCAGGGTCACAAAGCTATTATGTGACTCCAGAAGCCCTGTCCCCTCGGCAAGCTGCCAATCACTCTGGCAGGTCCATGAAATATAACTGCAATTTACTAAGAAAAATAAGGATAAGAGGCCACCAGGTTAAAACCACAAGGACAAAACACAACCCTTTGATGATACATTCCCCACAAGCTGCACCCAGGACTACAGGACAGGCTCCAGGTGAGAATGGAGCATAAGCAAAAAGCGGCCCTTCTTGTTGACCATCTGTGGAGGTACACGAGGAACGAGCCTCGTCCTCCAGGAGCGGGCAGAGAAGGGCGCCTGTCTGCAGACAGTGCTATTCAGTCCTCAGAAATCCGGCGGCAGAGTAATGGGGAGGAGGGGTGCAGCTCCGTGGATGCAGAGGGGCGCACACCACACATCCAGCTCGCTCCAGGTGCTTCGTGCCGATCTGCTGCCAGCCTGAAGCAACTTACACGATGCAGAACCTAATATTCCTAAGACACCGCTTGACGGGTCATGAGAGAATATCCACTCTGCCAGATGTCATTAGTCCACATTTCCTTTTTACACCATATTTTAATAATCATGTTTTATTTGTAGTGACTTTACAGTTTTTAAATTCATGATCTTATTTTGTACTGTTTTTACTTTTTACAAGTACATACAAAACTTATAAATTTATATATATACACACAGATGATCTCTCTGAGACTATCCACATTTATCTGTATTGTGATTAGTTCCAATTTATATGAAACAAATGAGAAATTATAAACCACTTAGGAAGTCAGCTGAAGTCAATCAACTATTGTAAGGAATATATGCTTTCACATAATAAATGTGTTCCCCAAAAAACTGCAAGTGAATAGAAATTGGGGAGAATACACTCTTAGAGAACACAGAAAGTTTGCCAAGTAGGAGATCCTGCCTGAGGGGCAATTGTCAGCCTATCTATCTGGCATTAGCTTTCCTCTCACACATCAGGATTTTGCCAAAAAAATAACGCTGATCCTTTGAGACTGCAAACTTAAAATAGGGAATAATTTGTACCCCTTATGACACAGTCTGTAGTAATAGCTCATTGTGATAAAGAGATGAAGCCCTACTGAAAACAAATGTGTCAGTTCTTTCAATACAGATTATAAATCTGTATCACAGTACATACAAAAGACTGCCCTTCTAGAAAAGGAAAACATAATTGAAGATAAATATCAACTACTTAAAATGGAAACAAATATGGACATAAAAATACCTTTTAAGAGCAAAATAATCACACTTTCAAATTCAGAAGTCTTACTTCCCATTTGAAAACATGTTTTTGTACGTTTTTTTAAGATCTAGTCTATATCAGTTTTCAAATTGCCACCCTATTCAATACAGATCTTTTAAAAACTCTTATTTCTTATCCCTGTTGAATTTCAACTGTGCCGCCTCCTCCAAATAGATGATGTTGGCTATTAAAGCTTTTCTTTAATGAGCCTTTGCTTCTGACGTTAAAACTTTTCATATCTGTAAATCGGATAATTGCTTATAAAAACTGTAGTTATGGGAATTAAGAATTTAAGAATTCTTTTCTTTGGTTTGTAGCTCTGCCCTCCCTGAACTATGGGGGGGGGGGGGGGGGGGGGGGAATGCCTGCCCTAACTCACAGCTTCCTAACAGATGCCCAAAGCTGTACAACCAAATAGCTTTCTTGCTTGTCTCACTAAAGTTATCTTTTATCCCTGATCCATTTTAGTCACTGATATTATTTAGACATTGGTATTCTTCTAAGAATGCCAGGTAGTATGGACAAATTCTTCATCTATGGAAGGAACACACTCACACACACTTTCTGTCTCTTACCCGTAAACCTTTCTGTTCCTAGTATACAGCTTCCTTACTCTCTTATAAAATCCGGCTGTTATGAGAAAAGTGATTTAATGTACTGTAATATTAAGGAAATGGCAAAGCCTCTGTAGAAACTGAAAGAGTGAGGTACACTTCTCAGCCCTCATCATCTTAAAAAAAAAACAAAACTAAGTCTGGCCATAATGCATTGGTAATAAGAAACAACACTGACAATTCTGTCTGTGCTGTTTGCTATGTCTGATGCTATGCATGTTTAAGAAATCCAGAGGGACAATGACAACTTCAGCCTGGCAGCTCTCATTCCCACGGGAGACAACCTGGGGGCATGGATGAGGCAGGAGAGCAGGGCTTCCCAGGCAGGGACACCAGGTGACTTCTCTAGTGAAGAGCAGCTCAGGAAATCTGAGTTCTCGGAACAGTAAGCTCGAGGGTAAGAGAAGCAAGGAATGTCAGCACCACATTCTTTTGAACCTGTGATCATTTCTAAATAATGCTTATTATTTCTGATTATGAAATTAATAATAAATGTTCAAAATATGTATTCAAATATACAAAAAATAGAGATTTTTTTAAAGCTGAGCATACCATCCAGATATAAATGTTGCCAGTTTCGCCAATTTTCCTTTTTTTCTCAATATATACAACCCTTAAAAAAAAAATAGGGAGCAATAAGTACCTGTCTTCTGCCAGTACTAATCTAAGCACTTCTACGGCACCCTCTATTTTAATCCCAAAATGAACCCTCAGAGGGGCACTATCCCGTTTTGCAAACACGGACAGTAGTGTAAGGGGCAGAGTTGGAATTCCAACCCAGGCCTGTGGACTGCCCCATCTCCTGCCAGGTGACCCTGCATTCCCCATCCTGTATGGTGTTATAGCTTGTATACTGCTTGATACTTGTATCTTGTCATTTTTTTTACAGTTTCTATTTGGAATTTTAAAAACCAACATTTGGAAGATTATGTTGTCAGGAGTGTGTGTGTATGAAATGAGATGGAGAACGAAGAGTGGCTGGGCTTCCTCTTAAGAACATCTTCCTTTGGAGAAGCATGAAAAGTGGTATCTTGGAGGGTACAGAGTTCACTACTCAGGTTTGAGTAGGAGAATGACAGATGTGTGGACACGTGGCCATCCATGATTCTGCCCTGGGAAGCCTGAGGGAGGTAGTCAGGGAAGATAGCTTGGGGTCAACTGCCAAGGGGCAGCTTCCGATGAGCCTAAATGGGGCAGCTGGGAGGTACTTCCTCTGCTCCCAGAGCCCCACTGCAGCCTCAGGGTAGCAACCTACTAGGTGCCACTCCGAGCTCCATCCCCAGCTCCTAGCTCAGGTCCTCGGCACTCTACAGTAGTCAATACACAGTTATTATTCACTGAATGACAGAGTCAACAATGAATGGGTAGAATGAATGAGTGAAGGAGGGGCTGCTAAACTATATGTCGTACAATTCTGGAAGCGGCATTTAGTGGAAACTAGAATGGTGCTGGACAAAGGACAAAAAGGGGTGCATGAAATACTCAAGGGGACTTTGAGTTCAGGCAGATCAAACTCATATTTCTAACAGCATGGGGGGTGTATGTGAAGGGGAACGTGGCTTGTCTACAAGTCTCTGACAACAGAATGTGGCACCCCCTTTTAAAAACCCTAAGGCTAAGTATGAGAAAAGCAAAAGGGGCTAATAGTTCAGAGAGTGAGCAGCCAACTTCTGGTACTGACTGCTTGAAGAGGAAGAAGGAGGCTAGAAAGCTGTTCAAAGGTCAGTAAGTAATTCTGACCACTTGCATGTCCACTGTCATAAATGTATTCAAATGCTTTGTCAACCTAAGTTGTTCTACTGTTGGTTATTTCCCCCAATCACACTCTTTCTTTTAGGAGTCATATTTAGAATTCCATATTTTCAAACTCTTCAGTAATGGGCAGCACCTATTCTAAAGGTGCCTGTGCTTTAAGCTTGAAACATTTTAGAGTGTGGTCAACAAATCCAGCCGTGGTCACTGTCCCCAGCCCCCTTTATTTCCCTGTGTGTGTGCTGCAGTGATTTCTCCTCTCTCCAGAGCACCTCTGCCAAGGCTGGGTGCTAACAGTGAGGTTCCTGAGCCAGGGCACCTAGCTCCAAAGGTTACCAGCTAAGGGTTTGTTTTTAAATACAACTTAAAAAAAAAAAAAAGGTTAAAAACTATACATGCACAGGGTTTAAAAAATATATATTCAACCTAAGAAAAGGTTTGCAATAAAAGTTTCTCCCCACCCCAGACTTTTTTTAAGAGACATCCACCATTACTAGTTTCTTGTATATCTTTTCAGAAATGTTCTCAGCATACACAAGCATAAATGTGTGTTATTTTTCTGAAAGAAAATAAAGGCAGCGGGAATCACACTATCCACAATAGTTTGCATCCAGCTTGCTTCCCACGCTGCCATGCCTCTGGGAGCTCAATCTCTTATTAGCCGAAGAGAGATGGCCTTTCCCTCTTGCCAGTGGCTGGAGAACGTTAGAGATGCTGAGGATGTGTTCAGTCAGTTCTGAGGAAGGAGAGTTAGGTTGGGCCCAGTCTACTGCTGTTATCGACTAGTTAAGGTTTCTAGAACTTATAGGTAGCTCTAAGTCTACTGGTTAGAAACCCCCTTGGTTTGGAGACACTGACCATAATCCCACTTCACAGTTCATGTTCCTGAATTAAAACAACAAAATAAAACACACACACAAGATGCACGCACCCATCACTCTTTTTAAAAGGTCCACCCCAGGAAAGTATGTATACCCCTTCATCTCTGAAACAGGTGAGAGACGATGGAGCAGGTTTCCGCTCCTTTCTCCTCAACGCTCTTCTTAGAGCTACCAGAATAAACTGCTGTGACTGCCGTCTCTCTGCACCTCCGGGGCGAGATGCTAATGAGCAGTGAAAAGGCCAGAAGCCTGCTGCCCACAGCGGGGCAGGGCCCGGGGGCCACCCCAGGATGAGCTCAGCAGCATGCGGGGTGCCCCTCGCAGCACCCCCGGCCTCCGGCCTGCTGTGTCAGAGGACATGGGGCCTTTGACAGGCGTCACGGCCTCTGCGTGCTGCATGAAGAACGTCACCACACATCTTGCAGGTGTCAAGAAAGTCACAGGCATAATCCCAAAACCAATCAGGTTTATTTCAAGTACAAGAAAATGTTCAACCTTTACCACTTCCAAAGTTGAGACACTTTCCTAAGAGCTGAAGAAATATTCTTCAACCCTACTAAATCATCAATCCACATGGCATAAAAAATACAAACAACACACGCTAAGTATTGACATGTTAAACACAAGAATAACTAATCAAAATAAATGCTAAAAATGAATAAGCTGTTAGCATTTTATATATGACCCAAGACAGATATAATTTTAAAAACTAAAATTACCTAACACAAAAAATATTCAAAACACAATACCTCGTCCAGCTCCTGGAGAGAGAGGTTGTTCCCATCAGTCCCGTCCAGTGAGGGGTAGCAAAAAGGAGGAGGGAACAGACAGACAGAGAAGGTATGGTCAGGTCAGAAAACAATGGGATTTTAAGTAAGTTGACTAAAAATAAAGATCTACAAACCAAGGCATTTAAAAAAAATCCCACTTCCATTTCTCACTTTAAAAAAACCCAACAACAAAAAACCAAAGCTATTTCAATATGTGTTTTCATTTTTATTTACTGTGGTTGTTTTAACAAAAAAGATAAGAAACAAACAATAAGTAGTTGTAAAACTTAAAATACAATAGAAACAACCGCTTGCTTGAGTTCCACTAAAATATAATGTTAAACCATTTCATAAACATCAAATATCATATACAATACCATTTCCTAAATTTCCCTTAGGGAGATAAAATAAAAGAGCAAAGCAGAAATATAAATTTACTGTGCAAAAGAAATGTATATTTTAACATGTAAATCAGCCCTGTAAATGCAAAAAAAAATTTAAATGGGCAACCCACAAAAATCCTCTATGGCTGTATTCAGATAACATGTGAGAGGCCACATGTGTAAGGTCTATACAGATTAAAGCCTGCAGACATGGCTTTATCAGTGGTAATAGAGAGCTGAAAACCAACTCTTCCCGGGAAAGAGACACAGGTGGTAAAATAAAAGAAAATACTCTTACCATTTGCTGGGCATATATTATTAGTCTAGAAAGCACACAGTTATTTATAAAGCTATTATAAAAGCAAGCAAACAAAACAAAACAAAGGGCAAAGAGATTTTTTTTAAAAAAAGGGAATGGAGAAACAGCAGCCCTGGCAACCAAAGGATTAAGTTTCAATTTAAAACTAAAGATTCTTTTTCTAGATCAACATAGAACTCTATCTTCTAAAGAGACATTTACTAATGATAGATCATCTAAACAACTATGTCTCTCCCCCCTTTTTTATGGTATTGATCACTGAAATAATTAGTGATGAATTTCAATAATCAATTGTGTTGATATTTTTATACTTAGCAGTACATTTAGAAAACAAAAAACCATTCATTCCTTTTTTAGAAATTAATAGTGCAAATGAAACTGGTTTATCAAGGTCAAAATAGTATTAAATAATGACAGCAATAAAAATGTAATCAAACAACAGTCCTCCATATAAAAATTAAATTAGATGACGGTACAGAAAGCTGAAGTCCTCTTCATTTTTTCTACCCTTTGCTATTAGAGAAAAAGGCAACTATATTTATATACACACTCTGCTACAATAATAGTACTAGAAAATATTAAAAGAGAAACAGTGTCAATGGAAATCTGATCTAACTATCTTTTACTTTACAAAAGGAAATGTTTTGGGTTTTTGTTTTTTTTGTTTTTTTTAAAAAAAAAGCTTAAGACTTTCAGCAAGGGTGCAGTGAAGTATTTTACCAATGAGAGACACAAGGCAAAAGCCCTAACTTCACTATCTTAATCTGCACGATTTTTCCCTGCTCCGCATCGGCTCCTTGGCGTTTAATCTTTGAGCAAAGTATTACTGTGAACCAGGGTTGAAATCTGCTCCACAGGAGCCTGTCCTCTTGTACTGTTAACCGAGCACACATCCTGATCTTTCGGTTTCTAGAGTATCAGTTGCTAAGAAGTGAAATCAGAATCACAGCCCTCTACGATTAGAAAGAGCTCTTTTTCACAAATAAAACTCTGCTTCGGCATGTATAAACAAATGCCCTGCCTGAAGTCACAGAGCTGGTGAATGGGAGACAGGGCGAGACCCCGGTGTCCAGGCCTCCTTCCGTCCTGCCGGCCTGCCTCTCTCATTTTATTAACACTTCAGGGAATTACTGTGATGGGCATTAACGACCATACCACATCAGGAATTAAATTAAGGTCATCTTTACGAGGAACCCCTTATTTTGCTACTTAAAATAGAGCGCTTTCAAAACTCCCCCTGCCATCAAATTACCAGAAAATTTAGTCACAACCTGAATTAAAACATTTAGAATTACCGTCAGGAAAGACCAAAACGCAGCCAAATGAAAACACGTTACTACACATCATCACCTTCTCAATCTTTATAACGTCTAAAAGGAGGTTTTTGACCTGCCAATGGCATGCCATCAAGCAAATATTGAAAACTCCAAGTAGCATGTGGAATTTATAGTATAAAGAACGTTCTACATAAAACTGAAAAATAAGTGGAAACCCATCTGTGTTTACTCAGGAAGTCTGGAAAAGTTGAGCAGAATGAGTTGGAAATACAGGTCTATGCTATAGTGATGTTTACTTTATTTGCGTTGCTGCCAAAATAAAAGTTTGCTTCGCTTTTATCCAACAAAGTACCCTTATTCTCAAGTAAGCCTCACTGCTCAAATGGAATCTTTAGAAGCAGAAAAGCAAATAGATCTAAAGAGAAATATACAATGATTTCATACTTGGATTCTAAAGACAGAGAACAAATTTTCCATCCCACTCAGCCTGGGCTAAAACTTCAAACTTTCAATGTGCAAGTTAAAATGGACTATGTAAGGCTGTAAAGTGAGATGGAGAAAGATGCTATCCTATTTCAAGGAAAAACAAAGTTTAAACAACAGGTCCTTCCATTTTCCAGGACCTGCTGCACAGTTCTGGGCCAGTACAGCCAGGCAGTGTGACCAGGTCAACTCAGAGCTCTGGAGACATGCTGGCGTGGGTTCCAACCCCAGTTCCCCCCTCCCCCATCCCCTCAAGAGGGTGACGCTGGTCAAGTTTACCACCTCCTCCAGGTCTCAGTTTCCTCATCTCAGGAGAACCAGCACAGAGGCTGAGCACTGTGAGGGCAGCTGAGGTTGCAGGTGGGAAGGCTTAGCCCACTGCCAGGCACACGGTAAGTGCTCCAAACATCTTAGCTAATATGGATGGGACTGAATAACGGCCTCAGGTTTCTTATAACCAGTTAGTCCTTAAATTTCTTTTTGCCCTAAAATACACCACGTTTTATTAAAAAACAATGTGCTAATTGCAAACTCATCTAAGACCAATTAACTGGAACCTCCATTTATAGATTACGCATGATTTTAAAGCAGAGTATAGACTGGCAGTAAACACCAACACGGGCTTCAATCGTGACGGTAGGACCACTCCAGGAGAGCCAAGGAAATCACACAAGTCACATCTCAACTCCTCAGAAGGGAACATCAACCCATCTACTTTTCAGTCACTCATTGAAGACTTAAAATAAAAAATGTTTCTAGTGATTTTCTATTTATAAATGTCCAGCTTTCCAAACCCAAGCTGCAAGCACCTGCTTGGATGAGCTACTGCCTTAAAACCTGTGCTCGGCTGATAAAATGTCAGTTACTTTTGCCCAGGATTGGGCTCCTCCTAAGGATTTCTGACATTAACGCAGGGCCCAAAGCCACAAAAACGTGGGTGACTGGGTTTCTCTTTGCAAACTGAAGGTCAAGCTAAGTGGCTATGCACCGTGGTCAGGGGAAACAACGCTCTCAAACCACCTGAGAACGCACTGCCGAACAGAGACGGCAACTAGAAGTGGTCTAAGTGAACTTCACAAATGAGGACGAAGACATCCGCTGAGCCTTGCCTCAAGGCACCCCAGGTCAGGAGCAGAGGGAACTAGGACCTGAGTGCAGGGCTCCTTCCTTTACTGCATGCTGCCTCAAGGCACAGTCCTGACAAGTGCACAAAACTGAGGTGACACCAAGAGAGCCTGAGAAATAACCATTGGATGCTACTGATAGTCTAGACTAAAACCCCAGTCTGTTTTTAACAAGTTTCACTGATATCAGTGCAACTAGAAACAGAAACACAAGCAAGCAGAATTGTGTTCAGTTCTGGGTAATGAAATTTTACAAGGATACAGAAAAACTAGACATTATTCACAGGAAAAAAAAAACTCTTAACCATACTATCTGAATGGGACTGCCGAGCCTAGAAAAGGCTCCGGGCAACAAGGCTGTGAGGTGATCATGCAGCAGGAAGGGATTTCCTGTATGACACCGTACAAGGCAGAACCAGGACCACCAGCTGGAAGGGAGACATACTTAGGACACGGGGAATTTTCTATCGCCACCACAGAATGTGGCTGGGAAAGGCAGGCATTGAGGACCGAGCACCCAGAGAGGGGCTCGAACGGACGCTGAGCCACATGACCTCTGGGCTCCTTCTGGCCCTCGGGACTTTTCCTTTTGCACTGCACATCCTCCTTGAGCTCCTGCTTGGTTGTGACATCTTTGCCTGACTGCTCTGCAGGCCCATTTTGGCTTGGCACCATGCCACTTCCACTCCCCTACCCAACTTTTCGTTTTTCCCTTAAAATAGGATGCAGACTATGCAGATTAACAATTTTTGGATGATAAGGTTTTAGGCATGCATTGTTCTGTGGTATGTGAGATAACACAGCCCCCTAACCCCCAACATATACACACTCTACTCTGTAATCAACTTCCACAGCTTTTTCCTCAAATAAGGATGTACAGATTCAAGTTGAAAAATTTTTTTAATCTATTACTTTAGGGGTGACTTGTTTTTAGTTGGGCAAGAGAGAACAAATATACACTCATAGCAAAGTCAGTTTCCACAGCTTTTTCTTCTACTTAAGAACTTAAAGTTTCAGGTTATGTTTGTTTAATTAAGTTAAAAGCTCAGGTTTAGTTACTTCCTTTTTAGTTACCTGAATTATACATAAATGTATATTTATAAATTATCTCTTTTTAAGTGATTCCTCATGTTTTCATTATAACATACACTTCTTTTAAACTTTTATTCTAAATTTCAAACATACAGAAAAGTAAGGAAAATAATGTCTCTTCACATATTCATCACTAGACTTAACAATGAAAAACACTTTGCCTTATTTGCTTCATTTTTTTTGTTATATACTAAACATAAGTTACAGACATCATGACATTTAATCCCTAAATATTTCAGTGGGTCCAACAAAATTAACAAATTTAATTAAATTATGTTTAACATTTTCTTAATATCACCTAATACCAAGTCCATATTCAAATTTTAAAGAGTTTCGATTTGATACTTGGTTTTTAAAATTTACTCCTCAAAAATGAAGTTTTTACATTTTTTATGAACTAGATATGCAATGAAAAACACTGCAAGAGTAATTCCATAGTTTTAAAAAATTGAGTCTTAGACATGGCTTTCTTCCCAAAATGTTTTTTATAAGGCTCTCCCAAATGTCAGAGAAGTTGAAAAAATTGTACCCTTTACTTAGGCACGTTAAATCTTGCAGTTTTTGATCATGTGTGTGTATGTGTGTGGGTAGAAAGGGTTTCTGGAGACCCACATGTAAATAAATTGAGATAAACTTTACCTTAAATTCTTCGGTTAAATGTGGTTTTAGAATTTTATGACATACGGATACCTCACGTTTTTAAGGTATACAATTAAGGTAGGTAAGTGTATTCTCTTTTTCAATTTTAACCTAGGCAAACTATCTTTGATGGCAAAATAATTTTTTTACATAGTCTGAGTTGACTACAAGGATATTTTAAATAACCTGATTGCTTTTAATGAATTGATTTTAAATGGCGAGACTAATATAAATATACAATATTTAAAATGGCATGTCCTATATAGAAACTATTTTTAAGGTTCTGGCTTAAGCATATCTGTTTTTAAATGGTTTGATTTGGAAATCCGTTTTCAAGAAACTGTTAATTAAATGTCCTTATACATTTCTGATGTATCTATTTTTCCAAACGGTATTATGTAGCTATCCATTTTTAGTTATTTGATTAATTTACATATTTTAATTTGCCTAACAGAAAACCATTGTAAAAAGCAATCTGACTTAGAGGTGCACTTTCAAAAAGCTGCACGGCTCCGACATCAGGTTTTTAAAAGGTCTGACTTGATTTTTTTTAAAAAGTGAGTTTTGAACCTTACATAATTAAAATTTTAAAAGCAAACACTGTATTTTCAATCAAAACTGATAGCCCTTAGAAACATTACTGTGAGTTTTAATTGTTCTTTTCCCCATGAGGTACCAAAAACATCAAGCCATTTAAGGAACATGTAATTCTCCTTATTTAATAAACCTAAAATTCCATTGAGGAATTTCATTCATTCGATTTCTATCCTTTATTTCTTGGCTTATTACAGGCTATCTTCTCAAAATTGGCAGTGGAATTAGACCGTTTCCGTGTTAACAGACATCTTCACACTTTTTTCAGTATAGTATCATTTCTTTCAGTTTATAAATATATAAAGCCTTCAAATTCTTAACCAAGTAAAAACCCTAACACACTCTGTCCCTCTGATTTTTGCATTGAGTTTAATTTTATTCCTGAAACTGCTCACATCAGCTTACAATAGCTTTTCTTTATGAATATGGCAAAAGACATTTTCCATATGTGACTTCGTGAAAGACCGTCTTTGTAGAGTCCCTCGGTCAATAATCAAGACACATGACATAATTTTTCTAAAACACTTAGGCAGATAAAATCATAAAGAAAAAGAAATCAAGGCAATTCAGTCCGTGAGAGGTGAAATAAGTGTGAGATACCCAAAGCTGTACATATCAAGTACAATCTGCAAGGATCTCGTCTTGGGATGAGTTTATTTCTTCATGCTCCAAGGCTGCTTCTATTTGAACCTTGCCTGTGTTCCCCCTACTATTACTGACTCCACAACTTCACTCTAGAATTCAGGACAGCACAGAGCTAATACTCATTGTATTATACAGATCATTCAAAACCCACCCCTCATCTAACAGAGCAGGATTTGAGCCTCCAAAAGGGAAGGAGCCCCCCTTAAAAAAAATTCATCAGCATTCAGCCCAGTACCACCCTACAAAACTACTTGCTGGGCTAATGATTCAGGTTAAAGAAACTAACAAAAAATATGTGCTATTTGGGGGGCCAATTTCCACATACACACCATGATGTAAACAAAAAAAAAGTTCGAATGGAGGGGCAACCTTAATTTCCTGTCTGGGAAATGGAAAACTGAAGGGCCTAGCCACCTTAACAGTTTCACAAACATGAGCCCCCAGGAAAAACAGTGAAGGAATTATTCATAGGGAACCCGGCCGCATAGAGGGCTGTAAAGCCATTAAAAGAAAACGGTCGGAAAAAAAACCACAACCTTCCTCTTTTGGCGGAGGGAGGCAATCATTTGCAAGGATTTGGGTCTGCTGCCCTGTAACCTTGCCCTCGGGACCAAGTGAGGCCCAGGATGGCAGTGGGGGTAGGGGGTAGTTTGGGGGTGGGGGGTAGGGATGAAAACAAAACAAAACAAAACAAAAGGCGGCTTCGGAGAGGCCCAACACTTCCAAATCGTAGTGTTAAAACATATGTAAATTGGAGGCAGCCTGTCGTGCAGTGACGACCGCGAAGGGGGAGGGCTGCGGAAGTGAGGAGAGAGGGCAAAGCAGGGGAGGGGCTGGGGCCTAATACTGGTTTTTCCCCATCCGGGGTTATAGATGGCCCCTGACCCTGGCCAAGAGGCCCTGCATTTCCGTATAATTCTTAGTATTCTCATCTTCTTTTTTTAAACAGAGAGAGACAGACAGAGACAGACAGACAGGCAGAGCCGCAGTGCACACGGTGCGTGTGTAGGAGAGGCCGCCGGGAGACTCACCGCAGCAATGCTACGTGAATGCAGAGGGCTGGAGGTGGTGTGACTACTCACTTGCTCGGCTAACAGCTGCCGGTTTTGGATGGAATTATTCCGCAACAACAAGAAAGCGTCGGTTAAACGCCTGGTGGCCATGTCTCACCCTCTGTGACCCCCCTCTCAGGGGCCCCCCGCCCACTTAGACTCCTGATTTATTCACTTTTCTTTCTCTTGGTCTGGCCTAGCCGGCCCACCCTTCACCGAAGCCTCTCTTGACAAGGCCTCAAGCCTGAAGCCAGACAGGCGCAGCTTTGCGCTTCGCCCAGGCGCAAAGACCCCTCCCCAAATAACCACCTCGGCTTTCCAATTGTCTGACTCCCCCTACCCAAGGCCTAACTTCGATCTCTAAGCACTTAAATCCCCCCAATCCTTGAGTTGTGAGCTAACGTCCCAGAACCCCCACCCCAATCCAACCTTGGATCTACAAGCGTCTAACTCGCCAATCCGGCTCTGGACTGAAAGGCCCTGAAGCCCCCTATCCCCTTAGTTCCTGAGACCCCTAAGGATCTCAGCCCCCTACCCCTAACGTGGCTCTGGAGCGTCTAGACCGCGCCCTCAGGCCTCGCCTTGACTCAGTTTCCCCACCAGAGGCCTGGCCGAGGCCCCCGGGGCCAGGCCTGAGCCCCGAGCTCCAGGGCGCCTGGTGTCCCCTTGGGCTGTGGCTGAGCCTGCCAAGGCCTGACTCGACCTCCTGACCCCTCCCCGTGCTGGACGGCCTGCTCCTCCACTGCTAGCAGGCCGCCGGCCTCCAGGAGGGCAGCAGGGCCGGCCTCCGGCCGCCTCACTCCTCTTGTCCGGCTCCCTCCATCCCGGGATTCTGACTGCAGCTCTGCCCCGGGCCGTTTCCGTGCTGTGGTCCCGGGTTCTGGAGTCCCCCCTGGCCCTCTTCCTGTCCGTCTCTCGCGAGTGCCCCCCTGCGACACGCACAAGCCCTGCTCGTAACGTTCCGGGCGCGGGAGCTCTCTGCCCCTCTGCCCCGGGGCGCTCCCGGGGTGCCCCGGTGTCCCTTCCCCCAAGCGGTCCCGGGACCAGGAGCGGGCGAGCCGGAAGGCCCGGGCCTCGGAGGCGTGGGCCCTGGGCCGCCCGCTCGTGCCACACGCCTCGGCGCCTCCAGTTAGAGTGGAAGTCGCCCGGCAGGCAAATCCGGGCTCCTGCAGAGCCCAAGTTTGCGGAGCACGCGGCGTTGGGGCGCCAGAGGAGGAGAAAAGTTGGAGGCGACTGCCTCTGGAGGCCGAGCACGCTCCACTGCAGCGGCGGCGCGCCTCGCCGGGGGTGGGGTGTTTTTCTGCCTGGAAAAAAAAAGATTTCTCCGAAAAAACAGCACAGAAAAAAAATGCAAGAGCGCGCTGGGCCTCCCGCGCCGCCGCCGGCAGTCGGGGGTCAGGGGCGCCCACCCCAGCTGCCACTTTCTCTAGGGGGCACTGCAGGGTTGTGGAATCTGAAGTGGCAAAGTTCCCCCCCAAAAAAACAACCCACAACACAACTTTTCTCTCCCGAGTGGGCCCGCGCGCCGGCCGCAGGACCGAGCCCGGAGCCCGGGACCCCCGCGCCGCCGTCCCTCGCAGGCTGGGGCCCCCAGTCCTGATTGCCTGCCGGCCGCGGCGGCGGGATCCGGCGGGGGCTCGGCTGGCCGCGTCGGCCCCCAGCGGCCCGAGCCCGAGCGCGCCCAGCAGGGGCGAGGCGGAGACCCCGGGCCGTCCTCGGCGTCCGGCTTCCAGCGACCGCGGGTGCGCCGCGGGGCCGAGCTCGGAGAGGTCCGGGTCTGGGTAGGGCCACGGGGCCGCGGCACCTCCCCGGGGCCAGGGCCCGAGGCGGGAACGGGTCTCTCTTGCCCGCGGAGCAGTGACACTGCGGGGCTGCAAGGCCCGGAAGGGAGGAAAAATCGCCCTGGAGAATCTGGAAGCATTCTGGATTCGCCCTCACTCATGCATTTGTCTCCGAATTAAACTTTACACACACGTGTGTATTTTCCAAGCGTTTCCCGGGTGCTGAGTAGTGGGTTTGCATAGGGAAGGGAAACGAAACAAAACGCAAAGCCGGTGTCCGCGGCTCACAAGCGGCTCCAGGGCTGGCGCGGGCGACGAGCCGCGGAGACAGTGACAGCGTCTCTACGAGGGGGAAAGGGCCCCGAGACCCGGATGCCGAGTCCCCTCGCTGGTGACAGAATACATTCCTCTTTTCCTAAGGAGAATATTTCTGTCCATTGGTCGTGCAACTAAATATGAATTTTTAAAATATTTTGGGGCAAGTATAAAAACGCATTTTAAAAAAGAAAAAAAAAGAAAAAGAGAGAGCCAGAAAGCCGGGGCGGGTTAATCTCCAGGAAGGGGCAACAGCTTCCAGAGCTGGCGATATGGGGAGAGATATGCGGACAAAGGGGTCCTAGTTGGGAGGCTTTTCTTGGGCCGTGGAAGATGCTCTGAAAAGCTGGGCAGCCTGCTTGTCGCCGCTGCTTGTAACTGTAGGGGGCCTGCAGGGAGGTGGAGAGAGCCCCCTGTACAGGCACAGACCCCTGGCTAAATGCTGTGGAGGGATATTCGGGGGCCCTGTGTGTGGATCTCTGGACTTGGCTCAGCCCCCCAGGAAATATTTGTGGAATGAGGGAAACTTCCCACATTGTGACCAATGCCCCCAGAGAGATCTGATTTTAAGCAAACTGTGGAGCCCCCGTCTTTCCTGCTTCTGAAGACAGGTATTTGTAAATAAGAGCATGAGAGTAGAAAATGGGGTCCACACTTAAGTTCCTTTCTCTTGAGCCCTCATCACCTGGCGAAGCAGGGACTTGTTTACTCTGGTTCTCTCCCCCAGGCTAGAATGCGATCTTCCTCCAACACAGGGAGAGTTTTGTATTCATCTTTTCACCCACTGCCAGATCACCGGGCTTGGAACAGGTTCCACATGGATGTTAAATGTGTGCATGGATGAATTAGACACCCGAGATTTAGTCCCCAAGCTATCTGACCTTCCTCAACTGACTTTGAGCCTGTGGAGCCTTTTATCTGTTAAGAAAAAGGAAAAATGTGGGGTTTTAATAATTCTTGTAATCTGTGCCCTGCCTTCCTCTCTGGGGCTATTGCGAAGATCAAAGGAGATAAGTGAAAACGCTTTGTAAACCATCAGGTGCTGAGCAGATATCGTAGAGGTTGGTTATTCATTCATTCCCTCTGCTTGGAAAGCTTAACAAACTAATTCCTGGCTTGTGTTTCAGCAAATGGTGGTAGCCCTTCCTGGTCAGCCTTAAATATTTATTGTGGGACAATCTCATTCTTACATTTAGGAAATCAATCAAGCTTCCATTTCTTTACAAGAAATGAACAGTGCTTGCACACATAAATAATGGAAGAAAAAATCCTTGTATTCCCAAAACAGCCACCCCAACAGCAGGGAAATAGTGAAGAATTCACGGGATTGGCATAGCAACCCAAAGGCAGCCCCGTGCAGCTGCAACCCAGCCAGGTCCTTGCCTGGGATTGTGCATATGAAATAGTGTTAAGTGAAGAGCAGGGCACCCCAGAGAAGGTGCCTACCAGTCTCAAGTGTGTCCATGGGTGCCCTGACCCGCATTGGAGGGGAGGGGAGGAAGGATGTAAATCATTTTATTTGAACATTCCTTGGCTGTTTTATTTTCCTGTCAAGTGGCTTAAGCCTGATTTTTTTTTTAAAGCATTCCCTCATGGCCAAGTATGTGTTTCCTTAGAATTGAAATCTGGGTTGATGGTTTTATATTTTAAAGGCTTTCGTTGTGACTCATTCTTGGCCTGGGATGGGATTCTGTAATACTCCCTGAGCTTAAAGAGTGTTGGTGTCCTGTTTCTTGGGCTTTGTACCCACTTTCTAACATTTTGCTGATGGATCCAAAAAGTCACTTTTGGGGACAAGTGTTTCATTGTCTTTTTGTCATCTTTTTTTTTAAAGATTTATTTTTTATTTATTTCTCTTCCCTTCCATCCATCCCCTCACCCCCAACTCTCTGCTTTCTGTGTCCATTTGCTGTGTGATCTTCAGTGTTCACTTGTATTCTTGTCAGCAGTATCCAGAATCTGTATCTTGTTTTGTTGTGTCATCTTGCTGCATCAGCTCTCCGTGTGTGTGGCTCCATTCCTGGGCAGGCTGCACTTTTTTTGCACTGGGCGGCTCTCCTTACGGGGAGCACTCCTTGCACATGGGGCTCCCCTATGTGGGGGACACCCCTGTATGGCACGGCACTCCTTGCACACATCAGCACTGCGCATGGGCCAGCTCACTACGGGTCAGGAGGCCCTGGGCTTGAACCGTGGACCTCCCATGTGGTAGGTGGACGCCCTAGCCATTGGGCCAAATCTGCTTCCCATCTTTTTGTCATCTTAATCAGTGTGAAGGGAACCATAAACATGGCTTTCCTGGCTGTACCCAGACAATGGCAGGGGAAGGCTGCCCAGTGCCAACAGGTTAGTGATTAGACAAGACGGGCTGGCACTGCGAGACTCACACCCTCTAGTGAGGTCTTGGTGAGATAGGGCTCATGAAACCTTTGTCCAGGACTGTGCATGGTAAGGGCTCCATCAATGGGGGGTGAGCTTTATTTGAGCACGCATGGGCTCTGCTACTTCTAGAAGATACCACATTGAACTCCAAAGTGGAGGGCATGGCAGTGGGAACTGGGCACCACCCAAGAACACTTTCAGAAGTCTTATTCTGTGGCTTGGAAATCGAGATGGGTCTACAATGTACTCTCCTCACGTGGAAGCCGAGCCATCAGAGTCTCAAGTGGATACCTTTTAACTTTGGACTTTCCAGCTCCTATCAGATGGTCATTCTTTTATCAAGATGAGCAGCAAATCTCCCAAGGCTAAAAAATGCCTCATGGCCACAGATCTGACATAATAGGTGAGTTCTGGCCAGATTCAGGAAATGGCAGCTTTGCATTCTTCCTCCCCAAAGAGCTCCTCAAATTCTTGAGTGTTCCCAATCTCAGGAAATTCCCCAGCTGTCTGTCTTGTATCACAATGCCTCTCCCAAGCAGAGAGACCCTAGAGAGAGGCAACATTTTGTTTTTCCCAGACTCCATTATCTTTCTATGCCAGACAATCCCATTCGGCAGGCATTTCTGAAAGTCTAGCCGTGGCTGAGCCCAGCCTGGAAACAGAACGAAACCCTGGCCTTCAGGGGGGTCATGGTCTCCCCTCCTTCTCCTCAAATTCTTGTTCTCATCACGTGGGTTTCGGCAACAGCCTCCTGATAGCCACCATCTCTTCCCCTCCATCCACCCTTTACCCCGGAGCTGCAGTGACCTTTCCAAAGCACAAATCTGATCATGTCACTGCCTGATTGAGGTTCTGAAGCAGTTGCCTCTGGCCCACACCAGCCCTTATCAGACCACGCTTGGCAGAAAACAGGTGCCTTTCCTGCTGAGCCAAGCCGGGCCATCGCTCATGCTAACCAACGAGGGTCTTCTCTTGGTTGGCAGAAAAAAATTAAACTAATCGATGGAATAGCCTCCATTTTAAGAGTTTCTCCTATCACTTCCCCTTAAATCTTTGGTCCCTGCTACCAGTTGGCTATATTAGAATACAGTATAAAAAGATATCTGATTTCTCGTGGGTTTGTGGATTCATTAAAAAAAATTTTCCCCATGTACCGGTATTTCCTGGTGTCCTCATGTCAGCATTGTTGCACTCGGTCATCGTGGTGGAGAGCTCACCGGGAGGAAGGCCTGGCAGTCAGGGGCCTTCCAACAGACGCCACCCATGTGGTCAGCTCCGCTGTGTCCAGGCCTCGGCACATGTGGTTTCCTCTGCCTCGGGGGCACCGTCGGTCTCCCCACTTCTGCCGGGTGAACTCTTTCTTCTAGCCTTAGCGCCGCCTAATGTCTGGTGCACTACATGTTTGTGGAATGGATCATGGAAAGATGAGATTAAATACGTCAAGTAGCAGGGGATAGGGATAGTCAAGACCCAAGAGGAGTGGCATAGACGGAGAGTGAGCTGGACCTCTTGACGCCTGCACCCGCCGGTCTTCAGTTGCACAGGCTGCTTCTGCTCCCCAGGCTGCCTTAGCACCCACTGTTCCCTCTTCCTTAGACTTGTCCTTGGCATTGAGAGAGAATTCTCCTCTCCCCAGACCCTGGGCCCATCACACCAGGTACCCATCCTCGGTCGACGTCGAGACTCAAGCAATGTCTAACTTCAGGGCTTCTGTCCTTGAGGCTGAGGAGGACACCTCTTTGGTCACAGTACGTGCCAGCAAAGCAGATCTGCACAGCACTTTTGTCAGGTTGGTATTCATACATGTGCACTTACATAAATCAACCCTGCCATCTTAACCATCTCCCTCGACAGGGACAGTAAGGTGATGTGCCAAGCCAGGGCTGGCCTGCCTGACCCACCCCTTGAAAGATATAAAGGCCATTGTGTTTTCACGCTCACAGGTTTTGAGAGGGAGCATCTCATCCATTTCTCATTTTTTTTCTTGTGGCTAAAACCACTGTTGCTATTCAGTGTTGTGTGCAAGGACAGAGTTGAACTCCAGCCTTCTCCAGGCACTCGCTACTCCTGCAGCCTCTCATTAGCCTTGTAAGGGTCAGGACTCTTCCGGTTGCAAGTGACAGAACCCAACTGAAGTTGGCTTTAAGCTTAAAATCAGACCTGTTGCCCCCAAATAACTAAATGTCTAAGTGTAGCTGGGTCCAGAGGGTCCATGATATCCACAGGAGTGTCTCTCTCTCTCTCTCACTCTCTCTTTCTTGCTCTCATTTCTTCCTTCCTCTCTGTTGGTTTCATCCCCAGGCCACCCCATGAGGTGGCAAACTGATATCTGGAAACAATGTGTGGGTATCTCATGGCACAGCAATCCCAATTGAAAGGACAATTCTCTTTCCTAGTGATTTCAACAGAAGTCCCAGAAGCAACTTTCAATGGCCTGTTCTTATCCCTAAACCAATCACTGTGGCCAGAAAATAGTGATCGTCTGATTGGCCATGTCAGAGTCACATAACCACCTACGGACTCGGGAAGGGGAAGGTGGTAGTGTCCAATCCACTGGAGCTAAATAGGCTGCAGGTTCACCTTTTTGGAAATCAGTGTGCTGGAAGCAAGAAAAGGAATGTTGGGTATGTGAATGCGAAAGATTTCTGCCTCCATCCAGTTTTTGGTCCTCATTCTATGGCAGTTCTCTGTGTCCTTATTCATTGCCATCTGCCTCTCCTTGAAACTCTCTCCTCTGGCCTCTGGAACTTGGGCTCATGTCTTTGCATTCTCTCCATGTTGATCTTCCGTGGTGTTTTGTCCTTGTTTTTCTTCTCTTACCCTTCACTTTCCCCTGGATTCAGGTCCTACCTCCCTGTGGGCTGTTACCACTAATTCCATCATCAGCCTTCACTTTTCATTCTGAGCACTCCATGTGGATCCCAACTTCCAGCTACACAGAGCTGCCTGGATCTCCCACCAACGCCAGAGTCTATGTGTCCAACCATGAGCCATTGTCTTCCCATCTGCGTTCACTCCTCTTCCTCCTCTAGTCCTGGTCTTTCTTAATGGCGCCACTGGTTATCCAGCTCCCTGAGACAGAACCTTGGGCGTCAGCCACAGCCCTGGCTCCTCGCTGCCCCTGCCACCTGCCCCTACACCATTGGTGACCAAAGGAGACTGGGCCTCCTGAAAATACCAAGAGTCCACCCCCATCTCCTTGATGACGCCCTCTCACCTTTCAAGATCGAGCTCCAAAGTTACCAGTGAGACTCCCCATCCCCCAGGGGCTACCAGTCACTGTTGCTTCTCTGAGAACAGAGCACTGTGTCCCCACGGGCTTCCAGGCCACGCGCCTGTCTGTGGTGGTCTGCTGTCTGTGGTGGTCTGCTGTCTGTCTGGGGGGGCGGGTTGGCACTGATCTCACTTAGCTTTCTGTCTCCAGTGCCTGCCCCTTGCTAATTGTTTGTGAATGACCGAATGAATGTACATTGAGCATCCCTGATGGGGGGGCGGGGAGGGGGTGGGCCCCTCGGTATCTGAGGGCTGGGGGGCCGTGTTACTGCTGATTAAGGTGGGAAGGGAGACCCTTGTTCTGCACCGGAGCCCAGGGCTACATGTGAGGTCTGTGAGGCAGGCGGGACCAAGCAGGTTTCCTTAGTGCCTGCCACCTGGACCCAAAGGGAGCCATCCAGAGGCTCAAAGGCCGGGGAGGGGAGAGGCGGGGGGAGCAGGGCGGAGTGGGCTGAGAAGGCTCTAGAAGCCAAGGCCATCTCCTCCTCCCTTTGAAAGGCCAATTTGTTCTCAGCTGGAGGTCTAAATCAATTTAGACCTGAGGTTGGATTGTCAATGATAAACACAGCTCTCCCTCCCTCTCTCTCTCCCAGTTCTAAACCCCAGTTGAACGCTTCCTTTGGCTCTATGAGCTGTGAGTTAACCATACTACCCTGGTGAGAGCTGCAACCTGCTTCAGGTCTTTTTGGCTGAGGTAAAGACCAATCAAGTCAGACTTTGGGTCAAATTATCTCTGGAAATATGACTGGACACAGGGTCTAGGGGAAGCTCATTCACTTCTCTCTGGGGTTCAGCAACTCCAGAGGAAGGGTGTTTCCAGGCTCTGGGGATGCAGGACAAGTGCAATGTGTAAATTCCAAGGGAGAGATGCTTTCCAGGTCTATGAGGACTTCAGGGTTATAAAACTTGATGTAACAGAGCATCTTTCTTGCAGAAGGCCCAATCTAAGTAGGGTGGGGTCAAAGGGTAAGAGAGGGGCCAAGCTACCCCAGGGTTCTTTCTACAGGATGTGTCTCCAACTACAAGTGTTATCAGGATGATGACTTTTGACCCCTCCTTGGCGCCCTGGGAACCATTTCCAACAATCAGTATCAGGATCTGTCTCAATCAATGAGTGAATCAATCAACTTGCCAATATAGCAGTATTGAACAGCTACCATGAGCCCAAAATAGCGGGAGACGCAAGAGTAATATTAGACACTCTGCTCTCAAAGAACTCACGGTCTGGCTGGGGACACAAAACCAACAGACGGGAAACAATTAGTGGGCAATGGAGCTTGAAAAAAAAATATGCCAAAAGGACTATAAGGGCAGCAGTGGTTCAGAAAAGGGAGAGATTGATATTTCAGCCAAAACTCCTTTCCTGGAAGAGGTAGAGGAAGACCCATGCCTTGCAGCATGGAAAGGGCTACAGAAAGGGACAAAGAGCACGGCAAAGCCAGGCGGCAAATCTCAGAAGAGGTGTGTGAAGAACAGAGCCACCGAATGAGGAAGGATAAAAAAAATTAGGGTGGAGCAAGACATGGGCCCTGGGAAAGCTGGGCATTTACATATATGCATTCAATTCACAAGCAGGTATTGAGTGCTTACTGTGTGTCAGGAGCTATGATTGGGCTGGAAAGTCATGGAATAACAAGATACAAAGAAAAACAGACACACCACAATCTTATAAGAAAAGTTACGGGAGAGGCAAGGAGAGGAGAGGTAAATCCTAAGGAAGGATTTAGATGGGCTTCGTGGAGGAGGTGATATTTATACCAACTCTTTTCGAACATTGAAGTTTGGCCAGGTATAGAAGGGGCAGAAGCATGATCTAGACATGCATAAAGATGTTCACTGCAGTGTTGTTTATAAGTGAAAAATTGGAAACAATGTAAATTTCTAACAAAAAGTGACCTCTTAAATAAATTATGGGCCATCCATATGGAATCCCATACCTCCGTTAAAAAGAACACAGTAGTTTTCTCTCTATATATACATATATATATATATACAGAGAGAGAGATTTGGAATGCTCTCCCAAGATATACTGCTAAGATAAAAACTGCAAGATCCAGAAAATATATATGGTATGCTATCTTTCATGTGAGCAAAAAGAAATATATATTTTGTTGGTAAATGATTGGACCATCTCTGGAAAGATATACGAGAAACACAATAATGGTTGTTTCTGGGGAGGGGAGCTAGGATGTGAGCCCACAGGGAGGGTGTAACTCAGCCTTGGAGATAGTCTTGAAGCTGGAATCTTAAAAGGTGCTGACAGTTACCCAGGTAGATGGGCGAGGAACAGTAATCTGGGCAGGCGGAACAGCCCCACTGAGCCTGGTGTGCTCAAAGGCCCGTGAGGCGGGTGGGAAAGAAGGTGAACTTGGACGAGGAGGCTGTGGCCGCAGGCAGAGCCTGCGCTGTGATGAGTTGCAGGTGTCAGGCTAAGCGGTTAGGTTCATTCACTCGTCGGTCAAGGTTGATTGAGGGCTGTGCGTGATGGTTTTGGAAAGTGTCAACTTGGGTAGGCTGAGCTGATCTCCCTAGAATCTCCTTCCCTGTGTGTTCACAGTTAGGATGGACCACAAGAGAGATTCTTGAAAGATCTGGAAGGCAAGGGGGTGGCAGCCTTTTTCCAGGCTGACGGGCGTCGTGGCTGCCCCGCTGGCTTGGTGTGAGGCAGCCTGCACCCACTCCTGCCCGGGCCCGCAGGGCCCCCTGCAGTGTCTCTGGCCCCTGGGCTGAGCGCGTGGCCAGCTTCGTGATGAAGGCTCGGCTTCTCCCTCCTCACCGGGGCCAGAGGCGGCAAGAGCCATCACAGCTGCCCGTCTGTCCCCCCGGGCTATGGTCCTTGCTGTAGGGTTCTGGCTTGTTCCTGCTCCCCTCACTTCATATCCACCTTCCCTACCTGACCGCTTGCTCATCGGGCCCCAAAGGCCAGCGTCAGGCGCAAAGGCCAGCCCGACGGAGACGCTTAAGCAGCAACCACAAATGCATACGGGCCAATTCCCTGGACAAGCCCCTGGATGTGCTTCCAGGTGGGCATTGCCAACCTCCGCTTGTCCACTTGAACTCCGCTAATGCGCCCGCTGGGGCTGGCCGCTGTTCACGACCCTGGGGTCCAGCGAGGACCCTTGCCTCCCCAGAGCTCACTTCCAAGGAGGAGGACTCGGAAAATAAACCGTGGACGAGGTAATCTCGGGGTGGGCTGCTGTAGACTGGGGGTTCAGGGAGGCCTCAGAGCACGTGGCAAGTGAGCACACATGGTGGGCAGCCAGGTGTGTGAACTTCAGGGCCCAGGGCTGAGTGGGGATGAGCCCAGATCCTTCGAGGAGCACGAGGAGCCAGGGGGCCTGGAGAATCACGGTGGACGGGACAGCTGCTGGGTGTGGCTGGAGGCCACGGCCGGGTCACAGCCTGGTGGCCTTGGAGGCCGTGGAAGGGCATTTGAATTTTACTCCAAGAGCATCCTGGAGTCGAGGAATCTTTCAAAGTTAGCCATGTGAAAGTCTTTCCTTTGAAAAGTGGGGGTAAAATGTGGCCTTCCTGCGGGGGGAGTGTCTACCTGTGCGCGTGTGTATATGTGCATGTGTGTGTGAGAGACAGAGACAGGGCTTGAGGGTCTTGGTTTTGGCTTGAGATGACTTCAGAATCCCCTGCTGGGGCCCCTGTCCCCAGAATCCCATCTTTCCAAGGAAATCAGACTTCCTCCCGCCCAAGGGTTCTATCCACCAGCTCTGATAGAAGCGCTACGTGGAGCTGAGGCTGGTGCGGTTGCACGCTCCATTTCCCTGGGATGCCGCAGCGATACCAAGCCTTCCTGTCTTTGTTCTGCCCAGAGCAGAAGAAGAATGAGAGGGGGGACCAGAGGTGAGCAGCTGGGCTGGGAGCGGAGAGGCACCCCTGCGGGGAGGGGCCTCCAGCATCCCGCACAGGAAGAAGCTCTCAAAGCGCGACAGGCAGAGCTGCGCTCCAGGGGCCCCGGGTCAGATCCGTGCCCTCGGGCTCCCCTGCCACGCCTCCTGGCCTTGGCGCTTCCATCGGATTTAGAGACAAGGGAAGGCATTTGGTCACACAGCTGCCCAGTGGCAGAGCTTGGCCTTGAACCTACTTCTTTTGGGCCCTTTAGCGCCCTGTTCAAACTGTCTCCAAGGAGAATTATTGTCCTCCTGAAACTCCCAACAAAGACCAGCATCCGTCCAGCTTGGTTCTTGGGGACGACGGGTGTCATTTGCTTTCTCATTTAGGAGATGCAATTACCTGGATCCTGGGCTTGTTGGCGGGGGGGGGGGGGGGGGGGGTGAGAAAAAGAATAGTGAGCCCTGCAGACCACAAACCAGGGCTCTCCCAGCTCCTTTTCAGAGCCCCAAATAACTTATGGGGCCATGTGGGGCATTCATTCACGTACTGTCCTCAGGCAGAGTGAGTTTTTTTTTAAGATTTATTTTTTATTACTCTCCCCTTCCCCGCCCCCCAATTGTCTGCTCTCTGAGTCCATTTGCCGTGTGTTCTCTTGTGTCTGCTTGCATTCTTGTCAATGGCCCTAGGAATCTGTGTCTCTTTTTTTTTTGCTGCGTCATCTTACTGCATCAGCTCTCTGGGTGGGCGGCGCCACTCCTAGACAGGTTGCGCTTTTTTCACGCTGGGCGGCTCTCCTTACGGGGTGCACTCCTTGCGCATGGGGCTCCCCTGAGTGGCACAGCACTCCTAGCACGCAGCAGCACCATGCATGGGCCAGCTCATCACATGAGTCAGGAGACCCTGGGTTTGAACCCTGGACCTCCCATGTGGTAGGCAGACACTCTATGAGTTGAGCCAAATCCACTTCCCCAGGGTGAACTTTTTGTAAATATTTGAGTGAACAAAAGAATAACTGAATAGTAAATGAACGGATGAGTCTCCTGAGAGCAAAAGTTGGTCCTCAGAGTGGAGATAGAGCAGGGAACCCATGTGAGTCACAAGAAATGACAGCCGGCTCCCGCGCTCGGGGGCAACTGACCGGCAGGACAATCTCGGGAGACCAGGCTGTTTGGAGAGTGTCCAGTTGCAGTGGGCAGGGTGGCACCTCTGCCAAGGGTGCTGGGGCTTGACGTTCAAGAGGCGCAGCCGCGGTGCAGTGGTGCTGGGGCAGCGCCGTGGGGCTCAGGGTGCAGCGTGGTGTGAAAAGAAGGGCGGCTGCTCCTCCCCGGAGGACAGGCCTTGGCCATTGGCCCTGAGGCCTGAGACCCAACAGATGGACCTGGACCGATAGGAGGGAGCCCCCAGGCATGACCACAGCCTGGGCTCCTTGGGGGCTGATGGAAGATTTCCAGGCATTTCTCTTGAGCAGGGTGTGGGCTGCCGAGCCCCACGCAGCCTCAGAGAGGGATGGCGGGGTAGGGGCCTTCCTTGGCGCTGGTCTGGGGCAGACCCTCGGCTGTTCCTAGCCCGGCTCTTCGGGTCCCTGGAGGCAGGGACACGTTAATGACGACCGGGCTTGGAGTTTTGTTTTGAGTTCAGGGCGCTCCAACAGGCAGTCTTCAGCATTGGGAGAGGGGAGTGGGGCAGCCCCATGTGTGTTGAAAGACTGAACGAGGCCTTGGGGCGCTGAGGGATGCCTTGGGTGCAAATCCCACGAGTGAGTTTCCCAAGTGCGGGGAGCGGCTTCTTCACAGCTCCTTGGTCTTTTAGAATGAGGGATACTTGGGAGATGGAACAATTTGGTGGCTCCCAAAGCAGCGACTTGAAAGGCAACATCCCCAGGCTCTCCGCTCTTGCTGAAAGGTACCCTGTTGCTCAAGAAACCCTGCCTTACCATCCTCTCCTTGTGGGCAAGAGGCGTTGTACCTGGACTGTGCTCAGAACCCAAGAAGAGATGTCATGTGGGGGCGTTTTGGGGACTTGGAGTTGTCCTGAATGATGTTGCAGGGTCAGATGCTGGACTTTATATATCCTGCCTTAACCCACTGAATGGACTGGGGGAGAGTGTGAACATCTGGGTAAACTATTATCCACGTGGTGCAGCAGTGCCCCAGAATGTGTTCGCCGAGTGCAATGAGTGTGCCACAAGGATGGGGGAGGCTGTTGGTGTATGAGGAGTGGGGTGGGGGGCTGGGGGGTATATGGGAACCTCTTATGTTTTTTAATGTAACTTTTTTTTGTTGCGATGTATATATCTTTAAAAAAATACAATTTACAAAAAAGATGGGGTGGGGGATGGGGAGTGGGGTATATGGGAACATTTTATGTTTTTTATGTTTTTTAATGTAACATTCTTTGTGATCTATTAACTTTAATTTAAAAAGTGTAAAAAAAAATAACCACTAGGTGAAAAAATAAATAAAATAAAATAAAATGAATCCTCTCATTTAACTCTCTAAACAGTCCTGGGAGAGGGCTTTGCCCCTCCCCACTTGACAGATGAAGGAGCAGTTTCAGAAAGGTCACGTGACTTTCCTGAGTTCATAGAGAGGTGGTGGAAATCAGGTCTGGCTGGTTCCAGGGCCCACACGCCCGCCCCTTATACATGTACTGATACAACTCAATCTGCTTTTAGTTGAGCCCGCTCAGCTAAGAATACCTTGTGACCAAGGCCTTCAACCCAGCACACCTGCCAGGAGGAGGTGCTGGACTCATTCACTGAGCAGATGCTGTTGGAGCAGCTCCCGCGTGCCACGCCCCCACGCCGGCCGCTGGGGAGGCGATGGGAAGCACCCGCCTTGGAGCAGACAGTGGACGCGTGTGAAGGGTGGTCAGCGAAGGCTTCTCGGAGGAAGTGACATTTGAGCAGAGGCCTGAAGGAAGACAGGGAGGAAGTCAGGAAACTTTCTGGGGGAAGAGTGTCCCAGGCAGGGGGACAGCCTGCCGAGTCAAGGAACAGCAAAGAGGCGAGCGGGAGGCGGTGACGTTGGAGCCAGGGGCAGGCGCCGGAGAGTGTAGAGCCACAATAAGGACTTTGGGATTTGCTCGTGAGTCCGAGCAGGCTCTTGGCGACTCCAGGGTGTGTGGGTGCAGGCCACCTCGGGGGCTCCCCTCTCCAGCTCTGAAAACTTGCAGGCTGCCAGGGCTGCGGTTTCTCCTCCAGCTGGAAGCATTCAAGAGAAGCATCTGAGTCGGGCTTTCCTTTCAGAGCCGGTCTGTGGGCTGCCGCCTGCTCGGTGGCCCCCTGCCCACAGCCCTGCACTGCCCGCCCTGCCCTCCCCCTCGCCCCCCATTGGAATGGAAGGACCGTGAGGGTTCCTGACATTTCTACCCAACACGTTCACAGAGGCCAGCTAGCGCTTTCCTCTCCCTTCTCCAGGGAGTTCTCGCCATCAAGAAAATGTCCTTTCTCTCCCTTTTTGAAATGTACTGTTATTTTTCCCACCTCCACGACATCGATGGATTCCCAGTTGGCGTAACTCTATTTCCTCTGATGGAAAAGGTTGCAGGAAGGTTTCTGCCCTTCTCGTGCGCGCACTCGTTTTTATTTCGCAACGTGTAGCGGGCCGCTGGCTGGAGAACAGAGCAGGAAAGAGAAGGGAGAGGGAGGAGAGAGGGGTGGACCAGACTGCGCCATCGACCCCTTCCTCACCTTTGTTTCTCGGCCCGCTGGATGCCTCGGTTTGGGTTTGTCTCCTCTGGTGTCACAGCACTTTGCTCAAAGGCGAGTGGGCAAATGAGAGGGCAGCCCTGTGGCAGCGAGGGAGGCAGAGGAGACCCTCTCTAGCCATCCTGGGCTGGCCCCTCTGCTGTGGGGGCCGTCCTGGCACTGCAGGACGTTGGGTAACACCCCTGGGCTCTTCTCCCTACATGCCAGTAGCAAAGTCCCTTGCCCAACTAGTGTCCACCAAAAATGTCTCTGGACATTGCCAGTGTCCCCTGGGGGCCAAACCATGCTCAGGTGAGAACCACTGGTGTGTACTTCCAGAAGCCCTGGGGGCTGGGAAGCACCTGCACTCGGTGGACTGCAGAGAGGCCCTTGTGAGTCCAGGGCTGGAGCCCACTGGCCCTGACCCACGAGAGACCCTGACTCATAACAGATTTTTTCCCAAAGTGCAGGGTCTGAGGCAGCCCCTCGTGGCCACCCAGGGGGCCTCTCTGTGTGTTCTGGAGGAAGGCGAAGCCGCAGCATCTGCAGTGCTTGCTCTGAAAGGTCAGAAAGGCAAGTGGACCAGCAGAGAAGCTTCCAGAAGCCTCCATGGTCCTGCCACCTTGTACCCTCACAGGCACCTTGGCCCCTTTTGGTGATGGGGGCATTTCCATGTGTCAGAAACATGGACACAGAGAGGAGTCCGAACATTCCTAGCCCCTGGTCCTGGTCCAGGAAGCACGGGGTCCCAAGGTAGGCTGGGGGGCCTTGCAGTTCTTCCAGAAAGCCCCCTCCCATGGCCTCCAAACGACCATGTTTATTTTTAAGTTTTTTTCCCCCAGTTCTTGGCCCTGGAAAAAGTGGAAAAACATACAGTGACCACCCTGTTGGTCGGAGAGGAAGAAAGATTTCACCATCTACTAAGAGAAAACACAGGTTGACGTGTGAGCTCATAAATCACGCCCACGGTTAGGCATTTATGGGTATGAGTCTAAACGGTCTCTTTCCTTTCTCACGAAGAGAATCTGCGCTCTGGCCACTTTGACAAGGCCCCAGGAAGAGGCCCTTGCCCCTGCCTGCTGGGGATTGCTCACGTAAGGCTGTTTGTCCGACAGATCCCGGGCCACCTTCTCGCTCTCCCTCAGGAGGGCAGGGGCCTGGCACCGGGGGACAGGAAATTCTTGCAATCAGAGCAGGAATGGTGCCTTCCTGGGCAGGGGCCGTGGCAGCCCAGGACCGAGGACAGTGCCAGGCACGTAGTGGGCACGTGGTCCGCCTAGAAAGAGCGACTCCTCCCGTCCACATGGCTAGCTTTTCCACGCGGCACATTTCTCATCTCCCCCTGGCAGCCAGATTCCTCTAGGCCCTTGCTCTCTTGCCCCTCTCTTAACCTAACTTGTAGCATGAGGCTATAAAATATGTATCACTCAAATAACAAATGTGTTTTGAGCATCTAGCAGGTATGTGCCACCTACAAAGTGCATGGGGCCTTGGGGTAGGGGGACGAGGCTCTCGGTGGTGAGGAAGGGTAAACACAGGGCACGGCCACCCCCATGCTTCTCTCCCGCGCACCCAGCAGACATGGCTAAGCGATCACCACACGCTGTTCCGGTTGGGCATCGTAGTTCCCTAACTCTTTTTGGTACACAGCTCTGGGCTTCTCCTTGGGAAGGTTGTTCGGTACTTCTCTCGAGGAGAAAGGGGGTTATCAGCTTGACCAGTCAGGTTTGTCACATTGATCCTGGTGACCACTGGGCTAGCAGACAGCCTGGACCAAGCACCCACACGTCCCTCTATTCTGGGTGTCCTGGAAGACACAGCCTCCTCATAATACTAAGAACCTTGAGAAGCAAAGCCACAGGAGATGGTGGTCAGATGAGGCCATGGAAGAGACCAAGGCTCTCTGCAGTGCTGCTGCACCTCCCAAAGGCAACCTCAGGGACTTCCTGGAGGAGGTGATGTGCCAGTGAGCTGTCTCACCTCTTCTTGGGCATCTTTGACCAAATGACAACCCCAAATCCCTGCTTCCCCCAAGACCTCCTTGCTGTCCAGCCTCAGCGACCAGCACACAGCCTCTTGCCCACCCTGAGCCTGGGCTGCTCTCACCCTAGCTTCTTCCGTGGCTGGCTCCTTCCCATCCTTCAGCTCCAAGCTTGAATGCCTCCTTCTTGGCCAAGTCGCCGAAGTCTTCCCATGGGTCTCTATCCCAGCCCCTTGTTTACTTCCTTTAGGGTTGTCTAGACGATGCTCTGGCCTGGCCTGCTCACCACTGTCGCCTCCACACGAAGTGGCAGGTGCACTGGCAATCCTTGGCTCAGATCTGTTTAAAGAATGAAGCTCCAACAGCTCAGTGGAAGGCGTGGGTCACCAGGCAAGGTGAGCGAGGGTGGCCGGAGGCCTTTCGAAGCCTCTCTGTAGACTCTCCAATTCCCTGAAGGCTGCGCAGAATCCCGGGAGCCCCTCCAGGGTTGCCCCTGTCTCTGCCACTGGGGAAACCTGCAAGCTCCCCGCGTCCCCCTGCAGCGGGCTTGCCTCTGCATTGGTCAGCGGGGGCTCAGCTTTCCCCAGGCAGGCGTCGGAGGCAAGCACTGGCATGGCCACTCCATCGGGAAATTGTGTCCCCTTGACGTGGATTAACAGAAACGCCAGCCTCTCCGTAGAGCTCTCGTGGCCCGACCTGGTGCCAAGCACGCACGGGCCTTTCCTCTTTAGTTCTCACAACAACCTGGTGTGATGCAGTTATTATTAGCCCCATTTTACGGATGGGAAAACTGAGGCTCAGGGAGGTGATGCCATCTTTTTATAGAGCGGGGTGGGGGAGAGGATCAGAAGCCGCGGGTTCAGGGCTGGGAGGCCAGTAGGCCGGTGAGCCAGTAGGCTGGGCTCGAACCCAGGACTGCGCTGGCCTCTTCTGTCCCAGCAGCGTCCATTCGGACGGTCTCCCCTAAGTATCTCAGCACGGGGTGGGAGGGCCTGGCGCAGAGTCAAGGGCTCACCCCATGCTTGGGCGCAGAGCTGGGGCCCTCCGTTGGCCAGGAGGGTCCCCCGAAGGTCTGCTAATGCTCCAAGGGAAGCTCAGGGCCGCAGCCATTCCCGGGTCCCGGGCCCTGAGCAGGAAGCCTCCTGGACGCACACTGGGAGCCTGGCTGGCGGCTTTTCTGGATGGGTCTCCTGGCGGCCCGAGTCCCGCAGAGCCTGGAGCAGTGCCCTCCGCAGCCACCTTCGTCCCCACACCTCCTTTGCAGCCCCCAGCCAGTGCCCGACCCTGCCCCCGGCCCCCGTCTCTGCAGCCATCTCATGCGCGGCTGAAGCCCAGACTCCTCTGGGTCTATTCCTTCTGGAACTGCTGAGGCCCCCAGACCGCATGTGGGAACCCCAGGACTGTGTGCTTTCCCAGCTGTGAGGCCCCGTCCAGCTTCACCCACCCTGGGCCTGTCCTGGGCCCCCAGGAGGCCGGGCATGGGGTTGGGGCCGCCCTCCCCCAGCATGACTTGTCTGGAGATCCTTCACCGCCGTGTTCCCTAGGAGGTCCCATTCAGAGGTTCCGGATGGGTGTGAGTTTGGGGAGCACGCCACTCAACCCCCCACACGGGTCGTTGGGACAGGGGCTGGCTCTGTGCTTCCCCAGGGTCCCCAGGGCTGCCCCGAGGCCCAGGCACCCCCAGAGGAGAAGCCCGCGTGGGCAGGCAGGGTGTCCATCTGCTCTTGACCCTGAGGACATCTGGTTCTGGCTCGGGGGTGTTGGCCCGCGGCCCCCCACGTTCTCCAGGGCGTCTTCTCAGAGGGCCCCGCTTTGCCTTCTTCTCTTCTGAGGCTTGACGGCGGGAAGGCGACCTTGGCTTCTGGGCCATGATGATAATAGTAATGATGAATTTTTACTTTGTTTTCCATTGTTTTTTTAAAAACTCGTTTTGTTGCTGCAGAGGCACCCCAGGGCCAGGAAAGCGTCTCCAGGGCCTTGCTGGGCTCGCAGGGCGGACAGAGGCGCCATTGTCCACGGGCCGGCGGCCCCCGGGGAGGTGCAGGTCTCCGCGGCTGGGGCCGGGCCGGGCTCAGCTGCCCCCGGAACAGGCGTTGCTGGGCAGTGGGCTGCAGAGTGCACCCCGGAGAGTGCTAAGCCCAGGCGGGAGTGAGACCTGCTTGAAAATGCCCGGATTTGCATGGACTCACAGAGAGCCGGGGAGCTAAGTCTTCTCTCTTTCAGGATCCAGATTATCATAATCAGGCCCTCGGAGGGGAGGCCTGTGACAGCTCACGCCCCGGGAACGGAACCAAGAGAGGGACATACCGGCCAGGCGCGCCTTCCTCCCGTGCTCGGCCAGCAGCCAGCGCAGCCAGAGGCTCTGCCCTCGTGGAGCCCCCATTCATGGGGGGGTGACAGGCAAACAGGACGTTCTGGGCTGCCAGGCCTGCAAACAGAGGTGTGGAAGGGCCGGAAGGGGCAGGGAACGCAGGTTTGGGGTGCTCCTGCTTCTCCCTGTGCCCCCACCTCCCCATCTAGGCCTCTCTACCCTCTTTCCCCTGCAGCAGCCCCACCCCGGGCTCCTGGGTTCCTCCCTGCACCCCCGCCCCCACAGAAGTGAGCTTTGCAAAGCGAGGCGAAGGAGTTGGTTTTGGGGGGAGCTGCACGGGACGGGCCGGCACGCCCGGCGAGGGTCCCCTGATTGAAGATGACGGCGACTTAGCCCCTGCACAGCCCTGGAGTCTGCCGGCCTCACCTCTGCCTCCCTCACTTCCTGCACCCTCCCTCGGTGGTTTCCAGGGAATGGCCGCAGCGGGCACAGGGCCACTCTCGGACCCCTGTCGGCCCGGCTGGCCCCCATCGGCTGAGCCCAGCAGACCTCCCTCCTGGCCGCCCCCTGATGAGGGCCCAGTGTGCTCCTGGGGGCCACTGGGAGAGGCTCCCCTGCAAACCCTCTGTTCTTAGAAAGTCACACCCAGCTCTGGAGACCAAAACTGATTTCCGCCCGTGAAGGGCCCCTGACCCCGGGCCGAGGGCCCTGGAGGAACGTCACCTGCTCACCCAGGAGGAAACGGAGGCCGGGCTTTCTAACTAGAATCCGGAAGACCTCGGGGAAACTCACGGGCACCGCTTCTGGAGGCTTCTGAAGCCGCTGGCGCGTGGCCGGGCATATATTATTTACTCAATAAATATTTGAGTAAACAGCACAATAATAATCGTAACGCTAACGATGATGCCCTCGACTGAGTGCTTACTAGGGCGGTGGCTCTACCTGCTCAGCACTCTGCTCCGAAGGGGGAGACAGCCCCCTACCTGCTGGTGGCAGCCCCGAGCACGTTAGGGCTGTGGGCAAGGGGACAGAGATGGGCGGGGGGCTGCCCCAGCCCTCTGGGAGCCCACCGGCTGCCTAGAAAGACAAGATACCGGAAAAGTCTATGCCAATAAGGGTTAAACAGCCGTTCGATACAACAATAGAGGAGATATTCCAGGCAGCCCGTGATTAATTGCCCAGCGCATCGACGGGATGATAAATGTTTTAGGAACTCAGAGGAGGGAGCCATTTCTCCAAGTCAGGCAGCGCAGACAGACACGGGGGGCTGCTGCGCCCTTTCAGAGGGACCCCGGGGGCTGCCATCTGAGGAGGTGATTGTCTGGGGGACACAGTGGCAGGTGTAGGGGACAATCTCACGTATTTCCCTTTTTTAAGGGATTGTTCTGTTAGTTTTTCGCGTTGTCACTTGCGATAGTTTCTTGCAAACCAGCTCGTTGGAGAAAACGAGGTGCGGCGAGAGCAACCCTGAAAGAGCCCCTTCGGCTGCTTAGCCTTCTCCAGGGCCAGCCGCCCACCTGAACTCGCCCCTTTAAAAATGGCCCTGGCATTCGGCGTGTGCCTTCTGCGGGGAAAGGGCGAGCGTGCTGGCACCGAGCCCCTGAGCAGCTGGGGCCGCTCTCCCCTGGCGGATGGGCCCGCCCAGGATTACAAAAACACAGCATTTTGTGCGTGACAGCGATAAGACGGACAAGTGTTTGGATTTTGCCTGAAATTTTAAGAGGCTGGAGCCGAGACGTTGCTTTGAAGCTCTCAGGACCCCGGGTTGCGTTCAGCTGCGGCATCCGTTAAGAAAGCAGCCATTTCCTCCCAGCCAGGACCATAAATTGGCTCCCGGATGCCCCAGGCTTTATCTCATTAAATCGAGTTGCTCTCTTTAATGGGTCTGGGCTGTTTTTCTCTCTGAGCAAGGTTATCTGACTGTTGGGAAGCTCGACCAGGAAGGGGTAAAGGCTGCCGTCTGCAGGCTCCCGTGAGGCGACCCACGTCTCCCAAAACGCAGATAATCCAGGAAAGCAGCCCCCTCCCCGGGCCGTGTGTGCGGGTGGGCAGCTGTCCCAGCCCCCCCCCCGGGCCGTCCGTGGCAGCGGCCGAGGGGGAGTGGGCCCAGAGCCAGGAGAGGCCCGCAAGGCAGGGCGGTGGGCACGGAATTCGCCACGGTGGCCTCTCACTCTCTGCCCACTCCCCCAACCTATTCGATTTGAATCTCTCGTGGGTAAGTGGCACCTGCAAAGCCCACCTCCGCCATCGCCACGAGATAGTCGGAATGCACGCCCCTGCGCCGCCCTTCACGGGGGCTGCTGGGAGAGGCCACTGCCGGCAGCGGGTCGGTGGAGGAGCCAAGGGCCAGGCTCTGGGGCCAGAATCCCCGCCAAGTCTCGACGGCCCCACGCGGCCTCGGGCAAGTTCCTCGGCCCCTCGGTTTCCTCGTCTGGAAAACGGGCCTGCGAGGAGGATTCACCAAAAAGACACCGAGCGGGTCCCCGGCAGAGGTGGCAGCAGGGGTGCCGTCGGGCAAGAGTGCTGAGGCAGGCGTCCATCTGCTCCCATCGGCCTCTCGTTGTTAGCCCGACCCTCTCTGGGTGTTTGCCCAAACCCTCGAAAGGCGCAGCCACGTTCTCCTTTTCCTAACGCCCCTGCCGGGGCGGGGAGCAGGACGTTCTCCAGGAGGGGGCAAAGTGGATTCGCTTGCCCTGGAGAGCCCGGGCCAGAAGGGGGAGCCTGGGAAGGGCCGGGGATGCCAGTGGGGCTCTGTGGGTCCAGCCAGGGCCTGGCCCTGGCCCAGAAGCACAGGGGAGTCTGGCCAAGGTGGCAGGTGGGATTGGGGGAGGAGAATTTCCAGGCTGGCCCCAGAGGTAGCAACAGGCTTGTGTTTACAAAGCAGTCGGGAGTGGTGGTGGGAGGTGGTGGAGGGGAAGGGTCTGTTGTTCTTTTAAATTAAAAATAAGTTCCAGGAAGCAGATGTGGCTCAACTGATAGAGCGTCCGCTTACCATATGGAGGGTCCAGGGTTCGATACCCAGGGCCTCCTGACCCATGTGGTGAGCTGGCCCACGCACAGTGCTGCCACACGCAAGGAGTGCCGTGGCACACAGGGGTGCCCCTGCATAGGAGTGCCCTGCGCTCAAGGAGTACGGCCCACTTGAAAAGAGCACAGCCTGCCCAGGAGTGGCGCCGTACACACAGAGAGCTGACGCAACAAAAAAGAGACGTAGTTTGCAGTGCCGCCGGATAATGCAAGCGGACACAGCAGGACACACAGCGAATGGACACAGAGAGCAGACAACGGGGGGGGGGGGGAGAAGTAAATTAAATAAATCTTTAAAATAAATAAATAAGTTCCGTATATTGGTGGTCCCCAGGGAAGGCAGCCTCGTGCTGAACGTGCCGCCGCCCCTGGGAAGCCCACCCTCCCGGGAATCACCTCGCGGATTGCCTGTCCCCAACCAGCGAGCCCATCAGCGCTTTGAGCTGTTGGAGGAAAACAGTGTCCAGCGAGATGCCCTCGCACACAGTGCCTCAGGCCGGGAGGCCGGAAGGAAGTCCGAGGGGGCACCTTCCAAGGCGGGGGCACAGCGCTCTCCAGCAGCCAGGCTGGTGAGACGTTCCCAGAAACTGGAACAAAAACGGCGCCCGAGGTCCCCGGCCCCACTGGCCCCAGAAAGGCGAGCGTGCCTTGCCCAGCCCAGAACACGTCCAGGGACTGCCTGTCCCTTCCTGCCAGCCCACCGGAGAGAGTCCAAACCCCCTGCCCTGGTCTCCAAAGCCCTTGCTGGGGGGCCAGGAAACACGGCGGGCAGGGCAGGCGCCAGGGCCAGCAGCGCCAGCCCCCAGGCCCAGCAGCGCCAGCCCCCAGGCCCAGCTGGCAGCCACTTCCCCCCTGTGCCAGTTCTCCTTCTGGGCAGTGGTCACCACGGAGGCAAAGGCTTCCTCCATAGTTATGGTCATGAGGATGGCATGAGAGGCCACGTGTGGCTGCCCCACTGTGCCTGGCACATAGAGAGCGCTCGGTGAGCATGAATTCTTAGTGTTACCCCCGTTAGCTTCTGGGGGCTGCCATGATAAAGTGCCACACCCTGAGTGGCTTAAAACAAGGAGAGCGTGCTGTCCCTCAGGTCTGAAGGCCAGACGTCCAAAGTCGGGGTGGCAGCAGGGTGCGCTCCCTTAGAACTTGGGGGGCAGGCGTCTTCTTGGCCTCTTCCAGCATTTGCTGGCCATCCTCAGCCTGTAGCCATGTCTTCGCATGGCCGCGTCCCCCCTTTTTTGGAGGACCCCAGTCATACTGGATTGAAGGCCCACCCAACTCCGGTGTGACCCCATCCTCACCAATTGCACCCCAGCGACCCTATTTCCAAATGAGGCCCCTCTCTGAGGTCTGGGAGTTGGGCCTTCAGCATATTTTGGGGGGACCTGATTGAGCCCACCACATTTCCTTTCCAGGCTTTTCTTCCCGTTCACCGACCTCCCCCCAGGCCCCTTTCGGGCAAGTCCATAAAGAGGCGGGGGCTGCACGCTGAGTGGGTGGCAGGCAGATGTCTCCCGTCACCCCTTTTCAACGGAGGCACAGGCCCCCTTTTCCTGTGTTAGGACATAGGACTGGAGAGGCAGAGGAGCTTGCCGGGGCCGCACAGCCGGGTCAGCCCCCCACACGTGGGCCCAGGTCTGCCTTCTCTCCCCACCTCGCCTCTTTGTCTCTTACTAAAATGCCTTTCTCTCCCCCCAAAACCTCTGCCACGCGCCTGGGCCCCTCCCCCTTTCTTTCGACCAGCCCCACTCGAACGCCACTTCCCTTTGTGCCGTCTTGGTTCCCCCAAACGGATCCAATCTCCCCTGACCACCTTTCCCACTGGCCTTCATCAGGGCCAAGTGGAAGTGTGTCTGGCTTCCACCCAAGGACACAAGCCCCTTGCAGGAAGTTGTCACAATGGAAATCACATGAGTCTCATGACCTTGGGTGGTGTATTAGTCAGCTAAAAGGGGCGCTGATGCACAATAGCAGAGATCTGTTGGCTTTTATAAAGGGCGTTTATCTGGGGTAGAAGCTAACAGTTATCAGGTCATAAAGTATAAGTTACATCCCTCACCACGTGTTGGGGCCAGATGGCTGCCAACGGCTGGCAAGAGTTCAGGCTTCTTGGGTTCCATTCTTCCCAGGGCTCCTTCTCTCCAGGCTCAGCTGCTGTGCTTGCGCCACAAGGCCAGCTGTAGACTACCAGGCAAACAGCTCTGTCTCTCTCCCCGGGGCTTCTGCCGTGTCCAAGGAGCCGTCTCTATTCCTCTGTGTTCTTCCCCTGTGTGTTCACTTCCCAGGCTCCAGCTCAAAACTCCAGCACCAAAACTCCAACTCTGTCCTTCGCCAAGTCTTTTATCTGTGAGTCCCCCTACGAATGTGGCCCAATCAAAGCCCTAATCATAATTTAATCACACCCAGGTACAGACCAGGGTACAAACATAATCCGATATCTATGTTTGGAATTTATAACCATATCAAACTGCCACAGGAGGCCCCTGCTCTCCACCTTCCAGGGGTCCTCACAGACCCCCAGGACAGCAGCTTCAGCAGGTGCCCCGAGCCGTCCAGAGGGACCCGATTCTCAGCAGGAATCAAGGGCCCATGCCAGCGCATGCCTCTTCTCTCCTTAGAGTTCCTTGGCGGCTCCTATGCAGAGAGAAAAGTCAAAAGAGGAGAAAGATGAAAAGAAAGATAAAGAAGAGGAAGAGGATGAAGATGCAGGAGAGGAGAAAATGGTGGTGAAGACCAAGAAGAAGGGATGGGAACAAGGCAGGGAGGAGGAATGGTGAGGGAGGCAGAACACCCTTCAACGGGTCGGGGCGTGGGAGCAGGGTGCGGCTGCTGCCCCCACCCCCGCCCCGCAGGGGCCCTCACCAGGTGAGGCCTCACCTGGAGCGCCAGAGTAGAGCTGGAGGAAGGAGGCTCCTTCCCGTCCACCGCAGGTGTGGACAGTGTGGTGGAGGGTGACGGCTGCTGACCCCGGTCCTGTCCAGGTTGGGTCCCTGTTTCACCGAACAGGCCACGGGCTGTTGTCTCTCGGCCCAGCACAGACTGTCCACCCCGCGAGAGGCTCAGAGGCGGAGCGAGAATGTTCTGGCCACGCTGCCGTGCCTGCACAGGCCCCTGGGCTGTGGCTCCGGCACGCAGATCAGTCCCTGCCTCGTCAGCGATGGAGAGGACACTGGGAGGCCGTGTGCGCGGCGGGGGGGCGAGCTCCGCGGGGCTCAGCTTCTCCCCCTCCTGGACATGCCCTCCCGCCGTCGCCCCTTCACTGTCCACGGCGCCCCGTCCACCTGTTCGCTTGGCACCTCCCTGTCCCGCCTGCCCTCCACGCAGCTCCTGCTGGCTCTGTCCCCCTCCCCATGACACAACTGCACCTGCCTCCGCCCAGTACCACGGCTCTGGGTCATGGACCGCCGTCCTCCCCACGATGGCCACGGTGATCTTTGTGTGTATGTGTTCCAATAATTAAAATACAAAAATGGTTCACAACTTTATTGAAAGAAATTTGAAAATATGGTGATCTTTTAAAACTGGAAAGCAAGCGCGTCCCCTCCCCCACCCTGCTTGCTGAAAAACTCCTTCTGCCCATCCCACCGTGCTGGGAATGGAGCCCGGCCTCCTCCCCACAGTCCGCAAGGCCGCTGCTGCCAGCTCGCCTCCCGCCACCCTCCCCTGCTCACTGCCCCCGGCCTTCCTCAAATCCCCCCAGCACGTTCCACCCCAGGGCCTTTGCATGGCTGTTGCCTCTGCTCAGGCGCCCTCTCTCCCATAGCTCTTGCAGCCATGCCTCCTGCACAATGAATCCTACCTCTCTGGGCAGGTCCTCCACCCGCCATCCACTCTGCATGTGTCCACCCTACCTGCACACCCGCCGCACACTCACATACACACACACACACTCACATACACCCTCGACTTGGAGACTGGCATGGCCCTGGCCATGAGAAAGGAGACATGGACCCTGACTCAGCTGGTGCAAACGGCAATGGGGAAACGCCAGGCCACGCCTCCCGCCACCAGGTCTGCTTGTTTACCTGTCTGTCTACCTGCGTACGTGTTTGTGCGACCCTCACTGGACTGTCAGCCTCACCAGGGACCACATCCCTGCAGCCCACACACAGGAGGGACCCCTCAAATGTGGACCAGCCCACGCCCCCCAGGACCTCCCAGGAGGGCCAGGCCTGTGACCTCTGGCCTGGCCGGGGGCCGCTGCCCTGCTCCCTTCCCAGCTCGAGAAGGGCCCTTCCCCTAGGGCCAGGCCCCCTGGGGACATGGGGGCGGTTGGCTGGGAGGCCGCCTGGGGACTTGTGCCGAGCGCAGCCCCCGCGTCTGCAGCCCGGCAGTGACTCACTGGGGAACGGGGTGAGTCATCCTGGCTCGGCTCGGATGCCAGCCGCACACCGATGAGAAGCGTCAGGGACACACGCGGCTAGCGCAGCGTGTGGGCGGGCGGCCCTGGAGAGCACTGCCCACACACACACATACCCAAACAGACACTGCACACACTCAGCACACACTCGTGTTCACACACAGGCTCACACGTGTACAGACACACCAGGTACTTGTATATACATACTCCTGTTCACACACACCCTTGTGCATAAACACTCCTGTTCACACACACATACACTTGTACAGACACACCATGCACACTTGTACATACTCACTCCTGTTCACACACACACTTGTACACACTCCTATTCACACACTAACACCCATGCATGCTCACACACAAACATGCCGACAATCACACAAACATACACAAGCCTCAATGCTCACACCTATGGGCTCACACATGCACACACTCGCCCGGATATGCCCACTGACACACGTGCTCTCATGCACGTGGACACAGCCCTGGGCATCCAGGACAGAGTAGGTGGATGTGAGCACAGGCCACAGAGGGTCACCGCTGAGAGGGTCAGCAGGTCGTCAGGGCACAGGCCCCCTGGGCTGGTCCAAACTCACCTCCCCAGGGGGCCCCCACCCCAGGCTGGTCCAGCCTCCCCTGCCGCAGGTCCCACCCCAGGCTGGTCCAACATCATCCCCCATGGGTCCCCCCACACTGGGTTGGTCCAGCCTCACCCCCCACGGGTCCCCCCCTGAGCTGGTCCAGCCCCTCCCATGGGTCCTACCCCCCCCACCTGGCTGAAGAGCTGCAGCAGCACATGGACACGAGGTCGTCGTCTCCCTCTGCCCTGCCACAGGCTCATCAGCAGAGCCCAAGGGGCAGGTGTCCCCAGGACCCCAAAGGCCAGAGCAGCCCTCCTGCTCCAGGGCAGCGTTACCTGGGGAGGATGGGCAGGGAAGGAAGCACACCTGGCTCTACCTGCGCGGAGCTTTCTGGAACGTGCAATCTCCTCCTTCGTGCCTGTGTTCAGGGAAGCGTCAGCGTGGGCCCACTCTCTTCCTCCCCCCTCCGCCTTCTCCCCTGCATCTTCCCTCTCCCCTCCTTCATCCCTCCCTCCCTCCTTCCTCCTTCCTGGTTAAAAATGTGGGCTTTGTAACTGGGTTCCTCCCCCAGATCCCCGCATGCCAGCTATGCACCGCGGCAAGCCCTCTGCGGCTCTGTCCTCGTCTCCTCGCCCGCACGTCGTGGAGACTAACACCATCCCACAGGATTAGACGAGTGCCAAGTGCTCAGAGCTGTGCCTGCTGCCTGCTGGTGCAGGCGGGCTGGCGCGGCCTGGGATTGTGACCGTGCCTCAGACAAGCACGCCCCGGGCCTCGGTCCACGCTCCGTCTCCCTTCGAAGTCTGAGAGCAGAGCCAGCCGGCCGGTCAAGGGCTGCCGCCGAGCTGGGAACCAGGTGGGGTGGGGGCAGGTGCAGCCCTGGGATTTCAGGAAGAAAGCTGAGCAGCTATCTGGATGGTGGACTAAAGACAAAGGCCCCAGGTAAACACAGCATCGCTTTCCAGAGTTATTCCTGCAAACAGCGTGGGGAAGGGTGGTCAGCAGTGACTCCAGGGCCAGCGGGGACTCACTCACGTGTCCCTCTCTTCAGCCTATCTCCAGGTGGAGGTACAGAATGCCTTTTTTTCTTATGTCTCTCCCATCCCCATCCCAACCCCTGATTGCCGACAACAGAAACCCAATTCAAATGTGGCTCAAGGAAAAACAGATCTCCTCTGGGTCTGTGGTCTCCTCTTTCATCTCTTCCCACATCATTGGACTTAGGGCGCACCTAAGGCAGGCTGGGCTCATTTCAAGATCTTTCATTTACTTGCATCTGCAAAGACCCTTATTTCAAATTCTGAGGTTCTGGGTCCCATGTTTTGGGGGTACACAATTCAACCCACTTTGGGGGGGTGCTTTATTCAGGGGTTATTTACAAAATTCTACATTAGTGAGAAGACAGTTCTGAGATGGAGACAAATGCATTCATTCATTCATTCAAATGTCTATTAGGCACCCACCAAGCCATGACACTGTGCCAGATGCTTGGCGATCCGACAGTGGCCCAGGCCACGCCCTGCCTGCGCAGCTCATCCAGGCCGGCTGGGGCACTGCTGGGGAGCTGGCAGTGACCCACTGCAGGAAGGGAGGCAATGGCTCACCTAACAGGCTGAGATGGCTGCCTCCCCGATGATCAAACGTGTCCAGAGCAGGGGGGGTGGGCAGCAGCTCTCGAGAGGTGGGCAGGCAGGCGGTAGGCCTGGGGCGTGGGGCCCAGGGGAAGCGTGTTCTAGTTGTGAGGAGTGGCACGTGGGGAGACCCAGAGGCTAAGGTTAGGCTCCATGCCAGCAGGGCAGGTGCTGGCCCTCGGGCAACGAGCACATGGAGAAGGATTGGGGGAAGGTCCGCAGGGGCCAAATCCCAGGGCCTTGTTGGCCAACAAGGGGCATCTGGAATCCACTGTGGTGGCACTGAGGACCCACAGATGGCTGCGAGCTGGGGAGATGCCCGGCAGGGGCAAGCAGTAGACTTGGGAGAGCTCCAAGGAGGGCAAGGGGGAGCCTTGCTGGGGGCCGGTGGTCTGGGTGGGCGTTGGGGGGCATGGGGGGAGTTGGCACAGCAACAGCCTGAAGGCCAGGCCAGGAGAGGCAATGGGCTGGCTGTGGAGGTGAAGGGGACAGGAGGGGACGCCGATGCTGCACGTTTGAACGTGGGCAACTGGGTGGACGGTGGCTCACTGAAGAGGGGGCAGGGGGGATTGAGGGGAGACCGTCAGTCCCTTGGTGAGCAATGGAATTCTCCAGTGGGGGCCCCAGATTCTGACAGTGGTGGGCGGGCCCCTGGAGGAGAGGTGGAGAGCCCACCCCGGTGGGCAGGGAGGCTGGGGTCTCTTGGGTGGTCTTTGGGGCTGCTGAAAGCTCTGCGCTGAGTCAGCTCGAGCCCAGAGGCCCCAGAACTTCAGAAGCAGCGTGTTCACCACAGCGTGTCTGAGCCAGCAGAGCGAAACCTCACCCTGGAGCCAGGCCCTCCCAGGGCCCCCGGCTCCGTGCTCCTGGGCTCCAGCTCGGTGGTCTAGCCCGCAGCCCACGACCACCTCGTGAAACCAGAAGGCGTGACGAAGCCTTCCTGCAGGGGTCCCGCCCAAGCACTGCCTCCACAGGGCCCCAAAAAGGAAGAGAGGCCCCCGGCAGGGAGATCCTAGAGCCCCAAATCCGCCCCGTGAGATGGCCTGTCCAATGGGCTCCCTGTTTATTGGGGTTAATCTTGCGTGTAAAGGGTTGGGGGGGGGGATGTCCCTGGGACAACCAGGAAGTGGGCCAAGCTCAGGTGGTGGACGTACTTTAAGAGAACTACATGCACACGCATGCACACACCCTCACACGCATGCACGCACCCTCACACGCATGCACGCGCCCTCACACGCACGCACGTTCCTTGAGCAGAATCCCTGTTCACAGGAGAAAGAGAGGAGAGAGGGAGGGAGGGAAGGGGAAGGAAGGGAAAAGAAGAGTAAAGGAGGATAGGGAAGGGGAGGAAAGAGATGAGATAGATGAGGAAAGGAGAGGAGGGGAGGGGTGGGCAGGGGAGAGGAGAAAAGTTGCTGAACTTAGAGACCACAAGGAACCCTTTCCCGTGGGTAGAGTCTCTGCCGTTCTCGTCCTCCCAGCAGCCTACCTTTGCCCACTGACCCCTGTTGGCCTTCTTGACCCTGGTGGAGAAAGGACTGCCTTCAAGAGTCTTGGAGAGGGAAGCGGATGTGGCTCAACTGATAGAGCATCTGCCTACCACATGGGAGGTCCACGGTTCAAAACCCGGGCCTCCTGACCCATGTGGAGCTGGCCCACGTGCAGTGCTGATGCACACGAGGAGTGCCGTGCCATTCCCCTTGTAGGGGAGCCTCATGCGCAAGGGGCATGCCCCGCAAGGAGAGCCACCCCACACAAAAAAAGTGCAGCCTGCCCAGGAGTGGCACCGCACACACAGAGAGCTGATGCGGCAAGATGACACAACAAAGAGACACAGATTCCTGGTGCCACTGACAAGAATGCAAGTGGACAAGGAAGATCACACAGTGAATGAACACAGAGAGCAGACAATGGAGGGGGGGGGAGAGAAATAAATAAAAAATAAATATTAAAAAATATATATCAAGGGTACCTTCATTTGTCACTTTAAAATTTAAAAAAAAAGAGTCTTGGAGAGAGCTGGCTCCTGGCACATACCCATCCGTGCCCCCTGATGGAGCACCCACATGCTCCAGAGATGCTGCTTCCCCTCCTCCCCGAGGCTCAGAGTCCCACAGAACCCCTCTCCCCCACCATAGCAGGGGCGCAGACTTCCCTCAGGGTCTGCAGTGGGTGGTGACCAGGGGCCAGTGTGCCACACGGGACCAGAGACCGAGCTCGTCCTCCACGTCAGACATGGGACTGAGCCTTCCGTGTAATTGTGTCATGTCATCTGCACAGCAGCACCTGCTTCTAGCAGGAACTCAACAAATACGAGTTGCATGAATGAAGCTCCCCATCAGGTAGGTACTATTAGCCCCATTTTATGAATGAGGAAACTGAGTCAAGAGAGAAAGAGATTTGCTCAAGGTCACACAGCTGGTAAGTGCTGGAGCCAGGACACAGACCTAGTTCTGTTAACCACAAGCCAGTTGTACTTGTCTCCCGTTGCTGCCATAACAAATTAACACCCACTTAGAGATGAAAAGGACACAAACTTACTGCATAGTTCTGGAGGCCAGAATTCTGAAATGAGTCTCAATGGGCTAAAGTCAAGGTGTCAGCAGGGCTAGGTTCCTTTCTAGAGGCTCAAGGGGAGAACCATTTTCGTGCAATTTCCTGTTTCTAGAAGTTGCCCACATTCCTTTGTCCATGGCCCCTTCCTCCATCTTCAAAGCCAACAGCAGAGCATCTTCAGATCTCTCTTTCTAACTCTGACTGTCCGCTACCTTCTCCTTATAAGGACTCTTGTGGTGACATCGGGTTCACCAGATAATCAGGATCATCTTCCCACCTCAAGGTCTGTAACTTAATCACATCGACAAAGTCCCTTTTGCTGTATAAGGTAACATAGTCACAGGTTCTGGGGATTAGGACATGGGCATCATTAGGGGACATTATTCTGCTACCACAGCAGTGCTCAAAGCTGCTTCCCAACCAGGGTCTCTGGGAAGTTCCTAGCACAGCCCAGATCTATTTGCAGGTCTCTTTGTCTAAAGATCCAGGAGGATTTGGCAAGACTGGGTTCAACCGTCCTAATGAAAACCTCCAATGAGGCCCTAGGGGAGGAGGGCAAGTTTGCAAGATGCGTGCCAAAGGGCATTTGGGGCAGAGAGGGAGGTCAGCGTGGTTGGAGTGCAAGATGCAGAGGGTAGGATTTAAATGAGAGGAGAGCGAGGTGGGGCTGGTGAGGTCTGCAGAGGTGGAGAGCTGAGGGCCCTGCAGAGGTCTGAACTGGGGGAGACACCATCAGCATCGTCTTCCAGGGGCCTTGATGAAGCTGTGTGTTTGATGGCGGGAGACTGGAAGCTGAGGTTCCTGATGGAAGGCTTTGGGGTAGTTGGGAAGCAATGACGGCTATATCTAAGTAGCAATTGTGAAGGTGGAGGCGGGGGGAAGCATTCAAGAGCTAGATGGAGGGATTGCTGACTAATACAGCAAGAGAAGGGTTGACAACTCAGGCCATGAGCACCCAGGTGAAAATCAGGTTGGTGGTAGACTGAACGCCTTGCCCTTTTGTGATAGTCAGTGAGGTGCAACTCTGCTTGCCTTGGTCCCCCAGATAAGCCAAAGCAGCCCGTTGGCTCCAAAGACGGCCAGGTGAGCCGTGCTCCTCCCTCCCTGGGCCTCTAGCTCTCCAGGCTGAACTCTGCCACAGGGGTTGCTTTGCTATAGGACCACACCCCACCACTAAATTCTTCAAACCTGCTTGGCAAAGAGGTCCATGAATGTCATGGGCCAGAATGGAATCTCCGATTCCAACCCGAAAAAGGAGACAGTAGAAGGGAAAGCTGGAAACATATTTTTTCCCTAAGACTAACCCTAACTCCAATCTGAACCCTAAACTAACATAAGGTTGACTTCAGCCTGACTGGAAACCTAACTCTAACACCACCCACAAGTCAACTGAACCCAACCCAGGCTCAACTTCATCTTTAACCCGGGTTCTAAACCCAACCCAACCCAACCCAACCTTAATCCTGTCTCAACCCAACCCAACCCAATTCTAATTTGAACTGTAATCTTAACCCTAAGCCCCGCTCTAACTGCAACCCGAACTCAAACCCAAACCAGCCTGGTTCCACCTTAACCCTACATCTTACCTCAGTCCTAAACCTAGTACACTCCAACTCAACCCAACCCAGCTCTAAACTGGACTCTAATCCTGGTGGAGACAGAGCCAGGCACCCCACAAAAGACGTGTTCAGGCCCCGTCCCCTGGTCCTGTGGGGGAGAACCCCTTGGTAAACAGGACCTTTGACAATGTTACTAGCTACGCTGAGCCCGGCATGAAGAGGGTGGGCTTAATCCAACACAGCGCAAGTCCTTATAAACAAAGGAAACTGGACACAGAAAGAGAAGCCACGGGGAGCAGTCAAAAGCTAGAAGTCAACAGAGCCCAGAGGAAAAAGGAGAAGACGCGGCCACGTGCCAGCAAAGCCAAGGTACCCCGACATTGCTGGCCACCAGAAGGCCCCGATCTGGGGGGAAGCCAGCCTGCCAGGCTCTGAGGCCCTGAGCCAACAGATTCCCGTTTTAAGCCAATCCGTCGTGCGGTATTTGTTTCTGCAGCTGAGAAACTAAAACAAACCCTAACCTAAACCTAATTTCACTCCAACCCTAACCCCAGAGCAAACGCAACCTGACTCTGACTCCGAGAAGTTTTCTGCTGGTGACATCTCAAAACGCCTTGCAGGGCTTAGGAAGCAAGTCCCTGAGCTTTGCGTTAAAGCAGAGACGCACTTCTGGGCCCATTTTCCAGATGGGTGAGAGGAAACAAAGTGAGCCCAGGAGTGCCGCGGAATCCGGGGTCCCGGCCGCCCGGGGCGAGGCTGGTGCCCCCACAAGCCGGGCCTGGTGGCACAGCCTTCGCCTGGGCCGTCCGTGGGGCTCCCAGGCCTCCCCTCCTAGGCCCGCCTCCAGGACCCCAGGGGAGCAGCGTGGAGACACACTGTGCAGGGGGCTGGCGCCTGCTGTGGCTTAGGCTCACCTTGGCGTGTTCAGAAAAGTTTAAGGAAGCTGGAAAGAGGGGTGCAGACGGCATAGAGCGGGGCTCCGGGGAAGAAGGGGTTAGGATGAGAGTAGCTGCCAGAACCTTTCCAGAAGGAAAGAAAATCGGGCTGTCACCAAGTCCCCAATCTGTTCAATCTCAGAGTGGTGAGCTGGGGGAAAGGAAAGCATCCAAAAAGCAGACACCCAAATCCAGCATATTTCTTTGCTGAGAGAAGCAGACGGAAGGTTCCAGATGCAGGCAGCGGCTGCCCATGGAGCTCCTTCCCAGGTCCGTGGCTCTTGTCTAATCTCGTGATGGATATACCCTGGTCCCCACGCGCCCCGCTCCGTGGCCTCTCCCCGGGCCCGCCTGCCCCAGAAACCTCATTGCTCTGTGGCCCCTGGCCTGAGCTCCAGGCTTTGAGGTGTGTCCGTTTGCTTGGGGGCATCTGCTCTGATCTATCTCTCTTGTCCCCAGCCAAGGAGACAGGTGCACATAAGCCACACGGGCTCCGCAGCCGTTCGGGCAATTTGGGAGCAGAGGCATCGTGGCGTCTCCTGAGAATGTGGAGCCCAAGGGGTCCCCAGCACCGGGAAACCCTGCAGGCCGTGGCGCCCCTCGCCAGGGGCCAGCCTAGACAGCAGGGCTTTGTGCCCACCCAGCCTCATCCCGGCAGTGGCATGGGTAAATCAGGATTAGGTGGACGGCCCTGCAGGGTGCAGGCCAAGGGACCCCAAGGTTTGGTGTCAGTCTCAAGGTCAAGTTCTTGGCATTGGCCATTGTCAGGGGAACACACTGGCATCTCCATGCCTTCGTTTCCCCAGCTGAAAAGCAGCAACTCAAGCATGGGGTCCCGCTTGAGAAAATGCTAAACCCTCCCCTCTACTCCCTGGCTCTGCCTCCCACCAGCCAGGGGCCCCAGGCCAGCTGCTGAGGCTCTCTGTGCCTTGGTTGCCTTATTTGCAAAACAGGGCTAATGGTCGGGTTGAATAAAATGCTTTCCACGCGGCCTATGAAGAGCTCAAAACGACGGATCGTCCTGGCTCATCGCCAGGTCCCAGCGGCAAGGTGGTTTCCCGGCAAGGCCAGCTCCCGCCGTCCCATCCGAAATCTGTGGACCTTGCAATTCTCTCCGCTCTCTCCCCTGCCCTCTTCTCTTCTCCTTCACGGTACCTGCACACTTGGAACGACACATCCGTGTGCGTGACTCTTTGATTTCGTGTTTCCTCCTCTAGACCATGAACTGTCAGCACCACATATGTGCCCGGTCCAGCACAGCCCCGGCCAGGGGTGGGACTCTGTAGACGACGGTGAACGAGGAGCACCATCGTACAGGCCGACGGCCCTTCCGGATTACGAGCGATGGCAGCATCCCAGCCCAGGGCTGTCTCGCTGCACGGGCACTGCGGGACCACTGCCGTGAGTCTGACCCTCCCCACGAGGCCCCCGGGGGACAGGAGCGGCGCTCTGCCCAGTGACCCCTGGGCAGCCTGACTGCGTCTGCTAACACCACCAGCCATCACGGGCCTCGGCTCTGATCACCCGAAATTGTCTCAAGTGACCCAGCCAACATGTGGAAGCTGGGCCAGATCTCGAAACGTAACCCGCGATTCCAGTCCACCCCTCTCCCCTTCCAAGGCTGCGTGGCCAAAGCCCCCCTGGGACGGCCTCTGCCCTCCCATATCCCAACAGGCTGGCCTGTCTCCCTGCTGACTCGTTCAGGGTGCCATGTGCTTTTTCCCTTTCAGAAACATAAGCAGCTGCAGTTTAAGCGAAAGAGAAGAAAACAAACCTCACTTCCCTGACACAAATTAAACAAGCCTGCTTTTTACTGAAAAGTCCTAACAGAAATGGAATATGCTGACTGTCCAGAAAATATATAAATCACTGGCAAAAGCCTGAAAGACAGTGAGCAGACGATGGGGCCAAGACGGGAAGTGCGTCGTGCAGTCAGTACAGTAACACTTTGTGTAAAGCTCCAGGCACTTGGCAGGAGCCCACATGGTGACCTCAGCTGGGGGGACGGGCCTTGTCTGAGCCTCCGAGTCCCCCAGGGGCAGGCTCTGTCCACACCTACGTGTTCCAGCCCTAAGTTCAGGGGCGAGACTGATACCTCGAACAAAATAATCGCCGTGTACCAGAGCGTTCCTTGTAAGGAGCCTGGAAACCCCATCAAATAAAAAGCAACACCAGGCAGTGGCTGCTCGACATGGAATGGCTCTGTCAATGGCCAAAAGTTTGTCTCACTGAGATGGAAAACATCAGGATCGTAACGTGTCACAGAAGCTGGGGCTGCTCATACAGGCTGAGCCCGGGCGGGGCGCTTTCCATCTGAATGAGATGCAGGAGTAACTAGAAACTGCCCGATGGCCATTGGGCTTCATCGTATAAGGGTGCTGCCGGCTGCTACGTGGGTCCAGGTTGTCCCAAACGTGCACCCATGCTCCTTCCAGCGATCTGCACGGTGGTGGTGCAGACACAAGCTGTTCTGCAATTTAAGGGCTGGTCTCACTGCTGAAGGGACCTCACCGAGCTCCAACAGAAGTTTGCCTTTGCCTGGCCTGCCTACCGCCCCGTCAGGGGTGGAGAAGTATGCATTAAATAAAGGGAAAAGCGCTGCCCCCCATGCCTCCACCTCCTGTGGAATTCCTCTCATCCTTTGGGTCCTTGCCAAAGGGCTCCATGGTGTCTTTCGGCTCCTCCTGGGACACCATAGAACTCTGGTGGTCCCATGTGCCATGAGGACAAGGACCCACCCCCCCAACTCTCACCCATGACCCCCAGCTCCCGAGACAGGGCCAGAGCCACCAGAGGTGCTTCTTAAGGACCTGTCAACTGGTCATTGACCAGGGAAGAGGAGATGCAGTCTGATGTCCCTGGACATTCACTTCGTTGAAATCTTGAAAGCCTCCTCAGTGGGGACCTTGCCACCTTAAGGGAAGCAAAGGCCATGTGGGGGCAGGGGGCGGAGAGGAGCAGGCGAAAGACGATGGCTTCCTTCACTGGGCAGAGGAGGAAGCCGCACGTTAAACGCCATGGATAAATGCCAACCAAATCCACAAGGAGCTCCCACGGCTCCCAGGACGGCTAGAATCAGAAAGACAGACAACAGCAAGTGTTGACAAGGCCGTGGAGCCACTGGAACCCCGTATGTTGCCGGTGGGAATGTAAAATGGTGCAGCCACTTTGGGAAATAGTCTGGCAGGTTCTCAAACCGTTACACATAGAGGTGCCATATGACCCAGCGATTCGATTCCTAGGTGCAGTTCCAAGAGAGCTGGAAACAGGTCCCCACCAACCCTCGTGCACTGAGCGTCAGAGCAGCCTTATTCACAGCAGCCAAAACAATGAAAACGACTCCCACGTTCACCAGCTGATGAATGGATCCGAAAGTGTGATCTACATACAGAATGGAATGTTTCTTGGCCATAAAAAGAAATGAAGCCCCTCTGGGCTGGGCGGTCAGGACGCTGCTGCCAGGGGCGGGAGCTCCCTGCCCAGCCCCGTGCCCCAGCATCCCTGGGGCCCTAAGACACCCCAGCATGTGTTTATGAATGTGGGGGACCTAACGGGACCCCGGCATCTCCCTGAGGCCCCTCCTGCATCAGGGTGGCAGGCGGGCCAGGTCCTCCTGGGCTGTCCAGCCCTCCCTGAGGCCAGACCCACTGCCTCCTGCCCGCTCCAACACTGCGTCCTCTGCACTCACTGTTCTCTGCTGAAGCCCCCCTCCCCCTCCCTGCCCAGCCCACCCTGCCCATCCTTCCTCTGGCCTCACAGAGAGGCCTGCCCAGACCCCCAGACTATTTTCAGGGCCCCTGATCTTTGGCCCCCAAGGCATGCCATACTTGAACTCACAGCAGCACCACGGAGGGGCTGGTTCCCCGACTCTCTTCCCAGCCACCTCTGAGCTCCAGGAGGGCATGGGACTTGTCTGTCGGGGTCTCTGCTGGACCCCCAGCTTCCTGGGGAGGACAGGAGGCAGGCAGAAGGGGTAAGGGCTTCCTCTTGGGCTGGCCACAGAAAGTACTGGATGGGCCCAGTGTCAGTCAGGGAGGCCTCCCTGGAGGAGGTGGCCATAGGTGGCCTGGGTGGGCTGGGGCCGAGCCTCCGGGCCCCTTCTCTGCTGCTTCTGCTCAGCTCTCTGTCTAGACACCAAGCAGACCCTCTCATGAGCAGAAACACCGGCGAGCCCCTTGCACGCTAGAGCTTTCTGGTGGTCAGGCTGGTGCAGACTCGGGCCCCAGCGACGGGGGGGGGACCTCATCCAGGGACTTTTAGAAAAACCGGTGCCCGGTGCGTCAGGGCTAGGGGCTGTTTGCAGCTGCCCTCCCGCTCCTCCTCGTGTGCCTGAGAAGCAGGTCCAGGGCACGGCGTCTGTGGTGTGGTTGGCACGAGGAGGTGGCGGCGGCCACGGTGCTGGGGGACGAGCCCCTCGGGCTCCTGAGTGCCCGAAGCCCAGGCCTTATTTCACTGGGTTCTTTTCCATTAAAGTCAGCCCACGCCACTGCAGGGACGGGTGAGTGGGCTCACTCCACGGGAGTCTCCCCTTCTTTCCTGACTGCACGTTTTAAACGGGGGGTCTCTGCTGCAGGAAGCCCCCGCATCCCTTCCCTTTGGCTGTCTCTTCCTTTTCCCCTTCTTTCTTTCTTTTTAATATTTATTTATTTCTCTCCCCCTCCCCGCCCCTCGTTGTCTGCTCTCGTGTCCGTTCACTGTATGTCCTTCTCAGCGGCTCCGTGACTCTGTGTCTCTTTTTTTATTGCAGCATCTTGCTGTGTCAGCTCTCCGTGTGTGCGGCGCCACTCCTGGGCAGGCTGCACTTTTTTCCCGCTGGGCGGCTCTCCTTATGGGGTGCACTCCTTGCACGTGGGGCTCCCCTATGCAGGGGGCACCCCTGTGTAGCATGGCCCTCCTTGCGCGCATCAGCATTGCGCATCGGCTCACCATATGCGTCAGGAGGCCCTGGGTTTGAACCCCAGACCCTCCATATGGTAGGCGGACGCCCTATCAGTTGAGCCACATCTGCTTCCTTCCCTTTCTTTCTTTTCTAGGGAATGGTGGTTACGGAATGGTGCTCCGAGGGTAGGAAGGGAGATGCACTGGCCGTGATTCATAGAGTGTCATCTGTTTGGGTCTGTAGGAGGCCAGCGGCCATCCCCATGGAGTCTCGTGCTAAAGGAAAAGAGGAAAAGAGAGAGAACTTTCCCACCTCTGCCTCCCTCCCACCCCTCCTTTAAAGGAAAAAAATGGTTTCTGTACCCTCAAGTTCCCACAGCGATATACTGTCAGTTGTTAAAACAACACAAATATTTACCTTGGCAGACGGTCCCGTGGAAAGAATAGGCGTTATCGACACAACGGACCCACTTAGAAAAGCCGGGTGCCCTCCCCCAAGGAAGCGGGCAAGGCAGCATCTTTGCCAGAGCAGGGCCATTCACCGGACGCCAGGAAAAACAAGCTGCGGCCCCGCGGGCTGGCGAGGAGGCGCAGCCCGGCACCCACCCTCCGCTCCCCCGGGGCCCTCTTCACGGGCCCTTCATTTGTGGATTGCCTAACGCGTAGGTTTCAGACCTGTGTGGGGAGTGCCCTCTGCCAGGCGTCAGCATGAGGGCGCTGCCAAGGTGGGCCCTGCTCCGTGGCCTGTGGGGAGAGCTGGTGCTTCTGCCAAGTGCGGGGAGCTAGCGATAATGCTAGCCGAGGGTGTCACCCAGTCACTAGAGGGAGGGGGAGGAGGAAGGAAGGAAGGGGAAGGAGGGAGGGAGAAAGAGATGGGGAGGGAGGGAGGGGGAGGAAGGGAGGAAGGAGGGAGGGAGGGAGGAGGGGAGGGAGGGAGACCGGTTCCTGGGCGAATGGAAGCAGGAGGTGGGGGAGGAAGGCAGAAAGGAACGTTCCTCTCGAGCCTCCTGGATGCGCCCGGCAAAGAAAGGCACTGGTGAGCAGCAGTGGGGCAGAGAGCAAGAGCCGGGCTGCATGACGCGGCGGGCATCCTGGCGCCGCCATTCCGGACGGCAGGGTCTGCGGTGTGTCCCGGGCCGCCTGTAAAATCCAGGGTTGCTGAAGGTCTAAGGCAATTCTCACCTGTACACAGAGCCTGCTCCGGCCCAGGCCCAGGTGCTCCAATGTGGGGAAGGAGGTCAGGGGCGTACCCAGGATGGCTGGAGAAGGCGAACCCGGGCGTTCCCACAGGCAGGTGGTTCCGGGTGGGGCCAGGGCAGGTGGCCGGGCAAGAACGCGGGTTCTCCTCCATGCCTCCGGAGAGCCTGGCCGTGGCCTTCTCCTGCCCCCGCCCCCGGTGCCTGTGTGGCCCCAGGACTCAGGAGCCCTTGTTCTAGCGACTGGGGGCACCCTGCACCCGTCCCCTTTAGGGCCGAGAAAACGAGGCCCAGGGAGAGGAGTCCCTCGCCCAGCTCCAGCTGGAGGCAGACCCCCGGGCACAGCCACCGTCGTTCCTCCGCCCCTGCGCCCACCGCGGGGCTGAACGCAGGGGGCACCTGGGCGGGACGCGGCGACCCGTGCACAGCCCAGCCGGGGCCCGGCCGGGGAAGCGCGCGGCGGGGCTGCCCTTCCGGGGCGGCCGGGGCTGGGCTCTGTGCTCAAGGAGCCCGGGGCCCCGCGGGCCTGCTGGGCAGCAGCGTCCACCTGCGCCTCCAGTTTGGTCTTCCTGGGTCTCTCCGGTCTGCTCGTTCAGGCCTAATCAAATTCTGGGTCCCACATAACCCGGCTCACATGTCTAGAGGTAACGGAAATTTTAGGAAAATGCTCCCTGAAACATATTAGCAGGAGGCTGCAGGCCCATCCTCAGCGGCCTTGAGGCCTTCCTGCCGGCAAGCATGCTGGGGGGCCCTGGGTGAGGTTCTGGAAGATTCCTTGGTCCATCATACACTCAAGGAATCCCTGGGCCCAGTGTCCACGTCTGAAAAATGGAAATGACTAGAGAAGCAACCAAGGCAGTGAAAGAGCTCGGCAGGTCTCATTCCCCCAGCACAAAAGTCCCAGGGCCTCCTCGGGTAGGAAACAGGGAGATGGACTCGAGAGGGCCTGGGTGGGGGGTGGGGTCCACTTCAGACTGGGGGGTCAGGGAAGGCCTCTCAGGGGGCTGAGGGGGACATAGCCACAGGGTGCACATCTAGGCCGTGCCCGGCCTGTGCAAAGGCCCTGGGGCAGGACTGGAAGAACGGGGGCACGGAGAGGCACCGGGAGAGGAGGAGGGGGAGGCAGGCAGGTGGGTCGCGGTGGCTTTGCAAGGACCCTCTTGGTCTCCTAAGGCCACACTGTAGGTCCCAGGTCAGGAAAACGATAGGCTCACATCTCTCTCAGAAGGCTTGGGAGGGCCCCACCTTGCCTCAGGAGGCCGAAGAGTGGGAGAGGGGAGAGGGGATGGGTGGGTACAGTGGCCAAAAAGCAGGAGACAGTGACCCCTGTACCCCACACAGGGCAGCTGGGGCTCCTCAGGCCAAGATCTTGACCACGGCTCTGTGACTCGGCTGCCGGATATAACCCTGGTAAAGTGGCAGTTCCCGGGCACCGAGACGTTGCTGGCACAGCCTTCATCGCCGCATCAGCTTGGAAACTTGTCGCATTACCTTGAAGGAGCCTTTTTAGATGCTTTCCTAATTGCCCCATCCCTGAAGTGTCACTGCCACAGGCAGACTGTGTCCTTCTTTAAGTGCCATATGTATATTTGTGCCTTCTGCATAGAGGATGATTTTCTTTCTTCCCTTCTCCCACAACAACCCATTTTTGCCCCATTGGCAGCGATGCTGCCCCAGTTGAGAAGACACAGTTGAAAAGAAAAAAGAAAAGATTTTTGTATATTAAATAAAAGACACAGTCTACTTCGATGACATCACTTATTCCTTGCAACAACGCTGCAAGGTAAATTATTTTAACCCCTTTGTCTGGAGCTGAGGCTCAGAGAGGTTCAAGAATTCATGCTGAGACACACAGCTCGTAAATGGCAGCTTCGGCGTCCACCCCCGAGTCTGCCCGTCTTAAAGACTGTGCAGAAGTCAGTTCTGCTTAGGGGAGGTGAAAAACACACCTGATCCCAGCCTGATCCCGGCCCTGGGGCCTCCCCAAAATGGAATTCAAATGTGTGCCTGCAAACACGCTCTGGGAGAAAGCAGCTTTGGGAGCCTGGGGCACGGGGGCAGTGAGGAGCGAGCACTTTTTCCGAGCCCGGGTGGACCTGGGCGGCCACGCGCCCCTTGGCCTGGTGTGGGTGCTGGAGCGCGGTCCCAAGCCCGGAGGCTCCTGACCTGGGGTTTCTGGGCTCGTGGAGGTCCAGGTCAGGCCCCTGAGATTGCAGAGGTTCCCGGAGGTGACAGGCGCTTCCGGGAACAGGGAGGTGCCCGACGGCCTTGCGGGCAGAGAGCGCGGCCACCTCCAGCAGGCCCTGCCCGGTGAGCTCACCCACCTCAGAGAAGGGGCTGGAAACCCAGGGGCCTCGGGGCCCAGCGAGGCTGCTTGGACTCCCAGCCGGGGACGGGGCACCTACCTTCCTGCTGAGAAATGAGCAGATCCAGGCTTCACCCGCACCCAAAACAGCCAGCACCTCCAGCCCAGGCCTCCACGTCCGGGGGGCAGCTCCCGGGAGCCGCCGGCGGCCAATGGCGCCTTGTGCAGGCCGGGGCCACCGAGGCAGGGAGCTGGTCCTGGGAGCCCCTTCCCACGGTGTCCCCGCCGCCCCAGGCCAACACCTGCAGCCCCAGAGGCAGGAGTGGCCAGGGGGCTTCAGCGGGGGCCAGGCGAGGAGAGGACAGGCGTGCCGGGCAGCACCCCACCGCTAGGCGGGGCCTGGGGTAGGAGCTTGGAGGAAATGGGGGCACAACGAGCAGATGGTCAGGAGCCCCAGACCTCGGCAGGGAAGTCCCTCAGGACATGTCCCATAAAGACAAGGACAAAGGCCAGAGAGGCGACAGTTCTCCCATGTTTCCCTAGTGCCAAGGAACACGTCACGCTGCCCAGGCACCTGCTCGACCTCATCGCCCTCCCGCTTGCTCCCCGCTCCAGCCACACTGGTCCCTTGGCCTTCCTCAAATGCACCAGGCACGCTTGTGCCCCAGGGCCTTTGCGCTTGCTGTTCCCAGCCCTGCAGTGCCATTCCTGGTGTTTTGGCTCAGCCCCTTCCCGGAGAGGCTTCCCCGGCCACCCCGCTTCTCTCTACCCTTTGGCCTTGCTTTTCTTTCTCTGCAGAACCCGGGCAGCTGTGTTTTTCACTGGTGGATTTCCCCCTCTTGCCTAGAACAGAAGCTCCATGAGAGCATCTCTCATTTCCCATTATCCTATCCCAGTGTCCAGCATGAGATTCCCAGGGGGCATTTGGATTAGCACATGGTGCGGTTTGCGCGATGTTGCTTTCCTCCTGTTTGAAGATGCGCAAGCTTGTGCCATGCGGTTTAAAGAGCCCTGGCTGGGGACCCGGCGAGCCAGGACCTGGAGCTACATGGAAAGCCCTTGAGGAGACTTTCAAGCAGGAGGGTCTCCTGGATGGTGGGCTGGAGAAGCAGCCAGGGGCACCAGGGCCTGCTGGGAAGCTACTGAGGACGAAGGGTGAGAGCCCAGGGGGCGGGCAAACCTTGGAGAGAGGGGCCAGGAGGTGTGCAGGCTGCCCCGGACCTCCAGGAGCCCCCTGGGTTCAAAAGCTGATCCTTGCTGTTCTGTTGTGGGACCTCGAGTGAGACAAGGCCTCTCTGAAACTCAGGACGACGACGACCATGACGCCCCGTGGTGCCACCCGAGGACCCTGCCTCTGTGGCCAGAGCTCTGGAAGTGTCAGTTATTATGAGGTTGGACCATGGCAAGGTGCTCTTCTACAGTTTGAAAAAGCTGAATATCGACAATTTCCTATGGCCATTCAGGGATGGGGATTTGGCTATCCAGTAAAGCCCCCGAGGGGGACAGTATCTTTTCAGGCACAGAAATTAGGTTCTCACTGGTGTCCCGGGTTTTTTCAATCCCTTGGGATGGACTCACGTTGACCAAATTTGCAGGAGACTGATGTAGAAAACCTTATGCCGGGTGATGGACTTGGCCCAGTGGTTAGAGCGTCCGTCTACCATATGGGAGGTCCGCAGTTCAAACCCCAGGCCTCCTTGACCCGTGTGGAACTGACCCACATGCAGTGCTGATGCGCGCAAGGAGTGCCGTGTCATGCAGGGGTGTCCTCCATGTAGGGGAGCCCCACGCACAAGGAGTGAGCCCGGTAAGGAGAGCCCGCCCAGCACAAAAGAAAGTGCAGGCTGCCCAGGAATGGTGCCACCCACACAGAGAGCTGACAGCAAGATGATGCAACAGCAAAAAAGAAACACAGATTCCCGTGCCACTGACAACAACAGAAGCAGACAAAGACGACGCAGCAAATAGACACAGAGAACAGACAACCGGGGGGCGGGGGGGAGAGAAATAAATAAATAAATCTTTAAAAAAAAAACACACACACAAAAAACCTTATGCCTGTGACTCTTGCCCAGGTTGGCACCTCGGGTCGGCTCCCCATGCCCGGCACTTGTGTTTGGAAAGGAGCCTGGGAGCCAGATGGGCCTTCAGAAGGCAGAGACTCTCAACCCAGGTGTGAAAATCGCCCAGGCCCTGGAAGAGTCCGATTGCTGACAATCCCCAAAAGTCAAGAAGAGGCAAGGAAGACGACTCCACGGGGTGCACGGCCCTACTGTGGGCTGCGATTTCAGCCTCGCGGGCTCTGGAACTGCAGGACAGCACGTTTCTGTTGTCTCAAGCCCCCCAGGCAGCCCTGGAAACTACCATGGGGGCCAAACATTTGAACTGTGACACCTGAACTCTCCTGGCCTTCTGTGGAAGGTCCCAGAACGAGGGGGGGGTGCAGAAGCCAAAGGCAGGGCTTGGCACAGAAGTCTTGAGCTTGGGATCTCTGTGCTCCCGCCCCCTCCTTCCATCCATCCATTCTCTCGATTTATTTTAATGTGAAGTGAGCAAATGAAACCCATGGCCACCCAGTCCCCGGGTTTTCTGTCCCTCGCTCTTTGGTCCCGGGGAGCCTTTTTGAACGAGGGGGGCATCTGGGAGCTGGAGCACGAGACGCTGGTGCTTGCTGCGGGCGTCGGCCAGCCCTTCCCTCCAGCTTTTCCCCTGGCCGCCCTGACTTCCCGGCATCCTCCTGGCCCGGGTGCATGTCTGGAAGCAGGAGGCGGGTGGCAGGAAGGGGGTCCCCTCTTTCCTGCTGCTGCACAGATTCCTTCCCCAGTTGCACGGAGCGTGGTGGCCGGAGCGGTGCCCACTTGGACTGGCCCACACGGTCAGCCTGTCCTGGCCCACCAGTTGCTCCTCTTTGGGCGGGAACCTCGCACCGGGAGCCAAGGGAAACCGGACCCGACACGGCCGCGGCCTGGGAGGTGGACCGAGGAGCACATCTATTTTGGCACAGGGCGGTCACCAGAAAAGCCGCAGAGAACATTTCACCACAAACTTGCAAGAGACTGTGCAGCAAAGGGTTCCTTTCCTTCCTCCCTGACATGGGATCTCTTGGCCTTCTCTGGAAGGAACCAGGATCAAGGAAAGCAGGCGCGGAGACGGGCTCAGCACGGAATTCCTGAGCCTCCCTGCCCCTGCCTCTTCCATCCGTGGACATCCTGGGCATCACCGTGGGAGGCGCTGGGGTCAGTGAAGGTCCCTGGCCTTCTGGGCTCATGGGCCAGTGGGGAGGGACATGGGAGTAAAAATAAAACCCACCCGTGTGGACGTCCAACCACAACCCTGACAGGTCGCAGTGACAGCAAGGTTGCAGAGTGCCACTTGTGGGTGAAACGGAGGGTGGACCTGGTCAGCGAGCCCGGGGGTGTGTGGTCTGGAATCTGAAGGGCGAAGAGGACTGGGCTGAGAGACGAAGGGGGGGAAACAGCAGTGCAAAGGCCCCGAGGCAGCGGGGAGGGTGGCGAGATTTGTGCAGTCACCCCGGGGTCACCACGGAGAACGGACTGGAGAAGAGAAAGGGAGGTCCCCATGGGGCACGATGCCGACACCATCGCCTCCCCAAGCCGGGTCTATGCAGCCGGCCAAGTTCCTTTTCAGACTGTGCACCCATCTGAATGCCCGCACGGTCCTGTGCAATGGTCCTGTGGCATGGGTTTAATTTCCCACTTGTCACGTTCTATAAACAGAGCATCAGAGGGCTGGGGGCTTTGCCCGGGGTCACAGCACTGGCTGGTGGGAGGTCAGGGCTCCGACGGACGCCAGCTTCCTGCCTCCCCTTGCCATGAGTCCACAGAGCGGGTGAGGGTTTGCGTGCTCCCAGGGGGCCCCGTGCTCTGATCACATCCTGGTCAGTTGGGTTTGGGTACCCATATTTCCACAGATCACACTCAGTCCCTTAAAACCACAGGGGGGGAAGATGTTGTGCTCAACGGATAGAGCATCTGCCTACCATATGGAGAGTCCAGGGTTTGATCCCCGGGGCCTCCTGACCCATGTGGAGCTGGTCCACGCACAGTGCTGCCACATCCAAGAAGTGCCATGCCACGCAGGGCTGTCCCCGCACAGGGGAGCCCCATGCGCAAGGAGTGCGCCCCATGCGAAAAAAGCACAGCCTGCCCAGGAATGGTGCTGCGTGCACGGAGAGCTAACACAGCAAGATGATGCAACAAAGAGACACACAGTGAATGGACACAGAGAGCAGACACTGGGCAGCGGGGAAGGGGAGAGAAATAAATAAAAGAAATCTTTAAAAAATAAAAATAATAAAAGCATGGGGGGGGGGGGTGGCTGGCCACTGGCT